>NW_024368374.1:5373506-6101150 GCF_014805655.1 Passer montanus | reverse complement strand
CCTTCTTTTGGCCTTAAATAGTGTAAGCTCAGGTTTAGAATGGCAGTACTAAATACTTCTGTAGTCCCGTGTTTGTATAATGGAAAGCAAGGCATTTTTATTTTCTGCACCTCTGTTGAAGGGTGGGGGAAGCTCCATATGCTATACATGTTTCTGCATGCTGATAAAGCAAGTGAAATAAAACCCATCCATTCAGCAATCCAAAGAGTTGTAAGCAAACTGTTTGGCTTTTGTGGTGACTCTTCAGCTGGAACAACATTGGATTGTTTTATGGTAGATGTGAGATGAGAAAAGATACTTGCAAGTTACTTTGAAGTTGATAAGAGAAAAAATACGCCACTACTGAGCCTAAAGATTGAAGTGTATTTTTGTCCATGTCAGTCGTATTATGAGGAAATTTTTTACTGTTGTGTAAATTATCTAGTTGGTGACAGAATTTCAAAGATCAGAAATATTTTGTATACATTTTCTTATTCTATCAGATGTGAGTTTTCCATGTTTGTGGAAATACTCACGTTGGCTAACATTTTAAGTAGATAGATGTATGGTTTTTCTGGATTTAAGAACTGTTTAAAGATCAATCCTTAAAATAAAAGGTATTTAGAAGTTTATAAGGAGGAGACACTGTTGCTTCGTAAAAAAAAATCAATGCTGTTGTAAACAAAAAAATCTTACTTACACCTTGTAAAAATTATCTGTGTAATTTTATTATGAACTGCAAAAAACTATTTTGTATTGAAGAAAAATTTGGTTTTGTTTGGGAATGGAAAACAAGATAATGATTTTTTTTCCTGCCTCCTCCTTCCCTTCCCCTACAATCTGGTAGCTATGTAATAAAATTTTGATTGGGGAAATTTTTCCTGGGCATTAAATAAATAATAATAATAATTTTACGATAAGCGTATTTTGAAAACATATGCTTGGCACCCTGGTTGGAAGCCAAGTTTGATGTTTTATAGAAACAGCATGTATTTTCAGCAGTCAGAGGGTAGAGAATACAAAAATTAATTTAATTGCTTTTTTGTATGGCACGGCAAGAACCTTTCAAGTCAAATTATGACACATGTGCCTGTTTTAACTCTGCCTTGCAGGTCTGCTTCTCCATCAGGTCAGCATCATTCTCCCATATCCTCCAGACATCACTCCTCATCCTCGCAGTCAGGCTCCTCTGTTCAAAGACATTCTCCTTCCCCACACCGCAAAAGGACTCCTTCTCCATCCTATCAAAGGACAGCTTCCCCGCCTGCAAGGCGGTCATCTTCCCCCTATCCCCCACACTCTTCCTCTCCACCTCAGAGGAAACGAAGTCCTTCGAGACACCGATCCCCTGGAAGAGACAAGGGAAGACACGATCGTGATCGGACTTCGCAGTCTCATGACAGGCGCCACGAGAGGCGGGACGGTATGAATGAAAATAGCACTTCAGAATCATTTTTGTTTGTTTGCAAATTGCATTTTGAAACTTGATTTTCAAATTGTGGCATTGTGTGCATCCCATCCCAGTGACTAGGGGTTGAAGAAAATGCTGGCTGTGTTAACTCTGGCTGTGCTGGTGGTGCTGTTTGCAGGTACTGTGTAATAAAGTACTCCTGGCAGAACTGCTTATGTAGTTACTTCATGATTGTAAAGGTGGTTTTAGGTCTCTGTGTAGGTGTTCCTTGTGTAATGCAATAGTGGTGTTAGTAGGAAAGTGATTTTCACGGCAGGCTACATTTTAGTAACTATTACTCTTTTCTGTGAGGTGCCCAAATCCAGTTCCCACTGATTGCTTTCTGTTGTCTTTGTAATTGACATTAAGTGAGGTGTGTGCAAAGAAACAGTCATTTCCTCTGTTTGGATAATATGGGATGAGCAAACATGCTGTTTGCCTCCAGAGACAGAGTACAAAGAGTGTATGTCAACTCTATTTTAGACTAGCTGTAAACTTACCTTCCTATTGCAGTGATATTATAAAAATGTTGTAGAAAAAACCCAAAACAAAACAAACCCCCAAACTCAAACCAACAGATTTCAGCAGGGCACTGGGGCCTTACAAGTGGTCTAAATATAGTACAGATGTTTTGGAAGTGTCTTCTGCATGTGTCTAGAAAATAAGAGGAATCTATGATCGGAAGAGTGATGACCCTACCTTAAAATTTTTTGAAGTGCGCATGCTCTTTAGTATGTTTGACATTTATTTTTATTATTCTTACTGCGTTTTGAATGGGTAAATATCTGTAGAGATTCATATTTGGAATAAGATGATTAAAACTTACTAAATGTACAGATGGATAACCCAGCATGATCTTGTCCTATTTATGTATTGATTTTGATTCAGTGCCTGTATTTTGAGTATGTTGTTTTAGTGTTATTTGTGTGCTAAATATTTGCTTGCTCAGATTAAGCCAGGTATTTAACATTCTTTTGAACGTTTTACAGAAACAAGAGGGAAAAGAGAAAAAGAAAGAGAAACAAGAGATGATCGTGACTATGACCAAGAGCAGAGTACCTCCAGGGACCACAGGGATGACAGAGAGTCTCGTGATGGGAGAGATCGGAGGGACACAAGAGACACCAGAGATCGGCGGGAGCCGCGGGAGTCCAGAGATACTCGAGACTCCAGAGACACGCGGGATTATAGCAGGGACACCAAAGACAGTCGTGACCAGAGAGACTCGCGCTCCACGCGAGACTCCCATGACTACAGAGACAGAGAGAGCCGTGATACCCATAAAAAGGACGACCAGTATCAGGACGACTTGCGCAGCTATGGAAGATCCCATGGCAGAGAGGAGAGCTCTCGCACTGAAACAAGAAATGACTCCAGAAGTGACTCCAGAAATGAGAGCAGAAGTGATAGAATTGGCAGAAGTCGAGGCCGAGGTCCTGAATTATCTGACAAAGGTATTGAGTAATTTAAAAAATCCGTGTGTCCCTATCATTGAAGATTCAGCATTTGCATTCATACTGCCTTGTTTGATATTCGATATGGAAGTACTGCCAAATAGTTCATGCTTTTAAAGCTGTGTTCAATTCTGTTGTCATTAAATTAAAACTGCTGTTGAAATTTATAGCACTTCTGTCTTCTCCATTCATTAAATTGGCATAACATTGGTATTCTGCCATCCCATTTTAAAACAAAGCCTAACCCTACATCACTCTAATGTTTCTGCAACCCTAGGTTTTCTCAATGGCTACAAGCACTAGAGGCTGATGTGTAGTGGAAAATTCATAGGGGATAATGCATCTCAGAGCACTGGGCAGCAGGTTTCTTATGCTCTTTCAAAAACAACTGTATGTCTTAGGTGCCTGGAAACCATTTCTCACACACACACCTCTCCCTGCCTCACCACCGTGCCCCATCTGATTTCCAAAAAGTGTGCCTTTATTCTTTAAAATGGTTTCTGAAGTCTGATGCATTAATACTAATAATTATAAAAACCAACAACTTTTGATAATCTAGAATTTTTTTTGCTTTTTCAGGCTTGTAACATTTTCATTAGGGAAATTATGTACAGTTTTTACAGGGAGAATGATCTCTGCTTTCTCTGCCTGTTCTTGCTGCACTGTTAGCTTACAGTCTATTCAGAACAATTGTGAACTGGCTTTTAGACTGATACTTCTAGTCAGGAGACTTTGTACTATGACCGGGGCATGAGGATTTAGAAAGTCTTGATTTCGTAGTGTGCAAATAATAACTTTAAACAGTTAAAACATAAGAAAATTGAGTTGTTGGTTAAGTAGAGTTTGATGTTACAATCTTCAGCCCATGAACAGCTAATTCAAATTTATTAGATGTTAATACATCAGTTGGTATAAGATACCAGTGGGTTTCCTTAGGTGTGGAACTCATGTTTCGTGTTGCTCCATCTACATTAGGAAGTCGGGGGACTAGAGGATCCCAGGCTGATGGTCACAGCAGTAGTGGAAACTACCACGACAGCTGGGAATCGAGGAGTAGCTACGCTGACCGGGATCGCTATGACAGTCGGGATCAAGCAAGGGATTCCTCCTTTGAAAGAAGACACAGTGAACGGGATAGGCGTGACAACAGAGAAAGAGGTATTTTAATGTCTGGTTTTACTCATACATCTGTAATCAAACATGCATGTATGAATGTGTGTGTTTCCCTCCTTTTTTTACCTTGTTCTGCTCCCACACCAATTCATAAAGAGCTCATCTGACACCACAACCACACACTGACACTACTCCTGTCCTTGATATAACTTCTGTTGAAAGATCATTCATTGGTATTGTATGCACGGCTTTTCTCCAGCCCTGTGCCTAGGTTTTGACTCTATTCATCCAAGTATTACTTAAACAAACTGAACTTCAAGGGATTTCATTGTACAACTTCATTGTCAAATATTTTTGCCTACTCCACCACTTCATAGTTCATAAGCGTGTTAAGCTTAGAGTCATGATGGCATTTTGTTACGGATTCTGTTTGCCTGTATAGAAACATTATGCTTTTTTTCTGTAAATTGCTTGAGTGTGTTTTGGGGAAGGCCTAAACTAGACTGACAATTATGGACTACTTGCTACTAAAGTAAGTGACAGTTTAAATTTATGCTTAATTCAAATATTGTCTGGGGGGTTCAATAGTGATGAGTGCTTTGCTGTTGTCAATAATTATTAACTAAGCATTGATACAGATACCAATGATCATGAAAAGAGCATGCAAGACTTATTTTGACATAGTGTGCAAGATGTCAGACTTCTGTACCAGAAAGTGCACTGCGTTGGCTTGAAGGAGCTTAGTACCAGCTTACACTCTGGAATATATTTGTATTGCTCACCAATTGAGAGAACAGGAGGAGTCAGGGAAATGAAAGTAGTGTGAAAATTAAAAGAGGAGCTGTGAAGACTAAACATAAAATTATAGTGGGTTATTTTTCTGTCTTTGAGTTTTGATTTACAGGTGACAGATACATTCTAGCTGCTGTGTAATTTCAGTTTTCAAAGAGATATTTTGTATGCCACTTCAAAAGATACTTTTTAGCCTATTGAAACAGATCTGTTGTTGCTTGTTCTTGTGAAAGGCTCTGCTTCAGATTTCTCTCTCATCTTCAAGGCAGGGTTTCAATAGACCTAAACTCCAGGCTTCCTTCTTCATGTCAGCTGAAAAATCCTGAAGACTGAATGTGTCCTGGGGGTTGGCTTTTGCAGTCTAGCTTTCATCTCTTTCACCTCCCCAGCCCAATAAATCCTACAGATATATATATAATATAATTCTGTGCCTTTCATATCCTAGCAAGTTCTTAATTTATTAAGACAAACAACAAACATCCACCCCAAAAAAAACAAAAGCAAAACCCCAAATCGACAGAAAAAAAAATGGAAATAAAAGCATGTAATCACAACAAAATAAACTTCTAGGAGGGAAGTTGCTTTGAATGGATTGTGTTTCCCTTTGGGGGGTAAAATATAGAGCATAAATTCAAAATTTGTTGTCTTCTTCCTTAAAAGCTTAGATCACTTTTTGCAATAGTAAGTCCTGAGAGTTACAATTCAAGACAATTTCCGTAGTTAGACTGCAGTTTTAATATCTGTCATTTTGAGAAAAATTTAGATTTTGATTCTGTGATATGCAAGGAGTATGATTTTAAAATGCAAGCTTGCAAATTTGAGCTGCCTTTATTCAACTAAGGCAAATGTGCGAGTGTTCCAAACAACCACTGAAACTACTTCAAAAAATGAAGTCACATAAGAAGTGCTGACTATCTGCATTTAATTGTGTAGTACACTTGCAGTGTTTGATTCCCATAAGACTTTCATGTGAATGTTTTGTCACCAAAACTGACATAACAAATAGGAGTTACAGAACTTCTTTATAAAATCTAATACTTGGTATGCAGAGTAAATCATATTACAGTGCTGTAGGCCCTATTAAAAGAATGTGCAACATGTTCACAGAACCGATTGTGTGGATTGATGGTTTACCTTTTTAAAAAGGCAGAAATGTCACTCAGCTTTGCTTTTAATTTTATGTGGTAACAGGGGAGCACTAAATCATTGTTAATTCACTCAGGGATGAAAATTGATTAAACTGATGGAAATGCACGTTTTATTGATTTAGTTCTGTCCAAACTCTGCCTGCTCACGCCTAGTGGACATTGTCTCAATTTACAGCAAAGTGCACTCAGCCTCAGAGTAATGGACCGAGAAATACCAATCTCTGTTCATGCCATTTTTTCCCTCTTTTGTGTAGTGTTTTTATATATATGTTGTAGGAAAATAGTTTTATTGATTTGTTGTGGCTCAAACACTACTAACATGAGCACAGAAGTTGCTGTGAAGTAGTCAAAACTTACAGAAATGCTCAAAAATATCCAAAGTACAATGAAGAATATGTAGATAAGTCTGTGGAGAGTAAATGCAATTGGACAAATCAGATTTCACTGTTCTTCTGGATCAGTCATTTTCTACATGTTTAGTTTTCCCTCTGACTCTAATCCACTGTCTGAACAACAGCAGACTCAGATTCTAAACTGTAAGACTGCAGTGAACACAAATGAAAACTTCTGGCAGCTGTGCTTCCCCTGTCTTATCTTTGTCTCTCCCTATCTTGTAGACTTGGTTGTGTGTTTCTGTGCAAGGATCTCATCTGTGATGAGACAAGCCAGTATTTCTAATTTTGCAGGAATTTCTACTCTGTGTTGTAAATAGCTTGAGTCCTTGTGAAGTACTTGACTCCTAATAGATTTAGGAAGTAAAATCTTTGTACAGAAGTCTTAACATTTCTTATGCATACCATTGCCAGCTTTTTAAGATCTTATACTAGATTTGGAATCACTGGGTAATGCTATAGTAATAGCTACATTGTGAGGCATATATTTGTCTTTCAAAGCCATTCAGAAAAATCTGGTAGAAAAAATTTTTTTTTGGCAACTTTTGGTTCAGTAAGCAAAGCCCACTTCCTAAATGTCATTCAGAAAAATCTGGTAGAAATTTTTTTTTTTGGCAACTTTTGGTTAAGTAAGCAAAGCCCACTTCCTAAATGTTGAAGAATTCTTTCAAAATTAATTCTGCTTTTTGTCTTTCTTCTCCAAAGGGAATATTCGAGTTTCTGCAGGGAGTTGCTTTTCTTTTAATGCAGACCAAGATCTAGATTATCAAGACAAAAGCTCTTTTTTTATTAGTGCAGTAGAAGCCATGTATATCCATTTAGCACTTGGTAATCAAACCTGGTTCTGTTTGCAGATCAGAGAGCCAGCTCACCGGTACGGCACCAAGGACGGAGTGATGATCTCGAGCGGGAGGAGAGGAGAGAGGAGCGAAGGGTGGATCGGTCTGATGACAGGAGAGATGAAAGGGCCCGTGAGAGAGAGCGGGAAAGGGAGAGGGACCGAGAGAGAGAAAGAGAAAGAGACCGGGAAAGGGAGAGGGAGAAAGAAAGAGAGTTGGAACGAGATCGTGCTCGGGAACGGGAGAGGGACAGAGAGCGGGACAAAGACAGGGACCGTGAGCGGGACCGGGACAGAGACCATGACAGGGAAAGGGAGCGAGAGAGGGAGAGGGAGAAGGAGCGGGAGCGAGAGCGGGAGGAACGAGAAAGGGAGCGAGAACGAGAGAGAGATCGGGAGCGGGAGCGCGAAAGGGAGAGAGGTCGAGACAGAGACAAAGAAAGGGACCGCCAGAGAGACTGGGATGACAAAGAAAAAGGAAGGGAAGACCGCAGGGATAAGAGAGAAGATATTCGAGAAGAAAGAGGCTCAAGAGATGTCCACGAGGAAAGAAAATCAAAGTGAGTGGATCTAAATGTTACTCCAGTCAAAGAAAAAAAAAAGGGCAGTCTTTTACTGCTGCATTTGCTAAGTTAATAAACAGGGGAGTATCTTAAGGAAGAAGACATCCTCTTTTATGTATAGACTTGGTCTGGAGCTGTCTCCTCTGCATCTGTGTGGCACATGCTGGTAGCCCCCAAATTGGTACTATGCTGGTGAAGTTATGCCAGTGTTTTGTTAGTGCTGAATCACGGAACTGCTCATGAGCTACGAGTTGAGTCGGACAATGTAATTTTCCCTTTTATGTATGCTTGCATTGTCTTGCCTTTAATAATACAGTCACTAATGGAAATGTAGTAGAAAACTGTGGTACTTTATGAAGTCTGAAATTCAAATAGCAGCCATCTAGGTCAGGGTTTGTGACTTTGTTAATTAAATTTCTTTGGAACATGCATTACCTTTTGCACTACCAAATTTCCAATATCAGAAGGCTACCAGTGAAGGTGTGAAAAATATCCCCAGTGTTGTGTTGTGCTTCCTTTAAGAGCATAGCTGTTACTTGGAATGGCAACTTAGAAAACTACAGAACTTTATGACATCTTTAAATGTCTTCTGTATGAGGTGCTTAGACTTCAGGAATTGTATTGATGATAAACTCAAAACATCCTAAAGAAATTTGATGGTGCATGTTCTTTTTTCAGGAAGCGTCACAGAAACGAAAGCAGTCCAAGTCCCCGTCAGTCACCCAAACGTCGCCGGGATCATTCTCCTGATAGTGATGCTTACAACAGTGGAGATGATAAAAGTAAGTGGGAGTGGGCTCTCTCTGCAGTTGGACATGGTTATTCTCTGTGGTTATGGAAAATAACTTGCAATTTTAAACAGAAAAATCATGGGGCAAGTTTTGTAAGTGTTCTCCATGTTTTTATGAGCACTACCATTTTTCTTCATCTTTATTTGTCACTTATCTTCATTTTGTCACTATGTGTTATGTCTGCCAGGTGATAGTGACTTCCATATCTTCTGTGTAAGATGCATGTTTACCAAATTGGAAATTGTCTTTTGCTGCTGCAGCAGTAGAAAAACCTGAGAAATCTAACTGAAGTAATGGGTTATGTGTTTTAAGAGACACCTTTTTTGGCGTGCAGAAGACAGCAAATGCTCACATGTTCTTACACAATAAAGGCTATGAAAAAATGTTCTCAGAACAGTATGTTCTTTTTCTCATTTCCCTGTCATTGAGAAAAGAATGTTCTTTTTCCCATTTTGCAGATGAAAAGCACAGACTCCTGAGCCAGGTAGTGCGGCCGCAGGAGTCCCGGTCACTGAGCCCCTCTCACATCACGGAGGAGCGGCAGAGCCGCTGGAAAGAAGAAGAGCGAAAATCGGACAGAAAGGAAAGTTCCCGGCGCTATGAAGAGCCAGAGTTTAAAGAGAGGGTTTCTTCAGCAGATAAGCAAAGAGAGCAGCCAGATGCTTCAGAAGGTTCCCGGTCCAGGGTTCAGGAAAATCTTGGACACCGTCCTTCTGAAGAAAGAGATGCTTCTGATAGAATGCATGATGACAGCAAGAAGAAATCTAAGATACAGAAAAAGGCCACGAAGAAGAAGAAAGATGAAGACAGTGGGGTGGAAAGGTATGCTAATGAACCAGCAACTGAGGAAAGCCAGGTCTTTTCCCCTAAGAAAGGTCAAAAACGGAAAAATGTGGAGAAAAAGCGGAAGAGATCCAAAGGTGATTCTGAAGTTTCTGATGAAGAAATTGTTCCACATCATAAAAAGAAGAAAGGCCCAAGAACCCCTCCCGTAACTAAAGAAGAATTGGTTGAAGCACCACCTGAGAAAGCAGTGGCAGAAGTCCCCACAAAAAGAGAAGATACAACATTCAGTGACTGGTCAGATGAAGATGTTCCTGAACGTGGTGACATTGTTGTTCCAGAAAGAACCACTGAGGATTCCCACAGAAAAAGTCACAGGACGAGGGTAGAAAAGGTGGAAGCCCCTCATGTTACTATAGAGGATGGACCACACCGTAAGCCTGTGGACCAGAAGCGCAGCAGCAGCCTCGGTAGCAATCGGAGCCATGCCTCCAGCAGGCTTAGATCCCCCTCCAATGAGTCAGCGCATCGCAGCGGAGACGATCAGACTGCACGGAAGAGGATCCTGCACAGTAGCTCTAGAGACAGGGATAGGGATAGGGACAGGGACAGGGAGAAGAAAAGCTTAGAAATCACTGAAAGGAAGTCCCGAATTGATCAGCTGAAACGAGGGGAACCCAGTCGCAGCACATCTTCAGGTAATAAGATATATTTTAGTGAGACTGACCTTCTGTGTACAAGTCCCAAATTGTTCTTCATGGCTTTAATTAGTGTGACAGGAGAGGGAGGTCCTGTCTGCCTTTCATTGTAAAACTAGAATGAATTAAAATTTCTGCAAGTGTTAACATATTTGAAAAGCTGATTCTCAGTGGGCAGGATTACCATTTTGTTTATACCAAAACAAGTCAGTTCGATTTGGTTCGTGCTGTCTGGGGAATAAAGTAATTTGTAGGACAGAAAAACCTCATAGAAAAAATGCTTGTGCTAACAGAACATTGAGATAGTTTTATCATCTAAATAATGTTCTTAAATTTGTTATTATTGTTAATTTTGGTATGGAAATTCCTGAACTTACACAAAATGAGGTAAATTTTTTAAGGTTCCTGTTAGGCATACTTTTAATACACATAGAAATCATCTTCATTGCAAATCAAAATAGTCACAATTTTTATGTGTGTAGTTGCTGTGAAAAAAACAATAGGTAAAATATTTTAAAACTGAAACACCATCAATGCAAAAATAACTTTTTCTGAAAAAAATTTTCTTTGTTCTCCTCATGGTTACTGAAATTATTTTTCTGAATTCATAATTTTTTAACTAAGCCATTCGTAGCTTTTAGAAGACATGTTATAAAAATTCTGAATTTTGAGATGATTCTTTTTTCTTCTCCCCACCCCCCGCCATGCCTAAATTCCTGAGTTAAGAGTGTATACTTTCAGTTGCTTTCTCTCACAGTAGAAAGTAGCCACTAAAATTGTTTTTTGAAGTGGCAAAAGTTACCTTGTGGTTTTAAGTGAGGCTTTCAGTTGCTTGCTCTCACAGTAGAAAGTAGCCACTAAAATTCTTTTTTGGAAGTGGCAAAAGTTACCTTGTGTTTTTAAGCGAGATTAAATCTTCCAAGGCAATCTGAAAGCATTATTAATTTGAAGATGGTGCTTTTGAGAAGTATATTTTCATACTGAAATTCCTGAGTTAAGAGTGTATACTTTCAGTTGCTTTCTCTCACAGTAGAAAGTAGCCACTAAAATTGTTTTTTGAAGTGGCAAAAGTTACCTTGTGGTTTTAAGTGAGGTTAAATCTTCCAAGGCAATCTGAAAGCATTATTAATTTGAAGATGGTGCTTTTGAGAAGTATATTTTCATACCGAAATTTTCATACCGATATTTAAAATTTCGGTCTAGTAAAATGGTACTGCATTTATGTGCCACATAGTCATGCTTATATCTGTAATTTTTTATGCAGATCGTCAAGATTCAAGAAGCCACAGCTCAAGAAGAAGCTCCCCTGAGTCGGATCGTCAGGTTCATTCCAGATCTGGGTCCTTTGATAGCAGGGAAAGGCTTCAGGAGCGAGATCGACATGAACATGATCGAGAACGAGAGAGAGACAGGAGAGAGGGGAGACCGAGGGACTGGGACCGAGATGTGGACAAAGACTGGCCAAGGAGCCGGGAGCGAGAGAGACTCCGGGAGCGAGAGAGGGATAGGGAGAAAAGGCGGGAGCTGGAGAGAGAGAGAGACCGGCAGCTGCCTGATCCTGCTGAAAGAGAGAGGGAGAGAACTCTTGACATCTCCTCTCAAAAGGAATCAGCAAAGCACAGTGAAACAAAACTGGACAGAGATCACGAAAAGGAGTTTGATGGCGTTTGCCGGGACTCAGCGGCTTCAGAGAAGGAAAAAACAGACAAAGATGTAGGACCTTTACAAGGCTTTGAAGACGGAAATGAGGCCGAAAAGGTAGAGAGTCTAGAAGGTGAGCTACTCTGGGAAAGAACCTGGACTAACAAATGTTTTTATTATTTCTCTTTTATCATAGTGCTAAATAGAATAGTTTTCTACTGAAGAGCTTATTGGCTTCAGCTTCTCTGCTGTGGAAGCAGACAATGAGAGAAATCTGATGAGCATCTTTCTTATTGTTAATTGTGTTGGTGCTGTTTTTTAATTTCTAGAGAAGTCTTGAGGCAAAGAAGCATAAATTATCTGAGATAATTTCACCAAAATGCAATGTTTCTGAATAAGCAGTTTACTAAAAGATAACACCAAATTTTAATTGCCTTGTTATATCATTTTAAGATCTATTTCTTATTTTGAGAGTGACAGGTAATGAGTGGAAAAAAAAAGAATGTGGATTTGGAACTGTTTCTTGGAGATTTTTTTGCTACCAGACCCCAGTTTTAAGATCTATTTCTTATTTTGAGAGTGACAGGTAATGAGTGGAAAAAAAAGAATGTGGATTTGGAGCTGTTTCTTGGAGATTTTTTGCTACCAGACCCCAATTATCACAGAACCGTTTGTCTGATTAGTAGGTGAAACATATGTATGGCTTGGGACAGTAGTCCCAAAATAGCTTTCCTGAGGTAATCTTATAGATCTTTCCAGATCTAACCTTACCTGAGGTGATCTCAGTAATGTCAGCTGAAAATGCAGCTTCATTTTGCTGGCCCTAACGATACTGGGGTAAGTGTGCTTAGAAAGGGGCAAACACTGACAAATTCCTAACAGTTTGTCACTGACAAATTCTTAACAGTTTGTCACATGGATTAGAAGCTTGAGCTTTGCAAAAATAGTTGTGAAGTGCTTTTACATGAACAACATAAAGGAAAGAGTAACTGGTGTATGTTATGGTCATGCTCATCGTGTTTGCCAGTCTTTGTAAGAATTACTTGTAGTGTTCATTGTTAATTCAGGCAGTTAAATCAAATGCTGTCTCAAGTGGCTTGTGAGGAATATTTAGTACTTAGGTCTCCTACCTGATTACTCACAAAGTGGTCTTTGGAGATGAGAGATCCTGTTGGGAAGGTTTCATTTAAGGAGATTATCTGTGGAGTGGAAGCACTTGACAAAGATAGTATTTGAAATGTGCCTGGAAAAGTCAGATTTTGCTACAATAGATGGAATTAACTATTTTTAAACTAGAGGAAAAGCATGGTGTGATAAATCTGAGAGTACCATGTAACTCGAGAAACAGGTACTGAAAGGCCATTCTTGGGTACATGACCTGTTTCCAAGAGGGCACCTGTAACCATATAGGCTGTGCATGTTAAATGTGTTCTTAGGTCTAGCCTTTCAGTGTACTTGTTTTGATGTGTATTCTTTTGTCTGTTTTTCAAAGGTTGTGTTCTAAATTCTCTGCAGGTTATCATCTCTAGGGCATTATGGTATATTTAGGATTTCTTAATTTTTTTAGGAAAATCTATTTTGTAAAATATTAGATGGCATTCCATATTATTAAAACATATTCTATATAGCATGGTTATGATTTTCTAAGGTTTAGTATACTTCATTACTTTGTACCTCCTCTTTACATTGCTCCATTCAGCTGATGAGTGTGTTGAATTTTTAATGCAGAATTAATATGAAAGTACACTTCCACATAAGAGTGGTAAAAAATAGTCTAGAAATTATCAAACTTTTACTTAAAATTCAAAATATAAAATAATTTTAAAAAAATACTATTGAGAACTATGAATTGTATTAATTTAAATTTTTTAATACAGTAAATTTTTAATGGGTCCAAACATGTAGTAATGGTGAACTATTCTATCTGGTACATCAGTGTGGATGGAGCAGATGGATCTTACAGGCAGTGAATATTTAAAGTTATAAGATACAAAATTAAATCTAGTGTGGATCACCTTATTCTCCTTTCTAAAAAGGAAAAACCTGTTAGAAAACTTAAGTAAAATTTCCAGATGTGCTAATGTTAGGGAGGTACGTGGTATTTACTTGGGCAAATTACTGTTATGTATTGTCATACAAAATTAAATCTAGTGTGGATCACCTTATTCTCCTTTCTTAAAAGGAAAAACCTGTTAGAAAACTAAGTAAAATTTCCAGATGTGCTGATGTTAGGGAGGTATGTGGTATTTACTTGGGCAAATTACTGTTGTAGATTAACAAAATATGTCAGGATATTATTAAATTATCTTAATGTTTTGAACCCAGTGTGTTTGCTTTAGGAGTTGGCTTAAATAATGCCTAAGATGCTATATGCTTCCTCCAAAGCATTTCCAGATGGTCTGAGTAGTTTGTTTATGCTCTACTGGTTTGTCTTTTCCTTGCTGATTTTTAGGTTAGTTGAGGTGACTACTTTTTCTTCCCCCAAGGCAAGCAAAAAAAAACCCCAAAGAATGGGTGGGGAACTTAAAATGGAAGCAGTTCCACTCTGGCTAAGGGAGCTGGAAGGTATCAGAATAGTCATCCACAGAGGAGGATCAGGAGGATCCCTGTAAATTCAGTCCAGTTTGTGTGGCACAACTCATTGTTAGTACCCATGGTGGAAAACCATAATAAAGCCTGAGTTTAGAGCAATGGAATTTTTAAGTGCTTGAGTCAGATCTTTCAGTCTGGGCGGTGAGAGGGTGTCCCTTTTGTGAACTGCAAAATTCAGTGTTTGAGTGTCTTGTGTTCTCAAGTCCTAAGGAATATGTGTTCTCAAGTCCTAAGGAATATGTTTCCATATACAGCACACGTATTTGTGTTTGCGGATAGTACGTGAATGGAAAGGAGGGTATCAACTAAAAGAAGTTTGGCATGGTTTTCTAAAAGCTCTTCTTGTGACTGCTACAAGGAGTCTAAAATTCTGTATATAATTGTTTCATTCAGGATACCTGTTACCTTTTGTGTTTTAGAGTTTTGTTACTTATATTAGGACCTTGGACTGAATCCTGATTTTAGATTAATGTGCTAAAGCATCTGAAAGACTGTGGCAGTTAACTTAAATTTTTATAAACTATTTATTATTATAAACTACAAATCAGATATCAGATAATCAACATGTATGTTGTGAAAATGGCCTTCTCTGAGCAGTTTGACTAATACTGCACCAAAAAATTGACCAGTGTATGTAAAATTCAAACTGCCACATTTTGTATAGGAGGCATAACTTCACTGTTTCTCTAGGTTAATACCAGTTTTTATGTTGCATATACTTGTTCCTAAAAGCTAACAGTTTAGTTTGCTAAACCTTTTTGTCTTCAAGCAGTGTACATCATGTTGAGAAAACAAATATGATTGCTTTAAAGCTACAGTATGTATCTGTCTCTGTAGGAGGAGAGGATGAAGCAAAGACTAACGATGTGCAGTCACTGGGCTCTGGTGCTGGAGAATACGAGCCTATCAGTGATGATGAACTGGATGAAATTCTGGCAGGCGATGCTGAAAAGCGTGAGGATCAACAGGAGGATGAGAAGATGCCTGGTAAAAGTATATCAACCCCCTTTTGTTGTTATTTGAATATAAAGATTAGATCAATGTGCATATAATGCTGTTGGGATGTTGACAGTATTTCTGAATTAGAAGTGCAGTCTCTGAGCAGATTCTGTCTGTGCTTGAATGCTTTCCAAGTGCGTTGGGAAGAATGGAATTGTCTAATTGTCCTACATTCAGCTGGATAATCTGGGCTGTGTGAGCTAGCTTTCTGAGCATTTAATTTGAATCTATCTTAGCATGTTCAGTTGTACTGTGACTTTTCTGAATGCATAAGTAATATCTCCAAACCTGCTGGCTAAGCAGGATCTGAAGAACCTTTCACAAAGGCATTACAATAAAAATAAAGCAAAATATTAGGCATGGGTTGGGTTTTTTTAATCCATATAGCTTTTTATTTCTATTTCTTTTTTGTAGTTCTCCCATTTCCCACCCATCCAAGTGAGTTTTGACATCCTTACAGGAAAGGTCCAAGAGGTCTGCAGAACAATGTTAATCTAATATATATTGCTTTCAGGAGACAGCCATGTGCACAGCATGTGAAATTAATCAGCTGTAGTAAGGGGTGGTGATGTGATAACTCATTCTCTGTCAATGATTTTGCAGATCCAGTGGATGTTATAGATGTGGACTGGTCCAGTCTTATGCCAAAGCAGCCAAAAGAGCCACGTGAGCCTGGGGCTGCGCTCTTAAAATTCACACCAGGTGCTGTTATGTTGAGAGTTGGCATTTCCAAGCGATTGGCGGGACCAGAGCTCTTCACCAAAATAAAAGAGACGTGCCAGAGAGTGTTAGAAAAACCTAAAGGTAACTTTTGCAGGGATTAAACTGTCTTTTTTGTGTAGTGAAAAAGTCCTTATGAAATGTGCATTAGTTCATTTTTTTAGGTTTCAAAGACCACATGAAGTGTATCGTGAGTATTGTGTGAAAATTACAGAAATGTAATACAGCAGCATGTTAGTCAGATTAGTGTTTTGATTCCAGCAATGGTGAGGAGGTCTAGACTAATAAACAAAACAAAATTGCTTTTATTTTAGTGGAATATTCTTTTTGTGAGACCATTAATGCTTTCCTAGTCTAAGGTGTATTAGCAGTTTCTTAGAGAGCTAAGTATCTTTTCCAGTGAACTGTATTATTACATAGTAGTAGTATTTCAAGAAAGAAACAAGATTTCTTATTTTCATTCTAAGAATCCTTTCTAGAATTCATAGATAGGGGTTTTGGATCAGAAGGAAGGTGCTAAGTTAAATATGTATATTACACCTCTACTAAAAGTGGGAAATACAATAATTTACAGGTTTGGAATTTGACCAGAGTGTATGTCATAATGCATGCATGACAAATGGGATAGGCATCAATTGTACTAGTGCTGTTTCCTACAGTTCTAAGTGTTAACAGGGCTTTTCCATGAAAAGGAATACTAATTTTTCTCTTTTACATCTCAGGAACCAGTTGAGCTGCTTGCAACAACTTGCATGATAGAATGGTTCTTTAGGGACTATGAAATGTTTGCTTTCTCTAAGACCTCTATGCAAATTATGGCAGGATCTAAATGTTAGAAAATTGTGGCTTGTAATAATAGTATCTGTGGAGCTCATGGTTTTTTTTACTCTGTAAATTCTAGTTCTTAATTTGAAACAATGCCTTTCACTTTACATTATTCTTTATGCAGTTGTCTTGTTCTGAGAACCTCACAGTCTCAGATAATTGGAAGGAAAAAAAAAATCCAAAACTTTTAGCTGTGCCAATCTCCATCAATGTCACTGTTTGCTTGAGCCATTTAAGTTGTTTACATGTATGAATCGTGAGCTGTTACTACTGCTCCTGCTTTTTTTTTTTTTTGAGTCAAATAAAATACTGAGTCTGCCTGAGCATACAAACTGATACAGTCGAGGTATGAACTGTGTCTCTCTCCCTGTAAGCTTTCATTTTGCTGTATACTTCAACAGTTCTTACCAGGGATTCCTTGCAACAGCAATTGCACTGCAGGATCACTCCACCTGGCTGTTTAAAATGATACCTGAACTAATCTCAGCAATCTTTGCATGCTTCCCTAGAAGTCCTTAGTGTGATAGGAGGCTCTCCAGCACTGCCTTTGGACTGTCTTAAGTGTACTTGGATTCTGCAGAACCTTGCTCTGGAGAGGATGGGGAATTTGAAGTGCCTCTCTTGATTTTCCTTTGGTGTGTGTGTGCAGTCTCTCACACATCAGAGTTCCTACACTGCCAGTAGGCTTTCAAGTGTATGCACTTCCTTTGCAGTCTGCCAGGTGAATGTTCTCTGTATAGGGATTACACAGCCACAGCACATGTAGTCTAAAGAAAGGCACAAATATGGTTGCCTGAAAACTGAATGAATCTGAGCTAGGTGTGCTCAGTGTGTGTAACAGTGAAAATGCAGCATTTTCACTCTGGACTTCATGGTTGTATAATTTGTCTCCCTGTCTTATTCCTGAGGTTAGTGTTCCCATATTTGTTCTTGTTGAGGGACAAATTGAAATGTTTCTGGTAATACTATTAAATGCAGAAAGTAGAGAAATTATACCTTGTTTCAGGGTGTGCTTTTTAAATTATTTTTTCTTTGGAAGCAAAAATCTGTAGTATGTGATGGTATTGAGATTTTTAGCTGACTTGCCCTCTATTATATGCAATTGTTCCTCTAAGGATATGGACATGCTTACTTGCCAGATATGCTCAGCAAGCACCTGGCATCTGAGAAAACTCTGCAAGCTGTCCATGTTACCTTTGAAGTGGCCTTTTTATGTCTTGCCACTTATTTCCATTTTTTGATTGTCCATTGAGGTTGTCTTTGACTTCAGTGCAGTTCTCTTTAACCTGCCCTTCATTTCATGTAACTTTGTTTCTTTTCACCTTATTTAAAAACTACTGAGTTTCATCACATTCTGAGTGGTTTGAAAAATGCATCTTTGTCCTCTTCTATGTTCATACTGCCAAACTGCTGAAGCAGTCTTTGCTTTTGCTTTTCTTTTTTTTTTTTTTTTTTTTTTTTTTTTTTTACTTTGCTGTATTTCCCCCAGGGTTCTTCACATCTTGAGTGAGGTGTTAAATTCTCTGCCGAACACCCAGCTTTACTTTTAGAGGCAGCTGGATTGGACTCAGCCACATACCTTTCCAGCTTTTTGTCTATTACATGATAATCTTCCTATTTACTGTAAAAGGGCTGTAAATCAATGAGCTCTGGTCCAGCCCTGTGCACTCTTTTTGTCTTTGCATTTCATAGAAACAGATTTGTTGCAGAGCAAGATTCACCACCATCTTTTAGAAAAGTGTTCTTTCTGCACACTGTTTCTTCTGGTAAATGTGTTGGAGGACTGGTCCTGTCACCTTGAGTTCTGTTAAATGCTTTAGGTGAGCCAATAGGAAGGGGTAGTCCTTCCTAGTTCTCCAGGTTCATCCACCACAAATGAAAAAATTATTCTAGATAGTTGTATTTCACTTTTGCATAGCCATACAAAAACAGTGTTGGCACTAGCACAGTTGTCTGATGTCTTGCAAAGAAGTGAAACTTGGGCT
Organism: Passer montanus; assembly: GCF_014805655.1. Taxonomy (NCBI): domain Eukaryota; kingdom Metazoa; phylum Chordata; class Aves; order Passeriformes; family Passeridae; genus Passer; species Passer montanus. The sequence continues at coordinate 6,082,387 of NW_024368374.1, read as the reverse complement.
ACTTTATGATTAATGCAAGTGGTAAGCAAACACCTTTTGTCCGTCACATGTCTGACCATAAATCATACCCTGTCGTCTGTCCAAAGCTGTCACTTGATTTTTAGGCTTCCCAATGATTGCTGTCTCAATACTGCTTTCCAGTGCTGAAACTAAATAAAAGGGTATCCATCCTTCCCTTTCAATGGTGAAGGATTTATTCATGTTATTTTATAAACTCAAATACTCTTTTTCTTTTCCAACCCTTGATATTGTTTAGAAGGCAGAAATACAAATAATAAAATGTTAAGAAAATTCATATGACTGTATGGTGCTTTCAAAAATACCATGTGTATATTGATCTCTGCAAATCTCAATTCTTTCTAGATGCAGAAAACCTTTTTGAACACGAACTGGGAGCACTGAACATGGCTGCACTTCGGCGAAAAGAAGAGAGAGCAGGTCTGCTCAGCAATCTGGGTCCTTGCTGCAAAGCGCTGTGCTTCCGCAGGGATTCTGCAATTCGGAAGCAGCTCATGAAGAATGAAAAGGCAAGTGGTCTGCTTACAGTGCTGGGTCAAAGCGTGGGAACACAGATGCCCCTAAGCAGAGCTTTTCTCTGGAAGATAATTTTTGTGTTTGTTGTTCTGAAGTAAATCTGGTCCTTTAAATAATAAACTGACTTTTATTTAGAGAGGTTGTAGGGTATTTGGTTTTTTATGTGAAATGAGAGATTAATTTAAATTTGAGACTAGAGCTAGTTTGTGTTTCTTGTCATTTTGATGTTTAAATTCTGGAGTTACATTTTCTATATTTAGAGAATACATAATAAAAATAATTAGGTCAAATATTATTTCATAGGTAACTGTTGAATAACTTTTTTGCTTAAGATTCCATGTGCTCTTATAAGAATTGTAAGAATCCAAGTCAAAATTAAAACTTCTGCAGTGGGTTTTGTGGTTTTGTATGCTAATAGAGAAATTATTAATTCTCCAAGTCTTTTCTAGAGGTATGATTAGTATGATTAAACCTGTAATTACTGAGAGTACTTGAGGTTAATTTCTCAGCTTACATGTTAAAAGACATTGTTTTCAGTTCTTTGGGTTTTTTTAATTCCATTTTCAATTTCAACAGGGTGCAACAAAACAAACTTACACAAATTCCGCAGCTATGGACAGCGACTTGTTACGGTTGAGTCTACGGTTATTCAAACGAAAGACTGTGTGCCAAGTTCCCGGGCAGGAAAAGACAGAGGACAGCAAAATTCCACAGCCAGCTCTCCAGCAGGAAGTGTGTGTGACTTGAGAAAATGGCTGCAGTGGCACTTCCTTGATTTTGAGTTGATTTCTCACTACCAGTGTTGGTGTTGCTGTTTAGAACTGGTGGTTGTAAAGCGGCTCTAGAAGATGAAAGGAAATACTCCATTTGTACACAGTTAAGAGTATTGGTTTTGATGTGAATAGGAGTGAAAAATTAAGACTTCTGCGTGGAGGTCTCTGCAGTTTTTGTAATATTGAACCTTACACTGTAACATAAACCTGTTTTATGGTGCATCAAGTGTAATAATGTGAAGATGTCTGGGTTTAGCAGTTTATAACATCAAATGATATTAAACTGAGGAAAACCATCGGTGTATCATTTTCCTTACTATGAATGGGTATTTGCACTACCACCTTGGTCCCTCAGTACACTTCTGAAATTTGTTAAATAGCTGTGAGTCTGTTTGCCTTCTTGTTTCCAAGTCCCTTTCTTGTAGTAGCCTCTGGTGTGGATTTGGATAAAACTAGCTCTTTTCTGTCTTTAACGTAGGTTTCCTTTAATGTAAAGGAAATTTCCTTTAATTTCTTCTGGACACAAAACCTAGCCCAGTCAGTTAAGGCTCCTTTTTTTTTTTGTTGATTAAAGAGAAAGTTTTAAAAAAATAAACCAAACAAAAAACCAACAAACACTTGAAGAAATTATTTATGACAAAGTTTAGGTGTCTATACTTATGAGACTAACTGTGTTTTGGACATGCTGCCTGCTTTCAAAAAGGACTGACTGGTGCATGTTGAAAAGCATCTGAAGAGGAGCGCAGTTGTTGGTCACAGCCAGCAGGGCTTTGTGTGGCTGCATGGACAGACTGGGGAATGAGAGCCCCATGGAAGGGGTCCTGGGGCCCCTGGTTGATGGTGAGTCAGGAGTGCCCTGGCAGCCCAGAGGGCCAACCCTGTCCTGGGGGCATCAGGCACAGCATGGCCAGCCAGGACAGGGAGGGGATTGTCCTGCTCTGCTCTGAGCTGGGGCAGCCTCATCCTGAGTGCCAGGGGCAGTTTTGGGTGCCACAATATAAACAACACATTAAATTATTAAAAAGTGTCCAAAATGAGGATAGTGAGGATAGTGAAGGGCCCTGGGGGGATGCCATAGGAGGTGCAGCTGAGGTCACTTTGTCCATTCAGCCTGGAGGAGAGCAGAGACCTCATTGTGATATTCCACATCCTCACAGGGGGAAGAGGCTGGGCAGGCACTGATCTCTCTGCTGACCAGTGACAGGACCAGAGGAAACAGCATGAAGCCGAGATGGGAGGTTTAGGTTGGATGTCAGGAAAACATTCTTCACCCAGAGGATGGTTGGGCACTGGAACAGGCTCTCCAGGGAAGGGGTCAGAGCACCAAGCCTGACAGTTCAAGAAGGGTATGGTGATTCCTGGGGTGTTCTCTGCAGGGCCAGGAGTCTGATTCCTGTAGGTTCCTTCAAACTCAGGATGTTCTGTGATGAATTTTACATTCTGTTAATTATCAGGGCAGATCAATCCCATGCAGCAGCCTGAGGGTGTTTCACAGTTGCTGAGTTTCAGGGGGTTTTGTATGTTAGCTGTAGAGGCAGTGACCAATGATGTTTTTGCTGGTTATTAAGATTTCAGAGGCATATTAGGGACTTGTCAAGCCTGGGCTCAAATTTGTAAGAATTGTTTTATTACAAAATGGGTGAGGGATCATTGGATCATACCAGTAAGGTATCTTTGTTGTAGTAAGGTAGTCTGTGTTGTCCTCCATATGAAACCAAGACTTCTAAAACCTCAGACTAAGTCTCTGTATACGCCTCTATACTTTTCCTGGCATTAAACTTGAACTGTTACTTTGAATTCTGCTCATAGAGGATAAAAAAAAAATCCATAGCCATAGCTTGATACTGGATTGCTGCAGAGCAACTTGCTTTCATTGTTCTCACACAGGTTGAAAATGAGTTATGAACCACTAAATTTTTTGACAAGTTTATATCAGTTTCTTATCCTTTTTCTCCACTTGGAACCAGCACACTGTGGTGGGATGTTGAGCGTGCCAGCAGCAGGTCTGTCTCACATCTGTTGTGATTGCTGACAGTTGTATTGGCTTCAGGCAAAGGCCTAACTAAGAACAGCAATGCAGTTCAAATACAGAGATTTTTTTACTACGATGCTTTCTGCAACACCTAGTACCTAAATGTTCTTACATTACATTTAAAGAATTGTTGAAGAAGACATGAGGAAGTTTTTAGTTCTGTTTTTTAAGTACCCACACAGCAGTGTATAGTATTCATATCAAATATAAATGATGTGAGAAATCTCTGCCTTATTTTTTTAAATTCTTACTAAATTATGTGACTCAGGCAAAACTTCATTTTATGTTTTCCACTTGCTGGACATTGATGATTTTATACGCTTATAAAAAATAATGTGACTTAAACACTGTAGTACCTGAGCAAGAGTTAGCAAACCAATTCTATTCAGCATTTAAATGTGTTCTCACCTGTTCTATAGCTACAGTAATGCTGCCTTTAAGCTGAAAGTATCAGATCATTGCTACCAATTATGTTAAAGCCTATTTTCACCTCTGTCTCTAAAAGACATAAAAATATTTGATAGCTAGAAACAGCCTTATCTAAGACCACAGTATACAAAATAGATCAATGGTGTGGCATTTAATTACACTGTGCTTTAAACCATCTTCCTGTAAAATGGTCAAGGTGTATATATACACTTAGGTTGGAGAAGAATATTTCACATTACTCTAGAAAATGCAAAATAAAGTAGGTCTGATGGGCTACGATGAGTATCTCCTGAAGTTATAGTGCCCTGTCAAATCCAGTGCTGACCTGTACCATTATTTGTTGGGATTATACAAAGAACAGTGCTGAAATTGCCTCTTACACACCTTCGCTTTTAATCAATTTGCAGCACTTTCGACTGCAGCAGTATGTTACAGTACCAGCAGAAAACATATGTGTTCCTGTGGGAAGCACTAAGATTTTTTTTTATTTTTTTTTTTCCCTTCACCTGGCAAGAATTACTGTACAGGTAGAGCCCAGTAAGTGTGAAGTTCCTGTGTATGAATATTTTGGTCTCCATCATTTTAACTAAAAGTCATGTTTAGTTTGCTAGTTTTACAATAGCTTTAAATAAAGGAGAATTGCCCACATCCCAATTTCAGAAAAAGGCATGAAACTTGTCTGAAGTGCAGACCTTGCTTTAGGACCTCCTATCTTTGGACCCTCCACACCTTCCCTGAGTTGATCATCATTTCTGTCTTCTTGCATCTTTTCCTTTCTCCCCATTTCTCTCCTAGCTTGATTTTGTGTGGAGAAAGAATAGGTAGAAGGATTTTACATTTCATATTTTGCAAGGCTTCAGGAGGATATACAAGAGATTGTAATGTATCTGCCAGTGGGGCTAGATACCTGCCTTGAGTGCCCTTTTGTGCTCTGACTTCAAGTCTGAAAACATGGAGAAGCATCTCTCCCTACTCAGTTTCTCCTTTTAAGCTGTGGCAGCGACTTTAAAACGGTCCCTGAACTAGATTACAGACGTCTGCCCTCTCTGCTGCTAAGCCCATGCTGTGCCTAGTTGGATGATAAATTAGTTTTAAGCATCCCTGAGGTGCCACTGGCACGTGGCGCTGCAGAACAACGAGCTGTGCCTGTGCTGGTGGATGAACCAGGCTTTTGTCCCAGTGAAAAGCTGGGCCCAGCTCCTGCAGCCGGAACGGATTCAAAGGCAGAGCAGATTTTTAGAGCCTCAAGACACAAATGGGACTATGACCTGTATCTTGGGGTAGTGTCACATTCATTATCCCAAACAGTACTTTAGGGCTGTTGCTGCTTCAGCTAGTGGAGGGAGATAGGGATTTTGACAGTGAGCCATCTGCACAGCGTACTCAAAAGGCAGAGTTTAAACAATTTTGCTAGATTAAGGCTTTTATTTGAATTGCCTTGACACAGTTTTGTTCTCCTTTTCCTGCTGTAGGGATGCCCTTCAGCAGGGAACAGTCTGGCTGGAGCTGGACACAAGCCTATGTGTTCAATTCCAAATTAGCTACCAGCTAAAAGAGTTCAGGAACCTCTTGTTTTGCAATAGCAGTCAAAGTCTGTTTTTCAAAGGGTCCTTTTACAGAGCAGCTGTTTTTACTGTGTAAGTCTTTGTGCAAATTGGAGGCCCAAAGTTATAGTACCAAATGCTTGGTCTCACTGCACACATTGTAAAGTAAGTAAGGGACTGTGGGCAGTGTGAGTGTCCAAGATGTTTTTGGATGCAATTTGGACCAAAGTTATAGTACCAAATGCTTGGTCTCACTGCACACATTGTAAAGTAAGGGACTGTGGGCAGTGTGGGTGTCCAAGATGTTTTTGAATGCAATTTGGATTTGGATGCAATTGAGAATGACAAATTAATTGTTAAAATAATAATCAAAAGCTCTAAGCAAAGCCCTAAACTCCAAAGTAAAGCAATGTGACGAAACGTCAAGATGTGAGGAGTTTCTTCAACAACTAGCCTCCAGAAAATTTGAAAATTTGTCCCATCAAACTCTATAAAGGAGACCAATCATGTGGGAGAGACAAGTATACTAAAACAAATGCCCAGAGCTTTATGAAAGAAGACTGGTTTTGTACTGAACAGCCAGCATTATTGCCTCTGCCCTATCAGCAGGGATCAATTGATGAAAGGGGGAAGATAAACAACTGCTGAAAAGCTCAATTTCTTAATATCAGCTTTCACTGCTGGGGATGCATCTACCACAGGCTTGCTTTCTTTCATTAGTGATGAAGCTGAGGTATTAGCTATAAAGAATGAAGTGTCAGAATACATGTTAGTGCAAACTGCTGAGGCACAGAGCAACATGCTGCCAGATTTTAAGTGTATGTTCACGTGTGAAAGGGCTGTGATAGCTGCAAGCATGCAGATCCTAACCAAGGGAAGACTGAAGCAACGGGTTTTGGATGAGGATTTTAAGAAAGCTGTCAGCTTTGGGTGGATTGGAAAACGTTCTTTCCCATTGACTTAGTGACTCAATTCATTGTTTGGATATATTATGAGTATGAGGAGTGCTTGGGGCACTGCCTGGAAAGCACTTGAGGAAGGGAGTAACAGAAATGGGGCACAATTTGAGTGGCATAGTTTGTAGTTTTCAGCCCAGGAGTGTGGCTTCACACTCCTAAAAGCTGGGGGCTCATTCATCAGAATGAAGGAGGCAGAAGGATCTAGGTGTGTTGAGGACATGAAGTACTGGTGAAATAGCTCTGGAAACAGGCTGTGTGGCTGTAACATGGTTGCAGGTGGCTTTTTCCAGCAGGGAGAGAAGTGGTTTACACTGCTCTCTGTAGTACCTGCAGCTTCTCACCTGGTCTGCCCTGGTCTGCTTCCCTCTGCTTTCAGAAGCTGGATTCAACCTACAGACTCAAAGAGCCCTGAAAATGAGGAGAAGCACAGAAGATTAATTCTGTCTTCTGAAAAACTGAGAAAAAAACTGAAGGTCAGAAAAAGAACAGGTGGGGGCCTATGTTGCACATATGTACTTTTGGAGTGGCTACTGAGATCTGAATAGGTGCACACAAGATTTCCCTTCTCTCTGAGTTGCAGAGGTGCTTTGTGCCAGCACAAAACATGCAGTTGGCTCTGTCTTAGACATCGTGCCTGCATCTGTGCCTTGCATGCTCACAGAAAATGTGCTAGCAAGAGGTTTCAGAGGACTTATGAAATGTCTCGCACAAGGTTAGCAGGAAAAAAATAAGCTGTAGTGAGTGAAGACTAAAGAAATTACATTAATTTAAAATTAACAAGGAAACAAGGTAAAATAGAGGATTAACTGATGCATGTCTCATCACAAACAGCTCACTGTGGGTGACCTCCCTGTACATTTGTGATTTGGGAAGGAGCTGACTGAGAAGCAAGATGAGAAAATTTGCAAATCACAATTACAACTGGAGGGAAACCCGAAGAGATGTGTTTGCTGCCATGTGGCCCATTCATTCATCTCATTTCAAGTCCTTCTGGCCATCAACATCAAGACGTCCAAAAGTGACTTTATTTGGTTTGCTCAGCATGGGTTTGCTCACAGGGGTCTGCAGGGATGGGTTCTGTGAGAAGCTGCTCGAAGCTTCCCCCATATCCGGCAGATCCAGTGCCAGCCAGCTCCAGGACAGACCCTCCACAGCCCAGCAGTGACAGTGGTGGTGCCTCTGGGATGGCAGAGTTAGGAAGGGGAAGGAAAAAGCCTGTACCATTGTAGATGGAGAGAGTGGTGAGACTGCATGAGGGAAATAGCCCTGCAGACACTGAGGTTGGTGGAGAAGGAGGGGCAGGAGGTGCCCCAGGCATCAGAGCTGAGATTCTGCCTGTACCATTGTAGATGGAGAGAGTGGTGAGACTGCATGAGGGAAACAGCCCTGCAGACACCGAGGTCAGTGGAGTACGAGGGGCAGGATGTGCCACAGGCAGAGGAGCAGAGATTCCCCTGCAGCCCCTGGTGCAGAGCATGGGGAGGCAGTGAGCCCCTGCAGCTCATGGGTGTGCTTGGGGAAGCAGAGATCCACTTGCATCATGTGGAAGAGCCCACACTAGAGCCAAGGGATGCCCAAAGGAGACTGTGATCCTGTGGGAAGTCCGTGCTGGAGCAGGCTCCTGGCAGCACCTGTGGTCCTGTGCAGAGAGGAGCCATACTGGAACAGGCTTGCTTGCTTGCAGGACTTGTGACGCTGTGGGCACCCACCCTGGAGCAGTTCCTGAAGAATTGTAGCCCATGGGAAGTTCTCAGGTTGAAATTAATAGAGGACAGTCGTCAGAGGAGGACCTCACTCTGGAGCAGGGGAAGAGTGTGAGTCCTGAGGAGGAAGCAGCAGCAGAGACAACCACTGATGAACTGACCACAGCCCCCGTTCTCTGTTCATTGGTGCCACTGAGGTGGGACAGATAGAGAATTCAAGAGTAAAGTTATGCCCAGGAAGAAGGGAAGAATGAAGGAAAGTGTTCTAAGACTTGGGATTTATTTCTCATTGCTCTACTCTGATGATAAGTTGAATAAAATTTCCCCAACTTGAGTCTGTTTTGCCCATGACAGTAATTGGTGAGTGATCTCTCTCTGTCCTTATCTTGTCCCACAAGCCTTTCATTACATTTCCTCTCCTCTGCCCAGCTGAGGGAAGCAAATCCCATGGCTTTGGCGGGCACCTGGTGTCCAGCCTGGGTCAACCCACTATATTGACATAATGCTGAAACAGAAAATGTAATCAATGTCTATACCTTGTAGGGCCATAAGTTTGTGGTATTGGTGCCAGAAGGAAACACAGTTCACAGAAAACTTAAATCTGATGTAGAGAGATGTGTGTAAAGCCAAAAATAGAAGAATATACAGAAAAAGAAATGTATGCAGAAATAGATACTGCATAATGAGTAGGTTTCTAATGTAAGAAAGTTTATTGCAAAGCAGGTGAGAACTTGGGGAAGGCACGTAAGATCTTATATTAAGGTTGTTAAAATTCTTGGGACTGTGCCCTTAGAGTTATAGTAGATATTATTAAATTATGTGAAGTAGTGGTCCAGAAAAAGAAGCATGAAAGTTACCTTTTTCTGCTCCTTATGACAAAGCTCAATTGATATGCAGTAAAATTGAAGACTGGCAGAACTGAACAATGAAATAGAAATTCTTGTTTTCCTTACAGTGCCTAATTTGGTTTAGAGTTCAAGCTGTAGGACATGTCAGAAGCTAAAATTTAAGAAAATTTTCAGAAGGTTTAGGCATGCTGTGAACATACACAGCAGTTTCTGGGAGGTAAACTAAGACTGTGTCTAAACCAGCTTCTATTACATTAACTTTTCTACACAATGGGGAAGGCTGTCAGGCATTGTGAGCTCCTGGTATCCAGCAGTTTGTTTCTGTGTGAGCAAGCTGTCCTGACTCCTGAAATGGGATAGCTGCCTGTTGGAAAAAGTCCCTGACCCAGCTGCCAAATCGCATAGAGCATTTGGTTGGGAAAAATTCTTGTTGGGGTGAGCCAGGTTCCATCACACAGTCATTCAGACTCAGACATGCTCCTGCACTTGGGAACCATCCTGGGCATGTTTGAAACTTTCAGGGTATCATATGTGGGCCTTAAACAGCTCATCTCTTGGAGACTGTAAGAGCTGCTGAGCAGGCTATGTCAGCCTGTGTCTAACTCTGGTAGAAATTAGGAGACTCTGTCTGATGGATTTTGAATTTCCCTTTGAGGTGTCTGGTTAGGACCACCGTAAGAGAGAGATAAATTGACAGATAACATGCCTCACTGTGACATTTTTCCTGCATGATCTGAATTTCTATGTTTTTTTCTTTAGGGAAATGGCTTTTTTTGCCAGCTTATCCAAAAGCAAGCGCAAATAATAAATGCACTGTTAAAGCCACACTTAGAAGCAACTATTCTGTTCTCCACTTCCCCAAACAGTGGTACCCCTCTTTGAAAATCTCATCTGATGCATGAACTGTCAAAACATAAATGGGCAACTGTGACTTCTCTACTGTCTGCTCTGGAATGATAGCATAATCTATTTTCTGTATTCATGTCTTTAATTTCCATTTTTATTGCTATAATCTCACCCACTTTTTTTTTTCTTTCTTAGTGCACAAATTATGAATATGGCCTTGCCTATTCATCAGTAGAGTCTAAAGTGCATTCAGTGTGTGATGCACAATCCTGTCTTGTTGTTTGGTCTAGTTAATGCTGCACTCATAACTACACATAAAAAATGGGAGTGCTGCCTGTTGACAGCTTGGTGTAAATCATGGCATCCTCTGGCCAAAGTAGAAGCATGGAACCTCAGCAGATCTGAAGCTTAAAACAAAAAGAAAGAGGGATAAACAGTGCTTTAAAAACATTTCTAAACATGTGAAAACCAGAGTTGTTCTGCTGTTCTGTTTGTGGTACAGGTTTGAATGGACACATGAGATTTTTCCTGGAAAAAAAGACCAATGGCATCACCATTTACACTAAAATATCATCATGGGAGGGCTACATAACCACATGATTTGTTCATAAGGAAGCTCTCAAATTAGGGTCCCACTTCAGCATCATTTTAGGAAAAGCAATTTAAGCCTCTTCAAATTCAGTAAGAATAAATCAGCCTGCTTTTGCTTAAATTGCTGGAGCCTATAACAAAATATATTGGGTAGTTAATAAATAAGGGAACTGGATAGAGTTTGAGAGTCAGATTTTTTTTTTTCTGGCAACAGGCATATATCAGTTCTAGGCTCAGCTCAACCATGCACATCTGGATAGAAAGGAAATATCACATTTATGTATGGGAGATTCAACTCTAATTTTCACCTGTATAAACCAATGTGAAGTGTGAAGAGAATGACATGATAAAATTGATGTACTACCAAAGTGATAAATCCAATATCTGGAAAGATGTTTTCCTTCCCTGCTTGCTTCTGAACCGTAGAAATTGGTTTTCAGCTCTTCACCCGAGAACAGCAGAGGAGGATTTATCACGTGGTGTTATTTTTTTCTTTAGAAGTATTTTGTGTTGCTCTGAAAGCACCTAATCACCACGGTATTGATTTCTGTATCAAAAGGGAATATTAGTTAAAGAGCAAGAGCTTTCTTGGCTTTTGTCACTGATTGTTACTGGAATACATATATATTTTTTTTTACTACAGTTTCCAGAGTGTAATTTCTCTGATCTGGCCATGGGACACAGGCAGTGGAGATGCTGCCATCATGCTTGAGCCTGTGGGTGCCCCCGTGGTGGTCTTGGTGCCATGGAGGGGCCATGGGCTCAGTGTGCAGCTCCAATGAGAAGCACCAGCATGTTGGCCATGGCCCAGGGGGCTGTCACATCTCAGGTGCCCTAAGCATGTTTGCAATCAGCACCTTTAGGGGGATTTACGTGATGTCACTGTTTTAAAGCACGACACAAAAGCACAAGGTCTGCAGCTACAAAAGAAATATTTTATCTGCAGACATTAATCTGATAAATGCTGACACGGTCCCATAAAGGGATGGAAGAGAAATCAATGTAACCCTAAATTAATTTGAAGTGTTGGGGTTTTTTTCTTCTTGCTTTTTCAAGACTAGGGTAGCTTTGTGATTCATTGATCAAGAGCTGGGAAAGTTTCTTTCCAGACTTACAAAATTAAATTTCATGCTGCTTTTGACCTGGATTAGTGGTGGACAGAGCAATATATAGCCTGATCCCAATTTTTTCTTAGCTGTCACCACTGGCCTGCTCCATCCCTCTGGTGCTGACATGTGCTGCTGTTTGTAGGCTGGCTGCTGCACAGAAGCTTGCTGGAAAAGGAGTCATGGAAGGGTTACTAAATGGCAATAGAAAGCTGTTTTAAACATTCAAAAAGCATTCAAAAAGCCAGAAGAACTCTTAGGCATGTCTTAAAATACATTGTAAAGAATATTGCAAAGACCATTTTAGAGATATAGTAATCTTTAATATGGCTTTCCTTCTAATTGAGTCTTAGACCCCCACTGGTTAAATGACTGACTTTCTATCTACATGGTTAAATGTACTTTTTTTTCCAGATAAAAATTTATGAACACTGCTCCAGTTACAAATCCTGAAGTACAATTTACATTGACAATAAAACCTTTAACAATTGCTAAAACAGTTAACCAGCATACTAGAACATTCCTCATCATGGATCTTGCCTTCGGAATTTAACTAACAAACATGTTATTAACCACTGATGAGGAGCTGTTTGGAAAAGATCATTGCTTAATTAATCTTTGTACTGAGCTAATAAGAATGTTAAATGGGCCTCTCTGTTGAACTGGGTTGTTAGTACAACAAGCAAGTTCCCTCGGGGGGAAATCTGAGGCCAGTATGACATTAAAGTTAGCCATCCAACAAAGAAGATATTTTAGGCATTAAAAATAACAAAGCCAAACATCTCCATTAATAATGTCGTAAAGGTTCAGTGGCTGTGGATGTACCACTGAGTGTACGTGCGTGTATGAATTACTGTGCTCTTTCCTCTTCTGGTAAGAAAGCTTTGTCAAAATCTTATTTAGATTCAGTGTTTTTCATCACTGTTCTGTTGTGGCATAAATTAAACTTGTCGCACTTATCTGAAGGAGGCAGGTTCCACTGATCAGGAAGGCAGAATCTGACACAAACTCTAATGTCATCTGCTTATCCTAAAAAGAGAAACAAGATCAAAAATCCCTTCATATTAATGAACTGGATAAACCCTCTGCTTGATACAATTTGATGCCACAGTAAAAGGCAGTGTGACCAGATTGCCCTTGTGCTTCATAGCATTTTTAGCAGTGAGTGCTCAGGTTTTAGCCACAGAGCAAGGTGCCCATACTTAATATTAAACATTTGTTTTGGAAGGCATTATAATTCCCTGCACGAGGAGTTACCTACTGCTTTGAGCTCCCTTTTAACACACACGTTACATCTTTTGGGAGAAGAGAAAGAGTCCATAAAAAGAAAGGTAGGAAAGGAATATTTTGTCCTTGAACGTCTGGTGTTAGTAATTCAGGAAGGATATTGGTCTGTCACTAGAGTCACTTCCCCACTCAGAGGTGTTGACTCAGTGTGTGCCTGCATCCCACGAGCTCAATATCACATTCAATGTGTGATTACATTTGTTTTGTATGAAATTATCTCAAAAAAGACTAGGCAGAGAATTTATAACATGAAAGTGGCAATATGACAAGAATGCATTCATGCATACCTGCATTTTTGATGTTTGGGTTTTATCTTGCCTGAATTCTTACTGGCTTCGTGTTTAATATACTGCACACACTCCCTTGACAAAACCTGGGTGTGTCTAGGTGAGATCAAATCCTTGAGTGCCTGACTCCTCTGTGACCAGCCTTTGACATCTCTCAGGTTTCTTTCATGGTCTTTTGCTAGGCACACTTGAATACTGATAAGAGTCTTGCACTTTGGGAATGTGGTCATAGCAGGGATCATCACTTAGTGGTCCGTGGACTAGTTTCTCTGTGTTGTCTGTGTGGTCTCTAATGCATCACATTGAAGCACCAAGGCAAAACCTTCTTGATTAGCAAACCCTTGGAGACCTCTAAATATTGCCTCACTTCATTACTACTGCAAAATGATCAATATGTCTCACCAAAATTAACTGTACATTGGACATCTCCCTTGCCTGATTACTGTGCATATTTTATTCCTCAAGGATAATGGAGGTTTGTTCCCTGCCAAGATGTTATCCTGGTTGTAGGCACAGCTGCAGAGTCTCTCTGTGCTTGTGGTCTTTTTTGGAATGGGCCTTAGCTGCTAATCAGAATTAGTCTGTACACGTGCACGTGATTTCTGTTTGGTTAGCTTGAGCTGAAATTCATAAATGGTGAGTGATTAGAATAACACACCCCTCCCCGTGCTTTTTTAAACATCAGGGTGAGGGCTGTAATAACTCACTCCTGACTGTCTGCAGCCCATGTTCACAAACCAGAGATGTTTTTCTACCCCTCATTTCATGCTGACCTTTTAATGCAGTAACCGAAGCTAATGTTACATGTACAACATGATATTGGCTGCAATGCAAACATTGGTTTTGTTACAAATAATTACTATCGCTCTAGTCAGACATTTTCTCATTTATTATTTCCAGTTGCTTCATGGTTATTAAATGGCCACATTTCAAGTATGGACAAGTGTCCATGATGATATACAGAGATCTGTTAAGTGGAAAACTTAGAGGTGCCTTTGTATTACTCAGATCCCTGAGGAATACTGCTGTGGTCATGCTGTCTTCAAAGATATATTTGACCTATCCTGGGTAAGCACTGCTAAAGGTTAGAATAAATATACATGTTTTTTATGCTTATTAAGCCAAACTCTAGACATTAAGAGAACACAAGAGGAGAACACTGGTCTTCCAACTAACACAGTAAATTGCTCATGCTGGATGCACCTCCCTGCCTCAGCTCCACTCCACTCATCCATGCTGCTCTTTTTCCATACATGCATTCACAGAAATCCATTTGCATGGAAATACTGCTCACTAGTGAAGCCTTTGCATTGTAAATCCAGCTTTAATATTACCAGCAGTGCTGCTTCCTGCTGTGCATCAAGGTCCAGTAAGCCACTCCTTCATGCTGTGGGCTGTGGGACCCATTCCACGTCCTGTGCCTTCTAGTCTCTTGCTTTCCATTGCACCTTTATCCTTGAGCAATACCAGGTCCCTCTCTCTGCAGCTGAGCTGCTGCAGTAAGTGCAGGAACATTCTAAACACAACACCCAAAATTGTCCATGTGCTGTCCTCAGTAAAATCTCCTTATCAATGTTATTCTTGCAGGATCATTTCTGTACAGAAGGAGTTACATCCCAAGTGAGTGTGAGATTCAGTGTGGGGGTCAGTGACAAGGTCAGAGAGTGCAAAACCTCATCCCCTCCCAGCTCACCACCACACCCTAACCTGTGATCCTAACCACTGCAAGCTGGGTCTGAACAGTGACAGTGCTTGGGAAGAGAGGAAAAAAAAGATGAAAGGGAAAAGCAAGTGCCAAGAGTACAAACAAATGTCTGGGGAAAAAAAGTGCAAGAGTTAGAAAATTTAAGAGCATATATTGTGAAACTTCTATTCATCAGGTAGTAAAAATCTACACAGAGAAAAATAATTTGCTTTCTAGCACAGACCTAGCTCTCAACAAAGTCATGTTGGATTCAGGGACTTGTCTTTTACAAGATTCTTTTAAAGCAAAAAAATGCTGTATCTTTTTACTGATAAAAATCTAATGCCACCATCAGGAATTCAACTCCCGTAGTCCTGTTTGTCCAGGACAGGTGTCCCTTTTTCCTCTTTGCTTTCAGACCCTGGTATTTAATTTTCTCAGTTGCTCAGGATACTCTTTCATTTCCAACCATAGCCCAACCACTGCAGCAGTGGTCCCCTGCTCCCTTTTCCCTCTCCTCTTTGGGTATGTTCCCACCATGGCTGTGACCTTCAGAACTGATGTATGAAGCATCCCTGCATGATCCCTTGACACTAACTATGAGGCTGGGCAATAAAATGAGGAATTATCAGGCATTTACATTGTGAAGTTAATGATGAGGAGTGTGAGCCTTCCAAACATCTGTTTCCCCTGTTTTCAAGGGGGCCTTCAATTTACTCCTGGTTCTCAGCCACGTGGCTGTTGTCAGTAACCACCCCTGGGAAGGGCTGTGGAATGAACTCCTTCTAAACTCCATCTCAGTTTTGGGGGTATGATTGTAACAGCCATGAGGTTAGGAAATAGATGGAGACTCCTAAAAGGATGATGAGAGAAACACAGGGAGAGCTGTGATGTTCGCAGGTTGGGAGCAGGACTCAGGGCTGCACAAATAGGAGACTGTTCTCCAAGGGACTGTGGTCTCTTCTCCAGGGCACCACTGTCCTGTCTCCTCAGCTGTGTCCTAGACTGGGAACTGTCACCCAGGGAAGAGCAAAAGAGCAAAGATCTGGCCTGAAGGTGAGAGAAGAGCCAGAAACTTCAGAAGTGTTTCTGAAGTGCTCAATTTCCAGAGGAAAAAGGAATAAGAGGACAAAAGCCCCAGAACTGCACATGTATGGAAAAGGAAGTTAGAAGAGATGGGTGAAGGGGAACTCTGGGTAATGACCACTGTTTGGAAATGGACTTGATGGGCATAGGGGCAGAATGCTGATCCCCAGTAAAACACAGGCAGGGGTGAAGCTACCAAAGAGCATCCGTCTCCTGATCCTGAGAGTGAAGAGGACAAATGGGGATCCTTGGCACATGGTCAGGGTGACAGAGCAAAATGTAGAATGGACTCTTGATGGAATAAAATGCCTGAGT
Source organism: Passer montanus (assembly GCF_014805655.1). Taxonomy (NCBI): domain Eukaryota; kingdom Metazoa; phylum Chordata; class Aves; order Passeriformes; family Passeridae; genus Passer; species Passer montanus. Next base: position 6,066,363 of record NW_024368374.1, on the reverse strand, counting down.
GGATTACAAAGGCAAATATAACAACAAATCATCCTGATGCCCCTGCCTTTGACTTTCAAAGCCTTATGAGAGCACGTTGTTCAGCTGTTACACCCTTCCCTGCTTTAGTGGCACTGGAAGTAACCTTCCCTTCCCAGAGTTACCCACTTTATTGCTTTTAATAACCTCATGAAAGGTAATGAAGCATTTTAAGTTTTGTGTCAAGCTGACTGGTGTGGTGGGGGTGGGAAAGGGGGGGGTTTGGAAATTGGGTCAAGGCTTTGAAATGTCTTTGAGCAAGGGCAGGGTGGGGTGGGAATGTGACATCCCAAGGCTCAGCCCTGGGGTCAGGGTGCTGCTGCAGCAGTTTCAGCTGAGAGCCCCTTGCCTGTTCATTGCCAGCTCCTCATCCTTTCCCAAATTCTCCTTAGTCTGTCTGTGACAAAATTTCATGTGGCAATTTTGGGATGAGATGGCACAAGGGTACAGGACGGAGGGAGGATCACCCAAGCCTCGCACCTGCTGCCCACCCACAGGGAGAGCTAGAGGTGAGTTTGAGCATTCCCTCTTCTCAGAGTATCTAAGAACAATAAGAGCTGGCGGGAGCTTTAAAAGCCTGATGCCAAAAGTGACTTTCATTATGCACCACACTGCTTGCAGTCATCCAAGCGCTGCGATGCCGGTGCACTCCCCAAATTGGATCTGTGACAGCTGGATTCAGGGTGGAGGTGTGGGAAGCCTCTGTGGTTTACCAAATAACAGGGAGAGACAGGAAAATCAACATGTCACACAATGTCTGCTAGCAGTCCGATGGACTTAACCAGCTCCACATATTTTAGCATTTGTGGTGAATTTGCTTTGCTTTTAAAAGCAGACAGACTTTCAGGCTTGCAGCCATTTTCAGACTAAACACCCCACACCACTCTTTCCTCCCCATCTTATGCTGAGATGCTTTCTTGACCTGCACAGAATGTCTGATGAGGATTTGGTTCCAAAATTCTGTCTCCAACATCCAATAGAGTGTTGTAATAAAATGTTTTGGGGCTTTTTTTGGCTGTTTCCCTTTTAAACAAGGTAACCAAGAAACCCCAATCTGCACCCCGAAATGCTGATTGCATTAAGTAGTTCAGTCCATCGAGTTCCCAGTGGCATTTTCTGTCTGTGAGTTTCAGATAAAGACGGGGAACTAAAGTAGCTTAGTGGATTAAAGGAATTGCCTTTCCCACCTAGACACCTCAGCTGGAATCCGATTTTGGAGCTCAAGTGTAATTGTCCATTTGCTTTGGGGGAGGGAAGTGGGCACAGACCACGTGAACTTGTGTGGTCATCTGGCAACCAGGGGTGGCAGCCACTGGGACCAGGGCCACTGGCTCCCTGCAAGTTGTTCCCCTACCAGATGCTCCCCGCATATGAGATTTCCCCACCGCTGAGAATTCATTTATTTATTAGTTATTTCATCCCCTTTGACATGAAATGACTACCCCTCACAGCAAAAGTGGAGAAGCTTTTCCCAGTACAGAATGCACTGTGACAAATTCTGCCAAATTCATGTTCATGGAGAGAGGTGTTCAGACAGAGGAGGTGGTAAATGGTTAAGCTTTCCATCAGACCAGGGAGAGGCTTTGGCTGTGAAAGCACCAGTAATTTACCTTCCATTAAGATGCTGCAGCTTCTCGTCTATTTGAAGGCTGCAAGAAATTGTTTTCTAAATAATAAGACTTTCTCTGTAAAAAAATATCATAGGTAATGGAAAGATTAAAACAGGGGTTGAGGCACCACCAATCTATATATTCAATCAATGTCAAATGCTTTATGCAGTCGTTCTCTGCTTCCTGATACATGTTACTAGGACTGTACCAGAAAGCTCAGGAGAATTTCCAGGAATTGCTGCTATTTTAAATTTCTTTTTTTATTATTATTTTTAGTCCAGCTTTGAGGTCTAGAACAGAATAATTGAAAGTTGTCCAAATGACTGAGATTAGTGGAAAATCTTGCAGAGAACCCATTACTTTTGGTTTACTTCCTAGGGTCACTTTCAAAGGAGCAACACAACTCTCAGGGCTGTTCCTTTCACTCTTCAGTGTGGCTGTAAGAAAAGTGAACTTTCTTAAAAGATATTTGTTTCTGTGTGCAATTGAGGCCCATGATTCCTTATATACCAAGACATCCCAGAGCACCTGAGAAAATATGTCCCGAAGAACTATATCTTAATTGATGTGTTCTCCAACAATTGGATGTGGAGCATCCCAATTCTGTCTGGTAGCAGCACAGTGCAATCTTCATGAGTAGAAAATTTCTCCAAGATAGTCAGATTTTGGTTAGGAAGAACAGAAGCAGTCAAGCTGAATCTGAATAGTCAATATCCCTATTTTGCATACTTCCTTTTTTTCCCAGTATCTAGGAAAACAGTCTATGAAAGCAGTAGGGAAGAGGAAACCACTTTTTACCTCTACAAAGAGAAGCTGGTCCCACTCTGCTGGTTGAGGCACAAGTGAAACACCGTGTTTCATGGGAATGATGCATCCACGTGGCAGAGGAGAGAGACAGAAATACCACTTAATGTCGAATTAATCCAACACAATTTAATAATAAGGCACAAAGGAACACAGTTGTCATTTACCAATGGATTTAGAATTCTTTGTGTGTAAGCTGCCCATTTAAACTGTCTTAATACACTCTCTTGTTAGCATTTGCTACACATCCCAGTTTTACTGCCCCTCTTTCTCTGGGCTTTTCCTGACCCAACTTTCATCAAAATGTGATTCAAGCACAAAAATGGGCTGAAAGCTGCTGCAAGAGGGGCCCGCTTCTCTTCTCTCTTGATATATTCTGAAAGAGTGTAGAAGAAGGCTAACCTTGACATAGGACATGTTGTCATTGCCTCTTCCCTTTGCCATGTGGTGTAACAGCTACTCCCTCTTGTGAGGATGCGGGAGGAAGCCTGCTCTGCAGCCCTGAACAAGGGAAAAGTTTCCCTTGATGCTGAATTGAGCAAAGAGGATGGGAGATTATTCTTGGGTACTATCTTCAGGGCTGATTCTAGGCTGCAGGCAGAGCTGATGGGAGTAATTTTCCCCTGGAATTAGGGACTTCTGTTGTCTGTGCTGATTTTCAAGTTGCTGCATGAGAAACCCCTAGGTTACAAAACAGAAACATTTGGGAGTTTCTTGACAATCAAAACTTTTCAGATCATGAAAAATCATTAAAATAATCATGTACTTGAAAACGTGTATTGAGTGCAAAAGCTGTTTTTCACTAGAAAACATCAGGGACAATTTTCTTCACCAGTCTGGCAGATCTAGTCACACGTAAGCCTTAGCTCCTTTCTTACCCTATTTCATTTCCGGTTGTTTTGCCTCCTTCTGCCCCAGTGCCTCTGTCCCTCTCTGCCAGTGACAGAGATGGTGCTGTGGTTGAAGGGTCAGTGTGTGGTCAAAGGGTCAGCACTCCCTGGCTCAGCCCCTGCAGAAGCCTGTCAGCATCATTTAAATGTCCCGGAGACCAGTGGAATTTTGTGGCCCTCTGGTGTCAGGGGAAAACGAACTAACAGATTCCCCATTTACTTCTGGAAGCAGGAGAAGACTGGAGCTGGAAATAGGAGTAGAGCACAAAAATGAGAGAAACTTCCAGGCCCTGCACAGGTTTCTGCTGTAGGCAGCAATGGGTCACTCTACCCCTCCATCCATTCACAGAGGGACACCCTCATACTCACTGTCCACCCACCCCACTGCCCTGTCCCCTGTCACATAAAGATCCCTGAGATCCTCAGCTGAAATATCAATGTGCAATGACAATATTACCAGGATATGTTCATCTGCCTTACTCACACCAGGTTAATTAGGATCCACTAGTGAAAGAAATTCCTATTTACCCCACTCAGCCACCGAATACAGTTTATTTAACTTACAACATTGAAATATCCTGGTGGTCCACAGGGTTAAAAGGGAGCAGTGACTAAGTACTTCCAAATTGATGCAGTGCCCTAAGGGCACCTCTGCCAGTAACAAAGTGCATCTCCAACAGATCTGACTGTGCTATAGCCCCGCAAAGTGAAGTGAAGTGGATCTGTCCCAGGTTACCTGCAAATGGGACTGACATTCTAACACAAATCAACATCCATCAGGGCTCCGATTACATTAATCACAAAGCCTTGGAAAATCATCTATAAGGACTTTCTCTTCTTCAGGAGAAATTAGTTGGTGGGATCAGCAAACACTGGAAAAACAGATGTACAAGAAGCAAAAGCCATTTAAGTTCTTTTCTTAGCTCACCTTTCTCATGATGGAAATGCAATACTTCAGTAACACTAGCAACAGCTGCCAAGTGTGAACTAATCAGGGTGCTGCATTCCTCCTCCCCCACTTTCCTTGCCCTGGCCTTTGAGGTCGAGAAGCCCATCTCACCCCTGGATGTGGCCACACCCAGACAAGCAACAGGAGACATGAGATCACCACTCCAAGGCTGACATGAACGGGACTGTGGTTGTGACTAATGTGTGGGCTGGGAAAGGTTGGATTTTCCAGGGGGCTTGAGGACACCCATGGGTGGTCTGAGTGTCCCTGCAGGTGAGATTAGGGTGCCATGGGTGCCTCCCACCCCTGCCTCACCCTGGAGCACCCAGACTCACTCTGTGCCAAATCTTGCCATAGGGATGTGACCATGCTGTCCCCAAGGCCACACCTCTGCCCTGCTGCTGAAGGGCTTCAGCCCCAGGCAGGCTCAGCCAGGCACCAAAGGGCCAAGAGACACGGGTGGCCAAGCCTCCCCCAGAGGTGTTTTGGAGGAACAAAAGTGTGCTTATTTTCTTTGCTGAAAGGAAATGCATTCAGGAGCTGAGATCACCAGAGGGACGAGGTTCTCCCTCACGACTTCCTCCCACTTGTGGTTGTGCACTGGAACATCTCACCCTCAGCAGGCACAGCAGAAATTCAGACAAGGTGGCAAGCCCCGGGCTACACACAGGATCAGGGGCTGAATGATCTTGGGATTAAATAAAATAGAAAAATAAAAATTTGAGGAAAAAAATTTCCCAATCTCAACTTTGAGACAGCAATTTTTCCCAGCTCCTCCTTTCTTATGATGGGCCATGGGCCAGGATGGCTGGTAGGTGTTCTCTGAGGCAGGATGACTCCTCTTGGACTTAGACTCAAAGCCACCATGCTAGAAGATGCTGCTTCATGCCTTATCCTCCAGTTCTACTACTTTGCATTTCAGATGCAGGGGCATGGTTTATAGCCTAATTCCAAAAAACAAAGACTTGGCATCTATTTTTTATGCTTTGTTAAGTAGCTGTTTGGATTTTTACGATTCAACTTATATTCATGGGGTTTTAGGTTGTGTGCAGCCATCCAACAGTAAGATTAAATAAAAAGTGGAGTCCCTTTATTGATTTGCTTTTGGTTAAAAACAAACATGTCATATATAATTGAGATGTACACTGCTTGTAGATAGTAGAGAAGACATTTATAAAGCCATTGAAAGAAATAATTAAACTAAATATATCACAGCCACCTTTCTGAATCATTAAAACAAGGAAGTTTACACCCATAAAAGGCTGATACTCCTTCTGGCAAACTTTTAATACAATCATTCGGTTTGTACTTTTAAATGCCTGGCATATTTTAACCTTGGAGATAAATGAATCTCAGTGGGATTGCTGAGTAATTAAGAAAAGTGTGTCTGATGGGCTTGCTTCATATGAAGAGGTGAAATAACACCGTGAGAGTCAGCTGATCATTTGATATCTTTACATTAAACAAAAAAAAAACAAAACAACAAGGCAAACCCTGAGGCATGCCATTGTTATGCTGTGTGACAGGGATTGCTTTCAAACAAGTCGTGTTTTCAGTGTTAGCTGTATCATGGCTTCTAAATTGCCATTTAAAATGTAAACCAATGAGCACTCTGGAAGGAAGTCTCCTGAGACACCCTGAGCTGGAGCATGGTGGCCTCGAGGCCGGAGGTCAGAGCTCATCTGCTCACTGGGGCTTTCCTTGATTGAGGGAGACAGCTCGGTGGGAAAGTGGCAGTGGTGGAAGGGCTTGAGGAGGAGCAGTTTGGTGTCTGCTGGCTAATTACTGGCAAGAGATCTGCAGGAGCTGTTTATTTTCTAGTAATAGGTCAAGACATAGTCAGGATGGTCTTGAGAGCTTGCTTTAGGGTTTTGTGTCGAGCCATCTGAATGCTCAGTTTTACTGAGGGCTTACACTCCTGGTAAGAAATATCAAAAGGCAGCTGAAACACTGAGCCCCAAAAGAAAGGAAATCAGGCTTTGAATTACTGTCCGAGTGCGGTGTGCCATGAGGATCAACACACACAGTTTTAGTCCCAGTGCTCCTGCACACAAATCACACTGGGAAGGCTCCCTCAGCTATTCCTGCCAGCAGAGGGATGCTTCCACATCAAGAGGTTTCACTCGAAGCAGTTGCTTTTCTGGAAAAACCTTGGAGAGCAGGCTCTGAGAATTTTCCCCCCAGCGTAAAGCAGCAGAGTTATATCCTAGGCTGGAAGCTTTCAGCCTTGGTCTCTGCTGGCTGCCCAAGGTCAGGCTCTGCTGGCCCCTTGGGAGTTGGCTGCATCACAGCCAGGAACGTGTGGTGCCAGCTGGGATTTGTGCTGACAATATTGCTCTTGGTTTCAGTGAGCGTCCTCCAGCATGAAAAGCATTCCAGGAAGGAGGTGGCTGTATCCCCAGGGATGATAACTGATCTCGTTGTGAAAAACATTAGTTGCTCTCTGGAAAACAGAGCCCCCATAAAGACATTATGCAATTGGGGCCATTGCCCCTTAAAATTATTATTTTCCACTAAAAGATGTTGTTATTATTGGTGGAGAAGTGGCTGCAGGAGCAGTCCACTTGGCAATTGTGTCTGAGAGCATGGGGCAGAAGCACCTGTTTATTGACTATATAAATCAAATTAATTTAGTTACATTTACAAACACAGGAAGAAAAGCAATAAGGCCTGTCATGTGGCTGTGCCCCAAAACAGGCAACACTGTCAGTATTGAAACTGCTCTCCCCAGGGAAACCAGAAATGTGATGTGGCTGCAAGTATTCATTTGGTTGTTGTCATTTCCAGTGCTACATATTTTAAATTTACTTCAAGCACTGTTGAAAACCTATAATGGTGAGGAATTACCTGCCCAGAGGGACTCTGTGTGACATGCCCACCAGCACAAAGGGAAGTTGTGCTGTCTTGCTCCACAGAAATAATGAATTAAGGGTTTATAACCAAGGTTAATAACTTCAGATATATCTCCTACCACACACGGAAAGTGAATTATTTATAGGCAGAGCTCTTGCCCCTCTAAATCTCACCTTCTGCCCCTCTCCACTGCTTTACCAACATCCTTTGCCCTGTCCATGACTCCAGTCATGCCTAAAATGTGGCACAGAATTGCTCTTCTACCTGGGATGCAAACAAGAGGTAAAAAGGGGTCATATTTGGAAAACTCTCCCCAGCATGTCTTGTTATGGTATTTGCCACCTTATCCAAGGCCAGAACTGCTGTGTGATGCAGAACCTGGACACCTCAGCCTGTGTCTGACTTGTGAGATGCTAATCCAGGGGCACAGGGAGACACAGTCCCTGCAGTCCCTCCAGAGGGAGCTGGGTGGCTTTCACTGCCCTGGGCACCTGGTGATTCAACTCCACTTCATTCAGCACAATCGCAAGGGTATATTGAGCTGAAGAACAGCCCCAGGATTTGTTTCAGGGAGGACTGAAACAGAGGGGAGCCACCTTGGCTTTTTCCTCCTGAGATTATCCTGAGGGTGAAATAAATAGGCTGAGGGAAGTTTTGCCACCAGATACCTATCTACAAACATCACTGGTGTCATGAGAGCACCACATGTGAGCACAGGAAGAGGATCTGGTTCTCCAGGTGAGGCCCTTCTTCTCCAACATCTATTTTTGTGCGCAATTTCTGGGCAGATGAGTCCCTGCACTACCTCTGACTCCAATGGGCACAACCTAAGCTATCCGTAGGCTGGAAAAATGCCACCAGCTGCCAGGATGCCTTTGGTACTTGTACAGATGTGAAGGGACACATTCCAAGCAAGCTGTTCCTGGGTGTAGCTCATGCAGGACGGGCGCCTCTGGTGACACGCTGGGACATGGTAATCATCTTAACAGCACTTGGCACTGGAAACTGCCTCTCATCCTCATTGCTCCCCAGTCTCTGTGCCATTAGCTAATTGAGCTTTGCAGCAGTGCCTCAGAAACACTGGCTTTGGCAGGCACATTTTTCAAATTACTAAATACCGATTTGGAAAGGCTACACGTGCCTCTTGGCCAGCGGTCTTCTGTGGGATCTGCCAGCCTTTAGCTGACAGGAGCTGGCGAGACCCTCAGATAGTGAAGGTGGCCCCTGGTCTCACCAAGACTACAAGGGAAGATACTGCTGTAATCTGTCCCAGAAACTCTTGTGATGAGTAATTGGAAATTTAGAAAAGGGGTCTGAAATACAGACACTTCTCCAACCATTCCCAACCTGAATAATTTATCGTTCTTGTGACCCAGAAGAGCAGGGACTCCATTCTGTCTTGCTGAGTCGTTTGGATACAGCTCTCCACCTCTTCCTCAATTCTCTCCTCCTTGGTGGGGGAATCGGGAGCAGCAGTACCTGGCTCGTCAGGACTCCTCTGCAGCCCCAAAAATCTCCTCACTATTTGACATGAGCACAGCGAGCCTGTCTCCTTCCTGCTACCTATCTCTTCTTTTGCACATCCCCCTGCCTGTGCCTCTGTGTCCGTTCTAAAGCAGCTGGACTGAAAAAAGCCCACTGGGACTCTGGCAGGCTCCTCGGGAGGCCCCCAGCATCCTGATTACACACCAGCACTGGAGCTGAGAGCGCACTGAGGAGATTAAAGGGCAGCAGCACAGCTGCCACCAGCCTGCGGTGCCGACTGCCACTTCCCCTGGCTCGGCACGGCTCTGGGAGAAAAGAGAGGGCAGAGACAGCCTCTCAGGCAGGTCTCCCAGTCACAGGAAAGCTCCTCATCCCTTAAAACCTCCTCAGAGTTAGAGGCTGCCTCTGAAGAAGCTGCTGCTCATGCTGTCAGCAGGAAAAGGATCCTCCTCCATGCATCACTTCTGGCTCCAGGAGCTTCTTCTCTCCAACACCGGGCGACTGAGCAGATTTAGTGAATCCATCCAGCCGGTGTGGCCTGGGGCAGCACAAGTCTCCGGTGGGCACTGTTAGGCTGGCAATTGAAAGCAATAGGTCTTTATGGTAATTTGGGCACCAGGCAACCACTATGAATAGGAAATGATGGCAGTTACTTTATCCAGTAACAGCATGAAAATGTGAAGTGCCTTTATTGAGCTGCTGGCTTGCTGGTGAGAGTTAAAGGAGATGCTCTCTCGGGTATAACATTTGCAGAGAAGTGCCATGAGATACTGCCAAAACCTCCTCCGTTAATAAGCGAGCAGAGGAAGGCAGAGAATACCTAATGCAGCTGTGTGAAAGGACAAAATGAAGACGGCAGGAGCAGCAACATTTTTCCCTCGGCAGCAGATGTACCCCAAGGAGAAATGAAGAATTTCCCTCTTGACCCAAGAACTAGAAAACTCATGTAGTGCTAATATTAATGTAGGAAGGATGGCGTTGAAAGGAATAAAAGAAAAACACGTCTTGCCACATGAGTGCCCTCCAATACCAGGGAGAAATTTAAGTCTCTGCTGAAGGGAAGATTAACAGGGAAGAGACCAGCTCAGCAGCTGTGCAGTGACGATGCTCTGCAGGTGGCCAGGGGGTACAGAAACGACTTGTGCCTGTGACAGATGGGGGTGACGTGGCCCAAGTGTGCAAAAAAAATGGCAGCGTGCATCCCCAGTTATTCCAATGGTGGTGTTGGATTGCAGTGTTGCAAAGCAGCTCTGAGGGCAATGAGCTGCCCAGAGGAAGCAGAAAGGCAGCACTCAGGAAACACTGGGAAAAACATCAGAATTTCAAAACTGGTTACGGTTCAGCAAATTCTGTTTTCTCCCAAGTTTTACAAGATTGTCTGTGGCATTTATCACTGATATCTTAATTGGCATGTTATTTAACTGCTTAAAAGGCTGCTTTTGATAGTTCTTGCCCAATGAAAGCTGTTCTTCTGAGAAAATAAAAACTGTTGAGACTTTTAGGATCAACTTCTGCTTAAAACATGTGTACAGTTCCAATGTAGCTATTGCTTGTATCAATGAATGTAGTCAAAATAGATTTCTGAAAACCTATTTGGCAAAAAAATTCACCACAGATAAAGAATTTTGGTAAAGCAAATGACTTCTGACAACACTTTGCTTTTGAAAAAAGACAGATGATTATTAAATAAGAGGGAAAAAAAAGTCTGTTTATAGTGTCATCACTGTAGTCACCCAATAAGATGAGAGGAGGGTACCTCCCTGAATTTTTTGGGGAGATGTCTGATTCTCCTCCATGCCCTCAGGCAGCTCTGGCTTCCTTGTAGTTGCACTGGTGTTAAACCTGCCCTGAAAACAAAGTGGAAGTGTGGAATGGAGACCCCACAAGTAGACAGGTCATGCTTGTAACAGAGCATCATGATGTCTCTTTGCTTCTAGAAGGAGATCAGGTTGGAGAAGAGAGGAGAAGGGGGAGGAAGAGGAGGAGGTAGAGAAAATACACAGAGAAGAGTGACCTGACCTTGGGCAAGAAAGTTGCTTTGCAAAGGGAACACTACCTGTCTATTGGGTTTGGTGAAGGAGGTTTTGGGCAAAAACTGAGTCTTCACATGCAAAAATCTGAAGGCAGAGACTGCCCCAGTTCAGTGACGGAAAGCACAGTGACTTTCTGAAGTCAGAAGCTCATGTAGGAAAATAATTCAGACTGAAAATATGATAAAAAATGCTAGTGGTGAAGACACATAATCTTTGGAAGAACTTAGCAGGAGATGCCGCTGGTCTCCTTCATGGGAATCTTCAAAGCCAGCATTTTTGGAAAGAATGGGCTCCAATCAAAGCACAAAGCAGTCAGTGTGAAGTGACACATGTTTTGCAGGGGCCAGGCTGGAGGGCTGCAACTCTCGTTCCAGCTGTAAAAGTTGTTGCTGCTTCTAAAAGGCTCTGATTCCCTATGGATGTGCCTTCCAATGTCCCAGGATGACAGCTGTAGGTGCTTAGGGAGTGCTAGGAGAATGGACAGCAGGTGGTGATCCCTGTCCACCAGTAAATTCAAAATGCCATCTCCTGTAGTCACTGCAGGGGACAGGGTGCTGGGCTGGAGGGGTCATTGCACCGGGCTAGTGAGACTTTTGGTATATTCTTGCCTAAAAGAAAACACAGGAAAATAATAACAGTGCAAAAACCTCTCCTCAAAACCTGCTCTGAGAGCCAGGAGAGCACGTGAAGCTCTGTACATTGTTTGGATCCAAAGGATGCAGAAAACTGCCTGATGTCCCAGCCAGGTGGCAGGTCAGATTGGCCTGGTTCCTTCCTCAGAGAAATACAAAGCATGGAGCCAGGGGACATCCTGCATCAGCCAGCCTTGCCAGAAATCCTACCAGCACTCTGAATGAAACATGGGCAGGCTGGTGAGGGACCTGAATGGACACTCGTGAGACGCCCAAGCAGCATCTGCTCTCCTGTTTTTGGGATAAAGACTAGTGCTGGTAATGTGGTAGGTTAGGTTTCCCCTATGAGTGTTGGAGAGAGAAAGCAGCATGTAGGAAGGTGACTCCCAAAAGTGCCCAGTCAGAAAAACAAACAAATCTGGTTGAAACCCAAAATCTCATGTTTGGACAGAGCAACCTGTCTCCCAGGCTATCATCCTGCCAAGCCACGCAGTGCCTGGACACCTGAGATTTTCCAGGAGGATTCTCCTTTCACCTTGGCAGCTCAGACTGAAAAACTGGACAGCTATCGCTGCTGTGGTTGATTTTTGTGTCGGGCTGATCCTATTGCCATGCAAACCTGACGCAGCTGCAGCAGCAGCTCAGTGGTTAGAGCATTATAATCCCGTGCATGTTACAGTGATGCTGCTTGAGCTGCTAATTTGGGAAAATCTGGATCCTAATGGAGATTTATCTTCATGGACTTCTGCCACTTCCACTTGTCTGCTACAGAATTAACCATCTTGGAAGTAACAGCTGCAGTCACCAGAAATTTGCAACCAGCAGTGAAATGGGGTTCACCAAGCGCCCCTTGCAGGTGAACTCATTTCCCTTCTCTCTGGCTGCATCCATACAGCTAAATAATGACATTAAGGACCATCTCCATGGTGTGAGGCCAGGTGGGTCAGCAGACCTTGGATTCCCAAGCCTGGGTGAGATCACCATGAGCTCAAATTAATGGAGTTGTGCTGGTCCAGACCCTCTGTATGTGAAAGCAGAAGAAAGAACTGGATCCACACCCACATGCCAGATGATGCTGTTGCAAGAGAAGTTGCATGCACAGCCAGCTGCTGTGTCTTGGTGGGGGCAGGGTCCCTCCTCAAGCAGGTGCTAGAAGCCCTGTGTTGAAATGCAGCAAGCAGGTGCTGTGTGGGGGTGTCTGGACAAAATATGGGCAGTAAAATATTTTCCAGATGTGCCACCATGCATGTAAGCTCATGCACTGAGCACAAGTTACCTTCAGATGCACTGAGTACTCATTTTCATCTTTCCCCACAAATACTGGTGGCAGACAGATGTTCCTCAGAAGGTCACACATAGCAAGTATGATGGGCACAGCTGCACACAGGGATCTGGGCACTGCAAAGGGCCCTCACTCGTCCTTGAATGTGGTCTTCTTTTTGGAGAACAACAACCTTTTTTGTCTACCAGCCCAGAGGCACAAACACATTTTCAGGTTGAAGATGATTCTATGTGCCTGTGGGATCAGGGATACCTCTCCTGCTAACCCTGGAAGGTAGCTGGGTCTCAAAGTGGGTGGATCACAGAAGTCCCAGAGCCCTGAGGTTAGCAGGACTGCAGGGATGGTGGGGTCCATCTCTGCTGCCCATGGATATGGTGGTGCTCCCCAAGCCTAGGCATTTAGTCAATAGTCAAACATAAATTATCTCCAGGGATTTAGGTGGCAATAAGCAGTGTAAATAGCAAGGACCTTTAGCTCATTTATGGCTTTGATGGCACAATGCTTGCACTGGTAACCTGCAGATTGGAATTTCCTGGTATCAAGATTTGTGCAGCTACTAACTACAAATCAGGAAAAAAACAAATAACTTGCTGGAGGCTCACAGTTACTTTGGGAACAGAGAGAGAAAGAATACATTTAAGCAAATCGATTCACTCACTTGTCCTCAAGTCTGTCTGAAAATATTCTCAAAGTGTCACTCAGCACTGCAAAAATTATCTCTTGTTCTCATTTATAACCAGATTCTAGGAGCTGAGGGATACATATTCCTCCCATCCTTAATGTTTTTTTGGGGGTTGTGTAATCAGCTGTTTCAGCATTCACAATTTTCTCTTATTTATCTACTCAGATATTTTTCTCTTTTTTTTCCCTTTTTTTTTTTTCATGCACAGCCTCTCTGCAGTCTGGCAGAGGCAGGATTGCAGTATTGATTTAGGAAGAGGCAGTTGTGACAATACAGTCCCAGGCTAATTCCCGTGCTGTACGGGGGCTGCTCTGTCCGCAGCAGCAGCCTCACCCCAGCATGGGGCTCACTTTTAAAAAGAAGAAAAAAAAATGAAAGAAAAGCTACTTTCTTCTGTTCTGCTTTGAAGGGGAAAAGGATTACCAAGGCTAAATAAGCCATCTGAGTACTTAGCTAGCAAGCCTAAATAGTACCCTGATAGGAAGTTCTGGCAGAGAGCTAATTAAATTAACTCTCTTTGATTTATTAACAAGCAGAGCAACATATCACACAGGATTGTCCCATGAAATTAATGTGCTTTCTGACTCCCTTAGCTGCTTCAGCTCAGTCACCTCCCAGAAAACCCGGTTACGGGGACTCAAGCTTAATGAGACTCAATGGCTCGAGAAGGATCCCTGCCCACCAAGAGAGATACGCACTGCTAATAATACCTAAAAGCATGTTTATTTTCGTTGCACTTCCCTAATTCCTTTTTAATGCCTAGGACCATCTAATGGCTAATTCGTAATTTCCTGCTCACTGATATGCAGATGAATGACAAGGAAAAGCCTTCTGCATGTTTAATTATTCTGTTGATTTAAAAGCCACTTTTCCCTCAGTGCAAGTTTCTCTGTGTGTGTGTGCTCTCATGCATCATATATTTCATTATTTTTAGAAGCATGCTATGTGCCTTTTTATGCTTCCATAGTTCCAGCATCCAGTAATTACCATGTTTTGTGTCCAACAGACCTGATCCACCAGCAAGTGTAAATCAGGAAAACATTGCTGTCTCTAAATGGAGTTATTCCAAGTTACACCAGACCTGAGACCTGACCTCTCCTATTTTCAATGATGGAGAAAATGTTATTTGTGTGCTGGGACTCTTGTGAAATAGCAGGATATAAAATTTAGAAAACTTCAGAGCAGTGAAAATCCAAATTGAAGCCTGTGAATGCACAGACAGTAAGAATCTATTTATGTAGCAAGCTCTACTTCTGCTTAACCCCTGCAAGGAGCTGTAACTCTCTTTGCATATTTGATTTTTCTCCCTCAGTAAAACATAGTCGGCTTAACCTATTTTTGCTACTTTCCAACAGTTTCACTGGGGGGGCTCTTCCCTACGCCTTGCATTTCGTTTTGCTATCTGAGCGCTCCTTTGTTAAATTAAGGCAATTAATAAATGGAGATGTTAAGCAATCAATTTTGCCTGCATATCTCCACAGCCTTACGTATGACTGGCTGTAATCACAAGATAAATGCAATGTGCTGATGTATGGTAATGTTCAATAATACATTCTCCACCAGGCTCAATTCATCAGGGAGTTTCTGGAGGGGAGGCATTTGTTATTGGCTGTCTCCGGACCTCAAGGATAACATTCCTGTCCTTTCCATTGGCCGCCCCGCTGCTGCAAGCCTCTTCCCGTCTTATTTTGATGATGAATATGAAGGCATGCTAAGCTGTGCCGGAGAGCAGCTCTCGCCGACTGCACTCCCGCCCCGGGCTCAAGGACTCCAGAGCTCCCCGGCTGCTTCCTCTGCCCACTGCCAGCAGCAGCAGCAGCAGCAGCACAGCAGCAGCAGCAGCAACGCCAAAAGTTGTGATGCTTTTCTTCACCCAGTGCTTTGGGGCTGTGTTAGATCTTATTCACCTGCGGTTTCAGCACTACAAGGCAAAGAGGGTTTTCTCAGCTGCCGGGCAACTTGTCTGCGTCGTCAACCCAACACACAGCCTCAAGGTGAGTTAAAAATATATTTTCTCTTTTAACATCTCCTCGTTGTCCCCACCACCGCCACCCGTGATTCTCCACAGGGAATGAAATTATGCTCTGGCACCAAGGGGAGAGTGCTGTTAACACATTGCAGCCCTGGCAGAGAGGATGTTTGCATTGTCTGAATGCATGATTCTCTTTGGAGCAAAGGAGAAGCATCCCACTGCTCCGAGCGACCGTGGGAAGTCGCCGCTCCCCTCCCCAAAGTTTCCTCATCCATTTCGCCCACACGATGAGCGTGCATGTTGCAAGCGTTTAGTAAAAATTATTGGAAAAGTTAGTGGGATGAATAAAGATCCCTTTCTAGTCGGAGGATGCTGTGGTCTCCCAGGCGGACACCCCAGCGCAGAGGGATGCTGCCAGGCAGAGGAGGACAGGAGGAGGAGGGTGGCAGTAGAGGGATCTCCTCTGCCGTCCTTTGCTCTTTCAGGGGAAAAGCGGCTGTTTCTGTCTCCTGGGGGACTTGGAGGCATTCCTCTGGCGCGGAAACTGTCCTTAAGCTGTCTGCAAGGTGAATCTATTTTAGGAAGGAGAACACATTTGCTTCAATGCAAAACTATTTATAGTCCCCATAAAAAACATTTATTTTACTTGCACTGCTCTCAGTTTTCACTGACAAAGTGTCAACAGCTCCATCTACACCAGAGCCTTCATGTTTGTAGCAGAGAAGGAGCAGCAGGGGGAGAAAGCAATCAGGAGGCTTTAACTGCTTTATCGCACTAGTGAATGACCAACTTTAATGAAGTGGCTTCTGTTTTGTGAGAAGTCCTCGCTGACCTGACTCGTGAGGCAGCTCCGCTATCCTGGTGCAAGCTTAGAAATTAATTTAATTCAGGACAACTTACTTTTGGGTCTGCAAGGGTCCCTGTGAGATACTTGGAGGCGTTGCAGGAAGCATCTTTTCCGAGCTCCTGGTCCATTGATAAGGTAAATCCCTCTTCAGAATAGCATCAGCTCACAAAAAAAAAAAAAAAAAAAAAAAAAAAAAAAAAAAAAAAAAAAAAGGAGGCACGTTTCCCACAGTCATCTTTCCCATCTCGGGCTGTGCT
The DNA here is from genome assembly GCF_014805655.1 of Passer montanus. NCBI lineage: Eukaryota > Metazoa > Chordata > Aves > Passeriformes > Passeridae > Passer > Passer montanus. The sequence continues at coordinate 6,050,049 of NW_024368374.1, read as the reverse complement.
TAGGCAGAAGGAGATTGTTTCTAGCAGGGTGCCGGCTCCGGGAGGATGTTCCCGCAAGGCAGTGCTCTGGGGCAGGCACTCCCCGGGGCTGAAGCGCTCGGGTGCAGGCTCGCCTCTCCCGGCACCGCGCTCCTCGCAGAAGTTAAAAACACACAGCCCTGTCATTATCTGAAAGCGTCTGGTTGTCTGAATGGGTGAAAGAAATAGCTGCATTCCTAAGTGCACGGGGAGATTTTGTCAGTGAATTCTTCCGTGCTCAACCCTTTTGTGTAACTGTCTCCTGCTACTTTCATCTATAATTTCAATTTAAAAAAAAAAAAAGAAAAGAAAACAGGCTGTCAACACACAACAGGACCCAACACAATTTCAGTGCCAGTGGAACTGTCTGATAGGTGCCATAAGCACACAGGGGGGTGACTATTGCTCCACTGTTACCTAAGACTGGACCCAAGTTTATCATTCCAGGTCCTGCTGAGTTGCAGGTTTGCTATGGTAGGAGCTGCAGCTGTGTTAAACATAGAGGGCACTTCATTTTACTAAAATCCCCCATGGCCAAGCTCTTCCCTGCTCAGATCGAAAGCCGTGCAGAACGATGAACAATCTCAGTCCTGCTGTGGCAGCATTTGAATGCAGGCACTGGAAGCAAATTCTCTTGGAAATAAACAGGACCCTCTAGGAAAAGGTCTGGTGTGTCAGTAAAGCCCCAGTAAGACTTGTCTTGACCAGGGTGGGAATTGCTCCCCTGATAAGGCTGCATTGGGAACCCAAAGGCACAGATGTCTCCACAGGAGCCTGTTGAGACACTGTTCAGATGAACAAGCTGACGAGAAACCCTCTGCTCTGATAAACCCCTCTGACTGTGAAATGTGCTGTGCAAGTGCTCCAGGTCACAACCAGCCACATAAATATGGTGAGCTTTAGCCCTGATGTGCTCCCCATGTGTTCAGCTTCCCTCCAGCTGCGTAAGGAATGCATCACCACTTTGTGGCAGCATCCAGAGGAGATGTGGGGATCAGGTCCCTTTGTGCCCAGCATGACAAAATCAGTTGATCACTCACAGCAGCCTGTGGGCCAGCTGGAAGCTGCTGGCTCCAGGCAAGCAAGGCACCTTGTCCAAAACCTGATGTTAGAGTGAAGCCAGGTGAACCTGCTTCTCAGGGTGCCCATTTCTCCCCCAGGGATGCACAGGGAGACTGTTGTTGCTCTCAAAAGACATCTAAGGGACCATGAAATATGAAAGGGCCAAACTTATCCCTTTGTGGTGGTTTACAGTATTATGACTACTTTGATGTTTCTTAGTCTATTATTTCTAGCTGGGTCTTTTCAACTGTAACATTTTGTTGACAGCCCCCAAATCTATCTTAACAATTGACAAGTGGAGTGAAAACTGTATTAAGGTTTGCGGTCGATGAATACAAACCTGCTAGGAAACAAGGGCTGGGAGAAATGTCATTTCTCTCCCTTTTCTTCAAGGCTTAAATGATTGTGCTTACTCCACAATCGTAAGCCCTTTGCAAAGGGATTACTTTATTCTGTATCTCCCCAGTGCTGGTGCATGGGGACTCCTGGCTGATTGGTGCAAATGATAAATGACAGGCATCACACTCTGGTGTGATTATGCACATTGACATCCTTCACACAGGCCAGGTCTTCAATCAGTGCCAACACACATAACTTCATTAAAGTCAATTGCTGCAGGACCTCCATTTTCACCCCTTCCACTCAAGGGAGTGCTCGGGGATGCAGTGGGACTCAGCCCACACAGGAGGATCAGTGGCTGGTGTCACGTATGTGTCAGAGATGTGGCATCATGGAAAGCACTCAGCGAGCAGCAGAGGAGACCTGGTGCCCTCCAGGGAAGGCTGGGACAGTTTCTGGTGTCATAGACCTGCAGCCAGACCAAAGGGGCACTCCTGTGAAGTTATGACAGAATACTGTCATCATCATCACAGCCTGGCCTCTGACAATGACCAGAGCCTGTCACTTACTGCTTCTTTTAGAAGAGATTCAGAGGTTGCTAGAGAAGCAAATACTTAGAGAGAAACCTATGTATTTCTTCCCGCTGAAAGGCTCATTAATTGGAAAGGCTGATGAACATTTTTGTGTTTCTTAAAGGGCAAGATGGTAAAAGTGTCAGCACAGACACCTCTATTGATGTGCTGCTATTTTCCCTGCACTCAACAGGCTGACATAGGTGACTCTAAGAAAGAAAGATAATTTTGCAACTGTCCCACTCTGTTTTGTCCATTTGTCAGGAGTATGAATGGGAGGGGGTGTTTGTTTCGGAGCCTTTGTCCTTTTACCACTTTCTGTTCTCTGTCCTCCTACAAAGCTTCCCCAGACATAGCAGTGTCTCACAGCACAGTGCTTTGCTGGGATCAAAATTCACTTGCCAAGCAGAGAAAACCACTTACTTACCACACTTCTACAGGTCACCTCCATCCTCAATCATATTATATCCATTACTTTGTAACCTGTCTTCTTTCAAGCATGTGGTCAACCTGACATCTTCCCTTGGAGAGGCACAGCTGGGCAACAGAGCTCTCCAGCCAAGAGGCTGCTCCCTCCAAAGCCGTAGCAGTAAAGGAGCAACACTTACACTGCTGGCTGCAGGTCCCAGCATGCAGGGACAGTTTGAAGGTCCTCCATTTGAGTGGAAGAATGATCAAGGTTTTCTGATCCTGCAGAGGTGATGCTCAGTGAATTCCTGTCAGTTTGCCCCCGTCAATAACAATTATCCCCAGAACTGCAAACTGGAAAGAAGGTGAAGTTGGGGGAGTATCCTCACTCCTTAGCATCAGTCCCTGTCCTGATAGCCAGCCTCACATGGCAGGGGACAGCAGAGCAAACACATTCCAGATGGGTGCTGATGCTTCATGAGATGCTGCATATGGCTGAGTAAAAAAGACCTTCTTCATTCAAGGAGTTACTAGCGTTTTACACACAATTTTTAATTATTTGGGGAGTGTGAAAATTGTTCTTTTAAACAATAAAAAAGTGTGGTTTTGGTGTAAAAAGCACCAATCTCCACTTCTGTGGGACTTCAAGGAACTTGTTGACTTACAAAAAAAATATCCAAACAAGGTCATAAAATAGTTCAATCTTAATATTCTAAAAGGGTTGTAATAAGGTTTATGGGTCCAAGCTGTCTTTCAGGTAGTTTTTAAAGTAACAAACAAATCTGCTCTGACATAGGAAAGGGATTTGAATCCTGTTATAACAATTTGGCTCTGCCAGTGGCCAGTCAAATAGCATTGTAATCCACTTTATCCCCAGGAGGATTAAAGTGCTAGGGTGCATTGCACCCTCATGAGATCTATTTATTTGGTACAAGGGAGGAGAGTGACTGTGAACCTGCTGCTAACAATGCCTGCATGCCACTGTGTCAGCCCAGACAACCTCAAATCTCCCATGCAGGGCTGTGATTTGGGGACAAAGTGGCATTTGGCCCCAGTGTCCAGCAGGATTGAGACAGCTGCGGTGAGGGGATCTGTAAAATGCTCTGCTACCTGCAAACCTGGGCTCCTGGCAAGGTGCCTGTTTCCCAGCCCAGCTGTGGGCTAGGGCTGTGTGAGCACTGGGCACCTCAGATTTTAAATCCTTTTGTAGGGATGTGGATAGCAGCAGGCAGGGCTTCAGCAGCCCTGCCTCTGTTTGAAGGAATTCCAGTTGACCCTGATCACCCCAGGAGGCTCGGTCTGCCCTGAGATGTGACTTTAAGGGTGCCCTGCAGACAGGAGGCACGGCAAGCTCAGGCAGGCAGCTCTCCCGGGGGCTCTCCATTCACTGCAGCTTGCTGGCCCCAGAACCCTCTCTCCTGAAGCCATTAACCTTTGGCCTGCAGATCCATCCAGCCGCGCTGCCGTGGGCTGCGGCAAAGGGCAGCGCGGGATGCGCTCCAAGCGCGCTGCAAAGCGGGACAGCTCCCAGCTTCTGGCAATAACCGCCGCGAATAACGGGACAGAGTGGGCAAGCACTGAGTCCTTTCCTACCCACATTTGATTTTGAGAGTGAGTTTGAGGCAATAGCACAAGGGGTAATGGTTTTAAACTGAAGGAGGATCGATTTAGATTATATATAACGAAGAAGTTTTTTTATGGTAAGGATGGTGAAACACTGGCAGTTTTCCCAGAGTGGTGGTTTATGTGGAAACACTCAAGGTCAGGCTGGACAGGCCTCTGAGCAGCCTGATCTCATTGAAGATGTCCCTACTCACTGTGGTGGGGCTGAAGTAGATGGCCTTTAAAAGGTCCCTTCCAACTCAAACTATTCCAGAATTCTCTGATTCTACATTAAATCTGACCTGGTTGCAGGACATTTGAAGTCAGATGTTATCAATGGGAGACAGTGCTGTTATTTTAATATTAGAGAAATGTCTCTCCCCTTGACAGAGTGTTTGACAGCAGGATGAGGAGTATCCATCAGACACGGCCACATATTACTTTGTAATCCACCCACTCTGATATGGCTCAGGAATATCAGGAATTTCTCAGTGCAGGCCTTTGGGTGAGACATAATAGCCCAGGTAACTCTCTCGGGGGGAATACTGTCCCAAAGGAATTGCTGTGACTAACACAGAGGGTGCAGAGGAAAAAGGGGTGTTTTAATACAAGGCTTGATTACATGAAATCAGTGGCAAGGTCTCAGTCTGCTTCCCAGCAGATCAAAGGCACACTGAATGTGGTCCTGCAAGTCCCTGCAGGTGCTAAAATGTCCTCAGTCAGGTTCCCAGACATCATAAATTTTGCCTCAAAGTCAGAATTTACAGAGAGTATAATTTTTTGTTTATCCCTTAAGATTCTCACCTGGTAGCAAAGAACTCCCAGCACAAGTAGCTGGGTGACATTTAAAACCTTCAATTTTTTTTCTCAGTAACAATCTGAGGCTCTTAAGTAATGCAAGAAATTGAGTTTAAAGGTAGCATATCTGATCCCAAGAGCTCGGGTAAAATGAGGGAAAGGAGCTGCTGTGTCTGTGCCCTGCCTTCCTGGGACTTTGGTGCTTTTTATGCTGTTTAAAAGCCCATAATTCTTATTCTGCCTGGCTCAGAGTTGAGACTTTGTGTCTCTTTTGGCACCCCCAAAACCTTCTCCTCTCAACAGGAAATTGGCATCCCTCAGCCGAGTTCTCAAGAGAGAAAAACTGAACTCTGCAATAATTTCACAGGGTGGCAGTGGGGGAAGGATGGTCTTTATGCAGCTTTACTGGGAGCTGAGTGAGGAAGTGAGGAGCGAGGGAGGACACAGCCATGCTCTCCTGGCTGCATGGGGCCTGCTGCTCCCCTGGCATGGTCACCATGGGAGCAGTGACCATGATGGGCTGCCCTTGGCACCGCTTGTGGCATTGGCACTGGCACACACGGCATGGCACAGGAGGGTACAGAGCCATGGTGATCTTTGGAGCCCCTGGAGGTGCAGGTCAGGCAGCGCATGAGCCACCAAAAAGGAGGGAATTCCTTTGGAGAGCTGAACAAGGTTTAGGCAATTCACTGGGCCTGCTTGTGCTGTGGGTTTTGCAGCAGAACTGAGCAGAGCTGAGCCACTTCCACTTCTGATGGAGCCAGGGGAAGCTGCTTGTGTCTAGCTGAACGTGACAGTAACTTCCCAGCCCACCTCAGTATGCATGTGGTGTATTTGGAAATAAAAACATGGATGTTCAGTCATTAAACACCTTATCAGACTGCATTCTTTTTCTCTCTTTCCATATCTTGCCTCTTTTTGTTAAGTATCTTTTCTTCTCTACTCTTGCTCTTTTTCATGTTTCCCATTCCCTGCTGTACCAAAATCTTAAAGCAAAAGGCTCTCCTCATCTGTCATTCAAAAACCTAATTTGGGGTTTTCTTGCTGCTGCTGAAAGGAAAGCATCACTAACTTCACTGCAGCTTTGGATGTCTTATTTTCCTCCAAGCTGGTTCAGAAGAAATCACAATCATTCAATCCTTGGTGTCACCAATTTCGCTATTGACAAATGAAGTATCACTTTAACATGATCACAGGCAAGAGCTGCAAGAAGCAGTGAAACATTGTGTCACCAGACTTGGATGCAGCTGGCAAGGAAGCCAAGGGCTCTACATGCATGTGGTGTATTTGGAAATAAAAACATGGATGTTCAGTCATTAAACACCTTATCAGACTGCATTCTTTTTCTCTCTTTCCATATCTTGCCTCTTTTTGTTAAGTATATTTTCTTCTCTGCTCTTGCTCTTTTTCATGTTTCCCATTCCCTGCTGTACCAAAATCTTAAAGCAAAAGGCTCTCCTCATCTGTCATTCAAAAACCTAATTTGGGGTTTTCTTGCTGCTGCTGAAAGGAAAGCATCACTAACTTCACTGCAGCTTTGGATGTCTTATTTTCCTCCAAGCTGGTTCAGAAGAAATCACAATCATTCAATCCTTGGTGTCACCAGTTTCGCTATTGACAAATGAAGTATCACTTTAACATGATCACAGGCAAGAGCTGCAAGAAGCCAAGGGCTCTACAAGCCTGCAAAACTTAATTGCCATCCTGTGCTGGTCTGCAGCTTGAGCAAGCAGGTCCATGTGAAGGAGCCACAGCCCCTGTTGTCCACCCAGCATAGTGAGCCATGGAAATGACCCCAGCAGCTCCCAAAAGAGAGTATCTGCCCTCTGCTTTGGTGTGGCAAAGCAAATCCAGTTCCAGCAGGGATTTAGGCTGGCGGTTTCATACGCACACCACCAAAGCAGACATATGTCTCTTCTGCTTCCACGCTGCAAGGGCAAGCAGCTGGGCAGGGAAGTGGTTCAGCTGTTTTTCAGAACCTCACACAAAGCTCTTACCCCTTGGGACTATTTATGGCTGTGCTGAACGGAAAAATTTCTCTTGTGCATGGAGACTTCCTGAAAATTGCTCTGGGTGACCTGCTGCTAATAACCACCTGCAATGCTTCTGCTCAGCTCTCCCACAGCATTCTCCAAAGAGGGAAGAGCATCTTGGCACTGCCAATAAATTTCCTGACACGTGTGCAGTGTACAATTTGAAGTACTTTTATTTATTTAGAGGCATTTCTGAGCATCTTATATAACATTAATGGATTTATCTTTAGCTCTCCCCTTTCGTCTCAGCAATACCATGAAAGCTTCACTGGAGGAGAACAGCAGAGACCTCTGAGTACTTTGTGTGTTTATTTTGGTGGGTTTTTTTTAGAATACAGTAATGTTTGAAACAACTTTGGGAAGAAATTAACCGCCTATTTCCATACCAGATGCAGTGCTTTCAGTTCTAATCTTTTCTTCCAGAGCAATTTCATTCTGAACTGATCCAAACTGAAATGCTCTTTCACTTCCAGATTGGCCTCCTCAGTAAAAAATAAATCATTCAAACAGCCTTAGTATTTCACACATGGATATATTAGGGTTCAGAGTAGCTGATGAAGTGCCCATCAGCTCCTAGTAAATGCACAGCTGAGAAGAGACACGAGTCCTTGTGAATATTTTAAACACAAGATCACACACTCTTTTGCATCAAATGCCAGCTGAAATGTAAAGAGAAACAGAGAAATGGAGCATAAATAAGACAGAAAAGTATTAAATTGGTACCATCTCCTTGTGCAGAGCACAAATGCTATAGATGAGCAAGGAGGCAGATGTTACAGAGCAGAAAACCACATCAGCAGAGGATGAAAATGTTCTTCCACTCCTGAAAACCACCATGCGGAAAATAAGCAAAGTAATAAGCATAAAAATGGAGTAAATGACCACCACACAGGGATTCCATAGGGCAGCTGGGGTAAGGGGGTGGGTACAGTCACCTTCAGGCTTTGTGAAAATGGGAGGCTGAAATGGGAACAGCAGGATGGCGGCAAGTGGGGTGATCATGGCAGTACCCTGACCTCAGCAGGGGCACTCAGGGGCTCAGTGTCGAGCACATGCACAGATATGGATGGGAAAATATGGATGTTTTGCAGGGTCAGACACTCAGACTTACTTGTTCTGAAAATTATCAAACTCAGTCCAGCAAAGCATCATATGACACACCTGCTGGAGTCCAGCAGACTTACCCACCTCTTTTCAAGGGTTCAAGGCAGACTGAAGACATCCTCCTCCTCACAGGGATGTCTGAGTGCTGCATTGCAATGTCTGCTCAGCTGAGGACACCTGGCTGCGCACAGGGAGGTGCTCTCTGTGCTGGATGGACTCCCCTGTGTGAAAAGGCACACCACAGGCCAGGAGAGTCCAGGCTTTGCTTGAAAAAGGAGGGAAGTACTGTGAGTTCCCTGCTTTTTCTGCCTGAGCACTGAGTTCTCTCTGTGGTGCAACACCCTTAGCAGTCTAGGATCAGCCACATTCTTTGTTCTCAATGAAAGACTGCTTTTCTTGCCACCAACAATCAAGGAAGCTGGAAGACTATCTTGAGAAGGATATGTCATTTTTGTCTAGCCGAAGTTAAGTTAAATGAACCTCTCTGGTCCCCCACAGTTCCTTTGACTCATGCAAAAGGAAAACCAAGCAGGATAGTTGTCTCCTTAGAAGACTATCTTGAGAAGGATATGTCATTTTTGTCTAGCCGAAGTTAAGTTAAATGAACCTCTCTGGTCCCCTACAGTTCTTTGACTCATGCAAAACGAAAACCAAGCAGGATAGTTGTCTCCTTCAGACAAATCCAAAAGTTTGGGCACAGTAACACCAAATATTATGTTTGCTGTTTAACACAGATTCAATTTTCTTTCCACTCCAGAAAAGAAAGGTTTTAGGGAGATTTCAGATATAGGGAAAAAAAGGTCTGGCAACATAACTGTATGCTGAGAGCTTTCAATTTATTTGTACTAGAAGGAACTCATCTCCAGGAAAAAAAGTAGGGAATTACTTTTTGGACTAGTTGACGACTGAGAACTTCAGGCACAGTGAGTGAATAAAGCATGGATTTTTTTACCTTTTCCAGTAAGACAGGGGAACAAAGGGCACCCACGTAGATAAGCTGAACATGAGCCAGCAATGTACCCTTGGGGCAAAGACCAGGCTCATCCTGAGCTGTGTTAGCAGGACTGTAAACCAGCTGCAGTGCAATTTCTGAGATTGCATCCACAACTGTCCAGAACTCCTTTCCCACCTGAAGTGCTCTGACCCTGCAATACTCCATAAAAACAGAACTTGGTGCTAACAGGCAGGTGCAGCAGTGTAAGGGTGTTGAGAGCAATCTTTGAATATTTGCCTCAACAATGACCAAACCAAAGTCATATCAGAAAAACGTTTATGAAAAGAACAAAGAAGTCAGACAGAAAGTCTTGTGGGACAGCTTGGGAATCCAAGGTGCAGCACAGGAGTCTGACACCAGTGAAAAAGTATGGAGCTACGCCAGCTACACAAGTATCTGGCAATTTAAACTCATCAGAAATGCAAATCCTCATGGTGGTCCAAAGCCCAGAGACATCACCAGCTAATTAAATCAGTCTGGACTGGAAAGGAGGTCACTGTGGCAGATGAGGAATGGCAAAAGAGAGTAAGACGTACTCCAAAATATGCTTTGGGACAAGCACCTTTATATGTAATTACAGGCAACACTAAATAAATTCTGACAATGAGAAGACAGATTGTTCAACATCTACCAGAAAAGACTTTGCACAAGTGTAAATATGCTCCTTAAGAGTGCTGAGTGGAGAAAATAATATGGAGCAAGTCACATGGAGAAAATAATCCACTTGGACAAATCTTCCTCTCATTCTCCTTGTGGGATGGCTTCCAGCAGAAAGAAAATTCCTGGGCTTATTCAATTAACTGCTTCATGATTACTTTCCCCCTATGGTAGAATCCCTGATGCTTCAGACTTGCTTTTGAATGTGCAAGCTGTGTTAATTCACTATGCAAAGAGGCACAAAGCAGAGAGGTTATTTAGGTAGTGTCATTTCTGTTCCCTGCCTGGATTCAGGGTCTGCTCACAGGCTCAAAGGAGTCTGTTTCTGTTTGTCTTTAATCACTGAAAGCCAGAGGTGTAGCACAGATTTCGGTGACTTAGGATGACATAGCATCATTAGAGATGAGGAAATGCTGATTTTTTAGGCCAACTCATGTTTTGCAGTATGCAAGTCTGTGTGTGACCTGTGTTTTGCTGGGGGGCTTTGTTGGAGTGAAATATTGCCATTCTCCATGACTTTGTTGGTTCCTTAAAAGCTGTCATAGCCCTGCTGCAGCAGCAGCAGAGGGGGAAACAAAGCTTGGTCCTCAGGCCACCCCCAACCAAGTTCACAGGCTTTTGTGGGTTTATTAAAATAGTTTGCATTTGTATGTCAGACTAGAGAGACAGCTGAAATGCTGAGTTCTCCTGTGCTGCCTTGGCAGTGGTTGTGTTAGTCCTGGAATCAGGAATGTCCTAGCCCACCATAGCAAGGTTCTCTGTAAGGTATCTGACAGGAGCCCTAGACACAGGTCCTTCAAAAATGTTTTGTTTCAGGTTTGTTTGCTTGGGAGACACATTCACATCTTATTTTCTCTCCTCACGCTCCTAGGAAATAGCTGTGGTGTGGTCAAGGCATTGCCTGGCTCATTCAGTTTCCTCCCTGTCATCGTTCTGGCAAACACTTTTTGGGGATGTCTTTACCCCTGTTGAGCCAAGCAGTGTCCCATATAAATATTTCCCTCAAGACATCAACTCAAGAAGGTTAAACTCCTGATTATTTGTGCTTCAGGGAGTGGCTGAAAATACAAGTTTTTCACAGCCACACACCAGCCTCAGCAGAATGCAAACTCAAAGAAGACAGCAATGCAGCAGGAGCACATTCCTTACAAATAGGTACTGTCTGCCTGCAGACAATTCATAGCTATGCCCAAGATTTAAACTGAGTCAGGAAAAAAGATGCAAATGCATTGCTTCTTCTGGTTCCCCCCATGCAGCCAAACTGGAACCCTTTGTTCAATTACTGTCCCTGCCTGGAATCTCAAGGGTCTAAATCACATGGGAAATGATACAGCTTTAAAAGAAAATTAAACTTTTACGGAGCTTCTTCTGCCATAGAAAATATTTTTAGAAAGAGACTCAGAAATATTAAGGTCATGAATGGTTGCACAAACATAACCACTGGTTTGTACATAACTGATTATAAAGACTGAATTTTGTTTCAGGCTGTTGGTAAAAGATGAAGGCACTATCAGAAAACAGATCTGAAAGCAGCTTAATCTCCAGAAGCTTCACAAGGCAACTGGAGATAATTTATACTTGCAGCTAAACATGAGCTTACTGGTATCTCTTAATAATTTTTAAGCTTTTAATGATTTATTAATAATAAACCAGTGATTAGAAAAGAACATCCCAGTTCAGAGATAAATCCAGGCTGTGTCTGGATATTTTGCTTATTTGCTGCTTTAACTAAAGCAACTTCAGTTTGCCAGCGGCCAATGAACAGCCGGTAGCAAGAGAACTCAGTCTGATGGAGCAGATGTTGGGAAAGGGAAAACCTTTTCATTGCTCACTCGTAGGGAAAGTCTGCCAAAAGCAGCCTTTCAGCATTTTTTGTAATAGTAACTTTTGCTTTTTGGCTTTTAGAAGAAACTTGCAGAGCAAGTAGCTTTTGAGGGTTTTTTTTGTGGAAAAAGACCTTGAGGCTCTCTACAGGCAAGTCACACAGTGTGTTGCAGCCTCCTTCAGTCCTGGATGATCCAAAATTGCAGCTCAGGTGCTCCAGGAAGACCTGTGCCACCTGGTACTTGCAAATAGTTCAGTCTTAGAAGCTGCAAAAATCTACCCCTCTCTAGCCAAGAAGTCCTACAGCTTAGGTCCGGGTTTTGTGGGCAATTTGTTTCCCTGTTGGGGAACAACCCTACATCTTGATGGGCATCACCAAGATTTCCTCAAGACCCAATAATCTGTTCCTGAGTTCATGGGCAAAATCAGGTTACAGGGAAGAGTGACAGAGTTTGCTGTGCTTTCCTCTGTACCCAAAACTGCCTTTCCCCTCCATGCACAAACAGAGACTTTGGGCACACCACCAGCCCTGGCAGGCTGGCTGTCTCCTGCCCCTCTGGGTCTTGCAGCTGAGGTGCAAGAATAGATGGAGCAGAGGTGCAGCAGAGGCTGGATATGAGCCAGGCTGAGCCTAGGGGATAAATAGATGCATCAGGTGGGTGCTGTGTCTGAACTAGTAAACCCTGCAGGAGACAGGATCTGTTCAACAGCATCCTGACAAGGCCTTGTGGTCTATCTGCCTCCAAACCTGATGGGCCATGCCATGGGCACTCCATCATGCTGCTGGAGCTGCAGGAGCCATCATCCAGCTGGGATGCTCTGCAGGAATCTGTGTCTTTGCTTTGTCTCTATAAATTAACGAGGGACAATGTTCCCTGACATCAGTTAAGTGGTTTGGGGTGGAGGCCAAAATAGTTAAATCACCTGTGTAGGTTACCTTTCATTGTGTGTGTAATGGGCCCATCTGCAAAACTGATACTGTTGCCATAAATACTGTGAAGTTGCCAATCTTTTTGGTGTCAGTAAGGCCAAAGGATATGCTCCACTGATCTCATTGCTGTAAATAGGTAAGAAACAAAATGAGGATGCTGAAGCTTAACTGTAGCCATCTAAGTTGATTTTTTTTTTTTTTACTTAATCCCTTAATGCTTATTACAATGTAAGTAGAAAATATAAAGCATTTTAGGAGCATTAAGTAATACTTAGAGAGCTCATTAATCCATGGGTAATATGCAGCCACCACTGGGAAGGGAAGAAGCAATCATGCTGCCTCAGCATTGCACAGTGTGCCATCGCCGCCCGCCTTCAGGAGGGAGGCAGAGGATGCCCCCTCAGCCTGGCACTGCAGGAGGAGGCAAAGCTGGACAGAAAAGAGAGTCTGAAGTAGACATCACAAGGCAAACACCTCTCCCTAACCTCCCTTGTCGTCATGCGTTGGGGTTTGGGGACAGATCTGTGACAACAACTTGACTCTTTCCCTTAATGAAAACAGCAAAGTTGGCACCTTTTTCTTTCAGCTTCCTGAATAAAATTCAGCCACCTCGATCATGGCTGAAGGTTGTGCTTTGGAAAAGTGCATGTCAGTGCAACAGCCTCTGTGTTTTTCCCTGGCAAAGGCAAGACCCTGGGGAGCTCAGTCATCTGGGCTTCACCACACCAATGACTTGATAAAAAAATAAATGTGTGGAAGTATTTGCCAGTCTTATCTTCACCAAAAATGGTCTTCATCATGCTGAGTTTTCTTGTTGGTTCCCTGTGCACAATATGTGTTTCATTCAGTCCTAAGTACCATGAGTTGCCAGACCTGAAGAAGAAGTCTGTGTCTGCAGTGCAGCAGCCCAGTCTCTGGGCTTTAATTATGGAAAGGGGAGTTAATTCTCATGCAATATGTCCAAATATCAAATAGAAAAAAAAAAAAAAAACAACTTGTCAGATTAGTGATCTTCAGGAAGTTCTTAACTGGCAGAAATTTCAAGGGTGTACTGTGCACTGCCTTAGGACAAGGCCAAACAAGAATGGAGGGGCATATCAGGAAATGGTAGATATACATGTACTACACAGTCAAAAGCAAGATCTTCCTTTGTCTTGCCAGGGAACTTAATTTTCTTGATACCTATCACCACAGCAAATGAGTAGGGAGGCTGTTGCAATTCCATATGATATTTTTTTCTTGCATTGTCTTTACTTTCAGTGTGCAATATCAGGCTAAGGCTGACAGGGATGCAATACAGTGTCACAGCCGAATTTCCACATGGGAGGTGGTTGCCATAGCTGTAAAGCAAAGAGAGGTGCAAGAGCAGGAAGCCTTTTGTTTTGATGGGTTTACCCCTCACACCCTGTCCCTAAGGTGAAGAAGGCAATAAATTCATGTGCTCAAGGGGTAAATCCCTCTCTGGACAAAACCAGCGGGGGTGCAGGGCCCCCTGATATCTCAAGCCTGCAGCTGTGCCCTGTGGCTCACACATGAGTGCTGCCCATGGTGGTGAGTGACCTGTGGTGTTCTGCAGTATTGGCTACCACCCCAGATTCATGGGCAGGTCATCTTCAAAATATAAGAGCTTGCTGCAGATCAGCCCCCTCTCTGCTCTGCACTGCCCTTGTCACTAATGTGGGTGTGTCTTCTGCCTGCCATGCCTACACTAACCCAGGAGATATGCCCAGGGAACCAATAAATGCCATACTTTATGTGATGCTCCTGATTCTCCAGAATTTTTACCTAAGCATAATCTGTTGGTGTTATTTAATTACCATAAAGCAGATGACTTATAGCAGACAAAATATATCTATTTTGCCTTAATTTTGCAGTATGGCAATTAACTACCAACAAATGATTTAAAACATATTTACAGAGGGAAATGTCAGAGATGCATTATTTTTTCATGCCCAGTAAATGCACTCACAATAACCAATTTGGTATTTAATTAACTCGCTTATGAGCTCACCTTTGAGAAATATTATTTGAGAGAACATTTGGCTATGATGCTTCGGCAGGCTCTCAGAGGAAGAATGCACCAGCTGCAGGTCAGCAACAATTTTTTGCTTTATTATGTCTGGATGTTTTGCTGTTTGCATGAGCTTAATGTAGTTCTGGCCTTCACATAATTTCAAAGTTAAACTATTAAACATGCAGAAAATCAATATGTAACAGAAGAATGTTCATTAAGAGAACCATAAATCAACTCGTCTGTAGACAGAGCAGGTACCAGAAGCTTTCATAAAGCTGCTGGCCCATCATGATCAGAGGAGAGGAGTTGGTTATCATGAGCAGCACATTTCTGTGTTTCAGACCTGGGTTAAGTAATACATACACACTAACAAATGTTAATTAGGAAGGGAATTTACACCCATCGTGACCTAGCAACAGTGTGGTCCTTCTAGTGTTCCTTCGGCTGTAACTCCCGAAATGAGATGGAAATTGCACAAGTTAAATGGCTCTTCCATTTCTGCTCCTATTTGAAATTTCACTGACATAACACAGGGTGAAGCTCTGGTGAGGGTACAGTGACATTTTCTTGCCTCGCAGACTTAAATTCGCATCCTTTAAAGCTAGAACAGACTCTTATGGCAACCTAACCAGACTAGCTGCACAAATCCAAAACCAAGATCCTTCCTCAGGAGATCAGGACCATAACTTCAGCTCCCAGATGTCTTTTAGAAAGTCCTCTGGTTTGAACACAATGACTATAGTCAATTGAGATCACATGTCTATGGGCAAAATATGAATTTTTAGAAATTGTACTGTCAGCAGAAAGAAAAAAAAGGGCTACATTTGATTACCTTGGCAGGCTTTGGCAAAGCTGGATAGGCAGTTCAGTGTTTTCTTCTTCCTGAGTGTTAACAAAATAGCAGCAAGGTTTGTATCAGTGTGGTATAGCTTTGCAGTCGGCTTACATTCCCTTGGTGTTCACTACATCAGCCTGCTCCCTCCACAGCCCATTCTCCCTGTGCTCTTCTCCCTACCAGCTTTTACAGGTGCAGATACAGCTCATCTTGACTGCTGGATCAGCACTTTCTGCCCTCTGAGGCTTTGTGAAAGTCACCCCAGCTTGCAAACCTCCTGACTGATGCTTCAGCACTCTGTAAATCCAGCGATGTCTGCACACACCACCCACCCCACAGCAGAGTCCCAGCTCTCCCCTCTGCTTTCCCAGGCAGATGCAGCTTTCTGCCCCTGCCCCATTTTGCTGGATTGCTCCTTTACTTTTCCCCCAGTCACCTGCTGACCCATCCAGCTGGCTTCCCCATCCAGGAGAGGGCAGGGAGTGCTCTCCTTGCAGAGCATCTGCTCCTGCAGGTTCCTGGAGCAGCCCTGGACTGCTGAAATTCCGCATGGCACAGCCCATTCTCCCTGTGCTCTTCTCCCTACCAGCTTTTACAGGTGCAGATACAGCTCATCTTGACTGCTGGATCAGCACTTTCTGCCCTCTGAGGCTTTGTGAAAGTCACCCCAGCTTGCAAACCTCCTGACTGATGCTTCAGCACTCTGTAAATCCAGCGATGTCTGCACACACCACCCACCCCACAGCAGAGTCCCAGCTCTCCCCTCTGCTTTCCCAGGCAGATGCTGCTTTCTGCCCCTGCCCCATTTTGCTGGATTGCTCCTTTACTTTTCCCCCAGTCACCTGCTGACCCATCCAGCTGGCTTCCCCATCCAGGAGAGGGCAGGACATCTGCTCCTGCAGGTTTCTGGAGCAGCCCTGGTCACCCTGCATCATGGGGATCAGCTGTGGGATTTCTGCTGCCTTCGCCCTGGCCTTGCCAGCCTGGCAGAATTAAAATGCCTGAGTGCTACTTCTGTGCTAATTAAGCATTGAAGCTCCTGTTTCAGGGGACTGGTACTAGATATTCTTGTACCTTTTTTTTTTTAACCTGCAGTATAGGGTCCATGGCTCATTGATCTGGAAAATATCGGGGGACTGGTACTAGATATTTTTGTTCTTTTTTTTTTTTTTTTACCTGCAGTATAGGATCCATGGCTCATTGATCTGGAAAATATCATGCTTGTCTTTGGCAAATAGCTAGGCTTCCATAAAATGTCCCTCAAGTAGAAACTCCCAGTTGGCTTATAAATATTGTCACCTGCATTTTAGAGCTGGAAAAACCAAGGCCCTTCTGAGGTTAAAGCAAGATCTAGGACACAGAAAAGAGAAAACTCCAGTCTCTTTTCATTGAGATGTTCTCAGTAATTTTGTGGAATGAGAGATGAAATCTCCTCTGAAGTCAGAGAAAGTCTCACGGGCTCAGCACTTAGAGGTTCATACTTCCCATTAGCTGAAAGAAGGGGGTTTTTTTTGAAGTTGATCAAAATACATTTGATGTTGAAGTTACAGAAAGCCATTAATTATTCTGGTTTTGGAGATAATCAATCCAGGCACCTGTTCATACAACAAACAGCAATACAGTGCTAAAAAAGAAGAAAAGCAAATGTAAGCTGATAACATTTATATGGTGGGAAAGGTGTCCTTTGAAGGACAAACACTATTCTTTATCTCACCCCAAAGTCCATGGGCTTTGTGAGAATGTCCCAGCTCTTGTCAGAGCTGTTTTGCTAGCACAAACAATCCAGAAAATAAATAAAGTTACTTTCAAGTCTGTGCTGCATCATCTCAAGATTGTACTAAACTTGTCAAACAAAATAGAAAAAAAGAAGACACTGTTGAGTGCCTGAGGGCAGAAGTGCAAATTTGATGCAAGATGCCTCTGTTTGTCCTCAAGGGCAGTGCTTGGGGAGTGCCTGTGGGATGCTGCCTTCCTGCTGTGCCTCTGCTGCTGCTGATCATGCAGGGGAGACTTACAACAAATGCCTTCTGCTGATTATTTAAGAGGAAGAGAGAAGTTTTGATTGAATTAAGTCTGTGGTAGAAAATACTTAGGATTAAATTGCAGCAAAGTTTACAGTTCCTTTTGAACAACAAATGCCTTCTGCTGATTATTTAAGAGGAAGAGAGAAGTTTTGATTGAATTAAGTCTGTGGTAGAAAATACTTAGGATTAAATTGCTGCAAAGTTTACAGCTGGGAGAACATTGTGCTCATTTCCTAGAGGTTTTATCCACTTTGGAATCAGAACTGGAGAATGAACAGTCTGAGTGGGAGATGGTTTCAATGCCAAAATGTAGGGACTGGGTTTTGTTCTCTCCCCTCTGGATGGGCAGGTAACAATCCCAGGGCATGAGAGGTGCATGGCAGCAGCTCTGGAGCTCAGCCTGACTCTGGCCATTCTGCAAACTGAGCTCCCTGGAGAGCAACAGGGTAATTGTCCTGGAAGCAGACAAATCTGCATTTTTCTCATCACCTGAATTCACAGAAACTTTGATGATACTGCAAGGCTTGTACTTTTCTCCTGTCTTTTTCTTGCTCTTACTGTAGCCAAGTGGTGTGCTGTTAATGGGCATGCATCAAACTGCTTGAGACAGCATGTTCAGCACTCAGAGCAGGAAATAATCATTTCAGGGCCACTGCTAAGAAAACCTGTCGAAGTGTCTGGGGGCAGAGTGAATATCTAGTACTTGGGGATTAATTATCTGGAATTTAATGAGGCCAAAAGCTAGGTAGCAATTAAATGTCTGTAGATGGAGAGAGCAGTTTCATAAAAGACTTCAGTGGTGAGGCTGGCTTAAAAAGATTTTGCTCTCCCATCTCAGGCTGTTACCAGTATTACTGGCTTTAGGGATGTGCTGTGAACCAGATTGCTGAAGGGATCTGCATTGCAAACTCTTTTGGGGGATTATACGTGAGGTGTGACATTTCAAAATTAGACTTAGTTTCTGCCAAATTGGAGGAAAGAAAGAGATGTGTGTGTCTGTGTGCAGCACATATGCCCTTACACACATCAACATAAATATGTTGCAGAAGTGATGTCTGAACAGTATCAACATCTAAGACTGGTGAGTTATGTATAAATAAAAGAGGGATGGGAAGTAACCTCTTGCCTAAAGCTAAATAAAAATTTCTTCTTCAGCTGGTTAGGAATAGCTCTTGCTGCAGCAATTTCACCTTGGAGAGATGTAGCTAGGGTGGTGCAAAAAGAACCAGGGAGTGAGCTGATTGTTCAGGTGTGTAGAACATCAGGAGTTTTATTTTCATATGTATATATATGCATAAAAGAAGGGTGGATTTTAACAGTAAATTATACTTTGACAAGTCAACAGGAAGTCCTGTTTTCTTTCTAATTTATGATAAAGTTGTAGCCAGGTTGGGGGTCAGTCTCTTCTCCCAGGTAACAAGAGACAGAACAAGAAGAATTGGCTTCAGCTTGTGTAAGGGTAGGTTTAGACTGGATAGCAGGAAGAATTTCTGCCCTAGGTAGACAGACAAGCATTGGAACAGGCTGCCCAGGGAAGTAGTTGGGTCACCATCTCTGGAAATATTTGACAGAGATGTGGATGTGATGTTTAGGGATGTGCTTTTGTGGTGGTCTTGGCAGTACTGGGCTAACGGTTGGACTCGATCTTAAAAGTCTTTTCCAATTTAAACAATCCTGTGTTCTAAGAAATATGTGAACAGTTTCCATCTACTGTTTTTAAGAAAAACATATTAGACAGTAAAACTCCTGACCACTGCATACCCACCCACACAGGTGTCTGTGTGACATTAGCCAAAATCCAGTCCTGCTCTCTGCTTCATCCAGTCCAGTTTTTCTGCAGAGCTCATGTTTCCCTCTGAGTACAATAACAATATCACTTCAGTTATTGCTGTTGTAGCAAGCAGATCAGACACGCTCCCTGGCATCTCCATACAACATATTAATTCTGATTATGTAAAATATTACAACAATTATTGCATCAAGCAAGAGGCAGACAACAGGATTAAAACACTATGGCATGACACATATAATATGAAATTATAGACACATTACTTGACTAGGTATTATATTAGTTTGCATATGGGACCTAGGAAAAGACTTGCAGCATCAAAGATCATTTTATTTTTAAATCAAGAATGAGAATATAGCCACTCTGGGCTTGAGCAGAGCCCTTTCTTGCCAGTTATAAAAAGACTGATGGTTTTCTTACAGCCATGAACCAGCTCTCCATCACATATTTTGTTTTTTAAAGCTGTAATGAGATCAGACATAGCTCAGCTTTCCTTAACTCTCCGTGGGCTTGTATCAACGCAGATGTTCATTAAGAAGAGATAATGGTTTAAAAGCTCTAATTTTGTTACCCTCTCTGCCATCTAAACTGATTCTAATGTGATTAGGAAAGTCCTTTCTTACTTAGGCAGGGTCAATTTGTCTCTGAGGAGGTAGGGAAAGGAGACATTGAGGGTGCCAGTGCTGGCTCCGTGCTCAGAAATGTTATTGTGGCAGCGAGCAGACTTGTTAATGCCATGTCCTTCATCACACCCTGAGGCAGGGGAGGGCAACCCACTTTAGTCTTTCCTTATTTATCTGCATTTATCTGGAAGCAATGGGCTGCCACATTGCCACAAGCGCACTTTTTACAAAAAGAGATCCCCAAACCTGGTCACTGAGGCTGCACCCATCACATCTGATTTATCTCAGCTTCACCTCAGTGGAGGACCACAAGAAACCCAGTGAACTGAGAGCAAGCTGCAGAAGTGGTGGCACAACAGGTTTGGTTGCCAGAGCTCCTAAACGTTTAGTGTCACACAGAACCAGACAAGAAGTTAAAGCAGTCATAAAGAAGTTTAGCCTAAGTTCAGAGAACACCAGCGTGCTCTCACACCCTGTTGAACCTGTGTGAAATAATAATAGCAACCAAAAAAGGGAGAAAGTTCTAAAGATATGTTGGTGCAGTGTTGGCCAGTGGGCCAAGATTTGGCTGCAAGCAGAGGGAACGTCATGGGCAGCGAGTTGCAGGCTGGAGGGTCATTATGGGCTATGGGGTCATGGGAGTTTCAGAGCCAGAGTGGGGAGAGAGCAGCAGGGGCAAAGGGCAGAGCTGTAGGATGAAGCCCATCAGAGAAGATACACGTGCATAAGCAATGCTGAAAGTACCTGTGGTCAGGCCACATCTGCTCTGTTTTGGGACAGCTTCACACCAGGGATGTATATGGAAAGGTTAAAGAGCTGATCACTTCACTCCTACTGCATTCTGACAGCAGGCCTGGGTGGAGAGAAACACTGCTAAGCTTTCATATGGGCACTCTCATCTGGCCCTGGGGTGTAAATTACCATGTGCCTCCTCTGTAGCTCCCCATCAGATGTCACAAACAAACTAATTTTCAAAGATGGTGTTACTCTATTCCTACTGCAGTTGCTCTACCTCTGGCTTTTTTTTGTCCTCTATGGTAAGTTAACCTGTCCAGCAACTAAGTACCTGCAATCTGCTTGCTCACTCCTCACCAGCAGGATGGGGGAAAGAAACAGAGTGAGAAAAACTCAGATCTTAAGATGAAGATAATCTAGTAAGAGAAAAAAGAGAGAAAACAAAGAACATGTGATGCAAATACAGTCACTTGCCACCTCCCACCAGCTGACCAGTGTCTAGCCAGTCTCCAAGCAAAGACTACTTTGAAAAGAATACCCTCTGCACGACTTATTGATTAACATAACATTCCAGAATATACATTTGATCAACAGGGCCATCTGTCCTGGCTGTGCTCCTTCCAAAGTTCTCAACCAACCCCAATAAACTTGTTGAAGGGAACCAGAGTGATAGAACACAAACCTTGATGTTGTGCAAGAACTTCTAAGCAATAACTAAAATGTTTGTGTTTGACCAACACTTTGATTTGTGTTCAAATCACAGATTTGTTGGTCACAAGTCCGAAGTCCAGCACTGTAAGGGTCTCTGTGAAGCAAATTAATTCCATCCAAGTTGGACCCAGTACTCCTTATTTGATTTCACTCCACACCCTCAATGACTCCTCGCTTCTTGCACACTGCTCTTTTCTGGTGGCAAATATAAAAGAATGCCTGACTAAATGGAGAACCCCATTTTACCCAGTGGAGGGAAACAGGCATGCCTAGAGCAGATGCAAAAGCAGATCACAAGGTGAGTCCATGCTATTCACTCTGACTGTTGGGAGATCCTGTATTGACTAGGTAATGATCAGATGTCTGTGAAGCTCAGATGCAAGGCAAGGTGGATCAAATGTGTTGTCTTTGAACCCATTCAGTGATCTCAAAACTCTGAGACAGAAAAAAATCTTTAACCACCGGATTTCTCTTTTTGACATCATAAACACTAGTCCAGTAGACTGTCACTTTCCACTTACTAGAATGGTTCATATCTTCAAAAAATCTTTTGCTGCAGCTCTTACTAAAATCTGAATTGTTGCCCTTAAAAAGAGTCCACACTGTGATATGCTACATACATCACTTTCTACTTGTGTACAGCTGAAATACAAGTTTGGCTGTGGTTTTTATCCATATGCCTTTGTGGTAAACTTCAACGCCAGCAAATAACAATGGAAGTGTTTCATGCTCATTAGCTGGTGAGATGACAACAATTCAGAGGGAGAACAAGAACAAAGAAAGTGTATTTCCTTCTATTGGTCATGATGGCTTTATGTACTGGGGAGAAGAAACAGCAGCCCTCCTTTTCTAGGTCACTTTGTTCAGGCACCTTTTGCTATGCACAAAGAGATTCTGTAAGCAGGATATCCACAACTTTGAAGTATAACACAGTCATTTATTGGTTGAAACAGACAAGGGATCTCTGGGATTTAATGTGTTGCCAGACTAAGCACTAGAATACTCAGTGCCTCCATCAGACACCTGAAGAGTCCTTGCTGGGCAAGTAGACAGCCACCGAGGCAGGAAGGTTTGCACTTGTGACATGTTCTCAGTGCTGCTGAGCTTCCAGTCTCCAAATCTCCTTGTTGCCATCTAGGATTTTATCTCTTCCCAAGTCGGTGTTTTGCTTCTTGTATCCTGTGGTTGCTAACTGTCTACCTGTCCCTACAGAGCAGAGCAATTCTCTGTAATCAATACACTGAGATATCGCAGGTTTTCAGTGGTCCCCCAGTAAATAGGGGGTGGATAAGTTCCCATGAGGGATGCTGGCTTAGCCAGTGTGGGAGAAAATGATGCTATTTTCTTTACCTGTTCATGAACATGACCTGCTGGGGACTCAGGGCAGGATTCAGCTCCTAAGATATAATTAGATGCTATTTGGTCTCTGACTCCAAATGACTCACCTGACCACTTGGAGTCATTAAGAATCCCTGTACACCAAAGCTGCCACTGAAAAAGTGTAAATGTGCCCAGTGTGTTTCTTTGCCCTGGGCTGATGTCCTCAGACCATCTTGCTCAGCTCTGCACTTCCCACTTGTACCTCCCTGGCTGCAAAATCAGATAGCCCCATGCTCCCCAATGGGCTAGATCCTGTATTTAATTTGTGGGTGTACCCAACACAGACTGACAGTCTAGAGGACAGGAGAAGACACAACTCCCTAGCAGCAGCTTTCAGTCTGTGTTTCATCCATTGTTTACAGAGCAACTTAACAAGGAAGAAACCTCTCCCAAAAGGGAGGGAGCTGCAATCTGCTACTTCCCACAGGAGTGCCCTAGTGGTAGAACAGATTGGAAGCAGGGATCACCTTCCACTCTTTCTGTTGAAGCAAGGTCATCATGCAGGCAAAAATACAAGCATCTTGGAATAGGAAAAATGTGATTCAATACCTATGTCTCTTATAGAAACAGTGAACCACAGCCTGGTTTTTCTCTCTCCTGTAAAACACAATCCACAGAAACTAGGGCTCAATCCTAAATTTATCTTCCTTCACGTCATCATACAAACTGTGAAAGCCTCTGCTGTCCCCATGTCTTCCTGCTCCTAGCAGCTCAGCTCTGTGGAATGGCTGCAGTGGAGCTGTCCTGGCTTTGTTCTGCTAAGAGTTTGGGTTTACAGCCATTCACCCTTCCTGTACAGTGCTTTTTCAAGGTACCTGTTATGCTCAAAGCTGGAGAAAAACCAATAGCAGAAGTAATGAGGGTGGCACAACAGTAAAGCAGCCAAGTGAGAAATGTACCACTCCAGTGCAAATGAGACTCATTCTGGCCACTCAGCACCTGCTCCTCTCCCTGGAGCAGCAGCTCTGCTAGCAGCGATGTCTACAAAACCTTGAGGTGCCTCCACTGAATCATGGTGTCACCTGCCCACAGCTGAGCATGTTCAGCTGAATGTGACCCCTCTCCAGGTGTCTGTAGTTGTGTGGATGGGATTCAGATATATAATGAGAAGCCAAGCTTGCTTGAGATACCCTTGCTCCAGAGTGCCAATAGCAGGAAACAAATGACATGAAAGGAAATAATGCACTCCTATGACTACAGTATACACTTAAAATTAATTCCCTGTAGCTGAAACTGATTGTTCACATAAATCTCACACTGCTTTTAAGCTAGGACATAACCTCTGCTTAATTGATATTCCTGCCTGAAGACGAAGAAATCAATTTGGCACATTTCAGGAGACTTTAAGTTTTTGCATAGAAAGTCTTTCCCTGGTAAATGAGTTTGTCTTTTTATAGGCTCGGGTTTGTGAAACAGAAGATAAACCTTTAATAGTTACATGCATAGATGTAGCCTTTCTTGGTAGGTTTGGAAACCAGAAATCATTCTGGATGCATCCTTTCCATCAAATGCCTGTGCATATGTAAACTTGCACAGTTAGTTCCCGTTCTTCCCCTCACTGGCTCACTACCTTAGGGTAAGATGTTTATCACTGTGGACACAATCAAGTCCTGCAGAGGCACCTGCTGAGATGGGGATGTGACACTTCCATTCCTGTTGTTTTTTTTTCTTTAACTATTCCCAGTCAGTAACATCCTCAGATTCAGGTGAAAGTGAAAAAATTAGGTGGGAAAGTTCATTTTAATATCAAGCCTGCAGAGCAGGAACATCATCATTAAAAAATACAGCATGTGAGAAAGCTCAGCCCCATTTCTGACTGACTGGAGTTGGGATGTGGTTAGCAATGCATGCTCACAAGCACGCCCTTCCTTAAGGCTCTGAATCAAGCAAGTGGAAGAGCAAGGAGTGTGTGCTAGATTTTGAAATGAGCTTGTACAGCAGGTTCAGTGCATGGTTATCATGCCTTGTTACACACACTGCCTCATGTCCTACAATTTATGTGCTAAGTATTTCTAATACAGCAACTGCATTGATTTCAAGGGCAGTTTGCAAAATGGTGTGACTCTGCAGCTGACAGGGAAGGTAAAACCTGAATGCCCTCTCCTAGACATAGAAGGGCTGCAGTACGGCTGAGGAGTTGAAACCAGTCCAAAAGCTGCTGACAAAATGTGCACTTGAAGAAGAGAGGCTCTTTACATAGTGCCCTATGAAAACAAACACGTACCTGACATGTAACTGCATCTTGACATGAGATGCCAAAAGAAAAAGCACTTTCAGGAAAGTGCTTATTATTTTCACTTTCAAATGACCAAGTGCTTAGGAAAGGTATCAAAAGAAGTCCCTGAAGGCTGTCAGTCTCTGTGCAGCCATTAACCTTCAAGGGCTTGGGAACCAGGACACAAAGTCCCCTGATGTGGATTTTTACCTCTCGCCTGCACATGCTGAACAACCTCTGGGTGTGGGAAATTCAGATGTGGCTCTATCCACCAAACCACAGCAGGCCAAGGCCACAACTCCAACTTGCAATTATCCACGCAGTGTGATGGGCAGCGTTCTCCCCAGATTTGGCACATACCAGCAAGCGTGTTCCTTAATTGCCTTGGAGAGACCAGGAGCTGTTTCCACCAGACACAAGGAAGAGGCCACTCTGTGTGAATGGTAAATTAAACCACATGGACAAAAGATGTTCCACTTCATCTCAGGGCCAGGAAATTATTCCTGCTTTGTTTTGTTCACCTGTATAAAGGTAGTCTCTGCTGATAAATTAGGGATGAGCCAGTGTGGGGCCAGATAGATGGATCAGGAAGAGAAAGACTCAAAAGCCTTGAAGGTTATGAAGGAGCTCAGAGGCAGGAGCAAAGTGGGATTCATCTCACCTTAGTATAAGAACTGAAAACCTGATATCTGCATCTGAGTGCAGCTCAGTCACCCTCAACTCCCCTTACAGGCAGTGGAGAGAAATAGCCAAGTGAAAACAGAATCAGGGCAATGCCAGACCAAACTGGGAAGTAATTTTAGCTGTAGCTCTGCTACTCTTTGGCTACAGATGTTTTACCTCAATCCTGA
The DNA here is from genome assembly GCF_014805655.1 of Passer montanus. NCBI lineage: Eukaryota > Metazoa > Chordata > Aves > Passeriformes > Passeridae > Passer > Passer montanus. Next base: position 6,024,530 of record NW_024368374.1, on the reverse strand, counting down.
TGCTATTTTATGCAGTCTTTTCTAAATTTTCCGCATGCATTCCTTTAACTACAGTCGCCTGTGTATGGTTTGATATCAAGGAACTCCAGCAAAAGGGCATTTGCAAGTCAGTTTAGGTTAACACCACTGTGACCAATTTTCATTTTCACATGTGACTGTTAATAAGGAGTTGTAGATTACCGTGCTCCCTGCTTTAATGCAAAGAATTCTTCTTAACATTCTTTTTAACCTCAGTTTCTCATCCTGAAACATTCACTCTCCTCTCATCTTCTACCAGGGTCACCTTAATGTCCACCTCCTGGAGTTGTGACTATGCCTCACCTTTGCTGTTTTCTTTCATAATGTCCTTTCTACTTCACTGCCTGAGTTACATTACTTGAAAAATAGTAGCCAGCCGTCACTGTCACCTGGTCTTGGAACCTTTCTAAGTACAAAGGAAATTAAATATTGAGCAGTAATAAGTGAAAATGAAACATGGATCAGTATGACAGATCATGAGAATACTAGGGGGCCTTGAATTACAAGAGTTTCTTCCTTAAACAATTCTAATTTCACAAGACCATCTATGTACTCTGTACCCAAGGGCACTACCAGGCCCAGAGCATTTAACACAGCACCGAGTCTTCTCCACAGTCTATTAACTTGGATGATCTCTGGCTGGTTCAAGCCACAGCTGTTGCAGACCCTGCACAACTCTGCTGCTGATGATTGCCATTCTGGTAAAAGGAAGAAAGCAGCATGGGCCTGCTCCTCCATTTACTTAATGTATCCTCAGTAGCATTGCCCTGTAATATATCTGTTACCAATCAATACTTAATATAATTTTAGGGAATGGTGCTGGAGCAAGCCCAAAAGCTAAAGCAGATCTTCATGTAAAACAGGCAGCAGAAATAAATGGGGAGAAAGCTCATGTGGAAAGCAAAGTAGAGATGGTACTTTCTGTGTCTGCAGATTTACCCTGTGACAGAGCGTGGACAGACCTCTGGGAGTGAAAGAGAATGGGACAGGTTTCCATCTTAGGACCGGAACAAAAAAGAACAAGAAGTCAACCAAAGACTATTAGTTGATTAAGTAGCAGCAATTATTAGAATTTTCTTTCCTTCAGTACACGAGACAAGGCCAGGGCACTGTGTCATGCAATGGGGAAAGGCTGGAGAGTCAGGGGAGGTTGTAAGGAGGAGAGCAATGCTGCTGGAGCAGGGAAGGCTGACCCAGGGTGCAGCTGGAGCACAGGCTTAGACCAGGATGGGTTTTGTGGTGCTGAGCCACTAGGATGGGATGGCCCCACAATCTGTCTAGTGGCAGGAGGGGCTGAGAAGAAGCCAAGCACGTGTGTCTTGAGTTTGAGACTCTGCAGAATTCTAGAGTCTAATTTTGCCTTCACACAGCTCAAAGCTAGGTTATCCATGACATTCTTCAATATTTCCCCTAAAACTTGGAAGCTATTGGTTTCCCTGCACTGAGGATGCTTTTGAAGGAGACTGGCTTTGTTACTTGCCAGCAGAGACTGCTTTTCAATCAGCATAAGACTAAGAACACAGGAATCTGTCACAGTGGCTGCTGTTGGGAGGAAACTGTCCTATGCACTTACCTCTTTTTGATTCAAAAGAATGGTGGGCAGTTTAGCTGCAGGCAATAACAGAGGGAAAAGAGCCAAGTGAGTACATGCCTAACTGCTCCGCATCTGGCAGCTGGACTGCACTTCCAGGTGCAACGGGAGCAATGGGAGGAAGTCTGTGTGAGTGGAAAGTCCTACTAGGCTCAAAAAATTTGGGCCCACAGCTGGAGGTCCTGATGTCACTGGGCTTTTCCCACAGATAATTCCAGAAAGAGAATTCCAGAAAGAGCCTCTGGTAAAGGCAGTGTTCATCTCATCATCAATTCAATTTTTGCCATAGCCCTGCTAGGCTCTTAATTTCTTGTGTTAAAACAACAAATGAGATGACCCAACTGCAATCTCTAATAGGTATCATGGGTCAGTAATCATTCATTTGTTATAGTGCCTTTCACCCGAAGGACAGAGAAGAAAATTTGTCCTCCTAATGGCAAGAGCTGTAAATTAGTTTTATTTCACTGTTAAATCTAGCTGCCTGAAAATTAGGATGACCAGCCCTTAGCTGAGAAGAAAATGTGTCAGCTCAAGAGATTTTCTGCATTAGGCAAATAGGCAGCTCATAATCACCCATTAAACATCACAGTGGCTGTGTCCTGATACTCTTGCTACTCAGAGTCTGAGTGACTGCTGATCTACTGAACGTGGTGAAACTTGGCAAGCCTGGTGCCCACTTCTGGGCCAGTGACCCCAGCTCCACTTCTAGCTTAGGAAGAGGAGTGAACATCTCCTCCAGGTGCTCATGGTCATTTCATCTTTCAGGAAGATAGACATGTTCAAGATAGGGGTGATGAATTTCTCTGTGAAGGTACATCTTATCTCTGTTATTAAGGGAGCTTTGGATGAGTAGGTCAGATTTGAACATGTTGATCTTTTAGACATATACATTTAGATGAGGCAAATCCTGCCCAAAATTTAGCCATCTGCTTATCACAGGTGTTTCCTCAGCTGAATATTGTTATCTTTATCCCTGAAGTCTTTGCAAACCCTGTAGGTCTAAAAGATGTTTTTCTGAATAAGCATGGACTCACTGTGGAGTTGGAATTTAAAGCGTAAACCATCACTGCATACTTATAGGGTGCAAAGGAGGGAAATGAAGGGTTTTAAAAACAGATGGAAGCTCTGTTGACAAGGGCATGAAGGTGCCTAACAGCCTTCACCGAGCAAGTAGCTGCTGGTAAAGTTGTAGAAACACTTGAGTGGCTCCTCCTGGGAGTGTGGGTGTCCCTCCAGCAGTCACTTCACACATTATTCATGCTTTTGGCAAGACGGACTGCACAAAACACCACACAGCCATTCCTGCTTGTTAAGCCTGATCCCGGAGGGCTGCCCAGAGCTCTCCCAGCTCCATCTGAAACCAGCAGGGCATATATTGCTCACCCTGACTGATGCAGTTCCTTGCAGCAAAGCCATGCTGTTCGCTGCAGGGTCACATCGCAAGGGGCTGCAGGGATGGCAGCAGACACCTCAGTGGCCTGAGGGCACCTCCCGAGGGCAGGGAGGCTGTTGCCTGCACTGTGAGAGATGGAGAGCAGATGTTCCCTGTGTCCCATCCCTGAGAATCCCTGCTTCCTCTGTGCAGCCCTTTGGGAAGAAGGAGAGAAGTTTATCTGGAAAGAAAGGCAGAAACACCTTCAATGTGATGAAATGAGTGGTCTGTCATCTTGTTCAATAACGTGTCACACAGAAAGCTCTCTAAAAAGCTCTCTATAGGAAGCTGAAAATAAATTTTAAAAATCTATCCCACTGTCAGATCCTCAAAACCCATAAATGTATCAGAATAGTTGTAAAATTATTCACTTTTGTGATGTGCAAGTTATAGAATATGTGCAAGTTGTACAGCCAGACAAGTTTATAAGAACATGTTTTAAGCTGCCAGCATGGGGAGGACCTGGCTGAAGTTAAAACAAAACCTTGCCACAAGACAAGTGAGGGTGTGATGGGGGACATTAAAGAGTGAAAATGGCTTTGAATAAGAAATGTGGTCTTCTGTCTCCTTTTCCTGGTGCGCCTGTTTCCCTGTAGGAAATTTCCTATTTCCACTGAAATAGGAAATTTTAGAATGGAGAAGCAGAGAGACCAGAGCTGATAGAAAGAGCCTGTGGTGCTGCAGCCAGAGCTGCATTGTCTATGCTAATGGATGTCTGACTTTAAAAATAACTAGACTCCAGGGAGTGCAGCTCTGCTGGGTAATGGCTCTCTCACATCTGATCGTGCCAGTTTTCCCCATGAACAACCTCGTCATTCCCTGGTGATATCCAAGCAGTCAGCCTCACTTCCATGCCTGGTAAAATCATGGAGCAGATCCTCCTGGAAAATGCCAAAACGTATGGAAGACAGGGATGTGATTAGAGACTGCCTCCATGGCTTCACTACAGACAAAGCATGCCTGTCTATTTTGGCAGCTTTCTTCAATGGAGTGGCTGCATCAGCAGACAAGGGAAGAGCTACAACTGCCGTCTACTTCAACTTCCCTAAGGGTTTTGATCCCATCCCCTAGAATATCCTTACCTCTAGGTTGGAGAGAGGTATGGGTTTGATGAATGGACTGTTAGATGAATAAGGAATTGACTGGATGGCAGCATCCAAAGAGTAACAGCTCAATATCCATGTGGAAACCAGTAAAAACTGGTGTGTCCCACAGGGGTCCCATACTGGGACCAATACTCTTAATAGTATTAAATACTATTTAATGTCTTCACCAGTGACACAGGCAGTGGGATCAGTGCACCCTCCGCCAGTTTGCAGATGGCATCAAGCTGAGTGCTGCAGCAGATTCATTTGAAGGAAGGGACGTTATCCAAAGGGACCTTGACAGGCTTGAGGAGCAGGGCCCTGTGGATCTCAGGAAGATCAAGTGCAAGGCCCTGCACCTGGGCCAGGTCAATGCCAGGTATTAATCCAGGCTGAGTGATGGGTGGGTTTGGAGCAGTCCTGTGGAAAAGGACTTGGGAGTACCTGTCCAGATAAAATCAGATACAACTCCCCAGTATGCACCTGCAGCCTGGAAAGCCAGCAATATCCTGGTCTGTACAAACATAAATGTGACCAGCAGGTCAGAAGGGGTGATTCTGCCTGTCTCCTATGCTCTTGTGAGACCCTAACCAGAATACTGCATCCAGCTCCAGGGGTTCCCAGCACAAGATGAATGTGAACCTGTTGGAGCAGATACAAAGAAGGGCCATGAAGGTGATCAGAGGCTGAAGCAATTCTCCTATGAAGACACACTGAAAGAGATGGGGTTGGAGAAGAGAATGCTCCAAGGAGATCTGATTGCAGCTTTTCAGTTTATAAAGGGTGATAGAAGAGATGGAGAGACTTTTTTTTACCAGGTCCTGTAGTAACAGGACAAGAAGTAACAGTTTTAAACTGAAGGAGAGCAAGATTAGATTAGACATAATGAAAAAATCTTTACTGTGAGGATAGTGAGATGGGGGAACAGGTTGCCCAGAGAAGCTGTGGATGCCCCATCCCTGGAATTATTGATGGCCAGTTTGGATGGGACTTTGGGAAACCTGGTCTAGTGACAGATGTCACTGTCCATGGCAGGGCACTGGGACTAGATGATCTGCAAAGGCCCCTTCCACCCCAAACCTTCTGTGACTCGGTGGTGCTACACTCCCTCCTGCTGTTGGCACACAAGGTCTGAAGGCAGGTGCCAGCAGGCTAGGGGGTGACAGGGGACCCCCCAAATTCTCCCCCAAAACAGCAGAGCTGCAGGAGGAACAACACAGAGACTGACTGACCCGACCTCTCCTGAACAGGATAGACAGTAGTTTTCTGTAAGCAGGATTGTTAAATTAGAACATTGCTGTGGATTTTGGTTTTCATTTTCTTGTTAGTTTTTTTTTAACAAAACCTTTTAAATTTTTGGTCTATTAATAGCAATGGAACATTGCTTTCTCAGGCTAAGCTGAGCCTCCCTTTCTGTTCTTTCTTTCTACCTGTATCCTCCCCACATGAAGAAAACTTCTAGAAGAACTATTCTTTGAGAATTTGAGGGGGAGGATGAAGAAGGAACAGGCTATGATTTGCACAAAATTAAAAGAATATTTGAGACACAAGACAAATGTTCCCAGAGAAATGCCCCTTTCCTTACTACAAAGAATATGTCAATGAAGCATTTGCATATATTACACCAACTAAATTAATTTACCCAGACTTGCTGTTTGCTTTCCATGCCCAAGCTAAAGCCCACATGGATTTTCTGGGTTGTTTTATGGTTTTTTTCCCCTTTCTTAAGCCTGACTACACAAACTCAAAATACACTTTCATCTGACAGTGAAAAAAGGATGAATTTTAGGTTGTCTTGTAACAGGGAGACTTTTCCTTCAGTGCCACACTTACATTGCAAGGTACCCAGAGCAAGGGCAAGCTGAAAGTCACTTGTGGAGAATGGGCAGAGACGTGCAGGGGAATAGAGAGTTACTCTAAGCTAGAAACAATTTATTTCCCCTCTTCTATACCCTGGGCATGATCCCACCACACCAGGCCGTCGTGGTGGGTTTGGCATGCCCACTGCTTGCTGGTACCAGCAATGCCTCAGCAAGAAGGAGACAGACATGACTTTAAGACACCCTTTCATTTCCTCAGAAACAGCTCCCAGGAGAAAGTCTTAACTAAAAATATGGAGTGTTTTATGGCTCATACATTTGTCAGTGACTGCTGCAGAGGTGTAGGCACAGGCAGAGCCTATGGAGACAGGACAGGGAGACAGGGATGACAGCACTGACAGCCCTGTGTTCCCTCCTCACTGCACCTACCTGGCCCCAGCCTACTGTCTGCACTCCACTGTGGCCAGTCTGGCACAGGCTTAGCTGCACATTGCCCTGTGACAGTTGTTAGAGCAGTGTGACACAGACCACAGAGCAAATCCTTGGCCAGGAGGGATGCATAGATGAGATTAGAGACACTGGTCCCACCAAGAGAGACTGTGGGCTTGTTCAGCAACCACCACCTCATCCCTTCTCTCCTGCCAGGAGACCAGTAATGTTTGTGCCATCCTTTGGCACTCCTGGGGTGCATCTCTGAAAGAGCAGTTAATGGACTTACATGTCATATAATTGTGATAGCTGGAGATTGTCTGATGGAAGGGGAGAAATTCAATTGTCTCAGGGTGGATTTGGTCTAATTATCTCAGATGACACCAGCAAATCTGCTTCTCTTGGAGACACGCTGTTACTGTAGTAACTTGTAAATGAATATCAGATGATGAGTAATTTAGAGGCAGTCTGAACTGCTGAGTTTATGAGCACAGTGGGCAATCATTTCTTCTTTCTTTTTTTTTTTCAAATTCTTTTCCATATTAATTTCTTTTTTAGTGTGAATGTAAACCACAAAATCAACAGGTCAGATATAAGGCTCTTGTGAACTCTGCCTTCCCTATCAGTTAGAGCAGACACAGCTTGGACGCTTTATCACTTTGCTTTTAATTAAAGCCTATAATGGTTTTGCATTCTGTGAACAGGCTTTATCCAAAATACAAAGTGGATAAAAGATGAAGCAAATCTCCAGATAACTCTGCATTTTTGATTATCTCTACTGTACATATGCAGGCTGCTCACTCCCTCACCCAGAGCCAGGATCAGCAGTGTCTCATGAGCAAGCTGCCAATAAACAATGGTTGCACCCTGCCCTTGTGGAGAAAGAGCTGATAGGGTGTGCCTTGGCTTCTGACACTTGCCTTGTGTGGCCAAAGGGGATGGCATTTGGAGGCGTCACCCTTGCTTAAATCAAGACATAAAATCTTCTAGTCCAAAGAGAAGATGGTAAATGTCTGCACACCCCAGTGCATCAGCAGTTGCAATGCAGCATGAGATACACTTTGCTGTGCTTTGCTCTCACTGCACTGCACCCAGCCCTAAAATGCAGCAGAGAGAGTACAAGTTGCAAATCAGATCCCAAGGGCATGTCCCACCCTCCAGCCTAGCTTTTTATTTTGAGTAGCAAATAACTGCCAGATGCAGTTATTTGCATGCACAGGATGCCCAGAAGCTGCCCATGCACATGGTTTTGCTTGCATCTGATAGTCTATTTTATTTCTCAAAGACAGCAGAGAAAGTGATCTCAGGTGAGATCCACCAAACACAGCAGCTAAATTTGGGATTGTTTTCCTGGGTGTCCATGACCCTGCTGCAGCTTTGGCTGAGGGTCATCAGGGTGGTGCATCTCCCTTCAGTTTGAAGCACAGGAAGTTTTGGTGCCCATCTGGGCTTGGATGGGTTCATGAAACTTAGGTTTGAAGTAGGAGAGCTGGAGAGTGTGACCCGGCTCCATCCTGCCAGTGTCCACACTCTGGTAGGTCTCTCTCAGAAAGCATCTATGGACTGAAATGTTTTAGTGTGGATCCTGTTTATATTTCATCATAATTACATTGTTTTCAATATATTGAAGAAGATTGAATTTCTTGAAGTTTTTTGCTTGCACTTCAAGAGTCCATGACAGTTAATGCTGAAAAAAAGATGTTTTTAATAGAAAGCAAGTGATTAATTTTGAGAGTAACATCTCTCTTTTCACCTGGGATACATTTAAAATAACGAATCATAAATTTGCTAGATCTACCAAAAACCAATGCTTTTTTTTCCAAAATACCTTTGTATGTATGTGGATTCATCTCAAATGTGGGGTCGTCTGATAGAGAGAAGTGTGTGGTACACCATAGGCATGTACTAAAGCTGCATTTTCTCTGCATAGTCAGAGGTGTGTAATTAGCATGAGGACAGCCATTAACACATCCCGTGTGCTGTGTCACCAAGTCACGCCTAATTATGTTGCAAAGTGAGATTAGTAAAATGAGTTTGAATTTGTCCTCTCACTGCCATTTGATAGTAGGGAAAACAAATCCTTCCACTGCCAAAGCTGCAACTAATATTCAGTACTTAAGAAATTCAACTGATGCATTCATAATGAACAGGATTTTGTGTAATTAAAATTTTAAATAAATCCCCAACATGATCCCTGACTTGGATTTCTTAATTTCAGATATGAAAGTACAGCTTTTGACAAAATAGGTTGAGGGGGTTGGAGGTTTTTTCTTCTCTTTTCTTTCATCTGAAAGACTTAAAAAAATCTCATCAGCATATTAAAAAAGAGCAGAAGATAAATTAAATGAAGACTAGGATTAAAAGACTCACTACTTTCTTCATGTCACCTTTATAGTTCTTTTGAGCTTCTGTCCCTGTGAGGTGGGTGTAAGTAACCTGGAGGTGGATGTTAGTGGGTGGCAAAGCTTTTGTGAGGCAGAAAGAAACTGAGGATTAGAAAATTACTGGAGACAGTTTCCATACAGATGAGAAGAAGCAGTCAGCCCCTGAGAAGCCAAGAAATAGGAGGAAGACAGTAAGAAAACTGAATAAATGGCACATTTCACTGGCAAAGAAAATGCCGATTTGTTTCAGCAGAAACCCTAAAAGTTGCCATGGTTGCTGAAAGTTGCTGACGACCCTGGAAGCTGCTCACTCAAAGCAATCTCACAGCTGCAGGCCCAGGTCCCTCCTTGTCTGCAGAAATCCTTAGGTCAATGTCAAAAATCCACTGAGTTTCCACTGCTCATTTCCAGTTGCTTACACACCTACAGAGCGCATCCCTTGTTGTTCCTTGTCACAGGCAGGTTGGTGGGATTGTAACAGGGGGTGTGCTCATAGCTGTGCTCACAGCCCCTCTCAATCCCTGGCTCCCAGCAAAGGTTGCAGCTGCCATGAACATGTACAGCTCCTACCAGCTCTCCTGCAATCCAGCCAGAGAGCTGTGGATGAAGCGGAAAGGGTTTGGGTTCATGGAAGGAGTCATTTCCTCTTGGGAGGAGGATTAGTTTGCAATGCCTCAGGGTGTGCTGAGGTTGGACTGCGATAGAGAGGGAGCGCTGTCTTCTGGTTTGGGCTGGGTGGCACGTGTGATGGCTTTGTTTTCATCTTTGCAGTTTTCTGTGTGCCCCTGCTCAGAAGCCCCACTGTGGTGGCCTTCAGACCACACCACTGACTGCCCCAAGCAAAGAGCCCAGAGAGTGGGTGAATTGATGTGTTTGCAAAGTGTGTGTGACCACTGGAGAAAATGCAGCTGCATGGGTGTGAAGTGTCTGGAAAAAGATGGTTATTTGCAGCACTTGCTTTCCTGTCAGAAACACTTTTTTACTGGGCAGTGAACCAATCCCTGTCCTCCCTCCTTGGAATGTTCTTGGCACACATTGACACTGTTCGCAGGGATGTGAAAGGCTGATTTTTGCACACTATGTGCATTACAGCAGGTAAAAGTATGAATGAGGCATCCAGGTTTCCAGTATAACACTGAGGAACACTGGAAAGTGCTGAAAGGTGACACTTAACCTTTACTCTGGAGACCTGAGTAGTGTTTACTCTTCTACAATGTGGTGGTGCTCCTCACCCTCCTTATACTCTAGGTCAGCAGTGTCCAGGCCCTCTGCCATGGGATAGGAGCACTGCTTTCAACTCTCCCTCACTCTGTGGGATTTATCTTGACCAAATTCACCATTTTTAAGTTAGAACTTCAATGGCAACTCACTTAGCTGCTCAGGGCAGCAGCTGCACTTGCTCTCCCTGCTGAAGCTGTGCCAATGTGCAGCAGAGAAGCACAGCTTGAGGCACAGTGCTGTATCTACTGCCTGCACCCCACAGGGCCGTGACCTCAGCCAGCAGAGGTGCAGCGTGGATTGCTGCCTCTGTTGCCACTATTTTCACCATAGCTGATCTAAAGACTTCACTAGTTCAAGCACAAAAGGTCCCTCAGAGCATGAGGGGCAATAGCAAAGCCCTTTCTCCTGGGTGGGTGCCTCAGCTTTGCAGCTGCAGACTTGGAGATGTGTTTGTGTATTCTTCACCTCTTGGAGGTCTTTAACTCTTGCATCTACCCTTCATCCTTCCCCTGAATTTTCCATCAAGTCATTGGAACTGTAATGATGGTAGGGAGGCACAGACTTACATCCTCATGTGAACAGGCATCCATTTCTCTCTCTGTGGGCTGTGTTGTCTCCAGCACAGCAGGAGAAGCCCATTGTGGTACACCTCTTTCCTGGCTAAAATTGGTTTGTCCTTCTGTTTCTTGTCCAGCAGCCAGTTAAACCTCTGTGGGTCTGTGCTGAGGATGGGTTTGGTCCTGTCTGCATGTAGAGAGGGTGTCCAGAGGGATTTCTTTCAGCATCACTTGGAATCAAGTGAATTGCACTTCAGGACTCTTCATGGGCTGTCAAAGGAGCTGACAATCTTCAGAGTTAGGGACTTACCACTGAAACATCAAAGGTAGAACAAATGTGTCACATCTAAAGCAATTTGCTGCATTTTGAGCAGAAACCCTGTGTCCCAGCCCAAATCTAGTCATGGTTTGGTTGGGGGTTTTTTTCCATAAGAAAAGCACCATGTGCTTATAAATTGGTCTTTGCCAAGTTACTTGGTCTTGAAAAGAAGTGCTCTGTAATAAGCTGCATCATTAAAAAGAAATTTTTCTGTGAGCAGCAGAGCCTGGTTTCCTGCGGTTTAGTGCCTCATGGTGGGATTATGTTGCATCTAATGAGGAGCACTCTGGCTGAAGCCTTTTCTCCTGTTCATAAAGACACTGTCTCATGTGAGTTCTCTGGTGTCTATAATCCATTTGGGATCAAACTGCCATTGTTTAGGTTCTCTCCTGTCTGTCAATGTAATACTGCCCACGTGGCCAGCTGTTCCTCCCTGGAGACATGAAAGGGTCATCCTGCTCTACCCTGATGCCTGTTCTCTCAGAAATGATTGAAAATTAAAGCATTTGAGAATTCCATCCCATAGTTCAATTTGACTGAAATTGGCCAACAGGATAATAGATAATTGAGAATAATACTGGACTGACACAACAATATAATAAATCTAATTTTATTAGGTAATTGGGCAATAAACGGTAGAAAGTAAATACCAGAGCAGTTTAAACATGGAAAAATTGTTCATAAATATTTATTCAAGCATTTAAATACACTCAAGGTGACCATTTTTTGCCTGTTTTGCATTTCAATTTTAGCACTTCAATTCACAGCCATATGAATGACCAACAAGAGCACAAACATCCCGATAGTTACACTTACACACCTCAAAAGTAAATCTAAAATAATATTTTTCTCTGAGACTTTTTTTGAAAAGTGACAAGGAATTATTAAAAATTTCTTTCTAAATACTATAGATTTAAAATTTTGAAACAGGAATATAAAACAATTCAGAAATGAGATTTTGAAAATGGTTCTTACCAAGTCAAAGCATAAAAATAGATTATGTGGTTTGTACTGAGTTTCCAGAATTTTCAATAAACCTGAAATGAACAAAGTTAGACCAGAAATCCTTTGTTGAAGTGGTTTGTGGAAATATTTCAGAAATGTGAGTTGTAAAAGGAAATTCATAATTATGTGCACACACTCAAAAATATTGTATATGTTGCTCATTGTAATTTATTTCTCCAGTTCCAGAGCTATAGAGACATGCTTGTCAAAAAATTTTTTTGAAGATATTTGTATTTTCTTACCTTGGATGCAGTTTAGATGGATGAGCTACCATTGTTCTCCATGTTTCTCAAATTAGGAGAATGCATTTCTAAATTCAATTTCATCCTCAGTGGAAATGGTTTCTCTTACTCTGGTAATCTTTGGAGAAGAATTATTCATAGTCTATAAAGCTTCAAATTTCAAAACCTAATTTTGAATGTTAGTCAAGAGGTTAATTTAAAATTCATCTTCCAAAAGGGGAGTTAAATAAAACTGATAGAAGGCTGGAACTTGTCAAGTGGTTGAGAGGTTTATCAGCATGTGAGTATGAGTTCATTAGTTTTAATTAGTATAATCACTAATTTTGCATTAACAGTTTGGTGAGAGAAAGTAATTGCTCACACCCACTGCATTAGATTGGGAGATTAGAATTCATTTTATGAGGCAATTAGCATTTCAGGAATTTTTTTAAAGGCTTTTATGATCTGCCATTGCAGTAGCCTCCTTTACCAAAGAGTTTAAATTAACCATAACTTTCATCCTAATGGGATGCAAAAATTAATGTAGAATTAAGTGTGAACCAGTAATCCCACTGCGATAAGCAGGCAGCTAAAGCCACAAACCTTGATTAGTTTATAATGACCTGTTTTATTTCCCAGACAATGATAGCCATTTATCTGTCCTCAATTCATTATCTTCTCCAAAAGTTTATATTCTTGAATTTTATACAGCAAAACAAATAAAATATGCAGAAGGCACAAGTAGAACAGTACTACTGAAGTTATAATTGTCAAAAGAAAAAACTGCAAGTTTCAAGAGTAAGGCTTAATTTGTCAATTATTCTTCATATCAAATGCCAGAAAAAGAAGAAACAGCTCCCTTTGACATCCAGTGCCTTGGGAAGAGCCATGAATTTCACAGCAACAGCAATCACAACCCTGCTCTATCCATCATAACCTTTGGCAGCTACTGACACAATGAAAATGGATGGAATTGTCATCCTGGTTGGCAAGGAAGCCCTGATCTGAGATTTAGGACAGTTTGCCCAAGAGATTGCCTTCCAAAACATCCTGTAAAGAAATGCGCAAGTTCTGGTGGGAAAAACTGCTTACAGCAAGGCTGTAATTAACCTTTTCATGGTATCCATAACAAGACAAGACAACACACCCTTTGCAGCAAATCTGCCACCCATTATATAGGATTAGGCTTGCCCCTGGATAAAACAAATCTCTGCTCAAAAATCCTAAATCTGATGTGAATTGGATGAGGCAGGAGGAGAACAACTGTTAAGTGTTAGAACTATAATGTAGTTCATGCCATTTTGGGTACATATGTTAAAATAAGGGGGTGTGGGACACTATTTAGGGAATTGCATTAATCTTCCTAGGGCATATGTTAAAGCAAAGTGTATATATATATATATGTATATATGTATGTACATACTGCTGTAAGGGACGTTAGTGGATGTAAGAGATGCACCTTTATAAGAGAGTTCAGAGAGAAAAAAAAATGCTTAAACAGCTAAAATTTAGGCACGGCTAGGCAGACTGGATCTCAGCCTCTCTGGCATCAGCTGGTGTCACCTTTAGAAGCTGAACTACTTCAGCCAAGATCTGCACTCTAAGGGCTACCTCACTCTACAGGCTGCAGAGGCAGTCCCAGGTAACCAGGTTTCTGTCTTGGGTAGGTGAAGTAAATACTTAAAATTGGGTAAGATGAATCATGACCACCATGCCTGTGCCTTAGGGTTTGTCTATGCACACAGTTACTGTGGAGAGACATAACTCTTCCTGAATAGCATTACATGTGAATACACTTTCGGCTGAGTGAGACTTATTTCTCTTCAACAATATCCTCTTGAGGCAGAACACTTTGCTTTTTAGTCCTCATGTGGAATTCTTCTGCAAGAGCTGCTGCCTTTTTAGCGAGCTGCCCTATCTTAATCCAAATTTACTTTAGTATAAAAATGCCCTCAATCTGCCATCCAACCACCTTTGAGAGCAATTTAAGATTTATGGTAGTAAGAGCATCAATTAGGCACAAATACATTGACCAAAAAAATAGTGACGGTATCATATACAATAAAAACTGACATTTATTTCACAAATTATGGGTGTAATAAAGCCTATTGTTTCAGGAAAAATGCCTGTATTTGCCCGTATGTTTCATTAAAGAATAACAATGCCATACATATTTCATTCCCTTGTTCTGAACAGCACAACTCTTAACTGTATAAAATGCCCCATGCTGTCCTTGCTTTGTTGAGTTGTTCTTTCTTTTTAATCAGATTTTTCCCCCTGAACTAATGAAATTGCTCCTTAAACACATACATCATTTTCATTTGAAGTGTCTTATCATGGCTCAAACAGTTTGTCTGCTCTCCTGGAGAACAAGGCAACTGCCATCTCCTTGTGCTGTGCACATCCAGGTCTGGACTGCCTCTGATCCCCGGTGTGCTGAGTTCTCTGAACCCCCACTGTGCTGCTTTAGGTGGAATATGGGTGACTGATGTCTGTGGGGTCTGCACCTTGCACATCTGCACTGGTTTCTGGTCCACTCGCTCTCACATTTAATTTCTCTCTTCCCGTAGTATGCACCGACCCGCTGTGCAGCTGCGCAGGCGTCCACAGAGCAAGGCATCCTTCCTCCCTGCCATCACCACGAAGCGGTGCACGACCCCCAGCTGGTCCCCTGCACGTGCCCGCTCTTCTCCTGCCCGTGGGAAGGGCATCTGGAGGTGGTGGTGTCCCACCTGAGGCAGACCCACCGCATCAACATCCTTCAGGGCGCAGAGATTGTCTTCCTGGCCACGGACATGCACCTGCCCGCACCCACGGACTGGATCATCATGCACTCTTGCCTTGGCCACCAGTTTTTGCTGGTCCTCAGGAAGCAGGAGAAGTACGAGGGCCACCCCCAGTTCTTCGCCACGATGATGCTGATCGGCACGCCCACGCAGGCCAACAACTTCACCTACCGGCTGGAGCTCAACAGGAACCAGAGGCGCCTCAAGTGGGAGGCGACCCCCAGGTCGATCCTGGAGTGTGTTGACTCTGTCATTTCAGATGGCGATTGCCTTGTGCTGAACACTTCCCTGGCTCAACTCTTTTCTGACAACGGAAGCCTAGCGATAGGAATTGCGATAACCACCAGCAAAGTTCACAGCTCTGAAGCTGAAATGTGATGGGGAGGAGGAAGAGGAGGAGGAACAACAGCAACAATAATGGTGCTCTAGCTGCCTTCTGAGAGCCAGAACTCACAGACTTTTTATGGGGCGGGTCTCGGGTCTTTTATGGTATTTAGTACTTGTCCACAGTGGGCATTATGTAAACATCCCGTGGTTACGATCCCTGTGTCATGTATTTACCGTTTTGCTAATACAATTTTATGAGAAATTTTAAAGAGGCTAATCAATTTATTGTCGCACTCCAGCAGCACTGAAAACAACACTTATTGATGAAAAGTGCGCCCAGGGTGACTGGCAGAAACCTTTGGTGCTATAGAAATATGCTATAGAAATATGTTTCCTTCATTGCCTGCCTAATGGACCAGAGGCCCCTGTGCCTGATGAAAGATCAAGTATTCCAAGGGACAAGAGCACCCAGGTTTCCATATCAGTGATAGTGATTTAACTCCTGTATTTTGGGCACAGCCAAGTTCTGCAGGAGCTGGCAGTTTCTGAGCTTCCTTCAGCTTCTGAGGAAACAACTTTCTCACCCAAACAGTGAAAGCTTAGAAGATAAAGTCACTCCTCTGCTGAGCAGAGGGCTGGGAAGCCTCATCGTGCATTGAATTGGGAATGGCAGCTAGTGGTTGGTCACTGTGATCATGGTTAAATCTCTCTCTTGTATCATAAACAGCAGGGAGAGATTGTTAGATGGTCTGGCCATAGGATGGATATAACCATACTCAGCCATTGGGGCATTAATCTTTTTAGCTGCTGTTTCCTTAAGCATTCAAAAAGAGATTTAAATAAAATAAAGTATAAGAAGGGTCTTAAGCTGGGTACTGCTCTTGCTACTGAATTCTGTGCCAGTTAGACCCTCAGCGTGTGCTGCTAAATATTGATGCACAGCAATACAGATAGGACACCTATTTGCAAATTGGCTTTGAGATCTGACAGGCACTTCTTTGAAAAAGAACTCAACAGTTTTTTGCCTTGCATAAATTTTGTGGGGTGGTGGTGAGGGGTGACCGTCACTTTGTTCTCCTGAGGGTGTTTCACAAACAGTGATGGTCACAAAAAGACACAGGCTTCTCTAAGAGCTTCTTCCCTTGAATGGTTCCTTGGGGGAGAGTTGGAGGCAGGTGCTGGCCATCTCCTGTCACTCATTCCCATCTGCAGTCAGGCCTGTTTCCTCCACAGCCAACAGCAGCAGTGAAATCCCACTGCTGTAGGTGACGTGTTGAAGGAGGGGGTTCAACAGATAGAGTGACACATGAGAAGCATGGGAAAGTGTCTTTTCCTGTTTTCCCTTCTGCCTGTGTGTGGCTGTGGTCTGGCTGCTCCCAAATGCTGTTTCAAGAAACATCTGGTGGGTTGGGTCAGTTAGAAGCCAGAGAGACTGAGGATCATAGTTTGAGCCCTTTGGAGAACCAAGGAAGGGGAGGAAACAAGATAAGAACAGTCCTTCAGTGTCTCAAAATGCATCTCACTCTAGCTTTGGGTAGGCAAAAACTCTGATGCTGATCTCTCCCACCCGTTGCTCTCCTGAGGATTGCTATAAATGATGCATAAAGTAAAGTGAATTGTAGTTTTCCTGAGATGAATGCCATGCAGGTAAACGAGTTCTGAGGCATAGATGCACCTCACCTCATTACCTAGATTTTCACAGCAGGTCAGAGAAGGCTGAGGGTCTCTTCAACAGGCTGCTCATGACCACACAATCTGAGGTCTGAGGAAAACTCAGTCTCTGTAAGAAGGCACTGGAGCATAGCTTCCCAGCTCTCCCATCTCTGAATTTAGGGGGCCAAGGGTGGCACACTGATTTGCAGTGCCTCACTGGAACAGGCAGGCTTCAGAGTGGCTGGATTTTTCCCTGCGGTGTTAAATATTCAGGACCAGCAAATGCTGCCCTTTCCCTAAATGATAGCAATAAATAAATCATTGGTGTTTTTGTGGACTGAAACTGGCTTCTCCAGCTCCTCTAACAATTGTTCTGCAGCTGAATTAAGATGAAGCAAAAGCAATAAAACCTCAATAAAACCAGTTCCTCTAGTTTAAACTTCCTGAGCTCTTTGTACAGTGGTGTAGAGACCAAATGTAATGATGCTTTTGTTGCCTGACCACAAGTTCTAGGGTGAGGAATATTATTTAATTATTCTTTTTTTTAGTCTATTTACTTCTTGTTAGTTTGCACATTTTTTTCTTGAAATATCGACTGAAATGTAGGTATTTTGGAGCATGGGCCTTGCCAAAGGACCAGTGTATTTCTGGCAGGACAAGTGTGACAGTATCAGCTCTCTGGAATGGGTATCTCCACCTCTTGCCAGCACCCTAGTTTTGAAGGAGGGATATGTGGAAATGTGACCTTCCCAACATAACTTTCCACACATCCCATGTGTTCTTCTCCCAGAGCTTTCTAGTGACCACATGAACAGTTCAGCTTTTCCATTTTGTTTTCAGTCTTCTCCCCTCATCTATAGCTGCTTTCCTCAGCCCATTTTCAAGCCCTCACTGTGGTTTCACCCCGTGACTTGCAGAGCCCATGGCACTTCTTGCCTTCTCACATTTGTACCTGTTGGATGCTATTGTTTAATTCATTCTCACTGAGTTCTGAAACCAACAAAGTAACCTCCTTTATCAGTTTTCTCCACATCTGCAAATATCCAGCTCTGGCAGGGATTTCAGAAATTCAGATACATTGGAGTACTGAGGAAAATCTGTCCAGTGAGTCTCCCAGTAAAGACAAGGAAGACCTATTCTGGGAAGAAATGAGATATGGTTGCCTAAATCCAGCTTTCATAAGTGTCTCAACATGAAGTGCAAATGTTTTAAGGTATACTTAAGGACCTTCTACCATAGAAAATATTCTAATTCTGTCATAATTCAAAGCCTGTGAGCAACCTTATACTGCCATAAAGCAAAGGTGAAGCAAATATTCTGCATGGTAGCACATGAATCCTAAAATACTGGCAGGTAGGATCAACAATGAAATTCAGTTGCAAGCATTCTTTCAGTGCTCATGGTTTAACACTTTTTACAGCTCTGCTTATGGTTGAAAGGCAGCTGAAGCTTGATCTGAAATCAGGGCTTCTAAAACTAATTTTGTACTCTAATATTTTGCATCTTTACAATGTATTAAATCTGAATTCCTGCCTTCCTGTGAAGAACAGAGCCTTACATCTCTTTGAAGTAAGGAAGTACCCTTCGTGTGGTGCAGGAGAAAATGAGATCTTCCAAAATTGTTATGCAGCTGTTGCAAAATTCTGTTTTCCAAGATACCGGAGGGTGGTGTTCTGTCTTTGTTTTGGTGGGGTTTCAGCTGTTCTTTGATTTTCTACATAGACAAAATATTGGCTTTGGATTTGTGGTTTTATTTTCAGGATTTTTATATATCTCTGTTCACAGATGGATTTTCTTGTGCCTAGTTTAGTAAATTACAACAATAATTTCATCAGGCTGAGACAGATGGATTGCTACCAGACCCACTAGAAAACCTACTTTGGTTCATCTGTACTATCCATCAGACACCACGTGAATGTAAATGTCAGATCTGCAGTAAAACAGCATTAGTGCTTTCAGCTCAATCCCATTATGAATTAAGCTCACATCATATATCCATGACTCCTTATAAATCAGATGAAGCATCCTGAGTCTTATCATCTTGAAGATGACAAAGAATCTTGCTGTGCCAGTGCTGGCTGTAGGTCTTGTTGAGAAGTAGGGCGGTCCACTTCTCACTGGACTTGATATCACACCTGTGTTTCATACCATCCTTAGGAATACAGCCCAGTAAACTACAGAAGGAACAAGGGGTAGTAAATTCTGGACAAGTTAGGGTTATAGCAAAATGAGTCACTTACAGTATATTGCTGGATGCTACTGCATGGCACTCTCTTTTGTGCATCAGAGGAACTAAATCCAATTGACAGTACTGTAGTACAGGTGATTTATCTGTTTTTCTAGCCCAACACACACCTGACAAACACTTTAATTGGAGAAGAGTCTGTCAGAACAGACAGAGATGTGCTTCTTCTGCAGCTGAATCAGAAACAGCTTCTCACATGGAAGAGCTGCAGATTTTGAACTGTTCAGACACAAGCATAAGTTTTTAAATTTTGTTTTGTTTTGTTTTAGTTCAATAAACTCTGCTGGCTCACACCATCAAAGTAAAGGGCAGAAAACAAAGATTGCCATGTGTCATCACCAGAACTCTTCACACGCAAATATGATTCACCTTCTGCAGAGATGAGCCTGTTTCACAGCAGGGTAGCACAGGGCAGCACCTGCAGGCTCCAGAGGCGTGCACATAAAGCTGAGGGCAGAGCTCATCCTCCAGACAGAAACTACTCAACAGGAACCTCTCAGAGTGTGGTCACAGCAGGGCTGCCAGGAAAGTGATTGGACCTTCTGCATGTAGCAAACAGCAGCAGTTAAGGCTCCGTGTAGAGAGGTTTTTCTTCTCATCAGCACCTTCCACCTGGCTACAGGATCTCCCCGCTCCTGGGAACCTTGTCTCTGGAGCAGTGCAGCTGATCAGATCAGCTGGGTCTGCGTGTGAATGGTCCTGCGCAATGATGCTGCATGGTGAGTGCAAACACCCAGCCCCAGCCCTGCCTGGCTCCTTTGGGTTTGGTGGGTACCCAGCTGCCTGCAGCTGCTGGTGATTCCTCCAGGTCCTGACACCCGAGAGTTCTGCTGTCTTTCACCTGCATAGCTCCCACCAGGGCAATAAAGTACTTGCTGAAAACCACACAAAAAATCTTTGGCAGAACATCACATTAAGAATCTACCTCATACCCCTGGCCAGGACTACAAGCAGTCATTCTTTCTCTCTCCACACAGGCAACAGACTATTGCATGGCTTTCTTATCTCCCTTTGGGCTCTGCCACTCCAGAAAATCACATGTGAAAGATTGGGAGGCAGTGATAATCTTCAAGGGAATAATGAGGACTAACTTTCATTGCAAAGATGGCTCTTCTCACAGTACTTTCACAAAAGGAAGCCAGGCTCCAAGAAAGAAACTAACAAACTCTAGGGGAAGGCAAATAGGAAACACCAATTGCAAAGCTTGCTGTCCTTCAACCAGAATGTGCTTCATGTCTTCCAGGGAGGGAATATCCTCCTGAGACTTTGCCTATCTGAATACATCACTTAATCTTGTAGAAAGCTCCAGGACAGAGAGGTTCTTCCTGTTAGAAATTGCATCAAGTAACCTTATTGAAGATAAATGGCTTTGAACTTTCATAGCAACAGTGATGAAGTGCTTCAACATCCATGCAGCACAGACTGAAAAATCAGGGCTTTTAGACAAAGAAATAAACTTATTCAAATGCAAGCATGAGATTTAGGGCAGAGTTTCCAGGTGATCTTAAAAGCACTTTTCTTATTGCTGAGACTGGATGTCTGCATAGCAAGAGATATCTCGCTGCCAGCCAGGTCTTATTGGCTTGAGTTCAGGAAAAACTCAGATATTCTTTGTTTCTCAGCTAAGTGAGACCACTTAAAAAAGTAAAGCAAACACTGTAATGCATGAAACAAGTTGGAAAGGATCTTTGTTTTCAGATCAGACTGCCTGGTGAGCAGACTGTGGGGAAAGGACTGCATCTCCCACCTGTTCAAGGTGAATCCAGACTGGCAAGCAGAGTCTATGTAGAAATTTTCTTCATGTTGCAATCTCTGTTATCTTCAGCCACTGAAGATAACAGCTGCCAAGCAGCTGGCTGGAAGACTTCCATGACTCTGAGACTGTTCTCTAAATATCTGCTAAGATCGACTTTTGGGCTGAGATGGCATTAGGGCTCGAGACAGGAAGGCTCCACAGAGGCTCTGCAAGGCTCCTCAGCGTGAGTGCATGGAAGGGATGCAGCAAGCCTTTCATCTCTGCCTGTGCCTCTCACAGCAGGACCACTAGGTACACGCACAGGGACCCGTCTGGGTCCTTCCTAACAAACTGTGACAAATAGCTGGGTCACAAAACTGGATGCTACCATTCTAGAGTGGCTTAGTTTAACAGCAGCCAAAATCAATGTGAGTTCCTCCCTTAGCTTCAAGAATTAAAGCAGGATCTGGCACATCAGGAACACTAAGCCCATTCTTATCACCATCAGATATTTCCTGTTTCAGGATACAGGTTCCTCCCTGGCTTCTGACAAGGGCAGTAGATTACAAAACATGGCTGGGTGCTACTGCAACTTCCACAGTACAGTTCTGATCCAGAGAGAGATCTCTGGGAACCACAGTAACACAAATGAATAATTGTATAATATACTAACATAAAATAATAACCCAGTGAGGGCTGATGACATCTTTAAAAGTAACTGTAACTGAAAGATGTCATTATCTAAAGTGAGCTTCAGGAAAGGCCTGTGTTTTTGCCTAATTGAGATGTGGAGGGAGATATCCAGAAGAGTGACAGTCTCAGGACAACTCTGATTACTCAAAGAAATGCTGAACAAAGAAAAATCAGCTACAAGAGTCCTGACTGAAACAGAAATATATTGCTGTTGCCTTTGGGCAGCAGATTCTTGTAGCATGTGTCCTTGGAAAAGGAATTCCAGTAGGCAGAGAGGGCTGAACTTCAGCTTGCCACAGCTACTGCACTGTCACTTTCAGAGTTTTTTGCTAAGAAATACTTAATCAGGACTGCCAAAAAAAAGAAGACTGTAAATATCCACTGGATGGTGTGACCAGTGTGAGAGCTGCCAAGGAGATTTATCCAGCTTCCTCTGGGTAAGCCTCCATGCAGCTCCTCTGCTAGATTGGCAGAAGACAGGGACAGCCCCAGGTATGAGGAGGACTGGCTGGATTCCTGGCAGACTGTAAATTGTTGTTGCAATTGCACAGTGACTGTGTGTGATAAACTCCCACACTGAAAACCAGTGCAGATTCAACCTGGGCCCTCCAGCAGTGTATGTCTGCACTGGCTGATGCTGACAGCCAGGCTGTGGATTGTGGCAAACTCATTGGCCTTACAGCTTACATGCAGGACTGGCAAGTGTTGGTGGTTGTGTATACACTGAGAAGTCGTGTTGAAAAAGGATTTCTGCATCAGATATGTTCTTAGTGTGCTGAGGGCAAGCATGTAATCATACTGTCTGTGCTGGATCACACCTCACCTATGCCTCCTGCTTGCTCTTCTCTCTGCTGGAAACATGGATGAACCAGAGCTGAATCATGAGCCATGGAGATCTCCAGGCACCGAGGCTTGCAATGAACACCACAGGGACGCTCATCCTAAGAGGGCCCATGGCTGTGCGCAGAGGGAAACACCAAAGAGCACTGATTCAAATATGGAGAAATCTTTGTATATGAGCCATAACACCACATTTCCACATATCAGAGGATTTATTTCTGCAAAACACACTCATCTCCACTAAATTTGCAACCTAAGTGAAAGCCCTGCTGTGACTTACGAAGTTTCCATATGCAGTGGTGGTTGCACTTCCCATTCAGCCTCGAAGGCTGGCAGGTGAGATGGGCTCTCAGTTCCTTAGTGACATGACTTTCTTCTATAGGCACAGCATAGCTCTTCTCCAGACTTAGTGATACTCCCCTAGGTGCAGACTTGCTGCAGAAACCCCTCTGCACCATCTGGCCACGAGATCAGAATGTTCTGTTCCAGCCTCAGAGCTGTAAAGCTGTTATTTCACACTGCATTTCCTGTGGGATCTGTGATCTGACCACAGCACAAGCATCAGAAGCCAGCCTGCCATAATTGTCCCACCACTTGGCCAGGTTAAGACACTTGCTCAGCCATGGTGGGGCAGCTGACCATCCTGGAGCTAAACTAACCCTACACATGACACCCATCGACAAGGCTGATATGCTGTCTAACAAAACAAACCCCATTCTCCTCTCCTGTTTACCCTGAGTAGACACAGCAGCCAGTTCTAGAGACAGGTCTGAACCATCACAGTTAAGTTAGAAACTAATATGCAGGTGAAAATTGACAGTGGGAAAAATGATAGCAAAATTTAATTTGGGTGCAAGGACTAGTGGACTTCATCAGCAGCTCAAAACAAGAATGGGAAATGCTGATACTGATTATGGTAAATGGGGATGATGGTAATGTATCCAAATGCAAAGGTGAAAAGAAAAGGACACTGGTAGGTCAAGAGGTTTTCCTGGAGCAACCTTTAGTTTTGGTGTTAATGCCCTGGCAGAAGGCTGACACAACTTGGCTTTTAGACCAGACAGGTTGGGCAGGAGCCAAGAACAGCTTTTATTCATTGCATGTAAACTGAGCAAATTGGTCAGGGAAAGGAGTCAATAAACATGGAGCCTCATGGCACAGTTTTCCCAGAGCGACCTTTCAAAGCACAATTGCATGCTGAAAGACTTGATGGGAGTTGTCTCTGATCAGAGAAGCACTAATCAAACTGGACTGGGGACTCACTGTACTCAAATGGGAGTGTGTCAAAAAAGGGCTGTGTGGTTAGAGATTACTTTTGGTTATGTTCCATATGAGGCTGTGATCAGGAGAGCTTCAAAAATCTTTGGCTTTAGGTTCTCTGGGGAAAGGAAGAAATAATAGTAGTGCTACTGGGAAGCATCTTCATTATCACTAAAACCCCTATGGCTTACTTATGCTTTTCTCATCCAGTGGTGATAACCACATTCAGATCATTTAATCTAGGAAAGATTTTGATTGTGTTCATGGAAGTGCATGACTGATCTTCAGTCCCTTGGACCACAGTCTTCAGGCTGCAGTTCCATCTCCTTGTCAAGGGCTATGGGGTCACCACTCACAAGAAGAACTATCTTCTCATTGCCCCACCCCCAAGCTTTTCCCCTGGAAAGTAGCCTTGCCCCCAGCCTGAACACCCCACAAAACTATCCTTGTTCTTCCACAGCTAACAATCTCATCCCCTTCCAATGCTTAAAGGCCCTCTTTTTAATTCCTTTAAAATGAACATTTTCCAGCTGAAAAAGTGAACCTGAACCACCTTTGTATTATGTCAACATAATTGCACAAGTATTCATATCCCCAGAGGGGTAGGCAATCCTGGGCTTCTCTTCAGCCTTGTCGTAGATGCCACATGTCATAACACAGTGGCATTTCCCAGGACAGGCACATTGAACCCTAAGGCAAACTAGTGCAAGGCATCGCAAATCACGCAGCAGTCAGAAAACCAGCCAGAGACTGAGACATCCTTCCAGCTCCAGCGAGTTAATAGAGGCATCAAGGAGTGCACTAAGGAGTGCTTGGAGCTGGGCTGGCGAGGTGAGCACCCCTGGAACTCAGCAGAGGACAATGGAGGAGAGGGTTTCCTCAAAGATAACTACTGCATTATTAATGATAGTTCAGGTCACTTAATCCAAATGCTTAGATTATCCTCTGAGATGCTGAGGTGTGTCCATCTGTGAGCACCAATGACAGAATTGCAAAAGCCCATTTCCTCTTTTAAAATTCAAGCAGTATCACTGTGCTACTATGTCAAGAAAATGAATCCTTTGAGAAATTGAAGCTGTTTTTTTGGATAGATAGTGCAAGGCTGATCCTTACACAACCATAGGATTGTTTAGGTTGGAAAAGACCTCTAAGATCATTGAGTCCTACCATTAAAACAGCATTGCCAAGGCCACCTCTAAACCTCAGTGCCACATCCCAAATCTTTAAATACCTCCAGGAATGAGGACTCAGTCACTTCCAATGGGCATCCTATTCCAAAGCTTTACCACCCTTTCCATGAACAAATTCTTCCTGATGTCCCGCCTGAACTTCCCCTGGTGCAGCCTGAGGCTTTGTACTCTCATTCTGTTGCTGATTGCCTGGGAGAAGAGACTGACCCCACCTGGCTCCACCCTCCTTTCAGGCAGTTGTAGGAGTGGTAAGGTCACCCCTGAGCATCCTTTTCTCCAGACTAAACACTGACAGTTCTCTCAGCTGCTCCTCACCAGACTTGTGCTCCAGACCCTTCCCCAGCTCCTTGCCCTTCTCTGAATAGGTTCCAGCAACTGAGAGTCCTTCTTATAGTGAGGGACTCAGAACTAAACACAGAATTCAAGGTGTGGTCTCACCAGTGCCTTTAAGAGCAGAGGAACACTGCCCTGATCCTGCTGGCCACACTACTGCTGATACAGGCCAGGATGCCATTGGTCAAGCACAGACTTGAAGGCAAGCACAATAACTTCCCTGAACTCAGGTAAGGTATGCCAGATTGGAATTTAAATAAAGAAAATAGCAAAGGAATAGGTTATTTACTGCACAAATCCAAAGCAGTGCTTTTCTCCATGTGTATTTTGACACATATTTGTATTTGTTGTCTTTCATATGCCACTGTCTTCCCAAATATTTGACTTTGCCTTAACATGTTACATTTCATTAAGTGCTCTAATTGAACATACAATAAATGGTACCTCAGAGAGAGGTTCTTAATCTGAACCAATATAATATTCTAGAAGTCCTTATGATGATGTATAATGTGAAAGAGGAGCAATAAACCTTTCTATGGGTATCTGTAAAACATTTCATAATGTGTGCCATGCAAATCCTATTTGACATTCTGAGCTAGTATCACCTGCTTGCATTGGAGGGCTACTTTTATGAGGAGGGTGGTGCATCATGAGACAGTTGAAATTAAATACTAGGAAGAAAATAAAAATTGCAAAAATGCACTGCCTGCTAAAGCTTGTCTTACAATTTGTTTGTTATATTTAATCTTCTCAGTCACAATTGGTTTGAAGATAAAAGCATCACCGTCACCAAAGGCAAAACAGAGGTCCCTGTACTCCTGCTTGGGCTGTCCCTCATGAGCTGGATTTAGGACCACCTGCAATTTGTGGCAGGAGCTTGAGAATCTGCATAGGAGTCAGAGTTTTGGACCTGTGTCTAGCCCAAAGCTGGTGCTGTGGAGAAGCAAAGAAAGGGACGCTTGGAATTTTCTAATCGTTCTGTCATTTCATTAAATGGAAACAACATGAATCTGCTCCTCATTTCTTGCAGCTTTTGGGCATCAATTTTTGTCTGTTTGCGTTTTTTTGTCTTCTGGACAATTAACAGGAAATATACTTTAAGGTTACCACATAAGTTATCAAAGACCTTCACATATTAATTACTTCATTTCAGGTTGGTTATTTGCAAGATAAGATTTGGGCAGGATCTCTAACACTATTGCCTGTCAATTCCTTTTAACATCATTTTTTTTCTTTGCCTTCTTACTGCCAAAACCTGTTTCAGGCTCTCATGAAGCTTGATAGGAATTGCCTTGAAAATTCAGCTGAGTGATCAAAACTGACCAGACATGTAAGATGAATATTCATGGTTTATTGAAGCAACCTCCACCCTCAGAGCAGGATACCTTCAGCTGACCTGTTGTCTCTCATACAAATTACTGCCTCATTACCATTCATTCCTCTGGAACTCAACTGCAAGGGACATCGAGCTCATGTTAAATAATTCAGAAAAAAAGTGGAAGAGAACTGTATCTGGTCCAGAGTGGAGGCACCTGAAATTTCCTGCTGTACCTCCAAATGGAAGTGGACTTCAAGGGACTATAAGAACTAGCTTCTCCCATTGGACATGAATCAAGGGTGTTGCCCCCTTTGATTTTAGACAAGTGGAAGATAAGTGTCTGCATTTACTTGGGTGACCTATGGCTTCTCTTGTGGAGGGTGGAGGTAGGGCACTTGGAGGATGTGATACGTTACAGGTGTTTAGATATCAACTTCAGGAGACAAGGAATAAAATCCTTAAATTGTTCACATCAACCTTCACTCTTTTGGGGTCTCAAATCTCCAGGAAAACCAGACTGAAACCAGACTGAAACCTAAACACCACAGGTTAGGAGCAAAGGGTACTTTGTGCTTACGCTCCTCCCATACATTAAAATTGCCGAGGAAGGTCATTAATTTACCAGCTGACAATAACAAAAGGTTACCCAAGGAGCATTCTGGGCTGTGGATTAGCACTGGGATCCAGTTCAGCAGCAAACAGTGATTTTCACTGTCCTCATTTCTCGGGCCTGCCAGAGCAATCCTAGCCAAGGTTCAAATAGGAGAGCTCCACCGCTTTCAGGACTAACAACTTTCTTCACAACAGACACACAAAAAATTGCTGATGAGGGAGGAAGGAGATGTGAGAGGTGATTTTCCTCCATTTACCTATGAACAAACACCCTGGTGGTTGCAGAGCAGACACTGATTTGCAGAGAAGTTGGTTGTGCCTTAAAACCCCAGGCAGGAAGGGGCAGAGTGCATTTTGTGAACCAAAATAATGTTTGGGAAAGGCATTGTGGTAACTCCTTTAATACAGCCAGATTTCATGTGCAGCAAAAAGAGGGACTAAAAATAGAGCAAGATGCTAATGAGGGCCTGGCGCACACCATCTGCACAATGAGATGATGATTCTTTTTGAAAATGCAATAATTTAAGGGGTTGTTTCATTTTGTTTCTCTCTGCTGCTGCAAAATGTTCAGAAACATGAGGCTGTTTGGGTCTTCATTTTTCTCTCCTTAATCTTAGGAAAATGAAATTGTAATGGACAAAGAAGAAAACAACTAGAAGAAGAGTTGCTTTATTTTTCCTGAGGCTGCTCACATGTGATCAGCAAACAAAGTGGGTCAGAGCAGGCTTTCATAACACTTCAGGTGGATTTCCACACAGCCTAAGATGGAGGTTCAGGGTATTTTTTACAAAGAGGGACTTGGACTCTTTTCCCAATTTGTTGCCTCTGTTGCAGGCACCACTGGGAGCTCCCTGTCTTCAGTTTGGTCATCCCTACACCCAAAACCCACCTGGCAGCTCAGGTTAACCTGGGACATTTGCTTTTGTGGTACACCACTGATTCCTCGTCTTCCCCTTTGCTCACACACAGACTTTCCCCGGGGATGGACATCCCACTATCTTGGGAGGAAGACAAGGCAGAGGGAAGGACTTGCTGATGTCTGTTGGGAGGATGGGCACAGCAGAACCCAAATCCAGGATGGGATGCAGCTGCTGGTGGTGAAGCTGGGCCATCCTCAACTCTGGTGCACCCAGGCAAAATTGTCCAATGTCTTGGGCATGATAAGGACATTGAACAATGCAGGGCTGTGTAAACTATACCTCTGAAGGGAACCAGGCTGAAAATCACAGCAGGAAGATAAGTGCTCAGGAAACATCTTTTTTTTTCCTTGCCTGCTAGCAGTCTATGTTGGTGGACCACAAAAGCGTGCAGCAGATCAGGAACTGCTTTCTCTGCTTTCTGGCACAGGCACACTCATCTCACACACTCACTCATCTTCCTTATTTATAGGAATAATTGCTACTCTGGGAGGGAACAAAACAGGTATTGTCTCTTAATGCTCCCATTAAACAGAGCACACAGATGGTAATTAATACATCATAGCATGGCTAAATTGTAAGGAGAAATTGCTGCAACGAGAACTCACCCCAAGAACAGCAGGATTCACATTAGTGTTCATTTCAAGATCAACTGCTTCTCCATTCCTTGAAGAGCTAGGGACCAGCTATTCCACATTATGGAAGATTTATTTGTCTACTTTCATGAGTTTGGTGTCACAATGGAGCTTTGTTATATTTAATAGATTCATGTACTCCTTCCCTAGTGCTTTGTCAAATAATAATACTTACAAGGCAATAAAAGGGAAAAGAAAGCACAAAGTAAAGAACCATGCCCTGTACCATAAGTCCTGGTTAGGTGAATGTGTGTGTGTATTTGTGTGTGTGTGTAGCAGAGGGGTTGTTCATTGCACCGTCCGGTGCAGAATTAAATAATTTATGTACCATCTACATGCAAATGTGTCCTTCATTTAGGTAATAAACTGCACTCTTGTATAATTTACCCAAACAAAGGAGCTGCGAGGACACCGCCACTAATCTTCAAAAATCAACTGTGCCTTTTCAAAAGGGATTTTTGTCTTTCTGTGAATTGATCAAACTTGACAAGTAATTTCAACCTAATGTTCACGGCTACCCTCCTCTCTCCTCACCATCTATAGGTGAGAAATCCTATTTTCTGGAAGTGACAGGGTAATGCAGGAGGCTGCAGACATCTGTTAAAAAAAAAAAAAAAAAAAAAAAAGAATTGCTTTTCCCAGAGCTACAGGCACACCAAGGGTGGATTCAGGAAGGATATGACTGCTTTCTAACAAATGATAAATTCTTTATGCCTGCAACTGCCTGGATGGAGTCACGTATTTTGAGCCACTAAGTTTAATGAGAGCATCTGAGAGATTAAAACGTCTCTGTATTTAAAATACTATAGTAGAAATGCTTCACTGGAATAGCCTTGCTCTTGTTAACAAATAAAGGCTCTCAGAAGAAATTAATTCTGCAAACTTATTGCATCAATGAAAACTACATTATAGACAAAGAGACTGAATGCAAACTCAATTTGCTTTGAAATTTGTTTATAAAAATACCAGATTTGACTGAAAGCTGATCAGTCCCACATCAAGCAGTAGAGGTGAAGTAGAAAAAAGGTCAGTTATCATGCCAGCAGGATCACTGACATGACTGAGATTAATCCAAAACAATTACTGGAGAATCTCGTGCAAATTTTGGTGTTTTCTCACAGGAAGTACAATTCCAGATTTAGGGCCATTTTGGGCCATATCAGGACACTTCAAGGAATACAGCACAGCCTCCATGCACCAGTGGATGGAGATTCTTGTATCCCTAGGCCGAGAGTATCCAACCTCAAACATAAGCACATCAGTGTGTAACCAATATAAATACACCAGGGCTGGGGGAGTAACTATTTTCTTTTTACTATGCACATGCTTTCTCCCTTTCTGGATCACTGCTGCTCCTGAGAAATTGTTCAGGGTTATTTTCCCTAGCAAGTAAGAGGTTTTCATGTGACACATCAGATGCCCTCACACCCAGCTCGAAGTGAAAGTGTATTTTATTCACCATGCCTCAATCTAGATAACTGGGGCCATGAGTTTCCTCAGCTGCTGGGTCCTGCTGCATGTGTCTTGCCTCCAAGAACCTAAAGGCAGGCTCTTCCCACACAGACACATTCGCTACATCCTCCTCTCTTCAACCCTCTTCTGGGGATGCTTATTGGCATTTTTTGGGAGAGACCTGCCACACATAAGCTGAAGTGCTCTTGAGCAGGAGGAGGTGAAGTGGTGGCCAGCAGAGGGGAGATAAGGCTCAAGGCCAGCTGAAGGTCAGGTTAAAGCACCTGGCTGGGCAAGGCACAGGGGATGGCTGGAGGGTGGCAATACACTTTGGTGTCATGATAACTTTTGAAGTTCTGAAATCCGCTTTAATTTCCCCATTAGAGGAAATCCCATAGCTTCTGATGGTTTTCACAGAAGAGGATTATGTCAAGGGAGATTGAAAAGGTCCCTTGGAAGATTGAAAAGGTCAGGCTTTTCAGGTCTTTCCGTATTTCTCCCTCTTTGTTTCCCTCCCTCAAGGATTTAACCGGGCAGTCCACCTCAAACTTCACTAAAACAGAATGGGAAAACACAGTCAAAATCAATACCTGATCACAAAATGTCTTCTTCAGGAAAGAAAAGAATAGAAGCTAGTAAAAATTACATTTTTTTAAATTAAAAAGAAAAAAATCTCTGCCACTAGCCTAAATGTATTTTCCCAGCCATCCCAGCTGAAAGAAAACTTAATCTCCTTTCTGTTGTCAGGTAGCTGGACACTACGTTAGCTCCTCAACCAAGACAATTATCATCATGTCAAGGTCTGGTCATTGCTGAGCAATGCAGGTCATTGGGTTTTCTGATTGCACAAGGAAGAGCTGATCCCTTAGATCTGCCCTGTGAAGGTGCTGGCAGCAGTGGAGTCAGCAGAGCGGGGGCAGGCTGGCCATGCAAAGACAGAGATGAGATTGGGTTTGGTCACAGAACTCAGCAGAATGGATTTCTGAGGCAGGAAAAGGCCAGGTATGTTTCTTTCTACTTCAATAAGGGGGATGAGATTTCATTTTCATTTGTGTGAGTAAATAGCCATTTGCCAAAATACATTGGCCTATATGGACAACATTACTATTGCATTTATAACAAAGCATTTGTAATAATTCATCAATTTCTTGAATCATTCAGTACTGAATACTAATATTTTTTCCCCTCTAAACCTTTGGGCTTCCTGAGGTTGTGGGCTTAAACCCATTGTGAGGTCAGAGAGACAGACTCTGCTGAGAGCTCCTCTCCTCTCCTCTCCTCTCCTCTCCTCTCCTCTCCTCTCCTCTCCTCTCCTCTCCTCTCCTCTCCTCTCCTCTCCTCTCCTCTCCTCTCCTCTCCTCTCCTCTCCTCTCCTCTCCTCTCCTCTCCTCTCCTCTCCTCTCCTCTCCTCTCCTCTCCTCTCCTCTCCTCTCCATCAATCATCCATCAAATCAGGCAGGACTGGGCCTGCTGTTCTCACCACCAGAAGGAAAGGTTTATTAAGTTTTCCAGATCATTTGGGTCACGGAAGGGAGGAGGGCAAGAGCTCAATGCCAACAAAACCTTCATTTTTCTCTGAAAGGAGAGGCAGCAGCCTAAGTTACGGCCAATTTTCACAGAGCCATAAAAGTCCAGCAGTATCACTAAGATAGGATTCAGTCCACGGCTCCTCATTATTCAAAGGGATGGGAGGATATGGAGACGCCAGAGTAATCTGGAGCAGACAATGAAAGTTGTCAAGTCTCCTCTGATTAAAACTGCAAATCCTAGCACCCTAACCCTAATCCTCTCCTGTGGAAAGGGGAGATTAGTTTGGGCCCCAAGAAAAGATAACTCTATCTTTTCCTGAAGTTACATGTTAAAATTCAATCTTCTCTCAGGAGACAGCAGGCATGGATATTGCTTTTTCTCTCCCTCTAATTAGAAAACCATAAGAAAGCAAACACTGCTGCTTGCACAATCACTGGCATAGTGGAGCTGTCTGCTCTCTGATTGCTTCATTAGCACCCCAACACCACCAGGGAGGCCAACTATAAGGATCTTTTCCCAGCCCTTGGGGGTTACATGGTGTTTTGTGAGATGCTGAAGCAATCCATAAACTTTTGTTTCCAAGTACACAGGAGAGAATCATCAGCAAGCAGGGAGTGCCAGCATGCCAGGGCACTTCAGCCCCTCTGCCTCCTTGGTTCTCTAGTCATTAGGAGCAATTTTTCAGTGGGATTGTATTCTGCATCATCTGCATAACCAGGGGTGATCCTGATGTCTCTGAGGCTCCCAATTCAGCCAAATCCTAACATCCCCTAAAAGCTGCCTTTACCTTCAGCAGGACAGGCTGTGAAGGCAGCTTTCCCAGCAGCACTCTGAAGGGATGCAGTTATGTGTTCTGTAACAAGGAGCTCACAGCCCATGGCAGAGCCTGAGATGTCCTTTGGGAACAGGGACAGAGGCAGCCCCACAACACAGCTGGCAGCCAGTGGGGTGAGCATTCAGAAGAGGCTCAGTGCTGGTACGTGGTGAAACCCTCCCCTCTCTGGTGTACTCCACCATCCTTAGGCTCAGTGAGAGCCCCGTGCATCCTCTCCTGGCTGACACCCTGACAGGTGTGCAAGGCAACTAACAGAGAAGGACCCTACAGAGCAGAGGGCTTTTTCCAGCTCCCACTGGCGTCAACAATTCCTCCTCACAGCATGGCACATCCTTGACAAATTTCCTTCTCTCCGTTTTTCAAGCCACTGTGCTCACCAGTGCCTCCATATGGGGCTGCTGGGTTTCAGCAGGAAAAAGCCAATTTTGGAGTATAAGGTGGAGCAGAGAAACCCACCTGGAGAAGTGCAGTCACCACAGGGCAGGGGACTGTCACTGGAGGGATCAGCAAGGCCCACTTTGGAGCACCAGAATGAGTCTCTGTCTGTGAACAAACCCTTCACAAAGCCTGGAGAAGATGACAGAGTAGCAGCCTGCATTGATGTGACACCTTTTTTTGTTAGCCCAGCTGTGACTGTGCTCTAATAGTGACAATAATAAGCCTTTGTGTCTTGGTTTCCAAACCAAACACAGAAGAGACTTTTGTGATCAACTGGAAACCCTGCTGATGTCTTTAAAACATGTCCATGGGAGAACTACAAAGCATTAGCAGTAATATTTATTTTTCACAGTGTAACTGTGTTTTGAGAAGGGGAGGGCAATGCTCATTAGCAGCACAAATGTACTAACCTGTATTTTCAGGCTATTAATACGGTGGCTGGAGTTAATGGAAATATAATGGAATGAGATGCTGTTAAAAGTATGGGATTTAGCACAGTCAGGGAAAAAAATCATTGGCATTAACAAAATTTTAATGAGAAAATCAGCTTGCAGTAATTTTACAGGCAGTGATTATTTCCTTGATTTGACTACCCTGAATAGCTTTGTCTTTGGTATGATGCACTTGCAAGGTGTGCACGTGAGGGCAGTGAATGATGCATTACAGGCCACAGCTATGACTGTCCCGGAAAAGAAATATGATTTGATGTACAGAAGATTGTTTACATGGATGAAAGGTGACAGCCTGACCACTCCCTTTCCACCAAAGAGCAAGGGAGGGATCTCGGACCTGCTTTGTCCACTGGCTGCTGGTGACACATCATATCACAATTCAGTTATTTCAATATTTGGAGTCACCTACCCTCCTCCTCTGGAGCTGGAGCAGAGGCTCTTGACATAGATAGTGTACCCTGCCCTCCAGCAGCATTGTGCTCCTAATTAGGCACTGAGTAGAAACCCAGTAATGCACAGGATTTTACCACTACGCTTACACACCCATGTCCACCTTACAGAGGTTCTCTCTTTCCTAGGAAGTGACCAGTGCTTTCACCCCACTCTGGGGCTTGCTAACATCACAGCTGTCCATCAGTGACGCTGATCTGGAGGGACTGAGTGGTGCTAATTGGGCTGAAAGGGCCAGGGATTTATTTCACTTACCTTGGGTGCCAACAGAGGAGTCATTTCTCTCAGATCACTTTAACTGTCTGTAGGGAGAAATGGGTGTGTTTATCATCTGTCCCACCTTGCTGCTCTTGGACCTGTGGGCTGGGAGAGGCCTTGCACCTTGAAGGTGCCTGTTTGCCTTCACTGGAGATACCACTGATCCTATCTGAGTGGGAAACCTCCATGGGAAACTTCCTGTTTGAATGCACACAGACTTGGTCAGTCCTCCCAAGAGTCTCCTGTAGTGAAGCCTGGGTAAAGACTTACATCAGTCTTCTCTGCTGATGGCACCAGAAATGCCTAGGGGCCCAAGGAAAGAGCAGGAGAGATGGTGTTTCATGGACAGATCATGATGGTTTCTATCCTGCAGTTCCAAGTGAGGTTGCTTGGGCCTGCCTTATAACACCCAGCAGGTACAGAGGATCAGGCAGGAAAATGCATCCCTTGTCCCACAGACACAGCATCACCAAAATCCTCTGCTTGGAACACATCTCACTAATCTCGCATGATTGAAAATTTATGGGGGCAGCATGGTTAAATCTGTGTGCACCTAAAGGGACATAGTCTCAAAGAGACACTTAGTGCTGCTCCTGGAGTCTGACATCTAGAATATCCTCTCACCCTTCTACAGCTCTGCACTAGTTATAGAGAGAAAACTTCCTCCATAAGGTATATTAGCTCTGGTCCCTCATAAAGAGCTGGATCATGGTAGTTTGCCAGGGAAGAAACCCCCTGCGACAAAGACTTAAAACTGCTGGTGCCAGCCACTACAGCTCCAAAATTCATAAAATTTTGGGAAACAAAGGAACAAATCTCCTAGTATGAGCTCCTTTGCAAAATTCAGGTCCATTTCACTCAGTACTCTGACACTGAGTAAAAACTTCTTGCTGAGCTGTGGCATGTACTTTAGGAGAACATCCAATCGCTTTCCAAGGTCACCAGCGAGAAAACAAGACTGAAGGCATCGAGGAGGATTGTCACTTACAGTGCCCTCTTTCTGAGTACTGGTCAGGCTTTGCATAAAAAGAAAACTTCAGCCCTGTCAGACTGAAATGAATTGTTAATTTTATGCTCAGTGCTCTGCCTCCACTTTCACTGCTCACTCAGACAAACTGTGTGAGCCTCCAGTGTGGGAGCTGTGTGCTTTGACAGGCTAAAGTCTAGGAAATGTTATTGCCTCAGCTTTTTTTTTTTCCCCTCTATTTTTAATTGTTTCTTTTTTGTTTGTTTGTTTGTTTTGTTCTGGATTTAAAAGTATTAAAGTGAAAACTCAGAGCCAAACCTTCATGCCTCAACTTCACTGACTGTAATGCAGCAAGGTAGCCCATTTCAAAACTGTATGAAACCCATGAAATCAAGTGGACACCTCTAACACTCAGAAGTCACTGATTTATTCAGTCATCATTCATTCATGTCAGTGGATTTATTTTGTCATTTGTTTTTGGGGGGTTTTTCTTTCCAACATACCATGAAATTTATAATTAAAAATCTACTTTGAGGAGAAAGAAGTGCAAAAAATGTTATAATTTATCTAAAGTGCGAAACAAGAAGTGAAAAATTCAGCAAAGTAGTTTTTTGTCATCTGCCTTTAAAACTAGAGTAGATTGCTCTGAAACATACATAATTCTGCAAAGAGCCTTTAGTACCATTTGGAGTATTGCTTCAAGCTTGGCTGCTTGCAACTTAATTTCTCCAACATTTTATACCTAAAAGCAGATTTCATAGGAGGAAATGACACTGCAAACTTGGACCACACAGAAACACTTTTCAGCATCAGCAGAAGTATCTGTCCCAGAAGCACCAGGGAACTGTGGGGTTGTGCAGAGCTCTTGCTTCTCTATATACATGGAGCCCAAAGGGATGGAGCAAACTGTGTCACTGTCTCATGACCATTTTCTTGCTAGCTCTCCTGCAAGTATTATATTAGTGAAATTTCATCTCACTGAGTTATAGTTTAGTCCTTGTCACAGACAGCACAGAACCAGTCACCTTTGTTTTTTATTTTTCACTTTGGTTTCACTCACTAAATTTTCTGTGGACTGAACTTGTTTGCTTCAAATCCTGTATCAGCAGAGTACACAAATGTGCATTTATTATTCAATGGGATATTAGTAGAATGTCTTGTAAACACTTTCAGGATGGGAAACTGTGTCTAACTGTGCTAAAGCTATCTCTTCCTATAGAGGAGGGAAAATAATGGTAGTGTGTGAACGGTAGTGAACTTTTTCAATTTTTTGTTGTTGTCAGCTTTTTTTAATGCAGAAAGCTGGACTTTACAGCAGCAAATGTTTTAGCATGAAGAATCAGAGAACTTTCATCCAACTTTATAGTTTAAAATGTAGATGTTTCATTCTAAAGCAATTGCTGTGGTTTCCTCTATACCCAGGGAAATAAGCACTTGTGGGGTTCTGCCCCAGGTCCCCGGTGTAGGTAGTGGTGGCAGCAAACCCCCCTGGATACTGGAGACCAGAGTCATGATGGGTCCCTAAAGCCTTCCTTAAGGGTAACCCAATCTTTTCCTTAAAACTTGGGAAGCATGTGTTTCCAGCTTTGAGCTCAGGTCATTGATTTCCTTCCTCAGTGAGAAAAATGAAGCCTGTTTACGGATAGTGACAGCATTTCTTCCTTTGTAATCCATTGGAAAGAGGCAGGTAGTGCTACCGAGCTCTTCAGTTCATGGGATTTATTTGTGTTTTCAGCTCACTGGGAAGCTTCAAAGTGCCATGTAAGTATTATTGGGACTGTGTGTTCAAGACTTTCTGTTGCCAGTCTTACTGCTGCATGCTTGAGCACTCAGCTATACTTTGTAAACATCAATCCCTCCCCCCCTCCATCTTGTACAGGCATTATTTATTTATTTATTTATTTATTTATTCATGGACATCTTTAAAGGATATGGAAATTAATTCTATTGAGTTCCATACATATATATGTGTGTGTGCACGTGTGCATGCACATATGTATATAGGGCTTATATATATTTTTTTATATATTTATGTGTAATAAGTTGGAATTACATTAGAAATGGATGATAGAAAAAGATAAATAATTAAATCCAGAAAAATAATTAACAGAGCATGGGCTGTGCCTCTTTGATACATGCATTTGCACGAGTGCCTTTTTTCCACTCTTGCTGCCTTCATTAGTGCCAACACAGCCTGGTAAAATAGGTGTGGGATGGTGAAGCTTTGGTGCTGATGAAGACAGTTCAAATGAGTGGGAAAACACCAACCATAGTGTTTCCTGGAGTATTTACATGGCACACATATTGGTTAGCTTATTAACAGGAGGGTCAGAGGGCAGGCAGAAAGGAGAGCTATGGCTGCAGATGAACAATCCCCCAGCAGAAAGGTCATCCCAAGTAATGCTCAAGATCTGAGGGGCTGCAGTGCTGCAGCCCAAGCCCCAGGACTCATTTCCCAAGGCTGAATGCAGCAGCAGCTAAGACCCTTTCTGCAGACCAAGTTGTCAAGGAGCCTGGCCATCTTCCAGGGCACGTCAAGCCCTAAGGTAAAACAGACAGGTCTTCAGACTGTTTTACGTGTGTTCAAATCTCTTTCCTGGAGACTGTTACTGGGGATAGCTTTTATTAAAGCACTGTAGAAAAAATAAATTACCAGGCAGCTGCCTTTTGGTCTCTGCCTTCACCCCATCACTCCCAGAGCAAGTGGGTGCTGGCTGTCCCTCTGTCTTAGCCATCAGGCTGGAAGCAACTCCTGGGGAGGGCCCACAGTTCCCTCCCTGTCCCCTTCCCTTCCTTTCTCTCACTCCATTCTTTCTCTCTTGAAAACCATGTGTGTTCCTATCCAGCAAAGCAGGGGAGCAGCACAAAGATGTAACTGGATGCTGCTGTGGTGGGACAGTCGGGGTCTCAAAGGAGGGACTGGATGAGGTAAAGTTTTGAAATCTGAGAGCTGACATGCCAGGAGGGTGCAAATCCTGGGAAAGAGGCTTGTCATCAGTTCCTTTGCCTAAATCCATGCCTTTCTCACACATCCTGCAAATCACTTCTCGCAAGGCCAGAACTAATATGTGTTTTGTCTTCAGGGGAAAGGGTCTTTGCAACCCATAGTAAATCACAATATAGCAACTTTACTGACATGATGTCTCCCTTTTCATGGAGCACTCAGCTGGGTACAGCGAACACAAGAGACTTCAGCCATACCTGGCTGCTTTTTCTATTCAGAAAAATTAGTACAGCTCCATACCTGAGCAAGTCTGTCCTGCTGGGAACTAAGGAAGTTTAAAAGAAGGTGCCAGGTCTTATTAGAACAGCACAACCCTCTACACCAATGCACTTCTGAACTACAGCTACATAAAGCTCCACTGGGTTGGAGTGACAGCCCTGTGGCTGCACTCACCCTTGTGCAGATTTGCCACGAGTTGCAGTGGTAGAAATCTCAAAGCTAGATTATTAAGAGGAAACATTTCAAATAGGTCAAGGCCTGGCCCTCCCTTTTGCCTGTAAAATTTGTATCTCCATGTTTTCCCGTGCAAAATACTTCTCTGTGTACTTGCATCTCTATCCACTCCCATTTATCCCAGCAAGTAGATGAAGGTGGCAACACTTTTACATGAGCTTGCTTTTCAATCCCAAGTGGAAAGAGTCTGTGCAAATTGCAAGGCTGACCTTCTGAAAATGGGGCCTTGAGTTACCCCTCTCTTGTATTTAACTTGCAGTTTACCACACAAAGTGAAGATAAATTAGGTAGGTTAATTAGGAAGCTCTGGAATACTTTTGATCATTGTGCTCTGCAGTTGTAGATGCATCTTGTCTTTAGGACCCTGATTATGCTGACATGAAGCCTTTTCTGCATGCCAGCCTCGTGGCATCTCCATCACAATAAAGGAGAGGGAGGGAAAGATGGAGTAGCCAAGCAAATCAGGAAAAACAACCAGCTAAATTGAGTGCTTTCTAATCTAATGCATTTAAGTCATACTCAATAAAGCTTGCCAACAGTCCCTGGCCTCTCTGCTGCAGAGTTCACAGAGGCATCTGATTAGAATAACATGTGTCTTCTAAAAATCCTCTTCTAAAAAGATTTTCATTCTGGATAGGGAATGCATAATGAATTGGAAATGTCCCTTTGGGAGTGTGGGGTGAAGGGGGGCATTCAGCAAGCCCACCCAGCCCCAGAAGTCTGACTGCTCTCTGCCTGCCTCAAGATGGAAAACCCATCAGCTACAGCATGTTTTTTATTCCCTGCCAAAAATACACAAGGGTGGTTCAAGTCTACTTAGAGACTTGAAAATCAGTGGCAAGGATTTTGACTTTCTGAGTAAAGCTGGAAAAAAAATATATATATATATATATATAAAACAGAAATAGCCCTGATCAGTTTTGTATTCAACTATCTTCCTGAAATTACATGAAATCCAAGCCCATTTTCAAATACCAGCAATAACAGTGACATTTCCAGGAGTCCCCAGGAACCTCATTCTTCAGAAGAGTGTCAATTTCAACATGTGTGTTACATGACTTAGGGTAACTTGTTCCAGGTAAGACTTTTGAGATTTAAGGGACGAGAGTGAACAAGATGTGGGGAGAGATTGGGAATATGGTGAGAAAATGGATAACCACTGTATCATATCATGGGCAGAGGGGCAGAGCTAAGCTGTGACATGGGTTGTCAAGAATAAGAGGAGAGATGTTTTTTTCCTTTTTAAAAAGACAAGTTATATTTTGTGTCTGAATCTTGAGAACCAGACCACATGATACGTTGTAAAAGAGTACAGATTGTGCAACAAATGCTTTGTCTGTGACTGTATATTTGCCTGGAGCAGCTTCATGGAGTGTGTGCATCCATGATCTCTTTTTTTATACTCCCTTGAAGAGTCTGAGCTTTTTCCACTTGCAGAATAGTTGGTGTCAGTGCCAGGAAAAGAGTACTTTCCTGGACAGTCTTGGTCAGGATAATGCTAAATCTCCAGAGATGCTCTCTAGCAGTGTCACTTGCTGCTTCTCCCACTGCCATCTCAACAGAGCACATCAGCCTGAATAATGTCTTAAACAACCTTCCTGAGCAGGATTGTGTTGGTGTGTTGTATTCCATGCAGGTATTAGAGCCAAGAAACCCCTCAGGGTGTCTCAGAGCACACCTGAGCAGAGCTTTGCTGGCAGCGACGATGTTCATTGTACCTTCCCTCATTACAGTCCTGTTCCTCCAGACTTCCAGTATCTTTGCAGCCTGGGATCTTAGAGGACAGGTGATGGAGAAGCTGTTTCAGCCAAGACATGCCTATAGGTGTAGTGGAGAAGGGGAGAGATAGGTGGATCTTCAAGAGAGATCCATACTGGACTTGACTAGACACAATGACCTTAGAAGTCCTTTCCAGCCCAAATGATTCTATGGTTCATTGCCCTTATCCAACAACTTCCTGGATTGCTGAAATACAGCAAAGCTCAGGGTCATTTAGAGGTCTTTATGTTCAGTCAAAGCTCTAGGTCTGGCCTGGTGGGGTGGGATAACCTCCCTTTCCTAATCCAACTTCACCTGTGGGAGGTGATCAAGTCTGCATGGCCCTCTGCTAGTGCTTACTCAACACCCACACCACTGTAAAATCCAGTGGATGATAAAAGCCTAAGATAGCTGAAAAAATGTACAGTCAAAAGAGAATTTCTCTGTACTGATGCATGAGAAGAACCTGTTATATCAGCTGTATTCTTCAGTTGCATCTGCAGTCCCCATGACCTTTGGAAAATTGGACAGGAATGAGGACATACCTCATTATATCTGATGCCTGGAGCACCACTGAGCTGTCTTGGACTTGTAAATACACTTAAACTGAGCAGTAAACCATTCTTGAAACCAGACTCTGCTTTTCTTTGCTCTGATAATAAGGTTTCAATGTAGTACTGGTTTTACCAGGAATTAGACTGCCAGCTTTAGTGTGGCATAGGGCATTTTGTTGTATCAACATTTAGGTATTTACAGGCATGTCTTTTTATGCCTAAGGCCAGCTTCTGCCAAGCAGGGAGGATTTGCATATATGAGGCAGATTTCCATAAACAAGGAGCTTAGGTATAATAGCAGAGCACTGGAAGATTGTGCTCAAGTCTGATTGTACCATGAAGAATTGTAATTTCTCCTTTCTTGTTCCATTTTGGTATAGCAATGCACTACCCCTAACCATTCCCTACAGTGTGTGACATAGAAAATAATTTTCCATTATCTTTATGGAATTAAATTAACGCTGTTACCATTCCTCCTTCAGAATGTTTAAGAATATATAGGGAACCTGTTTTTAATCTCCAGCTGACACACACACAGCTTTATACTTCCAGTATAAGTGAAATTTGCTCCAGCCCCTTGGTTGCTTCCTTGCTGAGTGCTCTTTTGCAGTGCATATGAAATCTCTGACTTTTAAAATAGTTAAAAATAGCTATGGGTTAAGAGCACTTGAACCTTCTCATACTCTTTGAAAACTAATTTAGGAAACCTGACAGGGTTCATCATTCTGTTCCTGATCAGTACAATCTATTAACAGCATTGGTGGTGAAGTACCAGCTAGACAAAGGGAAAATGACTGCTCTCAAGTAAGCTGTTGAAATAAAAAGATATTAAGCAAAAGGCTTGGACATAATTCAGTAATGACCTTCATCAGCTGAAATGTTTTTGTGGTTTAAGTGAATTAATGGGATATAATTGTTAGTGTTCTTGGAGATAGTGATCAGAGAAAGCATTTTGCATAATGCTAACAGAACAACACAAATGGAAACCCTGTCTGTCTCAATCAGATGAGGTCTCTTTTGTTATAATTAAATGTTATTACCTTCATTACTTCTTAAAATATGCTTCACAGTTTATACTCTGACATCCTCGTACTACCACACCATTGCTATTTATGGTACAGTCACATCTGTCATAGCATTGGAGTCTTTGAAAATGTTTTACCTGACTTTTAACAGATGGATGTTAATGGGATATTTATTTACAGAATAAAATTAAATTGAAACTGAATCTTAATGCACGATTTACATAATCAGCTTTGTTCTGAGCTGGTGAGCTGTTTTTCCAGCACTTGGGACCCTTCAGCCACAGCTGCATCAAAGAAACAGCCACTGAGAATGGAGATTAAACAATTTCCTAAAGCTAGAAGTCTTGATGAGAATCTATTATTCCATATTAGAATACCATAATTTCTCCAGACATTGCCATAAGATCAAAGATGTATGTTAGAGCTTTGGCATAGCCCACGATCAAAAGGAAAATGTTCAATTTGCATTTAGAAAACATTTCTGCCAATTATATTTTTCTGATGATTTGAAAGTTTTGTGATTTTACCTTTTGCACCAAAAGCATTTAAAAAAATCTATGAAATCAGAGACATAGAAAGGCTGAAAAAACAAAAAGTATGTATTTGCAACAAATTAGGAGAGATTTGCTCATGCTATTTGTGTGTGTGTCTCTGTCCTGCTGATGCTCAGCTCAGCTGGAGTTTTGGCACAGGCTTCAAGTGGCACAGGACAGAAGCCTCAGATGCAGTGCTTAAAACTTGCTTGGTGCCTAATCCCTGACTCTGAGACTGTGTGAATGGCTGTAGGGCTGCATGGCGTTATTCTGACCCAAATGTTGTTGTTCTGACTCAGAATTTTTCCTTGTTGAACCCCACACAATTGGCCTCAGCCCATTGATGCAGCCTGTTCAGATCCTTCTGCAGACTTTCCTGCCTTTCAGCAGATCAACATTCCCACTCAATTCTGTATCACCCACAAACTGACTGAGGGTGCATCCTGTTCCCTCATCCAGATCATCAGTGAAGATATCAAACAGGAGCAGCCCCAGTGCTGAGCCCTGGGGACATCACCAGTGACTGGCCACCAACTGGATGTACCTCATTCACCACAACAGTCAACAGAGAGAACAGCCTTTGCCTCAGCCACTAAGCAGGTCACCTTGTCACAGAAGGAGATCAGGCTGGTCAAGCAGGACATGCTTTGCACAAACCCATCCTGGCTGGGCCTGATCCCCTGGTTGTTCTGCGTGTGTCACCTGATGACACTCAAGAGGATCTGCTCCATAACCTTTTCCAGTACCACGGTTAAGTTGGCAGGCCCGTAGCTCCCCAGACCCTCCTTCCAGTTGACTG
Source organism: Passer montanus (assembly GCF_014805655.1). NCBI lineage: Eukaryota > Metazoa > Chordata > Aves > Passeriformes > Passeridae > Passer > Passer montanus. The sequence continues at coordinate 5,981,396 of NW_024368374.1, read as the reverse complement.
GAGGTAGAGAGTTGACTCACATGTAGCCAGGACTGCTGGTAAATGGTGGGGATTGCCTTGGTGAGCACTTCCACCAGCTCCCTCAGTACCCCTGGGTGTAGCCCAACAGCCTCATGCACTGTGTGTGTCTGGGTGATGAGGCAGGTCACTGACCATCCACCCTTGGATAATGGGGCTTCATTCTGCTCCCTGCTCCTGTTCCACCTCAGAGGGCTGGGTACCCTGAGAACAGCTGGTCCTATTGCTAAAGCCTGAGGCAAAGAAGGGATTAAGTACCTGAAGTCTTTTCTTCATCCTTTGTCACAATGTTTCCTCCCACATCCACTTCAGAGTCAAGATTCTCCTTAGCCTTCCTTTTCTTGCTGATGAATTTACAGAAACATTTTTTACAACAGTAACCAGAACAAGTTTTATTTGGGATTTGATCCTTTTAATTTTCTCCCTGTACAACCTCACAACACCCCAGAGCTTCTTCTGAGTTGCCTGCCCCTTATTATCATAAACTCACTTTTTTTTCCCTTAGCTCCATCCAAAGCTCTCTGTCAGCCATTCATCAACTGATGTGACCATGTCTCAGGTCTCAACCCTCCCCACCTTCCCTTGACCACTCCAGGCTCTCTGCAGTCAGGAGGGAAAGACTTGGACCCTCTGGCAATCCTGCCTACCTCCACCAGCTGCAGAAGTGACCTCAGCTGGCCATGGGTCTCAGTTACTTCTTTCATTTCAGTGTCTCCACCTAGCTGAGGTGAACATCACTTTGGAAAATGTGGTAAAGTTTTAAAGCTTTCTGCTCTAAACCCAGCCAACAACCACTGTAAGAAAGTATTTCTTTATGAAACTTATCTGAGGAGCTACTCCCCCTCTTCTTTGCACCTCACTTCAGGAATAATTTGAGTAGTCTGTGCCCAAACTGGATGTCAAAAAAAGAAGATGGTTAGTCCAGGTTCAGCAAAAAGGTTGAGTGAAAGACTTTCACTTTTTCCTGCATTTAAATGTACACTTATGTCTAATTCTCAGCTGAACTGGAATTGGCTGGGAACTGGCTGGGAAAGAGCAAACTGGGCTGCTGAGAACACCAATGAACAGTCTGCACCAGTGTGGAAAGGGTGGCTTTTGGCCAGCACAACAGCTTTTGTAGTATGTCCTCAACTTCATGAAATCACAATCAAAACTCTGGGAAAACTGTCTTCAGCAGTTAACAGGAGCAAGCCAGGGCTCAAGGAAGTTCATAACACTGTGAAAAAATTCCCAAATTGCAATTTAGGGGTGTGAGGATGTGGTGGGGCTGCTGAGATGAGCACAAAAGGGCAGGGTGGGTGTTCTATGAAGACAGTACAAACCCAGATGTATTAGACTGTCTAGTAAAAAATGAGAACAGGAAAGTCAGCATTTCCACAGAGCCCAGCTAGAGGCAATAATCCAATTCACAGGGAAGTGAGAAGCTGATGGTGACCTTGCCAAAAATCCAGCTTTCCAAAAATAGTACTGATAAATGAGTAGTAAAAAGTAAGGACCTAATCAGCAACAATAAAGAGAGAGTCTGAAAGTTTGTCTTTCCACAAAAGGTAAATTATGCACTATAAGAATGATATCCATCATTTCAAGCCAGAAGAGCTATTAATTTCCAGGGACTTGTAACCCAGTGAGCAGACTAGAAAAATATATTAAACTTACTTCATTTTTTTCCCCAAACATGCCTAAATTTTATGATAATTAATAAGTATTTTCTGTAAATGCCTGCTGTTGCACTTTTCTTCCATTTGTACCTGAAATAATGCACAAAAGCTGTCAGTCCAACCATTCTCACCAGCACACGTCCTAGAGGTGGAGACCTGTAGGATGGCACCACTGAACTGGTAAATGGCACTGGCTGGGACATGGAACAATGCAGGAAATGGGCAGTGCTTAGGAATCTCCCCATGCAGTCCTGTGGCACTCTGCAGGCCACTCAGTCAGATCTCACCATCTATGCCCTTAGCATTAACAGATCAAGCAATGGTCATCTGCCTTTCCAGCACCACCCAGAAATGATCCTCCACTGCTGTCACCAACTCGCTCTGGTTTGTAACCAAATAAGCAGAGTCTGGAGATTTGGTACCTTCTGGGATTTGAGAGTGTCCTAGGGTGACTTTATGGTGCTTGTATCCCCAATACTTTGTTCTGTTTATGCTGGATATTGAGTTATGCACCTTCAAGACTGGTTCTGAGAGTGAAGGAGCGAGAGAAGAAGCATGGAGTTGGTTATCAGGGACTGCACTTGCTCCCCCACATCCTTCTCCTGGACTGTGCTGTCTGCAGCACGGATAGACAGCAGGAGAGAGCTCTCCTTTGGTTTTTTTTTTAGGTTTTTTTTTAGCTAGCTGAGGCAGAGATGTTCTCTGGACTGTTTTTTTTCTTTTTCTTGGAACTGTTCAGCCCCGCTCTGGACTGAAATCCCAGAAAAACACCAGGAGCTCACACCTGTGGCCAACCAGGGCCCAGGACACAGCATTTTCCAGTGCCAGACAGACTGATAAGAGACTGAGCGAGCTGAGCTACACCCCACGACAAGGATTCTCTGAATTTGCCCTCTCTAGAGAGCAGCGAGAGGTTCCATTGTTTAATATTATTCCTTTTTCCACTTTGCTTGTTAAATAAACAGTTTTTTCCACTTTTCTCAAAGGAGATTTATGTCTCCTGAACTGGTGGGGAGCAGGGCTGCTTGAGTTTGCTTTCTAGAGGGACCCCTTTGGAGGTCTCCTTCCATATTTGCCCCAAACTGGGACAGAGAGTTTGAACAGCACAGAGTCCTCTGGAAGGTAAAGATCTGGGCAGTCTTTTATGGACGTAGTCATCTCACTTGACAGACTTGAGAAAACTTGAAAGAATGAAAAGTTCAGCTTCTCCATGGGAGATGCCAAAAAATATTTACCAGGTGTAGACTTTCTCATAGCCAGGAAGATCAAAGATCCAAAGTGATCAAAGTGCAAAGGACTCACAAAACCTATTTCCTTCCAGAAACATCATTAGCATTCAGGAGAAGTAGTGTGCTCCCCTCAGGATCCTACACGTGTGCATGATATTTAAGCTCTGCCCAAACTGACTCAATTTTATTCACAAAGTAATAATTTCTCCACACAATAGAGAGATCTCAATCAGCTGCTTAATGAAGGCATCGTGCAGAAAGCAAAGCCAGGGACTGGGACACACTCCCAAGCTTGTGCCACTTCACCACTTGATGAAGCATCTCCTCTGTCTGGAACTGCCAAGTTTCTCACTCAGAGAGCTCCAAACCAAATGTCTAAGTTTGAGTTAATTGTCCTCCAAGTAATTATAGAGGCAACAGAGAGAAACAAGGGACTCCAGCTGGTGACACAGCCTACTTTTAGTCTAATAGGAGTGAGATTAATCACAGCCTGAACATGCCCATTCCTTCCTACAGGATAGAAAGGAAGCCCAGGGAGACTAGCTGAGATCTGGATGTCCTGTCCTGGATGGACACCTGACATTATGACTCCTCCCAAACAGGTGGTGGAAAGATGCACTCCCAAGTGTCTTTCTTGCCCATGTATAGGGACACGGCAGGAGTCAGTATTCTGACCACTGGCAAAAGAGCAGTTTATTTCTTCTAATGGAACACAAATAAGTTTGTTAAGATATGAACACATGGTCAGAGCATTTTTCTTCTGCTGTCCTCCTCTGAACCTCTGCATTAGGGTCCTGTTTCTCCCTCTTACCAAACATTATGTTCAAACATGGTGAGGGAGATGACATAGAGAAAAGCAGCATGTCTGAAGGCACAGAACATGAGCATGTTCCCCAGCACAGTGCTGAGGTATTAATCTATTAATAGCTGTAGCAGGAGCAACTTGCTGTCTGCATATTCACCTCCTAATGAACATTGTTCCTCTTCTTCCCACCTGATTTTTACAGATACAGCCCTACCCACAACAGTGAGAGCCAGCCATTTGACTTCATGCTGAGAGATTTGCCTCAGCCTCCCAAAGCCTGAACAGCAGAAGAAAATACCAGTTGTTTTAAGCCTCTGAAGTAAACAGTCATCACTTGCACTTGGCATGGTGTTGTCTGAGTGAAATGCAAGGTGAAAGATAGTTCATGTTTTAGGTAATTCCGTGGCAAATCACTTAGAGGCTTTTAAACTAGAGTGACAGCCTGTTTTTGGGGTCCTGTTGCAACAGATAAACCTCACTGTAACCTCTCCTTTGTTTTACAGTAATGCTCCTACAATTGCTCTGCAGAAGGCTCCCTGCATCTGTCTTGTCAGATTACTTAAAGGCTCCCATATTCTGCCTGAAAGATTGTGACAAAGTGTACTGCATCAGGACTGTCCGAGACAGAGGAAATGTGTTTCCAGCCACTCTGGCCACACAATTGAGACTAGACCAGAATTTCAAACCTGAGCAGATCAAAAGGCTCTCATCTTCTGTGTCAGCAGATCACTGCAGGCTGGCCTGTCTATTATAGTGTGAGTAGACGCCCTTCTAAATACTGGCTTAAGCCATGGAACAACCATCAAAATGCTGCTTTTGCTGTGGGGCAGGTAAAAACCTGCTTTATCTGACTATCCGAGAAATCAAGAGGGACCTCACTGCTCTGTGCAGAAGTCCTGCTGCCTGCTTCATTCTCTCCTGCTGCCTCCATCACGATGTCTGGGAGGAGGGATCCTCCTTTATTAGTCAAAGCTTTTTTAGCAGAGATTGTGAGTGTGTCCTTGGACTACAAGCTGGCACACTGTAATCAGAGTTGAGATCCTCAAGCAGTAACCTTCTGAAAATCTAAGCCTTGTTAGCAGAAACTTTAAAAAAAAAGCTGAAAAACATGATTGCTGACACTAGGCAAATTCATTACAGTCACCTACACCATATAACCAGAAGGTGAAATATATCTAAGTAGTGCAAGAAAGTTTCAGATAGGCAGGATATTCCCCAGATATCTTCAGGCTCTATTGGGATTTTATTAAGTTTCCTGAGAAAAGGAGAGAAGCTTTCTGGGCAATGAACTAGCAGTTCTTAGCCCCAAGCTTCACACGTCTCCAAGCTGATGCTCCGTTGCCAGCTTCTGCCCTGCTTCTTCATACATTGGGGAAGTGATGGCAACAATCTCCTTTTCCAGCATGTCCATTTGAGCTGCAATGTCTGACACAGTGTTTTTCACAGCATTCAGCTGCAGCTTCAGTTTATTGTAATCTTCTTGGAAGGATCTGTTCATGTCATAGACATTGTGACAGCACTGTTTCTCCCCAGGAGGATGGTTCATTTTCAGGAAGGTGTGGAGGAGCTCACGTAAGTCCTGGAGAACCCGGAGGATTTCATGCTGTCCCGGCATACTTGGGGCAGACTCAGTCTTATTCTGAGTTGGAGTAGGGCTGTTCCTTTTACCTTCATGTTTCTGCTGGGGGACTGGGCCAGGGTTACCCTTTTCCACAGCTGTGATGGTGTCAATGCTCTTCTGAAGATCTGAGCTGGCATCTTTGCTCTCTTCATGGACTGTGATGGCTTTTTGGCCTTTCCAGGTAACGGGGAGCGCTTTATTCTCCTGCTGGAAATCCTCAAAGATTTTATTCTTTTCCTGGACTGCCTGGAGAGCTTTGTTGCCCAGGCTGAGCTGAAAGCCTGTGCTCCTCTCTTGGAAGAGTGGAAATGGCTTATTTTTGCTCTTGAGGCTTCGCTGAACAGCATCAGTGTAAATTACCTGGACAGATTTGTTCTGTGACTGGAGATATTGTAGGGCCTTGTTTTCTTCCCAGAGCATCCTGTTTTTGATCCAGAGGACCTGGTTTTCCTGCCAGAGTGCTCTGTTCTCCTCCCAGATGCTCCACTCATTCTGTGCCTTCTTGCTAAAGAGTTTCTGGTGTGAAGAAAAGGGTGGCTGGCAGTAGATGTCATTCACCCATTTCCCATCAATAAAGACAAACATCTCACCCCTTGGCTTCACCCGAGGGGTGATGCAGTCTGTCTCAGGCTCTGTGTGCCCTGTGCTCTGCTTCCTCTGATCAAAGGCAGACATGGCCCTTCTTTAGCAAATTGAGGAGGACTGTGGGAAAAGGCTTCTTCCAGGGCTTCTGCAAGAGGCCACTGACCACTGCCAAGGAGTAGGTGACACAGCGAGGCTGGAGAAGCCTGATTAGGACTGAAAGAAAAGGGAACACCAATGCATAGATTTACTGCCAAAATTCCAAACCAGAATTTAACTACACCAATGACAGAACAAGCAAATCAGTTCTCACTGTTAACCATGTTGTCCCTTTGATGCTGAAAGGTAAGGAATCCAACACCAATGACAGAACAAGCAAATCAGTTCTCGCTGTTAACCATGTTGTGTCCCTTTGACGCTGAAAGGTAAGGAATCCGCCAGCTACCTAGCTGATAGAAGCTGACAAAATTGGCATTGGTACATAAAGCAGCTCTGTGGCAGCACTGAAAGCTTTCTTATAAAACCCTGCAGTTCCCCTTTATCTCTCAACCTCATTTTTACAGACCTGTAAGGAAGTAAAATGCAAAAATATTTTCTGCCGCATAATAGCCCGCTCCCAAATGACTGATGCATAAACTCATTAAAAATTGTTATGAGTCTCAAACAAATTTTTTAAAATAAAGCATTTTTAAAGGTTTGTAGAAAAAATCTGGCCTTGAGAGCAGGTTTTTCTTGCTGATTCTGAGTAGCCTGTGTTAACAGGATGCCACAAAAATGCAGTGACAATTTTGCTTTTTGACCTTAAAATCCACAATATGCACAAACCAAAGCTTTGGGACATCAGACCTTTGTTGCTCTTTGCGTGGTTTTTGACAAGCTCCCATCACCATGGTCCAAAAGCTGTCACAACCCATAGATAATTCTCCACCTTTCATTCTCATTTCTCCTGTCACTCTTACTCTTTATATCCTTTGATAGCTCTGTTATTTTTCTTGCTTTCTAGCCCTGCAATAGCGATTGCTTATCTTTTTCCTACAGTCCATCTGCCTCTTTTTCACATCATCAGAAAACTCATCTCTAAAATCCATACTGCAGGGCCAAACCTCTAATGCTTCTCATTTCAGACACAGAAACCTCAGACTTATCTGTTGAACACTCTCCCCTCCTTTCCTCTACCCAAAATATTGCAGTTTAAACCACCTTCTAGCCATGAGAGCACTGGGGCAAATGAAGGATTTCAGTCTTTTACATAGAGAGGGAAAAAAAAAAAAAGACCAGACCATCAAAAATTATTTTTTGTGCCAAAGAAAATCTTGTTTTCTGCAGCTTTAACCGAAATTTAATTTATGTGATTTTCATGATTAAGTTATTTGATCTGAGCTTGAACCATTTTTTATAAACAAATTGTTGGAATTCTCAAGGTTTCTGCACAGAGTTTCTAACAGCACAAATGTGCCTTTTTCTAGGTTAAATAAATAAATAAATAAATAAAGAAGTTACTTGTCAAATTCCACTCAGGTGTATTCCTCTCCCTCTGCTGAGATCTCCCATCTTCCCTGCTGTCCCTTGGAAAGCCCAGTTCTGCCTTTCTGTCTGTAAGGAGAGTTTTATCTTCATGAATCTTGCCCCCATATCACTACCTCAAGCATTCAGCAGAGGGTGACTGCCACACACGAGCCCCTCATAGCCTCCAGCTCTGCCATCACAGTGTGTACCCCCTGTCCTATTGTTGCCCTCTCCTTTTCAGAACCTGTTGCTCTCCCCTTTCCTCGTCATTTGCACCAAAGAGCACTGCATGTCCTGGCTTCTCCAAGATACTTCTTAGAGCCAACATCCATAGATGCATCCTGCTCCCCCTTCCCAAGCTTGTCCAACCACTCATAAAATTACTGCTTCCTTTGAAATCCCAAATTCCTGCATTTAGGAGAGGGCTATTGCAATATAGGTCTGTTTGCATTAGCATTTGAGTTTATTGCAATCTGTTTACTGTCTGAATTTCAGGGCTGTCTTCCACGTCATCTGCTGCTTTATCTCATGCCACACTTGTGTTTTCATAGCATCATTCTTCTGCTAAAAAGGTATTTCCCAAAAAATTCTGGTTTGGACATTTTTTTTCCACTTGTACTAAATCCAGAGCCATGCATTGCTCCCTCCCTAACACCCTTTTGCCCTGCAGCCTTTCCAACACATCCCATTACACTGGGGTGCCCAGTCCCATTTTTTCCCTCAAAAGCCCCAAAATGGGGACCTGGTGGGGGTGAAGAGGCAGAGGGCAAATCAGCCACGGAGGGAACAGACCCCTAATTATCCAGGGAAGATGCAGACACATGCAGCATCAGAAGCCCAGACCCACGTGCCTATCATGGACAAGCAGCTACAGGTCTCAAAGTCACTTATGTAAAAAGATTGCACATTTTCAGGATAAACAGAAATGTATAATATATACAACTTGGAAGGACATTATCTCAGGGACAATTAAACTTGACAGTGGCTCTGTCAGCTCTTTTGCACTGCCAGGGAGACATCGACCCTGCTTTTGGGAGATACTTCGAGATCTCAATGCTGCCCATATAATTTTTCCCCCACCTCTGAATTATCCCAGGAAATGCTGGGCAGCCGGGTGGATGGGGAAGCCATCTGCGGGGCAGCCAGCTGTGGGGAAGCCACACCAAATCCAGACAGGCTGGGCAGTTTGGGAGCACAGCCTTACAGACCCAGCCCGTGCTCACCTTCTCAGAGCAGCCAGCGGTTCCTTCCCTCTCCCCGGGGCCGAGCCGAGCTCTCGCTGCTGCCGGGGTGTCCGGAGGTGGCAGGGTGCACAGCTGGGGACAGGGGACTGGGGCTGATGAGAGCACTGGCAGGGACCTTGCCCCAGAAGCAGCCACCTGCCCCCTGACCCTCCAGGGGCTAGGAGCTCCTGCACACTCTCCTTGCACCGCTCACTTCTGCGCTGTCCTCACAAGACTGGCTTTGGCTTTTCCCAGCCTTGCTCTGCTGGGCTAGTTCTCATGGAAATGACCTTTCTGCTAGCTCGGCTCCCATGCCCTTTCCTGAACCCAGACTTCCCGACCTCCCTTTGATGCTCGTAACTGAGAACAGTTTGGATGGATTCTTTCTCCATCACACCCTCTTAAAACAAATTTTCCTTTTATTCTGAAACTTCAAATTCTGTTTGTTGCTGAACTGATATTGATACAACAAAATCATTTCCCTGTGTGCACTGTGAGAGTTGAAGTTATTTTTCGAGGACAACATGAAGTTCTTCTCTGACTAGAAGTTTAAGAGCAGACTATAGCTGAATCCTAGTAAGAAGAAAATAGAATATAGAAGGCATTCATACATGCAGGTTTAGATATTATTTGTAGCAGCCATTTCCACTTCCACATCTTTACATTTCTAATTAAGTCTTTCTTATTTGCTACATCTTTCAGAAGTGGAATTTTTTTTTAATTTTTCTAATCAGGATTCTTGAATAATAAATACAGCATTTAATTTCTTTTTCAGTGAAAATTACCATGTTGACATCACCCTCAAGGTGACTGCTATTGCTTAAGGAACTTGGAGATATAGTTCAGCTTTGGTGTTATATGAAAATTATAAACTCAGGTATAAAATCCTTCTCTGTAATTGCTGTCTTGCTTATATTTAATCTTAGTCAACAAAAAAACATCACAGGTTACTATGGCAACTCCCCAGGGAGTAACCTTCTTTATTTGAGCTCCAGAATCTTGTACAGAAAAACAGAAAAATGGCCTCAAAAGAGAAAATATTTTATCATGGGCTGTTTGTGCTTGGCCTGCCATCAGATGGGAATTTAAGGGTGCTACCTGGTGCAGACACTTTTCAGGAGGGGTGACTGAAATGTCCAATCTCAACTTCTGCAGAACTGTGGCTGTGGCCTCTGAAAGTGACCTTTGGTGAACATTTTAAGGTCTAAGAGCTGACTAGAAACTGAATTAATAGAAAGAAGTGCAGCTGCTTAATCCAGGACCTTAGAGAACTAACTTGATAGAGAGCATACCTTTGCTTTTCTTATGCAGTATTTTCCTTAAAGTTTTGCAAAGTTCTTCTGCCAAGTCAATTTTTTACTGAAAATTATGAATTCAAATGCCAATACATTTGGATCAAATTTAGTGAATATCATCAGATGTGTTTATGCACACATCAGAATTGGAAATGCCGCAAGAGTACACAGCAGAATTTTTTATAGCAGCTACACTGATTTCTGAGCTGGACTCTCAAAAGGACTAAGATGTCATTCACAAGATTACAAAGGCAGAAATAATGCTGAGTGTGTTCACTCCCTGCCAAGAGACAAGTAACCCCTGCTCTGTAAGAAGGGTTTGAACTAACTTGCCAGCTGAGTGCTTTGTGCACAAATTCATACCACTCAATTTCTCAAAGATGTTTCACTATACAAAGAATTAAATATGATTTGGAACCAAAGCCTTTTATCTCCATCCTACCTGCACACCTTATACCAGGCTGCTCAGCTGACTTTGCTGTCCTTCTTCTCGGAGATTGTCTGGCTCTAGAAAGGATCCAGTGGAAAGGAATGCGTGATCCCAGACACACTCATGTAATATTCTCCATGCTCCGTGCTGGGGTGCAAGAGGTCATCATCCAGTGATGGGTTGAAAGCCAGGGGAAGAGCAAGGTATGAACTGCTGCCATGAATATTTTGCAAGAAGGACCCTGAAGACCCCACACCAGCCTCCTTTCTATTAGATAGTGGTATGTACCAGCAGTAAATATCAGCCCTTTCCATCTTTGCTTTTGGATTAGAATATCTGCTAAAGTGTCTAAAGTGACAATAATCTGTGTGTGGGTTTTTTAGTAAAAACCATGTTATATTCCCAAATCTTTATTTGATAGAACCAAAAGTGTCTGCTGCCATTTTCTACCATGCCAAACACATTTGTGCTTCTGAAATGCCAGCCTCTGTGCATGTCAGTGCAGGCTGGTCTCACCACACCCTCATCCACTGTCCTCCAGGGCATTAAGCCTGGATGTGAATCCCACCTAGTCACTAAAAAGACTCTTGCATATCTGAGTGCTCTTGAATAATCTCCTGACCTCAAGAGATTATGTTTTCTTGGTTTCTGAGGCAGTGAAATGTCTGGTAATATCTCAGCATTGTATTCTGCTTGGAAAGAGACAGTCAGCAGTGTGAAAATCAGTAATGAAAAACTCCAGATCAGGTTTTTTATGGTTTTTTTTTTTTCAGGCAGATAAATGGCTTGAGTGGCACACCTATGTCATCACCTGTTTGGACTAATTGTCCTTCCAGGGACACTATCACAGTGCTGCTGCCAGTTGCCTCAGTGTAACCCTCACAACATCCAATGTTGTGCAAATCTCCAACCCTGCATTCTCCTGTCAGCACTGGGTCAGCTGAGAGCTGAAACAAAAGGTGGAAATATCTACCTTCATATCTTCCTTCTGATCCGGATTTTATTTTAGACATTGAGTAAGTCATAATTTCCTCAGGCTCTCAATGAGTTTGGGATGCTGATGTAAGCTGATTTCTGATGTAAGCTGTCAGGAGAATTTAGTTCTTCTTTGTGAAGTGCCTTGAACATGAAAGCATGACAGCAAAGAAGCCCTACACACCACTCTTATTTTTCCCCCTGACTGTAATACACACATAGTTTACAGGGTGAAGCAAAACATTTTACTATTGCTAGTAAGTGACATCTTACAGACATGTCAGGCTTTGTGTTGCTCCACCTTTGATCTCATTCTCACTTTACTTGCTTTGTACTTTAGTTATGAATATTTTTTTTTAAATCATCAAAACAAATGTGAAGCCTCTTGGTCAACCCTAAGCCATTTCCTGTCAACGCCGTTCCTGTTTGTTGTGTCTCTGTGAGCCTTGCCAACAAAAAACAGCCCAATTACCATGTCACTGTCCTAGCTCTGTCTGAACAGATCAGAATTTACAGAGCACTCCATGCTGCTGAAAGAGCCCATTGTTCAGTGCTGAGTTAATGCTAGCAGAAATGATCAATGGTGCACTTGTTTCTGCTCTGAGGGCAGAGGGGCAGAGCTGGCATTGCTCCTGGAGGAGCTCTCTGGCCTTCCTGGACATGGGGACAATTTGGAAGGGGACAGTCACCTCAGTGTGCCATTGTGAGCATGGGGTATCACACATGGCCTCCCTGGGACATCCTGACAGGCAGACCTGCCAGCAGGCTGAGCTGGACACTCTGTCCCTGACCTCTGATAGCCACAAACCCCAAACTGCAGCAGGCACGGTGTTCAGGAAACAGACTTGAGCCCCCAGGGACTTGTAGCCAAGTGATGCTTCAGCCCTCACCACTGCTCTGAAGAGGTGTCTGCTGACTGCACCTGAGTTCTGAGGTCCTGCAAACGGGTGCAGGGTTTGGGAGTTGGGGGCATTTCAGCTCATTCTGAACACAGAGCAGCTCTTCCATGTGACAAGTCTCTGGGTGAGCGGAAAAGTCAGTGGCTCCATTCCTGATTGACAGGGAGAAAATTAAGGGTTCAGGCTTATTAAGCAACCTCTAACAGTGATTTATGGGGCCCTGTACATTTTAATCTAACAAAAAAATTTAAATCATCTAATTAGCTAAGTATGTAATCCTGTATATTAATTGTCTATTAGCCACTTCTTAATTATAATGGAATGCTTATCAAATAACATGTGATGGCCACGTAGCACCAATTTAAGTCATTACCAGACCAGCTCCTACTTTAATAAGGATCTGTTCAACTGGAGTCTAATCATTTCATTTTATTTTAAAAGCTCTACAGAAGAAGAAGCAATCACCTTAAAAAAATAATATTCTATTAGGACTTTCTAGACTCTTTACTGTGAACAGCTCTATATGAAGAATCACAAACCCTATGAAAAATATCCAAGGAACTAGCAAGGAACCTGGAAATCCAGATCTTGTGTTTAAGTTTGTCCAGGAGTTCCTTGCTCATGCACACAGTCCTTCCAGCATTTTTGCTTGACTTCCTCTTTGTTGGGATGCATCACTCCTGAGCTTGGAGGAGGTGATCCTTAATTATTAACCAGCTCTTCTGGGCCCATCACCCTTCCAGGGAATTCTACCAAGCAGATACCTGAAGAGATCAAAGTCTGCTTTCCCAAAGTCCAGATGAGATTGTTGTGTGCTCTCCTCAATGTCCCAAATATTCTAACTCCATAATTTTGTGGTCACTGCAGCCAAGGCTGCCCTTGAGCTTCACATTCCTCATCAGATACTCTTGCTGGTGAAAACAAGGCCCAACATTGGCTCCTCTGTCACTTGCAGAAGGAAGTTATCATCAGGGCATTCCAGAAATGTCCTGGATGGTTTATGCCCTGTTGTGTTGCTCCCTCAGGAGATACCTGGGTGGTTGAAGTTCCCAATAAGGACCAGGGCTTGTGAACATGAGATCACTCCTACCTGTCTACAGAGGAACTAATCCACTTCCTGGTCAGTCACCCCGTAGCAGACCCCTACTATGATGCCACTTGTCCCTGCTCTCCCTTTAATCCAGACCCATAAGCTCCAAGGTGGCGCCCGATCCATCCCCAGGCAGAGCTTCATGCACTCCTGCTGGTCATTGACATGGAGGGTCACACTTCCTCCTTGTCTCCACAGCCTGTCCTTCCTAAAGAACCTGTATCCCTTCATTCCAACTCTCCAGTCACAGAGCCCACCCACCACAGCTCTGTAGGCACGCAAAGTTCTCTCATTCCTCCGGTTTATTCCACAGAGACCTATCTGGGCCCTCCATTAAGCTGGCTTACTGTCTGGAGTGGCTGGAATCACCCTGTGCTGCTCTTCAGGTGCTCTCGCGCTGACCCGTGACCCCTCTCCAGGCTCTGAGCATCTCTGGCTGGCACTGGCATCACACTGGCAGGAGTGGGATGGATTGAGGTTTCCCTCCCCTGGCAACATTAGTTTAAAGCCATCTTCACCAGCCTGGCAAGCCTGTGGGCAAAGACGCTCTTCCCCTCCTCTGGCAGAGGAGCCCCATCAGCTCCCAAGAGATCAGGTTTCTCAAAGACTCCCATGATCTAAGTAGCTGAACCTCTGGTTGTGGCACCAGTGCTGTAACCATCCTAAGATTTTATATGGACTCTCCTTCCACTGCCCTTTCTGATTACTCATGTGTCATCTTCCAAGACCTTTTGAAGTAGCTTACTGAGAGTTGTATCCATGTTCTAATGAGCAGACACTGCTGAGTACATCCCTCTCAGTCCTTGTAGGCATGCAAGATTTGTTTTCCCATGTTTTTTTTATCACTAGACCTGCAGGAGCAGACTTCTAACTAGGCACAGGACCCATCTGGTAATCTTATTTAAAATCAGATTTGTCTTTTATAATCAATCTTTACCCAGGGGTAGTGCAAAGAGCTCTGCACTCAGCTCCCAGGACTGTCCTTCCACAGCATTTTTGCCTGTTGCAATGGCACACAGATTTTTACTGGAGCTGATGTGCTATGTGCAAAGCAAGCATCTTACGAAAGATATAAATATCTTGAAGGATGTCTGAAACATCTTGAAGGATGTCTGAAGCTTAGTGCTAGACAGTGTAATTTTCCCAAACTAGAAATGCAAAAAGAACATTAAAAAAGAAGATAATATGAGCTCATAACTAAACTTAAATGTGGAGTGGTACTGAAACAAGACCATTTCAAGCTCAGTGGAGCACTTGTTTACCTTTTCTATCATGTATCATACTTTGATGGGCCATGGCACACCTTGCTTAGTGGAACACAATTTTAACATCTGCTCATCCCAGGATTTAAATTGGTGCCAGAGTACTCTTTTAATGGTATGCCAGAAGAAGAGAGGTTTCAGCAATGAAATAAGAGAATAAACAGTTAGAACCCAGGTACTATTGTTAAGCACATCTAGGAGCAATTAAACAGGCAATTTTAGAAATGTTATGGAGCCCCTAGGAATGATTTTATGCCAGAGAAGCAGCCCCTTTTACCCATTTCCCTCAACTTTAAACCTGCAAAGTCTGTCCTGAGGTAAATGGATGTTACAAAAGTTACTTAGTTTTCCAAAATTGCCTGCAAACCTCTGTGCAAATTTAGGGTCACTGCCTGTCCAAGTGCTCTGCGGTGGCACTCGAAAAATAGCTGGAAACAGAACACACATCCACCCAGAGAAATGCAATGAGAAAGAAATAGGTTAACCTGTCTTCATACGTGTCCAGAGGATATCATTAACATTCATGTAGTCATAAAGCAGCACCTGCTGGCTCAACACAGCACATCTTTGCCTTCTACCAATTAACTCTTCAAAAGATAATAGAGAACAGTTTTTGCCCTTCTGCCCCAAGCACAATAACTTGTTTCCTGTTAAGCATTATTAATTATAATGTCCCTGCTGCTTTGCCTCACCGAAATGAACAGTCCCATTAGTGACATAAGCTTCATAGCAAGGTGTATGCCAGCAGGAGCAAGTGCAGAGTTATTGGGCTTTAAAAATATTATACTGCTTTTTATTACTATTGTTGTTCCTTACTTGTTATAGAGCTTTCACTCTTAACCATCCAGAAGGAAAGAAACCCACACATCTCGGTCAAAGCATAGATCCCACCTAGGTAAAGGTGCAAATTCCACAAAGATGTTCATATTACGGTAATGTCAATGATTCAGCAAGCAAAGCCCCAGCAAAAGGCTTGGTGTGACAAGTCATGTGATGAGATGGGCAGAGACACACCCCAAAAAAGCTGTAACCATGTTCTGCATGGCTAAATGTAAACTGCAGTCAGATGCTGATGGGAAGAGAGAAGGTGAAGGTGAGCCTTCCTCTGCGGTCACGTGTAAGGAGCTGTGACCAGGCCACTGCACAGCAGCTGGGGGCTACCATCTTTCACAGGCCCTGGGCTCTCCCCCATGGCCCTTTCAGGACCATCTCTTCCCCAGTGCACTCAAGCAATGCAGCCACCCCTTGTGCAAGGTTTCTGAGATGGTGTCTGATGAGGTCACACATACACAAGCTTTGTATCTCTGATTTACAGTGTGAAGATCACTGTCTCTTCTGCAAGGTGTCTCTTACAGCCCATTTCATGCCCTGTGCCTGAGCTGCCAGCCCTGTCTCGGCAGACACCACCAGGTCTGAGCACTCCTGGTCTGAGCAGAGTTGGCTGTACAAGAAGCAAGTTAAACCTGCTCTGCTTAGGGAAAGGAAAGCTCTTCCCTTTCCACCTGTATGCAGGGATGAGGTGGCAGATATATGTGATGGCCATTAAAATATTTTACATGGTATTTAACCTGAGCATTTTGGCAGAGACCATAATCCATCTGAGCTGTCTGTACAACATAAACATACAGTATATGGCAGCCAGCCCATTAACTGAAGAGCTGTTTTGCATAACACAGACACTGAGGTCACACATTGTGCTTGTATTACCCCTCCTATCTTACCAAAGTCACTTTCTGCATAGACAGGATGTCAGGAATATGATTTACTGGTTTTGCTTGTCAGTGCACTGCAGATGATCACAGACCAAGTATCACTGCTGAATGGATGAACGGACACTGGTTCCTGTATCTAGACCAGAAAGACGCAATGTGCAACTAGTTTCTGTCTAAAGCCAAGTTGCCATTAGTAGCTTTCAGAAAGCTTCACGATTGCTCCTCTAAAAGTGTGCCTGATTGCATGTTTATTCACAAGTTTGAGCTGCACAGAAAAGTGCAGTTCTGGCTGCTGAATCTCTGTCAGCCCTCCTTGCATGAGTCAGTCAAGCCTTTCCAGAGCCATGAAATGCTTTGTATTATTTGCTGCTGGGATTGTCACATCTTCAATATCTAACAAGGTACCTGGAGACTGTCCCTCTATTTCTAGCAAAGATTTCTGCCTGACACTAATAAGAAGACAGCATCCCAACACCACCTTTTCGAGGCAGAAAGGGGCACTCCAGTGACCTGGGAAGCCTCATCTGAAATAACTAAGTCAAAGCCTGCCATCATCTTACAGACAAGGTACATGCCATCAGCCCATATCTTCCTCACCTTCCACCTCAATGCTGATTAATTTCTCCAAGTCTCATCCCAAGGATTGCTGAATGACAGAAAAAGAGATATTTCTGTGACTCACAGGCCAGTTTTTGCAGTGCATCTTTATCTGCTTTGCCTGATTGATCAAAGATACCATTATCTGCTGTACTCTGCAATCTCATTGACTAGGTTCAGCCTTGCTAACTTCTTGCCTTCAACTATCATAAAGATTGCTAAAAATAAAGCTAAAATAAAAAGGTGGGTTTTTGTTGTTTGTTGTTTTTTTTTACTGCATTGTGGATCTTTATAGCGGTCAAATTTCCTTCCCACCACTCAGAGAAGTTACCTTCTTTCTGATGACAGTGGATTATCTTTTGCAAATAATGAGACATCTGCCTAATTATTTGTCTTTGTTTTTTCTTTCTCTTTGCATCAGCTCCACCCCACCAAACACAGAGTCCTAAGAAACCATAGTCAGCCATCTCCATTTACATCTACACAAATCCGCCAAAATTCCTCTTTTGGGGAAGCCCCAGGCAGTACTGTTTAAAGGCCAAAATTTAGATGCAGCAAACACACTTGAGCAAACGAGATCAGAAATTTCTTGCCTTGTTGTTGAAACCCATCATCCTTGATACACAGCTGCCACCAATGCACAGCCATACCCGGGTGATGGCAAGGGCTGATCTCCTGGGAGGCCTGCTAAAGAAGCTGCTTCTGAGATCCAGGTGAATGGTAATGCCAAGTGAAACTGTTATTGTTCTGTGGAATATCTGTGTTCTTTGTGAGGAGAACATAGAACTGGAAGAACAGGCACTCACAGAAATACCTGAAGCAGCATTCCTTCCATATTATGCATATGAAGCATCAATACCTGAGAAGTGACATCCCACAACTTTCTTTTTTCCCCAAACAAGAAAATCACTGCAAAACTTCTTAAGAAAAGCAGATGTGGTCAACAAAAGAACTAAAATATGGTTGGAGCAAGAAGTTTATTAAAAAGATAGTTCTTTTAAATGCCTTGTCATTTGCAAATACATTTAAAATAAATGACAGAGATAGCAGCTCTTCCTTATACTGACATCTTTGTACTGTGTCTGAGAAACCACGGGTACAAGTTCACATACATGTCACTGTGCAAAGCGCTTGTGGTAATCATTTTCATGGGGAAAAATAAGTACTTGAAGGCTCATATATTTTATGTCATGAATTCAGTTAATGCACACATCAATCAGATTGTCAAAGCTGTTTACAGCCCATGACTGGATATTTCTAGTTTTTGACATATTATATCAAAGAGAACCAAAAGCCTTGAAACATAATTTTATAGCGCTCTCTCTCTCTCTCTCTCTCTCTATTCACAGCTTTCTTCCCATATTCAATTTTTCTGGTAAATTCTTTATATTATTTGCAGCTCCTTCAGAATTCCACAGTCACCAGCTTATTAACAATATCAAGATCACATTATTCCACTTCTGTGAACCTGCTCTGGGTTTTCCCCAAAACTTACAAGGACTAAGATTCACAATATTTAGGTAGATTGAACTTCCACCTCCTTCTAAATTAAATTGCTCTGGTATTCCTTCCTGAATTTTCACATCACTATCTAGTTTCTTTCATCCAATTTCAAAAATGTACTGTTATTCTTTTTTCTCCATGGTCTTCTTTTTTTTCTTTTTATTTTTTTATTTTTGTGCTTAATGACTTTATGTCTGGCTGTTGATTTTTTACAAGCTGTGTCTCCTCTGAGTTTCTTCAAAGTTTAGAACCAGTCTAAGATACGAGTCCCAGCAGAGGGTGTGAGAAGGAAGAAGGGTTGGCGCAACTATGTTTTTTCTTGTGAAAATTTAGAACCCCGGAATTAGAAATGACCCTTTCTTCTATATTTTTCCACTAGATGAAAATCATTAAGAAATACCAAGTTTTTTCTCCATGTATACCACATGTAACAAAACAGGGATTTTGGAGTCAATTATTTCAAGCCATGAAGACACAACACTCACTAACTTAGTGAGTACCAGCACAGGAAATTTCTAGCAACATGCACTGGAAAGGTGTAAGCTCAGATGTGCTCTACACCATCACCAAATGAGATCAGCTCCACCTGATGGACTGTCTGTAAGAGACAGACACTGGACTTGACAGCCAGCCCATGAAAAATGAAGAGGTGTGATTTATTCAAAGGACCAAATATCTCATAAAACTGGGCAGGGGGAAGAAAGAAAAATGCAGGAGGGGAGAGGAGTCAGAAAAGTCCAAAATTTGTGGAGGCAACTACAGGATAAAAACAACCAAACAGTACTACTGCAAGAACTTGGTCATAAAGTTTAATGGCTTGTTATTTATATGAAGCCTTCAGTAACACAGTAAGTGTCTGTTTTCCCTGACTTCACATCTTTTCTGTTGAATGCTTTCTTTTCTCTCTTTCTCTCTCTCCATTTTAATTTAAACAATGTATCTGGGTTGAGT
The DNA here is from genome assembly GCF_014805655.1 of Passer montanus. Classification (NCBI taxonomy): domain Eukaryota; kingdom Metazoa; phylum Chordata; class Aves; order Passeriformes; family Passeridae; genus Passer; species Passer montanus. Next base: position 5,962,040 of record NW_024368374.1, on the reverse strand, counting down.
GTGACTGTAAAGCAGACTCTTACCAGAGACAGAGGTGTGTGCCAACTGGAAAAGGCTCCACTCCCTTTGGGGAATGATCCTTTCCCAGGGTCATTCCCCACCAGCCACACCTGAGGACAACAAGCCTGCAGTGCTGTGATTAGCCAGGAATGTGCTCCAAGGGTAGCAAAGAGACAGCATGCCCCAGTAGCTTGCATGCAGCAGGATTTCAAGTTTTGAGGTGTTGTCAAACATTGTTTTCCTCCAAGACATTTATTAAACACTAGATTATAGAGTGCCCTGGTAGGTTTGCATGAAGGACATTGTGAGACTGACTGACAGACTGATGGGATAAAGATGTCAGGAAAGCGTTCAAAATTTACTTTTGGCAAGAGTCAAGAAAAGGAAGGGGAAAGCCTTCCAAATCTTGCTGCAAATAGGCTTTCCCACACATTTAATGGGGAAAATAAATGTGCAGATTCTGAGACCCTACTTTGAATCACATTAGTGATTTCAGATGCTTCATCATTCTCTACATCATATGAACTGCAGATTTTGATTTCCCAGACTCTGCTAATAACAAGCCCTGTAATTAGGTGTCTGTCCTTTGCAATCAGCACTACAGCTATCTGTTCATAGAAGAAAAATTGGAGGGTGGGAGAACCACTCAAGAGCATAGGAAAGCTGTCACTGGTGTAGTGTGGCTGGCTAATGGTTTCAGAAAAGTTATTAGGTATGTAGCATGTTCATAAAAATGTTCTTGCTCATTTGTCTGTCTGATTGAACCCACACAAGTTTTGGGTGCGAGCTCATTTTCTCAGACTCCAGTAGTTAAGTTACAGATTTCTTCTGATTTCCTCCGCCCCTGTACCCATGAGCCATTTGCCTGGATGACTGGCCACAGACTGTTCCTGCCCATTAGGCAAGATTTGCTTTTGAAGTTTGATACAGCAAGATGATGTAGAAAGGCATAATGGAGAATGCTGCCTAGGGATTTACTCTCCTATTTTACACTAATTTTTATTTTGCCCATGCAGTTTGCTGGTTTCTGTTCTTTGACTTGAAAAGAGGAGCCCAAGCATGTCAGCAGGCAAAAATCAGACTGTTACCTGACTATCTTGGAAAGCTTAGAGAGACAGCAACAAGGAGGCTTCAGTGTAAAAACTTGGCCTGTTAAAGTCACAACATCATCAAATGCATGAGGGATTTTACATCCAAAAGTAGAGATATTTTGCCGGTCTTATCACAGCCATTACAAGCAAAAGAGCAAAAATTAATCTGATTATGCTGCCTACAGTAAGGCAAAAGTCTGCATTGCACTGTTGAGATCACAGCAGCTCCACAAACCATTCTGGTGGAGTTCTTCTGGACCCCATTTTATGTCTGGAGAAGTAAATTTCCCCACCAAGTTGTCTCTGATTACATTTTAAAAATTAATTTAACGCCATTGAATCCTATTCTTCACTCCAGCAAAACTGCCTTTGGAGAAAGCAATGACAGCTCCCAGACATAATTTTCTGCCCAGTACTTGCTGAGAGTCTCTTCATCTCTGAGGTTTCCAAAGCCAGGAGGGTTATTTTCAGGGACACACATATTAAAATAAATGCTAAATCCAAAGGACCGCATGCTGTGGCGCTTGATTGGATTTGGACAAAGAATGTCACTTTCTAAAGTCAACCCTGCATGTAGATGATTTTTTTTCACCAGCTAATCATGATTGTGAGAACATAAATCATGCGAATTACAATGAGTGGAGTTGATGAACATGCACCACAGGAACTCCAACTTCAAGCCCCTTTGAGGTCACCACTGGAGAAAGTCCATTCCCTAGGGCTTGATTTCTGCTGCCTAGCACATTCCCTCCTTAGCCACACTCTTGAGGGAGATGAGAAGTACACCACCTTTGCTTCTGTTCTGTCTCTAAACTGTCTCTCCTTTTATCAGGAAAATGAAGCCCCATAAGTGTCTGTAAAGTCTTCCTGTATTTTTTCCACATTCACTTGCTACCAGGCTCTTAATAATTGGATATAAAGTGAAAATCCTCAGGAGCACAAGAGTGAAGTCTGCAAGTGCACGGGAATTCAGACCTCTCAATATTTATTTTTAGCATTAAATACTTCATGCAAAAACAATGACTTTGACTCCCAAGGCCTTCCCTCTCTTATCTCAAAAACTGTTCATACATATGCTGCAGGATCCCGATGCAAATATAAAAAGGGGATTATGTTGTATGTGTAGTAAATCCTGTTTTTACACTAAATAGGCAAGAGCTAACAGAGAGCCTTTGGATTAAAAATAGGTCCCTCTTTGCTGAGCACACTAAAGTATTCTTACCTTTGGCTTCCCTGCCATGCAGGAATTTACTTTTTCCTGGTGACAAATTAAAGTGATTTATAAAATCTATAGTGTATTAGAGGTATGTTCTGTAAAATGAACGATTTTGATTTAAATAACTGTATATTAGGGAATGTTTTCTGCCTCCACAAAATTAGTCCTTGTTTTGAGCCTGAATCTGTGCCCCAGCCCGTGTGTGACAGCACCATTGCACAAGAAACTTCCCTGCCCTTAAGAAAACATTGGGGACACAAGGTGAAAGTTGACATCACAGCTCTCTGAGTGGAAGGTGAGCAGTGCCCCTGGCCCCAGACATCATCTTTGACCATCATCTGGTGTTTTCTCTCCACCCCTTGCAGCAGGATCCAGGAGGAGGAAAACTCCTGCAGTCTCACCAGATCAACTGTTACTTCTAGGACCACACATCAAACTCATTGGCATTTTGGCTCAATTTTTATGGCTTTTTTCATGAAGAGGAAAATCAGGCTGTGGTGTTGAGCTGAGGGACACAGAAAGCAGAGGGCTCGGCAGGCAGCCCAGCTGCAGGACCGCTGACCTGGTCATGTGGTTTTTTGTTTCACCCATTTTCATTTGTTCCCTTAAAACATTTTTTAAAACACCAACACACTGCTGAGTACAAGGAAAATTCCTCTCTCTGAGTCTTGTGAGAGCAACCCCTGGGTCCACAATGAACATGGTCACCAGAGTGGAAAATACCCCACAGAGTCTGATGGAGGGACTTAAAGGAACTGACTGCAGAGGGTAAAGCACAGCTGGAGGAAGCAGAGATGGAGCCACAACTTCCTGACAGCAGCAGTACATCTCACAGCTGGACTCAGCCAAACACTCCCTTTAAAAGTGGTTTTCCTTTCCTTTCAAGAAATCTCTGAGAGAAATGTAGAAGCAGTTTTTGCCCAAGTCATTAGCCTTTGCAACTTGCCCAAGACCTCTCAGCTCAGACACTCAGCTGCCAGAATAAGCAGCAACCTTATTTCACCTCTGCATGGTAGAAAAACAAGGCACATATAAAAAAGACCTAAACCCAACAAGCTGCAGAGCCCTTTTGAAGACAGCAGGGGTTACTGACACACTCCATGCCCCAACACTGGCAAATGGATGGGGTGAGGATGTTGGTGTGCTGTGGCCCTTGGGGGCAGCTCATGCCAGAGAAGGCTCAAGATGCAGCACACAGCAAAAAGGAACAACAAGGAACACTTGGGTGGAACCTGTCCACCTTGACTTAGATGATGAGGTACCCAGGCTCTCCTTCTGGAGAAGCACAGAAGGGCACTTCAGCCACCTTCCCCCCAGGGCTTGCCAGGGGCAGGACAGAGAAGGCTCAAGATGCAGCACACAGCAAAAAGGAACAACAAGGAACACTTGGGTGGAACCTGTCCACCTTGACTTAGATGATGAGGTACCCAGGTTCTCCTTCTGGAGAGGCACAGAAGGGCACTTTTCAGCCACCTCCCCCCAGGGCTTGCCAGGGGCAGGGTGCCCCAGGCACTGGCAGTATGATCCTTCCTCCAGACAAGCTCACAGGCTGGCACCCCTCTTCCAGCATGCCAGGCAGGTGTGACATCTCTGGAGGAGATCTCACGTATCCTCCACCACTGCAAGGCCCCGTCCCCTCCATCCCCCAGCCCTGGCCAATCTCCCACAGCCCCACCAAAACATCCTGGAAGAGTTGCAAGCTGGCAGGAGCCCTCATCCCCTTGACTGACAAATGTGGCATGGCAATGTGGGAGCTATGGCAACAGAATCCTCATAGAATCCCAACAGAACCCAAACAGAACCCCAATGAATCCCCAACGGAATGTGCAGGGGTGGGGAGCAACAGCCCAGCCAAACAGTGACAAGAAGAGTCCCAACAACACCCAGGGACACTAAGGACAAAGAGGGTGCCCCAGGCACCTCCCAGCAAGCAGATCTCTGCCAGGTCCTTGTGGCAAGGAGTCTCCTGGATATTCCTGCCCAAAAAGGTATGCCTGTTCTGTGACACTTGTGCAGGGTTTGATGAGGACCAAGCTTGTTTTGTGGCTACTGGATGCTGCTTTACTCTTTATCCCCCTTGTATCCCTTGTTGAACCCAAATTTGCTGTTCTTCTTTCCTGGTTTCCCTTTCACATGGGAGATGAAAACCAAACCCCTGATGGAAAAAAAATCCCATCCAGTATGGGAGTTAGGAAGGAAAGAGGAGGAGAAAGCTGCAGGATGCCCCAAAGGCCATCACTTCCCTGCAGCAGGCAGGGGTAGAGACAGAAGCAGGGGTAATGGGAAATGGAGAGATACAGAGTCAACCTCCTCCCTCAGATTCCAACCACCCCTGAAATCGGAATTTCCTGAGATATAGGAGCAATAATTAGCCAGACCACACTATAGCATACCGTAATAAAAATTAAAAATAGAAAGGGAAAATTAAGAAAAACATGCTCAAATATATGTTGAGCCAATCCTTGTGAGGGCTGGAGTCAGTGCGCCCTCTGCTCACTCCTCTCTGGCTGCAGATACTGCCACAGACCCTCAGGCTGGCAGGCCCTAGAAATGGCACATGGAGACAACACAACCTGGCAGGTAGCTTCTTGCCAAGGTGCCTATGAACAGGGCACAGGCAAGAGATTTTTTACGTCATCTGGTAGGACTGTGCCTTAGCAGGGTCAGTGTTGACAGCATTGTCCCCTGGCATCTTTCTCATTCTCCAAGTTCTCTTCATAAACAATATTTACATTCCTTAATCTCTTTATTTTCTTTATCATAAATTTCTACTTCAGAACTTGTAGTTTTAATACAAGACAATCCTGTGACTATATGTATTTTTACCTTTGACTTAACAGAACATTAAGATATCTGGATGTGCAGCATAAATAAGAGACTCTGTTGAATAGCATAAGAATTGTTTATTCCATCAGGGTAAGGAGGAGACACCAGAGAACTTCTCAGCTCTCTCTCAATGCAACTGGCTCTGTATAACTGTGATTTTTTTCTGCTCTAAACCTACAGCAGATATAGTTACTCGATATCACTGCAAATTTACACCACTGTTTTTTGACTGGGTGCATTGTGACTGACTTTTAGTTCTATGCTTAGGGGCCAATGGATTAATTATGCATTATTTGCCACCTCTTAGAAATGCTCCCTCTCATCTCTACTAAAATATTTGACTGCTGCTGAGGGCAGAACAAAAGGCAGTGGAGCTGGGGGTCCCCTTTTGCACTGCAGGACGTGAAGCAGGAGTGACTGTCCTTCCAGAAGTCCTTTGCGTGGATGAGAGGATCAGGTCCTCTGAGCCAATATGAGGAAAAATGTTTCTACCTGCAGTTTGCTGCAGTGTTAGAAATCAAAACCACAGCCAGCAGTAACTTCAGCTCTGTGTTACCCAGAGCCAAACCCAATAAATCCCTGGCACTGCTGTCAGATGAGTCCTTTACTCTTCCAGAGCATGAAAGAGACGGAACCACTGGCAGTTAATGGGGATTTCTGTGCTCTCAGACAGTCTAACTTCAGAGCACTTCTTGTGTCTCACGCCACAAGTCCCAGTGCACACACTAACAACCATGATTTATGGCTGGAGCTGCTTTGCTGTACTGTGCAGTGTAATTGCTGTGCTCTTGAAGTGCCAGGCTTTCTGAAGAGCATTCATGGACTCTACTCCTCAGCTGTGTGTCCTGTCTGCTCTGCGTCCCAGGCAATGGCATCTGTTTTAAATCCCAGCAGCAAAGGTTGGGAGTCTGATTCTGCATACCCCTCTTAAGCTGTTTATGCTTACATGTTACAAATGTAATCTTTTTTGACTTACCAGAATATATGGATTCCATTCCTGTTGTGGGTGGTACTGGTTGCAAGCAGAGGCAGCTGGTTCTCATCCCTGCACCTGCAGAACTAGCATGATCTTTGAAACCTTAAGGCTGAGTGAATTCTCTGGGCCCTGGATCATCACATATTTGCCATGTATTTCTAGAAGCCTACTAATGGCCACTGCATGTTACAGAGAGGTAATCAGCCACTCAGCTGGAGCCAATGTCACTTCTGTGGTGAGACCCAGGCTTTTGGATGCATCCCTCCAAATGGAAAGACACTGCTGAGATGAGTATTGCTGGCTCTGCCAGTGCTCACAGGACTGGCAGGATGCAACAGGCACAAGAGCTGCACAACAGGAGACCACTCCAGAACCTTCTGTGTGATTTACAGTGACCAATTGCTTTCCAAACATCTTTCAAAGTGCAAAGTACAGAAACAGGGTTATTTTAGGAGACTGTTTTCTCTACAAGAGCTGTGATTATAATTCAGAATTTGGAGTCTACTCTGGACACAGCTGCAATGGCAGAAATAGATGAAACAACTTGCTTGCTTTCAATAGACTTGTTTGACAATTAAAATGCATAAATGTGTTGGGGTTTTTGTAGAGATATATATTCTACTGCATTATATCTATGAATGTGCAAAATGTGTATAATAATAACAACAGTACTGTGTGTATAATGTGCACACTACTGTCCTTGAATCTGTAAATATTTGAATACCCTTATGTATATATATACAAACGTATCTGCCTCTTTAGCATTTAAGGAAGTGTGGAGTCCACCACCCCAGCCTGCCCTTGGTGGGGGTGTTAGGCCGTAGCTCTGGGCATCACAGCACCTGTGGTGCCTCTGCCCCAACAAAATGGGGAGACTGCAGGGATGCTTTACAGGAGACCCCAGTCCCTGACAGCTCCTGACATCAGCTCTTGCACTGGAAAGTCCTGCCAGAATGGCACATCTAAACAAAGTCAAGGCACTGTCAGATGCCTTTCATTGCAGTGGGCTATAAACTAGGAGATTACAAATCCCATAGGATCAAGCAGGCATTGCTTAGAGGGAAAGTTTCCCTCTACCAGCACAAATGTCTTGAAGATTGTGATGGAAAGCAGAGACCGACTAACCTCTGATTTACACAGTATTCTCTCCAGACCTGTTGTGGTGTAGAAACTCCACTGCAATGTCTGTGTACAGATGTCTCTTTAGTCTTGTGTGCACAGCACTCCTACCTTTTGGGATATGTGCAGGGGTCTTACAGTAGGAATTAATCTAGTTGATATTTTGCAGTATAGCATAGAGTTTAATTCTCATTTGATGGCATCGCACTGTCTGTCTTCTGCCTCTGCCTGGGGAGTTACGGATGTGCAAATAAAACCATTTGCCCTGAGATGATCCTGCAGGGAAGGTGTTGTCTCTTTTGCAGCACCCTGCAGAGCTGCCTGGGATACTGGGTCCCACCAGGTGCTGTCAGTGAAAGAGCTTGGCAATATTTTCCTGGCCATCCTTCCCCGCGGTGGAGGATCCCAACCCAAGGAATGTGGTCACAGAAAGAGTCAACTCTGATTCTTAATGAGGGATGATGGGAGAGCTCAGAGTAAGGAAAACAAGGCTTTGGTGATGAGGCTGGTGGTTGTGGTGGGAATACCCATGTGTGGCTGGGAAGCTTGGTTTGCCAGCCTCACTTTGCTCAGGGAAGTGCCACAGGATGGAGATGGCAGGAGGCGCTGCTCTGGCCTCCCCTGGACATATCCAGCCTGGCTGTGTCTGAGAGCACAGGAGTGGTGGGCTGTGAGATGAGGCATGACAACAAGAGCTAAAGAAATATCAGGGTAGCGGCGCCAGAGAGGCAATTCCATGGTTATTAACACAAACACAGCCATCGCTCTGCCTTTGTCTCCTGATGAATCAGAGGAAATTGCCTCCCGAGCCCTTCGCCTTCCAGCTACTTCAGCTGTGTTTTGTTTCTCTAAGATTCAAATATTCTGACTAGATTTCACTATATTATTATGAGAACAGAAGAGCTATAGAGAAAGTGAAGCCACACGGAGGAAATAGCCGGTAAATGTTGCTTTGAATTCTCTTGCTTTTTATGACAAACTCTGATGTCAGGGACAGATATGGCTTTGGAGATGTGTTGCAATGCTGCAGATGTGTTTGTGAAAACTTAGTGACAATTTCCTGTGACATTGCAGTGGGCAGCTTGCCATCATCTATGAGATTTTTAAGCCTGCCTTTTAGATGTAACTGATTCTTCTGTTTAATGCCAGTCCCCATGAACTATGAGCTTACAAAACCAAGAGCTTCTTCTTTGTGTGCCAATCCTGTCTGGCCTAGATTAGCAAAATGTTCTATTTGCATTTTGCAAAAAAAAAATTGGACTTTGTAACAAAAATATGCATCAGGTCAAGTGAAAAATGTGACAGTTTGATATCAAAATGCCAGAATGGCTCATGATGGATAGGGTGAGGCAAACTTCCAAAGCACGAATATTTAATTTTGGCACTTTCAGAATGTGGCATTCCATCCCTCTAATTTGCCATGGGTTTTTTGTTTCTAACATTTCTTCTGATGAAAAGAAGCATGCAAACAAAAAACCCCCGCTCCATATTTAGAATTCAATAAAATACTTCATTTTATCCTCTTCAGTTTCTTTGAAAAGTTCAACATGAACACTCAAGTGCTGCATTCCTTCAAACTGTGTGGAAGCTGCTGATCTGGGAGTTGTGCAGCTTTGATGTGCCAAGTGCCAACAGAGGGTATTCTAAAAGCTGCTGTAATTCAGATTATTTGGTGGGACCATCCTGATGGGTGTGAAACCTCAGTCTGGCAGGTACAGTACAAGAACAGGGACAGAAATTGTCTGTCCTGAGGGCTTTACCTTCCTGATCTATGAATCCCATTGGGTCAAGGATATGTTTTTGTCTGGAGTGATGCAGAGAGAACAGGATAATCCATTCAAAACCGTTTTCCACCACTGGAAGAGTAGTTCTCCACACTTCTTGTATGAGGTGATTTTTCTTTTTTGTTTTGGAGAAAGTCAGGATAGGAAGGGTGGCAAGGCAACGTAGACAAGCTGTATATGAAGGATGAGATCCTGCCCTTGGGCACTGCTGCTGCTGCTGCATGGGGCCAGGCAGGGAGCTAAACCCTCAGGTTCATGGCTTGTGCTCTTTCATTCGCTTTGAGAAATGCTCAGCTCAGTTGTGTTTTTATTTATTTCAATTCCCCATTTTCAAAGTTGCAAGAGAAAATATTTTAAAAGCCTTACTAATGATACATTATAAAACATCCTTGAAGACATTCATGAAGAGGAAGAGTTCAAGGAGAGCAGTGAGCGTTAAGCGATGGCGGTGTGCAGGGACACACGTGGGTGAGACACTGTGCACAGACACAAGGCCAGGACAGCCCTTGCCACACAGGCATTGTGAAAGTGGCACCAGCTTGCCGCAGAGCAGACTCTGAGCTTGCCCAGATCCATGCACTGCAATCCCAGGCAAATGGCAACTACAGGCATTGCAGCAGGGATGCAGGTGGTCCTGGGCTGAGGGAAGACCAAAATAGCTGGGCTAAATGTGATTTCCAAGCACAAGGTGATGAAACACAATTATTAACCTCTGCTTGGCAGTGGTGAGGCACATCTGGAATCCTGTGTCTTGTCTGGGGCTCCCCAGTGTGAGAGACAACGTACTGGAGAAAAATGTCACCAAGACATGCAGAGGCTGGAGCTTATGTGCACAACAGGAGGTTGAGAGAAATGGGTCTGTTCAGCTTGGAGGAGAAAATACTCAAGTACCTCTCATTGCTGCCTGAAGCTGCTAAATGAGAGGGTGAGGACAAAACAGACTTCTCAGAGCTGCACTTTGGTGGGATAAGGGACAAGAGATGCATACTGGAGTATGGGAAATTCCAATTAAATATTAGCAAAAGTATTTTCAGCATAAGGGTGGTTAAATACTAGAGTTGGAAAGGTTTTAGAATCTTAGCTTTTGGAAATACTTAAAATTTGCCTAGACAAAACCCCAAGGACTCTGATCTAGTAGACTTGCCTTGTGGAGAGTCCTGGACCCTGGTGGCCTCCAGAGGCATCTTCCAGCCCTGCTGGTTCTACAGCTCTGTAACCCAAAAACTCAACAGGGAAAGCAGAATGACAGCAGTACAAAGATCATCAGAGCTAATGACATAGAAATGTCTTAAAGTATGATTAAGAAGCAAAGGGATCTTAAAAGTCTGTTACAAGAATGAAATGGCAGAATTGTTCATGAACGGCAGAAATGACAGATTTTTCCAAAACTAGCTCCCTAAGGAGATTAAAATTAAGCAACATAATTAGATACATGATAATAAGATGCTTTGTATCCCAGCAATGAAAGATGCAGTGTAAAGACAGGTTCTTCACAACCAGGTGTTGTCAGCTAATCTTTGAGGGTCTTTCCTGGTCATTTGCAATCTGTTTTCACCATTACCTGGATCAGAAGGAAAGTTCCAGAAAAGTGAAAAGAAAATTAACCCAAGAGAAGGATCATAGGATAATTAAAGATCATCCTAAATGTGTATTCAACACATAGTTCGGGAATATGGCTTTTGTCAGAACAACCAACACAGTGATTTCTTTTAATGAGATATTGCACAAGTTTGATTGACAAAAGTGAAAATACCAATACCCCGTACATGTTCTTCTCTGTAGCACTTGAGCTCATTGTGTCAGGCACTTGTATTACACAAGTAAACCAGTTTAGCCTTGTGGATTCAAACATGCTAAACGTCGTGTCTAAGACTTAGAGGCTTCAGAATGCAAGAAATGGTAACAGGGGATCATCACCAGAGCACCCCAGAAACAGCCCTGGCTGGGACCTTGCCTGGGCAGCATCGTCACCTTGGACAGTGCTCTGCTGGTCCTGCTCGGCCCTTACCTACTCCCTTCTCAAAAATTATTCCACTGGGGAGGCCGAGCCCACTGAGGCATCCCCAGGGCACCTGCAATGCCTGAGTGTGAGTGTGTCTGTGGGCTCCCACCGTTCTGGCAGAGGCCTCTCTGCCGAGGGCAATGGGAGGTTTTGGGTCTTCTGCACTGATGAAACGCCTGGAAACACCACCTCAGTCTGCAGTCAGACAGAGCAGAGGAGCATCATGCCTGATGGGAATTGACAGCGAGGGGCAGACCAGGAAAGAGGAGGTTGCAAAGCACTATTTCTGCCAAAATAACCTTATTATTTTTCCCTCATTTATCTTTTGACATTAAACAGATTGAGTGGGAGAACGGAAGATGCAGACACAATTAAGCAGATATTGCAAGCATGAGGGTGAGTTGCTTTTTATGGCTAGTTTATGTTTCAGACACACAACTATACAGAATAATGCAATAAGAAAAACCATGCAGTATTTACCCTGGGTTTATTCACTGCAGGTCCTCTGAGAGCTGCTTTTGTTTGTCTTTATTTAATTGGCATGGTTGGATGGCCACCAGCAGGTCCAATTAAACAGATTCAATAGATTCCACTGTACATTTTTATTTTTTTCTCCATCAGCGTGTAGCAAAAATTGCCCAAAATAATTTGTCTGAGTACTAGTAATGAATATAAAGTGCACTCTCTTCCAGCCTGCACACAGTAAGTTTCAGCTGTACAGCATTTTACAGCCAAAGCAAACTAGGTTAATAATGAAATCACTGATGCAATCTTTAGTATAGCCTTAGTGGGGAAGAGGGTAGTGTGTTATGATATGAGATATTTGGTTGCTCAACTTTGGGCATATCTGAAACACAGAGAGGCATTATGTCATCCTTTGTAGCTATCTTAAGTTTTGGCCTTAAGTGTTAGGTGGGAACAATTTAAGAAAATCCCACCAATAAGACCTGAGCACGCCCTCAATATCAGGTATTTGTTTAAGTGCTTTGTTGAATTGGTGCCTAGTAGATCCTCTTGAAAAGAAAGTGATTTTCAATCTAATAAGGTTATCTTAGTGTGAACATTTTAACTACATCAATCAATATGCCCATCAGGAGTAAATGACTAATGGGATTTCTCCTTTCTTTCTTTGTTGCAAGAATGATGAATTGACTTTGCCTGTTGCTAAAGATTCTCATCTCCTTAATGCATTGCAGATATGTTTCATGGACACAAGCTGTCAGGGTTTTGCAGTAACCACTTCCAACCAAAAACATTTTCCCTTCGGATTTGGTCATCATATCCCAGTTCTGCTCTCACAGTGGAAAATTTGAAAAGGCTGGAAGAGGAATATGTGGCTTCTAAAGAAGCCTTCAAAATCCAGAGAATACAAGATTATATTGAGCAGGCTAATCTTGCTCTCTTCCACAAAGAGACGACTAGGAGAACCAGCAGATGCTGTGCCTGTGATGCAGAGCATGAAGAAGCCTTTTTATTCCTTCCTGCTAAACAAGCAAAAATTGCAATTGGGTTTCCTGAAAGACCTCTGAAGAAAGAAGAGATATTGACAGGTATTTTTGAGCAATCCATTACAGGGAAGAAGATAAAAGAAGTCAGTTTTTCTGGAGCTTTCCTACGTTGCTCTACATTACCTATCATAGAATCATAGAATGAATCATCATAGAATGGTTTGGGCTGGAAGAGACCTTAAAGATCATCTCATTCCAACCCCTCTGCCATGGGCAGGGACACCTTCCACTAGACCAGGTTGCTCAGAGCTCTATCCAACTCTGCCTTGAACAATTCCTGGGATGGGGCATCAACAACTTCACTGGACAACCTGCTCCAGTGTCTCATCACCCTCACAGTAAAGAATTTCCTCCTAACACCTAATATAAGTCTCTCCTCTTTCAATTTAAAACCATTTATCCTTGTCTTGTCACTATCTGACCATTGAAAAAGTCATTCTCCTGCTTTTTTGTAAGCCTCCTTTAAGTACTGAAAGGCCTCTAACGTAGTGTCCCTGGAGCCTTCTCTTTTCCATAGTGAACAACCCCAACTCTCTCAGCATGTCTTCATAGGATAGAACCATCTGTTTTCATTTTGTCTGAATCAGGGTTGCTCTATTGCATGTAAATGCCAACAAATTAATATTAGACAGTTATCTCTCTTATAGGACTTTGAAGCTCTGTTTACTTCAGATAGAGAAATAGGCAGGTAGATAGATACAAGTCGATATACATATCCTTCTTTTAATAATACTTAATTAAGTAAGCCAGCCAGGATGGGGTCACAGCTGCCCCCTGTGAGTGGGTCAGGAAGGGACAGGTGGCTCCATCAAAGCCACTGGAAGGGGACAATACAGCAGCCCTGGAGAACTGCAGCTGGTTGTCTGCACAGGGAGAGTCTGGCTTTCTGCAACACAGACTGGATCACAAACTGGGGTCCAGGTGGGACAGTTTGCCATTATCCTAGGTCTAAACAAAACAAATTTTTTGGAGGAAAGATTGGACTTTTTCCAATAATTCTTCTTGGAACATAGTATGAGCAGGGATTCTGCCTGCTATAGGAGAGCCCCTGGCACAGCCAGCATGAAAGAGCCAGGCTATTCCTTGAAGTAAAGGGTTACCTATTTCCTAAAGAATTAATGCATTGGTCCTCTTTGGGGGTTATCAACAGAAGTGTTTTCTGCTCACTTTTGCATTTTTCTCAATGCAAATTTGCCAGCTCTTCAGAATGAGAAAAATAAACTATTCATACACGTAAGGTTAATGTTTGAAAGAGCTTTCCATGTGCAAATCAAGTATTCTTATCAGGAATATATGTGAGCTGCATCCTTGAGGACAAATCTGTCCTGGCAAGAGTCTGAGAGTCTGAAACCACCACAAAAGACAGGAAGCAAATACATGCAGAAACCTCTCTCAGTGCTATTCTAGGCAGTCATTTCTTAGATTTGCATATCACAATTAAAATTCAGGTGATATATGAAGTTTGATTCAGTAGAGAGATAGTATGTAGACACAGGAAGGTTTACCAAGGAAAGTCAAATATGGGAATGCCTCATTAGGGACTCAGTGTCAACATTTAATATGTCTTCAAGAATTTGTACACTACTGTGGTTCATGGGGATTTTTTGGCTTTTGATTGTTTTTCATAAGAGTGGCTTATGTAATCTGAGCAGTAACCTGCATTTCAATGCTTTTTCAGCCTCCCTGTCACAGCTATCTATATCTCTCTTCTTTTACCATGTGCCTTACTCTTCCACATTTTCTTTTGTACCGTCTCCTCTGCCACCCTACTTCCCTTCCCAAATGCAAACCTAGAGGAGAAAGGTGCTGTTCTGGCAGCAAATCCCTCATGGCACCACACCTGGTTGTAGGGCAGGTTTGGGTCAAAATCACCATTTTGGGTTCACTCCTCATTCTTACAGCATCATAACCTTCCCACAGAGGAGCACCCCAGTCCTCTCCACCCCATCGCTCCTGTGCAGCCACAGGGAAGGTAAAACACCCATGGGAATATGCCCCTCCAAAGAGTCTCTAAAACAGGGAGACCCAAGCTGTTTACAGAGGAAACCTGAACAGAAAGGCAAAGTAAATTAGCTTGTTACTCTTGCCTCTTCCTCTGCAAAGCCTGCCCTCAGTCTCCAGCAACTTTTTTATGGTTCATTTTCAGGAGCTTTTTCTTTGCTCTCCTTCAATTTATTATACCATTAAAACCAGTGGGGAAAAATGTTCCTCGTTAAGGTGAGAAGGTTTTATCTGAAATACCAAATAATGAAATGGCAAGAAATCTCAAGGCAGGAAAAAAAAAAAAATAACCAACCCTCTCTTCTACACAAAAGAGAACCTTTTTTTTATTTTTAAAGAAAACTCTTTCTCTCCTCTCCAGCACCAGCCACATATTCTCCATCACCTCAGCCCAGAGGAACTGTGCCGAAGGAATCCAGGTAAGCAGAGTAATTGGTAACATTTTTCTATACAATTCAGTCACGTTAGGCTGTATTTATGCCATACACAGGCAAGCAGCAGGAACACTGAGCAACTGGAAAATTTACAGTGTGCCTGGGACACTCACAGCCTGGCAGCCTCTGCTGTGCCCTTGCTATTAATAAGCTGGAAGTTATGTCTGTCCGAGGGGCTGTCTTTGGGTCCCTCGACATCAGCTGTATTAAAAGGAATGCTGCCAGCCTCTGCAGAGGGGATTTTTAATTTTTTATTTTATTTTGCTAGACAGATAAATCTTACACAGCATCTCCCAAATCAACTGAGATGTGTGATTTTTATTTTACAGGCTGCTCTTCCAGCTGAGGAAAAAAAATCGGTTTGATTTCCCAGCCACAGTAAATCAGCATAATACCACCCTTCCCACCACGGATGCTGCTGCAGCAACACGGATTTACACCATCTGGAGACAAGGCTCCCTCCTCCCCTCTGCCCCACGTAAACGTAGAGACACATGTAACCTCCCTTGCAGAGAGAAGGCAAGGAAAGGAAATTGAATAGACGCTCTTGTGAAGAGGCAAACAAAGACCAAATTCTTTTCTAGTGACTTTAAACAGCACTCAGTTCATTAATAACAATCTTTATAGGAATATCCAAATTATTTTTTTTAAACTTGTTTCTTCCCTTGGCACCAAGGGAAATGGATGCAAGCAGCTGCTTTAGGGAAAGCTGTTATATTGTCACATTAACACCCTGCAAGGTGTTTTTTGGATTATATTTTATAAATTACATTCATAGGCATTGTAAATATGCTATAGATTTTTAATAAATTTAAATGTCCAACACTTATATAAATAACTGTTCTAAATTCATAACTTTCACTCTGAAAGAGTGCAGACTCTATTTCTTCCCCAAATTTTGAAAATGTTATGGACTGAAGTAAAACATCTGATGACAAATCAAGGGAAATCAGTCTTAAAAGTTTCCTGGCTAAAGTCACTACACAAATGCAAAACAAAAAAAAAGAGATTTTCCTTTGTCTGAAGGTTGGTGAGAGGGCAGCCTGCAGTCCAGCTCCCTGCAGGGCTGTGCTTAAGGGCCTGGCAGTGATTTGGGGTGCAGAGAGCTGCCCATGCCCTGCTGGGGCTGCACCCAGCCCTTCCCGGGCAGGCACGCTGCTCACTCGGAGCACATCTCGTTCTCAGGCTAACACCAGCTTTGACCCAGGGAGCATCCCAAGTCTCCCACCTACAGCTTGGTCCCAGGAACAGGGATTTCCATGAGATTTGGGCTTGATACTGGTCCCAGTTAACCTGCACATAGTCCTCTACTGGGCTCCTTATGTGCAAAGCAGAGACGAAGGCATTTTACTGCCTCAGGAGAGTGGTAGAGCAAACACACAATGGAAGCATCCCCCTATTCCTCATAAGTTTTCATCCACAGATGCATTAATTTGTGTGTGCTCTGCCCAGAATCCTTTACAATTCATAGGTAACTAATATGAAAGCAGTGATGTGTAAAGACCTTGTTGAATTACTAATGGATATAAATAAATAAATAAAATTTTAAACACCCTTCACTCCTTACCTTGAATCAGATCACAGTCAAGCCCCAAGCAAAGTTTGTTCACTATCTTATTTTTATTATTTTGTGGTTTGTTTTTTTTCATTTGCCAAAGCCACAGGTATCTTTAAATTAGTGTATCACAGAGACTGTAAAAAAAAATATCCCTACATTACACAGATAGTAGTGGCTAGACACCTTGATAGCTCTGTGTTGTAGGCTCAGAATGATCTTGTACCTTGAGTGACAACTTCAGGAGAAAGGAAAGAGTGGAAGGGTGTATGGAAAGCCTCAGCTGCTGCTGAACATGCTGTGGTAAAAGAGAGGTGTCTCTGCAAGTGGGGACAGCATCCCTGCAAGGGGGGACAGTGTCCAAGGGTGTCCCAGTCCAAGTGTGCACAGAGAGACACCGTATTGTCATCAGAATGGGAGTCACCTACTGCCATGTGCAGAACTGTGTCAGCTGAGATCAGCAGGAGGGTGATTTTAGGACTGATAAAACCTCGTTTTGTCCAGTGGCAAGGAAAGCAGTGAGATCACAGAAGAGTCTGCACAGGTGCCAGCAATACTCTTTGTCCATTCTGGTGTGCCGGCTTCTCCTCTGTGCTGTCCTTAGCTTTATGAGGGCAATTCTCTCCTCTGCTTGCTGCAGAGCTCACTTCACAAGCATAAGTGCCTTGCATGACCTGTGTCCTGAGCTCTGTTCCTCTCCTCTTAAGCAGGGCACCCTCCTGGTGAGCCAGGGCAATGCTAAGCCCCTCACCTGAGAGCCCAGCAGCTGAAGAGCAGCATCAAGGGTGCTCTGAGGAAATGTGACCCCAGCCCACCCTGTCACAGAGCAGGGATTAGCTGATTTTGCTGTGACATGGCCCTGGAAGGCTGCTCTCCATCACCACCCTAACCATGATGCCACAGCTGAGGGATGGCAGATGCTGGGGTGGGAGGATGCCCAGAGGTGCTCAGCATCTCCAGCCTAAGTGTGTCAGTGTGGGCTGCCTCAGCCAGCAGAGATGGTCATGACCCAGAATGGAGGAATATTCCAGACTTCAGCTTCTTGATTTTAACAGGCCTCTTCAGGCTGATGGTTCCCTCTGGTTTTGCCTGAAAAGGGGAAGTTAATTCACTGGAAATTCACCAGTAGTTCAGTGGTGTTGTCAGTCTACCATCAATGTGCAAAAACTCTTCCTCCCCTATTGTAAATGCAAGACCACTGACAAAGGAAGGAATCCTGTTCAGGGAATGTGGAAGATATGCTCCCCTCCCTGCGTTATGCAGCCCTCAGGTTATGCTTCCCCTTTGCCACCAGTGAGGTGAGCTTCAAGGCCAGCATCTCCTTTTAGGCTAGCACAACTCCTCCATCTCCAGGCATCCAAGTTTCAAAGGACATTTGAGGGCCTTTGGAACCATTCACAAATGCGATTCAAATCAATCTCACTGATTTCCAGGGGCTCATCAGACACCTCAGTGTTTTAGGGGTTCCTGGCCTAAGGGTTTCTCCATGAGTGAAGCACAGCATTGTCACCAGGCTGTCCCAGCCCACGAGGGTTTATGAAATGCTTAGCTAGCAAACAAAAAGCATTAACTTCTTGGCTATAGCGTTCTGCCAAATGATAGGCAGGTCGTGCTTCAATGCAGATGTCTCAGGGAAAAAATGTGCAGTGCATTAGAGAGCTGTGACTCATAGAATAATTATCCTTGTTTCTCATAGTTTATTAATAATTTAAACCCAATCTTGATGTTATTGATCTATCATTGAATTGGAGATTTATTTCAGATCTGTAGTCACTGAAGCAGTAAATTTAATCCCCCTTTCCTCCCGCCCTTCCATCCACTAAACTCACTTTATAACTAAAACATGATGTTTAGGCTGTTTCAGTAATAGCACAGGAGAATAAGAGCTCAGAGGCAGTGGGTGGCAGGAGCAGCCTTAAGCCCACATAATACCAAGGGAGGGCATATAAGGTTCTGGTTTTAATACAGCATTTTGACCAAACCATCCTTTTCACATGGTCTCAGGGATGTCAAAAGCACCAGAAGCTACTTGCTGGCATGTGCATCACAACCAGATCCTGGTCCAGTTTTGCCTGGTTTTACCTAGATTTGATTACCCATGCCCACGGTTGCCATCAGTTTTGCAGGCATCACCCCAGCTGTGCATCCCACTCGTACTCCTTGTCACAGATACGAGCTCACTGAGGCAAAAGTGCCTGCAACATGTTGCAGGGCACATAAGCTCTTGGGCCTGATAATAATCTTACTTAAACTGGCAAAAACCTGAAGCAGCTGCCTGGGTGTCCCAGGAGCATCATGAGTGTAAAATCCATTTATGTGTGTGAAGGATCAAGCCTAGAGAACTATAATGTGGAGACTCCTACAGCAGTGCTCACTGGGCTGTGCCATGCATGTGCTGAATTTAATAACACAACAGCAAGACTTGGCCTTTTAAAAGAAGCCAGGAATAGAAAGCAGCATCCTTAATGCCTGTAATGTGCCCAGAAGAGTGATTTTTGTAGGCAAATGAAATATATATTTTTATTAGACCAATTGTAGTGTGCAGTTGGGTAGGAAAATATGTTCCTGGCTGTACCAACTCTTTCTCAGGTCTTGAAGAAAACAAAGGTGCCCAAATGTGTGTCTGTTCTTTTGCATCTATATTAATGGATACAATTAAATATATTTACATCCTCTTCCAGCCTATCCTTGCTGGTGATCTTAGACCCTGCAGCTGGAACCACAACAAGTGGGGTCTCTTGGCCACCATCGGGGTCCCTGCAGCTGCAGAAATGCGTGACATGGCTAAGCTGTCACAGCCTTGCTCTAAAAATCTAACCTGGTGGGTGTCACAAAACAGAGAGGGTGTGTTGGTGTGGTTAGTGCTGCATGCACCCACAAGTGTGTGCCCTCAGTGTGTCGGGTGTTTCTTGCCCAAGTAGGAGACGTTCCTAGAGAGGAACAGCAGGAAAACAAGGCACAGCAAACTCCATGTAGTTTATGTTTTCCAGAGGTGTCATTTCAATGAAATAGTCACAAAACTCAGCTTTCCTTGTTCTGGATCTGGGAAGTTTTGTGTTGCAGTTTATGTTAGCTAAACATGGAATAAGACCAGGGAAATGCTGCTATCTTTTTAATCCTGCAGGACAAGGGACAGTGCCGGCATTAACGCATCAGGGTGGAGGTGCTGGGTGTTGCAGGGCTGCTGGAAAGAGAACAAGCCCGGGGATGTCTCTGTCTGGAAATGCTGGCGGATGGCTGTGTCCCTGTGTCACTGGGTCCCACCTGCACTGATGGGACCATTGTCACTGGCAGGTAGCAGCTCCTGCAAGACCCAGGCTGTGTGCCTCCTACTCTGACTTGCTTGCTGGAGCTGTCTCTTTCTTGCTGTTGACAACATTAGGCTCCTACCTCAGATTAACTCACTTAGGGTGTTGACCTTGTGTTGGTCAACACCCTAGCTCACTTAGGGTGTTGACCTTTTGTGTTTCAGGTTCACACCTGAAACACCTTTTGTGTTTTTTTGAGAACCAGGGCCCTGGCTCAGCTCACACAGGATGTGTTTGTCTCTCTAGGCTGCCAGTGCACATTGCTGGGTCATGTTGAGATTCTCCTCTCAACCAACACCCCAAGTCCTTCTGCTCAGGGCTGTTCTCAGCCCACTTTCTGCCCACCCTGTATTTGTCCTTAGGGCTGTCCTGACCCATGTGTGGGACCTGGCACTGGCCTCATTGAACTGCATGAGTTTCACATGGAGCCACCTCTCAAGCCTGCCAAGGTCCCTCTGGATGTCATTTGTCTGGTAGAAAGTGGCTGTCCAAAGCAGGGGATGTGCACGGTGGTGAAGTCTGCTCCAGCATATTCCAGAACGAGCACCAGGCAGCAGGAGTGACACAACTGTAGAGTCACTGCTTCACTGCCTGTGCCACTTCTCTTTGCCCACCCCAAACCTCTCAGTCTCCCATCACAGGGGTGCAACAGTTTGAAATCTGCAGAGGGAGAATTCCTGGGAATCTGGCTCTACGCCTTGCCCTGCCCTGCAGCTTGTCCCAGCAGCCCTACTTTTGCTTGCCAGGCATTTGTATAAATAGGATTAACATCCACAGTTACAGTTAGCTAGGTTGCAAATTACACAGGCTATCAAGGCTCGTGCTTCAGGGCATACACTGATTACCATCAGAGGGGCAAAAATGAGTTTTTCCAATAACAGAATATTGCATGATTGACTGGGAACATTACAGGGCAGAGTGGATTAGCCTTTGCCATCAGTATCAGTTATATGTCATTACCACATCAAAGCACCAGCCCGCTCCCATTCAGGCAGTGTGGAAGGCAGCTGGGTCTGGAGGAGCAGGGTTGCTTGTTAAACCCGACACAGATTTTGAAGCTCTTTATAAAATGTGCCTCCAGCAAGCTGTGCTCCCTGCTCTGCCTCCTGGGCTGCACACCTGCAGCTGGCCAGAGGAGGCTGCTCGCCCCTCCTTTGCCTCCTGGGGTATCCTGGCTCTGGTGGGATCACGGGCTATCAGAAAATCTGGGACTTAGTGCAACAACAGGCTGGGAGGCACATTTACTTATAGGTTTGACACTGTCCTCATGGTGTTTCCAGAGGCTTGCAAGAGGAGCTGAAGTCCCTCTTAGCTTTCTATTATGGATGAACAGCTTTGCCCACTGTCACATCATCTCATTTCCTTCATCTTGGCAGCAAATGATTGTCTTATTTGCATGGAAGAGCTAGAACCGACAGAAAATCTCAAATAAAAACCTAATTAGCAGCAAAACTTTTAATTCTCCTTTCTAAGCCATTTCTAAATGTGTTAGTGCTTATTTATTGAACCTGGCTTGGCATTTAGACAGCTCCTTTTAGTGCTAATAGGGTTGATTACCAGGTTGAATACTACAGCTTTGAGGAAATGGCTGCTCAGTATTCAGAGATGCCAAGTTCCCTCAACACTGAAATACCCACCTTTCTTCACAGGAAATGTGTTTTATTCAGCACAAATATACTAAAATAAGGCCATCACAGGAGCCACAGGAATCACAGCTGCCACACCAGCAGCCCATGCCTGAGGTGTGTGGCTGCAGAATGCCAGGCTTGGCCTTTCCAGGGCTGAAAGCTCCCTCCAGCAGGGGCAGGACAGTGCCAGCCCTGGTGGTGGGAGCTGGGCTGGGGTTTGCTCCAGAGCATTGGCTTGGCTCTGGTGCCAGGGGGCACCCAGGGGGTGACAGGACCCCCAAGAGTGATCCATGGGGAGATCTGAAGAGGAGGATTAGGGGAGAGGGTAAACAACCGAAGAAGAGGAGGAAGAGGAGGAGCAAGAGGAAGCTACCTGGTTTCCCCAGGTTACAGTCAAGATCTGGGGTTTCCTACCCTTTCCCACTTGCATTTCACACAGAAATCCAAGACTCTTGTCTTCCATCCAGAGCCAAGCAGAGTAGGGTCTCCTTCCTAATAGAAATCTGGGGGCGAGGAATGTGGGTGGGGATTTTTTTCCCTGTAACAGTCATTATTAGAGTAGTTCCTTCACTGTGTGTAATGGACCTTTTTGTGCTCCCTCTCCTGCAGATCAATCAAGAGGACAGATGTCTGATTGTCCTCCTCTTCCAATGTATATCATCATTACTCCTTTGGAGCTGCTGCAAAATAGCACAGGTGTCAATAAAAATAGAATTTGGACTTTCATTTACTTTCATTTAGGCTTTATAGGTGAAAATGGTGGGTTTTCAGAGAATAAGCCTCACCTTCACATTACTGAGCATGTGATGTCAACACAAGGCTGCTTGGGTGATGCAGCAGCCTCCAGAAATAGGGCAAGCTGCTAAAATCTGAGAGTGATAAGCTTTGCCAGTGGCTAGCCAAGTGCAATGAGGTTACTCTGATCTGGGGAACAGAGATATTTGAGCTCAGGAATTTCTCCCTGGGTGTGATTATCTTGTAATGGCCACTATCCCTCGTTCTCATTTCTAGCTGGGAAGGAGGTGCAGTGTGAGTTTACTGGTTTGTGGCCACAGGTGTAAACTGCCAAGGCATGGCTTTTAAGGCAGCCTTGGAGAAGTGCACAGGAACACAAATGTCCCTGTCATTAAGGCACTGAGATTTCAACCAGAAGGGTCACTTGCATATTGTGTCAGTGCAGTGTCCAAGTGTTTGTTTTTAATTTAGTGGGGGAAAATTTAGCAAATCACTCAGATTTGGATTGACCATCAATATACTCTGATCATCAGAGCCACTGCTGCACTTTTTTTTTGAAATTTAGCAAATCACTCAGATTTGCAAATCACTCAGATTTGGATTGACCATCAGAGCCACTGCTGCACTTTTTTTTCCCTCTATCTCTTGTTGCTCATACCCAGGCATTCTCTTTCAGTGATTCTAGGAGCAATAAACCCAGGGGGACCCAGGCCAGACAAAGTGAGATGCACAAGAGAGATCTGCAGGGAGAGCAGGGTTGCATCCCTTGGTTACCTGCTGCATTCCAGAACAACCTGGCCTCTAGCTGTGAAGCCTTGTCCATGCAGGTGAAGGTTTTTTCTTTGGGAGCTAAAGGAAAATGGGATGCACCTGCCTGTGGGTCTTGGTGGAAGAATTTTTAAGGTGAAAATTGTGCCTGATGTGGGAACAGTGACCAGGCAGGAGCACCAGACATCTCAGGCTTCATTTCAGCCCTTCCCCTTAGTGAGATACATGGCCTGGTGTGAAATGCAGGACAGAGGGATGGCTGAAAATGGTCAGCCCAAAATGCAGCTGGCCCAGCATTCTGCCCTGGATGAGACCCAGCAGATGCTCAGGAAGTGATACAAAAATAGAGCAAACATTTGTTTTTACTTCCCAGAACACTTTCCATTTCCCCAGTGGTCTGTGACTCAGGAACCTCCTGAACTGTGGATGCCATCTCTGCATTTAACAGCCCTTGATGGATTCCTCTTCTATCGATCAGCTGACACCCTATTGAACCAACACAAACCTTAAACATCCACTGTACCCTATGGCAAGGAGTGCCACAGCTAAAAATCTCCTTTGTTTATTTTGAACTTGTCACTTGATAGTTTTCTTTGGTGTTCACTCTCTTCCTTTGAGGAGCACTGAATAATATGAACAGCTGTTCCCCAGTCACATCGCTCTTCCTTTCACAAAACTCAGTCATATTTCTTCTTCAGTCATTTTTTCCTCCAAGATAAAAAGTCTTAATCTATTCAGTCATTCCCTGAATGGAGGCCTTTTGTGCTTTTGATCATCTTCAATTGCCTTCCTCTGTAACTTTTCTATTTCTTCTGTATCATATTTGAGATCAGTGAATCAGGACTGCACAATGGCATTCAAGAGAAGGGAGTCCATGGAGTTACACAGCAGCATAACGATT
This sequence comes from Passer montanus, assembly GCF_014805655.1. NCBI lineage: Eukaryota > Metazoa > Chordata > Aves > Passeriformes > Passeridae > Passer > Passer montanus. Next base: position 5,938,188 of record NW_024368374.1, on the reverse strand, counting down.
TCCCCTGTTTTGCTCTCTCCTCCTTTCCTAACAATTTCTAGTTTTCTGTTTGCTTTTTTGATTGCTACTGAGTCTTGAGCTGACATATGCATGGAGTTATCTATTATACCCTGAGGATTTTGCTCCCAAGTGGAAATAGCCAGCTTGGAGCCCATTATTTTGTATGTAAAGCTAGATTGTCTTTTCCCATGCACATCACTTTACATTTATCTACATCAGATTTTATCTGTGATTTTATTACCCTTTCATTCAGTGCCACAAGGGTCTTTCTGAAATTATTCAGTCAGCCCTTTGCCTCAACCACCCTTAATATCATCAGCAAACTTCTCCCCTCCCTGCTTGCTGCTATGTTGGGATTATTTCTGAATATTTAGAAAGCATGGGACAATGTTCTGGCTAATTTAACAGCTTACTCTCTCCAATTTGAAGTGCCAGCTCCCAGGGAGAATCAGATTTTATCTGTGATTTTATTACCCTTTCATTCAGTGCCACAAGGGTCTTTCTGAAATTATTCACAGTCAGCCCTTTGCCTCAACCACCCTTAATATCATCAGCAAACTTCTCCCCTCCCTGCTTGCTGCTATGTTGGGATTATTTCTGAATATTTAGAAAGCATGGGACAATGTTCTGTCTATTTAACATCTTATTCTCTCCAATTTGAAGTTCCAGCTCCCAGGGAGGGGGGGAGAAATGGCACTTCCCAAGCTCTTGGGGTGTCACTGGAGAGCAGCTGGGGATAAATGGCATTGTGCCTGAGCGGCCCTTCTAGCTCTGCCCTTGCACAGACAGGAGGGGGCACTTGCTGATGCTGATGGCACTTGCTGGGATGTGTCTGCCTGTACCCAACCAGCCTAAGGTGGGCCCCAGCCCAAGGGGGTGAGCGGAAGCACTGGGAGCCCAGGAAGGGGTGCAGAGTGGGAGCAATGGATGGCAAAGCCTTTGTCTGCGAAAACCTTTGCACACAAAGTTGTGTTGAGCAAACAGGAGTTAGCTGGGAACTCCTCCTCACAAAAAGCAATCTGGGAGCCTGTCCGGCTTGTCCAAGGGAGCCCAAGGCCAGAGCCAGACAAGGAGCCTCTCCATGGGAGGAGAACACAAGGATGAAGGACCAGCCATTGCCCTCTGCCCAGGCAAGGTGAGATCCAGCTCTGGTTGTTTGGTGAGAAAAACCCAGAAAGGAGCAGGGAGGAGCACTTTCCCAGCAGTGTGCTTTCCCTGGGAAGCAACACCTTGCAGCAGGGCCTGGCAGGGGATCAGTGCTGGGTAGCAACACCAGGGGCTCTTCTTTCTGCTGGGGGTGTCCTTGTTTGGGGGAAGAGGCTTGTTGTCACTGACATTTGTAGGCAAAAGGAGCTCTGGTTGTTTGGTGAGAAAAACCCAGAAAGGAGCAGGGAGGAGCACTTTCCCAGCAGTGTGCTTTCCCTGGGAAGCAACACCTTGCAGCAGGGCCTGGCAGGGGATCAGTGCTGGGTAGCAACACCAGGGGCTCTTCTTTCTGCTGGGGGGTCCTTGCTTGGGGGAAGAGGCTGGACAGTTGTCACTGACATAGGCAAAAGGAGACAGACTGAGCCTCTCTCCAGCACCACAGGGCAGCATGAAATTAATTTACCTGGAGGAAGTTCTTCATTTCTATGAGGATTCTTCATTTCTATCCAATGGCACAACTCAGAGCCACAGAGTCACCCAGAATGTGTTGTCTTCTGCTCTCTGGTCCTAGTAAATTCATGTTGCAGCCTCTAGAGCCAGGCAGGGCAGGATTTGCCAGCTCTTTGGTGAGAAAGAAAGCCTTTCAGAAAAGGTTTTCAGAAAAATGCTCTGTGGAAATTATGTGATGCTCCCACACCTGCAAGGGGAAAAAGGACGCATCTCTTCTCTGATGACAGAGCAAAAATTGCTTCAAAGGGCAGAGGCTCTCCCCTTTTAAGAGACTTAAGCTTGACCATCAGAAAACCAGAACCCTTTTGATGACAAAAGAAAAGAGCAGGCATCAGTGACTCGGGCACAAAGTGTTTCTCAAGCTGTGGGAACACTTTTGTCTCCTGGCAAAAAGATGTGTGTGCACATAAAAAAAAGACTGGTTTCACAGATCCAGGGAGCAAAACAGAAATTCAGGAGGATTCCAGGGGCAGACCCCCTGATATTGCAGCCACCAGCCCCCCGCTCATGCGAGTGTGGAGGTGCTCAGCCACGAGGCAGAAGTGCTCATTGCCACCCAGCCTGGCGGCTCTGGCCGTGCCACTGCCCACTCTGGGGACTGAAGCTGAGGACAGGTAAGTGACCAGGGCTCCTCCAGAGTGACTGAGGATTTCAGCAGTGCCTTCACTTCTTGTTTAGGGGTGAGGTTTGGGGCAGGAACTGTGTGGTGTGCTCTGTGCCAGCTCAATGCTTGTGACCCACCCCAGCGTGGCTCACACATCTGCCCGGCTCTGCTGCACTGACCACAGGTGTAAAATCAGCCCCTTGGGTGCCTGTTACAAACTTTGCTCTTCATTTGGGTCAGAACTGGAGGGTCTTTGCCTGTCTCTCTCAATGGGAGGTGTTGGGGAGGAATGAACAATAAATAACACCTCTTCTCACCACCAGAGAGGCAGATGTGCATTGCAGGCACAGCACAGCTTTTGTACAAGCAGCAGTGGCAGCAGCCTGTGTAACTCAGCCAGAACAAACCAACAATGCCTGCAAATAAAGCTGGAGTAAGATGCATTTTGCCATTCATTGGTCCTGGTGGCACCAGGGTTTGTGCTGTCAGCCCACCCAGCCCTGGACCACAGCTGGCTGACAGATAAGAAAAACCCATCTGGAAAGAAACCTTGGGAAAGATGGGCTGGATTTAGGTAGCAGGACTGATCACAGTAGAAAGCACCAGAATGGCTACTATAAATACTACAGAGAGGAAAAAGGCCCTTAAGGCTAAACTAGACTTGCAGTGCTTTTGAGCCATTACCGTGGAATCACAGAATGACAGCATGGTTTGGGATGGAAGGGACATCAATGATCATGTAATTCTAGTCATCTAGTTCCATCCCTTCACCATGGGCAGGGACACCAACTTGATCAGATTGTTCGTAGCCCCATCCAGCCTGGCCTGGAACATTTCCAGTGGTGGGGCATCCACAGCTTCTCTGGACAATCTGTTCCAAGTGCTTCAACACCCTCCCAGTAAAGAATAACTTCCTAATACCTAATCTAAACTCTTTGACAGTTTAAAGCCATTCCCCCACTACATGCCTCTGCCAAAAGTTCCTTTCCAGCTCTCCTGAGCTGCCTTTAGGTACTGGAAGGTGCTGTAAGTGTCTCTGGAGCCTTCTCTTCCCCAGGCTGAATGACAGCTGGAGACAGGCTGTCTGTCTCAATGTCTTCATAGGAGAGGTGCTCCAGCCCTCTGGACATCTTTGTGACATTTCTCTGGAATAGAGCCATGTCTTTCCTGCTCTGAGGACCTCAGAGCTGGTTGCAGCACTGCAGGTGGAGCAGAGGAGAGCAGAGGGCCAGAATCCCCTCCCTCCCCCTGCTGGCCACACTGCATTTGATGCAGCCCAGGACACAGTTGCCTTTTGGGCTGCAAGTTGTAGCCATGATATTTTAGTGAAAAATCCTCTGCTAAGATTTTTCCTGTCCTGAGGAGCTGAGAGCCTCAGGAAAGAAATGTAAACAATAACTCTCTGCTGCTGTGCAATGCCACAGGTGCATGGTCCATTGGTCCATGTGGATTATTTTCAATCAGTGGCCAATCTCAGCCACCTGTGCCAAGGCTGTGAGCAGTCACAGGATTTTTGTTATTCATTCCTGTTCTATTCTTGTCTTTGTAGCCTTCTGATCTCCTTCTCTCTCTGTTCTTTTAGTATAGTTTTAATGTAGTATTTTAATATAATATATAATAGAATAAATCAGCCTTCTGATCAAAATGGAGTCAAGCCTCGTGTCCTCACACAAGGGGTCACAGCTTAGACAAGAGCAAGTGAACCTTGTCAGCCAGCACCCCCAGGTCCTTCTCCTTAGGCTGCTCACAATCCATTCTCTGCTTGGGAAATCCCCAGTCAGGAAGGAGGAGAGCTGACCTGAATGTTGCCATTGCAATTACTTTGCAAGTGCAGGCTATTTTACTTTCCAAAATGCAAATTTTCCAATTTCCCTTAAAGATTCTTAATATTAATGTTGTCTTAAAAACTGAGCGTGTCTTGACTTCTAATGTAGTTTCTCAGGGTTTTCTTTTTAAAGAAGAGACAGGAGCTGATTTTTTAAAAATTGTTTTTAAAGTTTCAAGCCTTTTAAAAATGCATAAAGCCTTTTTTTCTCTTTTTCCCCCTACTTTCTCAGTGCTTCACAGGATGTTAAAAGAAGGCCAAATTCCCAAGTTGTCCACATTTTCATACGAAAAACAGCTACAACTTTCCATTGAGTTCTTAAGAAGGAAGTGTAAACATGTCAGCTGTGTTTATGTGGGAGCACAGATAATTAAATATAACCTACATTTCCTGCATTATATATATATATATATTCATGCCTTTATGAGAACAGTCTAGACCTACAGTAGCTGATCAGAAGGAACAGCCCCAGGAAAACGTGAGTCTACCCACACTGTAAGAGCATGGCTGTAGCACAAGCTGCTTCCTGGCAAAAAGGGAGAGTGACCATCCCATGGCAGTGGCAGGGAAACAAATTCTGCCCATTTCCAAACCTTTCACCTCTCCTGCCCTCCAAGCCAGGTTGCTCCATTCAAACTACCCAGCGGGGTCAGGTCCAGGCTCCCCAGCTAGGAATCACAAAGAGAAGTGCTCCTGGTCCCAGGCCAACAATTTAACAGCATAGGCAAAAGCTTTACAGGTTTCAGGCAGCCTTGGGTAAGGACAACACCACAGTGTCCAGCAAGGGATGGGGTATCCTGGAACGTCCCCTCCAACCATACAGCCAAGAGAAGCAGCAGCCCAGGCCCTGTTGTCCCAGCTTCCCTGACCTTGGAAGGGCAAGCAAGGACTGGGGTTCTGCCCGGTGTGCCAGGGGCTGGAAGGGATCTCCCTGACAGCTCAAGCCCCTGCAGCACGGCTCCTCTCTTCCTTGCCTGCTTCTCCTCTCCCTTCCCCAGCCCGACAGCATTGCAGTTTCTGTCAGCACACAAGAAAATTACCTGTGATTTATCACACAATCAGTGATTTTGTTGGCTTTTTTATTTTGGACATAGAAGCACGTTATACTGCTCTCCCATACTGAAATATAGGAGTAGCAAATCTGCCTGCCCAAGACTGTCTGTCTTTTTAGCCTCATAAAAAGCCTGGAAAATGAAAGCAGGAGGAAAATAGTCAGTTTGTTACTTTTTTTTGTTCCCCTCTATCCCTTACAAGCAGGAAGGAATTCTTAGCTATTCTGTGGAGCCAAAGCCTGCGCCTTCAGGTTATTAAACTGGTATAGCCAGAGCTACAGCTGGAGTCACCCACCTCAAGCACAAAAATGCCTCCACCTAGGAGCTGCTGTGGATGGGTCCCTCAAGCCCCTGCCACAGACACAGCCCCAGCACAGTCCCTTTCTGCAAGTGAGAATTGGCTGCTGCATTAACAATGATCTCTCTGCTCCCCCCTCTCCTAGTTCCTTTCCATTCTTCCCAGAGAAGCAGGTGGTAATGCTGCTTATTTCTATTAGAAAGTATTAAGCCCTGCTCCCTTGTAATGCCAGGAGCCAAGCCCTTAGCAAAGAAATGTTTCTATGCTCCTTGTCAGTACCTTGCAGGATAAATTACTTTTGTGTCTGATGAAAAGAGAGCCCTTAGCAAATTGTATCATCAGAGAGCAGCTAATAACACGGAATAAAAAGAGTTATCTTTGTACATGGAATATGAAAACACAAATGTGAAGGATGAGTTTTCTTCACTTATTGGAAAGGGTTTAATTAAACTGTAAGCAAATAAACAAAAATACCCAAGGCGAGGTAGAAAGCACAGAGTGTGATTGTCTTGCAGAGCTCTGGGGCTGGTACCAGTGGAGGAGGGAAGAAAGCCTGGAGCATCACATCCCCATCCCCTCTGTGCAGGCAGGCATCCCCACCACACTTCCACGTGGAGCCCTGGGTGGCCACAATGGAAAAATGTGGGCTTGTCACCTGCACTGGGAGGGGAAGCTGCAATAGAGCTGGTTAGCTTTAGGTCAGCATTGCTGCCGGATTGTTCCTCATCTCCAGTGAGCGTTCCTCACTAAAAGAATGACTGAGGTGACCAATTTCTTGCAGTCTAAGTTGTTATATGAGGTGAGTGATGACTTCAGTAAAAGCTGCAAGCATCTGAGCCATCAAATAATAATTTTTGACATCCCATTCCCAGTCTCCAAAGTTTCCCTTCAGAAAGCTCATATCTGGGGGAATCACGAAATCCCATCTCAATTTTACAAGTCCTCCTTGTGCTGAGGCTAATTAATGGACATCTTAAATGTCTAACCGGCTATTACAAATCATTTTAAATGGCTTTTGCAATAATGCTTCCATCAGGCTCCTGCAGTCCTGCTGTTTGCCTGCAGACATGCTGGTGCTCCATCCGTCACCTGGCAGCCAGGTTTTCCAGCCTGACACCGAGGAGATCCCGAGCAGCACTAAAGCATCGCTGGCGTGCCACGAGCCTCTCCGGCCTCGCAGGAGCGCACGCTTCCCGCCGGTGTCAGCCACAGGCTGGCTGCTGCCTCACCTTGATGCCTCATGTTTTAGCTTTCATGTTTTTCATATTCTGCACTGCATTAGTACATAGCTCTGAACTTCACATAAAGCATTAGCAAGTTCTTCTTACAGTTTAGTCAGACAAAACAATCCTTTTCCAGCCTGAGAACCAAGGACACCGTTGCAGCTTCAGGCCCAAGAAGTGCAAACAACAGCGAAGTGAGGAGAGCAATCTGGGAGGATGGGACTTCATACCCTCAAGCTGTAATTGGACAGTTAACCCCAATACGTAAATGGACCAAAACTTATAAAAGTGTGAAAACTCGTGACCCAGTGTCCACCTTGGGTGAAGGCACAGCCGGGCTCTTGCACTGCCCGAGGTGTATCCTTTGAAGGCCTTCTAATAAATACCTGCTTTATTCCTTTAACACTGTCCAGCCTCTCTTCTAGGTAGCCTCTCAAGGCATCAACTTCCGAGCTGGGGCTGGCTGCTGCAACACACCCAGCCTCACCCAGCACCTGCAGATTAAGGGCAGTGCTAAGTGACCATCTGATATTTGTGAATAGAATGTGATAGTTTTGATGGGAGGAAAAGAGAAATCTGACAGCTTGTCCTGCTTACAGACAAGCTCAGGCTTGCCCATGTGCTGTAACACATCGCAGATGCAAAGTTAGATTTTCTTTTTTTCCTGTTGTTTTTTCTGAGCTGCAGCACAAGGTAACACTGAGGGAGACCAAGCCACTCTTGCAGCCTGGTGAGAATCAACTTCTTCATCCTTGGGCAGGAAAAACTCAATGCAACACATGCTGTGAATGATAAAAGCTCCCTGTGTTCCACAGCTGGGGGATAGTCCAGCACCCAGAGTTGTCTACCCAGGCTGTCACGAGATGGACAGCATCAATTTATATTTGTATTTATAAATCTGGGCTGTTTTCTCCCACATGCTGCCTTTCCCTCTCCTCTGTAGTTTGGCGGGGCCATTTCCCATACCCAGCCCCACACACAACCATACACACCTGCAAAATAGGAAGACCTATTTTTAGGGACTTGCAGCTATAGACGTGCAACGGGAAGAGAGGGACTGTGAAAAGATGACCAGGGTAAAAAAGATAACGGTTTGGAAGTTGCTGTGGAAAATCCAGCTGTTCCTCCCTGGATGGAGCATGGTCAGCATACCCCACCTTCCGCACACAGCACAGCACAGTCTGAGAGGGACTACTGGAGGGTGGAGTGGAGACACCACAACCAGGCTCCATTGAAACCCTTGCAGAGGAGGGAACACAGTGGTGCTTTCCAGCTGATAAGCCCCTGAAAACAGCAGCTGAAAACCAAGGGAGATAAAGGAAGTTGTCCTGCTGTTGAATCAGCAGCCATGGTGAAATCACTCTCCTTGGACTGGCACACGTCCCCATCACATGGGTTCCAGCTTTTCTGGGGTGTTAGCAGAACCAATCAAACACAAAGGCTTTGAGTTAATCTCCCTTTTTCACATGACAGGGACTTACACAGCCCATACTCCCCGCAAGGGGTTTTTCTGCCCTTCAGGGACTCATGGTTCTCCAAAGGGCCATCCAATTTCTGTAGTGTGCATTTACCAAAGGACAAAAGCTTACCAAAAAACAGCCCCTGACTTGATGCATCACATCCCAGAAGCAACTCCTAAATGGAAAAAAATGGAAGATTGGTCCAATTGCAGACAAAATGTGGTACCTGGAACTAGGAAGTTGTTGGGTCTAAATTCACCCAGCTGTGTATTTCTCCCCAGGGTCACCCTGGACTCACATACTGGGATCTACTTGGGGTGGAAAGGGGCCACCAGAAGCACTGATCTGACCTGACTTCAGCCAGCATTCTCACAGCCCTCCTTTCCAGTCCATCACCATGGAAGAGAAAGGCCACATCACCATTAAATCCCAGACTTAGGATCAAATTGACTTACTGTCCTCAGGCACAACAATCCTGTCTGTTTCAACGTGGGGTCCCAGCTCCTGGTGAGCACTTGCTGTGATATCCCTGCCTGATGGGCTCCTGCCTACCAGCTCCTTGGAGAGCAGCAAGAAAACCACCCAGTGGAGATAACCCTGGAACTGCTGCATGGGACTGTTCATAAATTTTCATGCAAAAAATAACTTGTTTCATTCAAAACCAAATTTCCTGCCTGTGTGACTCTTAATGAAATTCCCTCCTGGAAAAGCATTAAGAGGAGTGGAGATGCTGTCACTGAAGGGTAAGAACAAGGCTCACAAATCCATTTTGAAACACTGTTTCTTTTCAAAGCATTAATATTAAATGTCAATATAAGCACAAAGCTTCTGATTTTATCTAAACAGCATTCCACTTAATATGAAACAAGCACGTGGGGAGAAGAACACCAAAATCATTTGGTATTTGTCATCACCCACTCAGGTTTCCCACCTCTGACCCTTAGAGGTGGCAATGCTGTTCCAGCCAGGGTTGAGCCCTGCACAGTGCCAGTGTGACTGTCCCAGCCCACTGCTGTGTAACCCTGTCCCTCACTAGAGGCAAACACAACTGGTCAGCACTGAAATCACACCTTGCCTGTGCTTTGTTGGGGGCTGAGGCCTCGGGGGAAGGATTCAAGTTGTCTTCTCTGGTGCAGGCACAGACCAAGTGCTGCCAGCCCTCACAGCAAAGCTCTGTAAGGTCACAGGCACATCGCTAATGGAATCAACCTCTGCAGTGGCTGCTCAGGAGGGTGGCAGTGAGCCAAGGCCCCAAGTGTGCAGAACCATAAAGTTCTGGCTGTTGCTCTTTGACTCCCAAAATTCAGACTCCTCCTCAGGACCATCTGCTCTGTTAGATATGGAAGTCATCTTCCTTGTCCCACTACTTCTGGGCAGCCCACTCCCACTGAACTGACTCAAGTCATGAGTTTAGTTCTTTGCTCCTCAGTCCCCTTGTGCTGGAAGAGGATCAACTCCCAGGGGAAGCTGTAGGGTTCGTGTGCTCCACAAGCATGAAGGCAAAGGGGACCCATGGCAGGCTGCACTGAAAGTTGGGTTACAAGAGATGCAGGATGCTCTCCCACTCAGTCCCTCCTCAGAGTTTAGCATTAACATCCTTCACTCTGCACGGGCTCTCTTTGCAGCTGAAAGATCAGAGAAAAGTCACCCACTTAGGTGGCCAGAAAGCAAAGGGGAGCGTCTCCTTCAGTCTAAAAACATTCAGCTCATGAGCCTGCTTTGCAATAATCAGTGTTGCAATACTTTTGGCAATCTCTTTCTCAGTGATATCACTCCTTGCATTTTGTTATCTTCTACCTGCATGAAATACTGAAACAAGAAATTAGTGCTCACAGCAAGCAGTCACACCAGCATTTCAGACCAACTTTTATCACTCCTTGCATTTTGTTATCTTCTACCTGCATGAAATACTGAAACACAAGAAATTAGTGCTCACAGCAAACAGTCACATCAGCATTTCAGACCAACTTATCCCTTATCAGGGCGGCAACAGTCACTTTGCAATGAAAACAAAGCTCCTTTCTTCAAGCTCACAATGCCCATCTATGCACCAGGTCCTTGTAAGCAGGTTTGCCTCAGCTGACAGCAGGTGACAGATCCCAGTCTGACCAGCAGGGTAACACACCAAATGCACAGTGCCTTGAAGCACGTGGCTTCCATACTGCAGCTGAGGAACATCTGGGAACTGGACTGCCTGTGCCAAGTGTGCCCAACCAGCTTGCTTTGGCTCTCAGCCAGACACCTGGGCTGGTGCAGAGGGGATGGCAAAGAGCAGCCTGGGCACAGGGATCGGGGGCAATCCAAGAGAGGGAACACGAGGTGTCTCTTGGGTTTCCAGGCCCCAGCTGATGGCAATACCTATGGCTTAGTGGCATGGCTGGCCACCACTGAGAGGAACCAACTGATTCTTTTTTCCTTTTGCACTATTTAGAGGTTTTTATATCAATAATGACCTGAGTTGCACATATTGGCTTGGGTTTAGGGCTCAATGAGGATGAAAATGCACAAGAGTAGGAGAAAACAGCATTTGTAGACGGAGCTGGATCTACCTGCAGCCACCAGGATTTGCCTCAGCAGCACAGACTTTTCCCCCTTTCACACCCACATCACTTTGCCAATACAAAATATGCAGTTTGAGAACAGAACTGCCAGGTTTTTCTTGGAAAACACAGGCACAGCGTAAGATTTTGCTGCAGCCATCACTGTTGTCCAAAAGCTGGCCAGGCATTCATCTCATCTGGATGCAATCCAAAGGGCCAGACCCCTAGAGGAGAGTCCAAGTGACCAGGAATCTCTAGTCACACATCACTGCCCCATACCTCTCAGACAGAAGCCGAATTCCACAGAGAAGAAGAGCTTTTACTTTGATAGTTCCATTCAAATGCCACTGTGAAAGCCAGAGGGTGAAGGGAAGCTTCATGCTGACATTACAGGGGACAAACCACAAGCTCCTGTATGATGTGTTCTACACCACCAAGGGCCAGAAGAGCACTACAGGGTAATGAGAAACTCTGGGTAGATGAGTGTGTGAGTAACCAGGCAAGAACAGTCATCAAACACAGCAACATTTGTGTTTTCTGCCACCAGCTCCCAAGCTCTGTTAGTAAAAGCCAACTTAGCTAAAATATGTTCTTGTATTACAGTTGTGGTTCACAGTTGTGGTTTCTTCCTCCTAACAAAACTGCAAGGAAAGAGACCATTTAGTCACACAAGACTGCTTGTCAGTAAAGAAAATACAAATTTACTTTTATTATAACCATAAAAGGCATTATTTTAACAATTAGCTGTACATTCAGCACTCAGGTATATCTTTGTCAAATAAACTCAATTCTCTTACTGCTAAAAAAAGAACACTTCTCAGCAATGCACAACCTGTGCTTATTAGGATGTTTATTGTCTCTGTATTGCAGTTATTTGACAGACAAGCCTCAGGATACAGAATAAAGCTTTACTCTTGGACCAAAATAGGAGGCAACATTTTTATTTAAAAAAATTAAAAACAGCAAGTTTCTAGTCAGGTAATATAAAGCATCTTAAATTAATCTTTTGAAACTATTTACACTATTTGTAAACGTAAATATCTGAAACTGTACATGTTTAAACAAATGTTCATTTAGCAAACAGGCTGTATAAACTGATTGCTCTAATCCTTCCACCAGCTATCCTAGAGCTGTCTGGGTACTCTAAGAGAGAAAAAGATCCCAAGCACAAGAGTCACTACTGCCATGGTTTACTCTTCACAACTCTTCTGTACAATGTCTGCTTTAAGTTAGTCATAACTCTGTACAGTGACCATGCAGTCCTTCTGAAAAACCTTATAAAAAACAAATATACATATATTACAATGCACTAGACATTATCATTATATTACAGAATATGTTACTGTATTTCTACATAAGTAAAGGGAGAGGGTAAATTTTTCTCCTTGTTAGTTCCTTTACTTAATTTTTAAGGAGTCATATAAGGTCCTATTAGTACCATTTATGTATTTCAGAACCACTGCTGTAACACTTCTTGTGGTAGCTTTCAATCCTACCATCTTATACTCCAGCCTTGTTATTTATATCAGGAAAATTATTAAATTAAAATATCACCGATGTGCAAGGAAATTTCTTCTTATTCAAAAGTACAGCATAGGCTTTATAAATAAGTTAAAAATCTGTCACATAACCCACTACATTTTCATTTTGCAGTGCTGCACAATGAAGATTTACACACTGAGAGACCCTGAAGTGTTCATTCCATTAAGGGCTAGGCATTTAGCATCCACCTCTCCACACTAATGTCCAATTAATTCTCACTCAACAGTGTGCACTGTTTACCAGTACTTATCCTCTCTTTACAAAGCAGATTTGACAGCCTTGCACATCAGCTTCAGGCTCCCCACACCTCGTGATTATCATTTTCTCCAGGCTCAAAGGCTGTGCAAGCTCCAGACCCTGTTCCACTTTAAACAATGTGACACCACCATCTGATCTTGAGAAAGGCAAAAAAAACAACTCTGCCCTAAAATAAGATAGCTGAAAACCTCAATGCTAAGCAGTACTGTGAAGCATCTGAGAACATGCAGTTCTCTCAGAAACAACAGAAATTATGTTGTACAAATTTCCATTGCAAATCCCAAGGATCTGAGACTCTTCACATGGAGAAAGGCTAGAGTACGACACTTCAGGTCAGGCCTCACAGCAAGCTGAAAACCTCAATGCTAAGCAGTACTGTGAAGCATCTGAGAACATGCAGTTCTCTCAGAAACAACAGAAATTATGTTGTACAAATTTCCATTGCAAATCCCAAGGATCTGAGACTCTTCACATGAGAAGAGAAAGGCTAGAGTACGACACTTTAGGTCAGGCCTCACAGCTCCCAGTCACAAGAGTGGAAGAAAGACAGCCCATCCAGTGTTTCAAGAAACACGTCACATGTGGGAAATTAAGTTTTCCCAAGAAAGAACCTCTGAATTACTTTCAAGCCTATGGCGGATTACCAGGATTTTCAGAGAAGTTAAAGAAAAACTCAGCACGCCTGCTTAAGTCAAATTGTCATACCAATATGGTCATCTCCCAAGTCTCACAAATATCTATTGCTGTTCTCATTTGATTCCCTGCACTGCATTTCCAGTGTCTCTTTGAAAGTGGGACTTTCCATTGCATATATCAACTCATTAAGGGAAAGCAAGAATGGTTTTTACATTAAAAAAAAAACAAACAAAAAAAGGTTTTCAATTTTGAAAATATCTGGAAAAGGCAGTAATTGAGCTTCCATAAGTGATCAGCAAAGGAGGTTTTTTTTCATTTTCTTCTGCCCACTGCTCAAGCCAATGAACAGGAAGACCTTTACTAAATCAAAAAGCATGTTCATTTTGGGTTTTTTCCCTAAAACAGGGTTAAGCAGCCTGAACAGTTTTGATGCAGACTAGGCTGCACAGGGATCCTTTGTTTACTCCAAGCAAATGTCTCTGCATTCCCTTCACTCCCCGGCATTTGGCTGAAGCTTATTCCAAGCAGCCTCACTGTTGGGCTACTTGGACATCGACAAGAGTAAGTTCACCTGAAAGACAAAATGAAAGCCTACATTAGACAGAGAAGCCAAATTTTAGAACTGATGTGTCATATTTTAACCTTTAAACAGGATTCCTAGGAAGCACATTAATCAGAAGACAGTTACAAAACAAACAACAGCCAAAATTTCCAGTCAAATGCCTACTCACAAGCTTTTTAAAATGCAACTGATGACCATGCTGACCACTCATTTCAGCAGTCACAAACTGCTGTGATAAACTTCCTAAGATAACTTCATGTGTTGTCAAGAAATTCCAAAAAACAGGCACACTGGCAAAAAATGTTACCATTCACCTCAAATATCTGAAACACACTTGGGATCCTTCACAGTACTTGTTTCCCATAAATTACAATATGGTTTCCCACAACTTCAGTTTGTAGGGTAAGTATTCCTCAGGTTTATCAGATAAACAGTCAGAGAAAGCCATCTCCTCCTGGATAACCTCACCTCCTTATGGTGCATCACTTCCACTCCAGGACACTGCTCCAGGACAGTTATCACACATGCCTGTGGCCACACACACTGCAGGCAACATCCTCTAATCCATAAACTAGATCACCTGTTTAAATCATCCTGTGATAATCAAGATTCTACCTACATTCCCTATACAACTAAGGTCAAAGTGACATTTTTAAAAGCCTACCTGGTTTCTGGCAGAGAATCCTAATAGAGGGAATTCTTAACCCAATTAGACCATGTAGGGTTACACTTCCATAAACACCTGCACATTTTCTCACTACAATTCACTTCAAATGCACTCTAGTAATTCATTCTCGTGCTTCCTAAATGTAAAAGCTGCTGCTTTTTGTATTTGTCAAAAGAAAAAAAAACTGCATTTGAAGGCAGTCTAAGGCATATTCACTGGCTTTGATACCTTTCCAAGAAGACAATGCCAGGAAATGGCAAGACTCTTCTACAATGCTGTACAACTCAATCACCAGCAACATCAATCACCACCTTGGTTTAAGAAAATCTATTAGACATTCATTAAAAAAACCCAACCAAAGTCCCCTCCTAGCTGAGAATCTTAAGATCAGATAAAGCCCAAAGTTTAATCATCCAGGATTAAGTGGGATAAGAAATAAATAATGATACTGAACACTGGAAATACAAAAAATGAAAAAAATCAATGTTTATAAAAGCCATTCACATGAAAGAGCAACTGATAAAATAGGGAGCTTCAATATATACCTGTTCCATTGAAGGACAAGCTATGATCTGGAGGTCTTCATTACTAAATTCTTCCTTTAACAAAGCATGAAGTTTGTGGAACATTTGCTGAATGTTGTTCTTTTAAAAGAAAGGAGAAAAAAATCAGTATTAAAAACACAACACCCATCTTAAACCAGACCAAACACAATGTACATGGAATGGCTACTAAAGTGACCAGGTAGTGAGAAGCAATCAAGCTTCAAGAACTTTTTTCTAGAACAAGCCCCAAAACAGCTACAGGAATCCACATTAGTTATAAGACAAAAACTTCAGTTAGATGTGCTAAAGTGAAACACTGAGTCCTAAAGACTTAACCTGGAAGCTTAAAACTCAAGCTTGGCTCTCCTGGTTGTTTACAGCAGGTTTTCCACTCAATCTGTATCACCCTCTCTGCCTCTCGTGCTCTTGCCCATGCATAACTGACCAAAATCAACTGGTTGGTGTGGGACAGAGTTAATTTTCCTTATGGCAGCTCATCTGGTGCCAGGTGGAAGATGTACAGAATAAAGAGCAGCAGTTACTTCCCTGTAATACCCATGTGTTGTGCAGTATAAGTGAGAGCAGTACAGCTGTTTGGATTTGGCTTTTTTAAGCTAAAGATATCACCATGAAACGTCTACAGGAAAACATGGCAGCAATACTCACCCTGACTGGCTTAAACAGAATTAATTCTGTATCTTTATTGGACAAGTATAAGGACATGCTTCGTAAAGTTGATGGCAACTTTGTTTTTATTGTCTTGTAAGTGGAAGAGACCAGATCGTTGATCTTTGCTGAAAGTAAAAGAAAATATGTTTAACAGGCTAAAATGGAGTTCTGCTTGCTGAAACCTATACTCCAGAAAATCACCTCCAGTCTCCAGGGGCAGATCATTACCAGAAGTTTGAGTGGAAGGCTGTGCAGTGTCAAACCCATCACAGGACCACAGCTTGCCGGACACTGCTTCCTTTCCCTGCAGAAAATGCACCCATCCCATTTCTGAAAGCTACCACATCCTCCTGAGGCTTTTGAAATCACAGCCATTCAACAGCAACTAAGTTCTACATAGGCCCCCTCCCAGAAAACTTACTGGAAAAGCAACTGTTGGGAAACAGTGCTAGCAAAGAGAGCAGAATATCACAAATTCTCCTTACTGGTTATAGACCATGTCTGTGAGAGGAAAGGCTGCACAGAAATCTGGATTTTGAATTAACCAAACAGGAATCCCCTGTCAAACAAGACCTTCTTTCTTTATTGCTAGGAATTTTAATGATTTTACAAGATCATTGTCTAAAGGCCAGGGGAAAAATACATTTTGTATTTTTAAAGTACTGAAATTTAAATCCTATGTGGGTTTTTACCCCACTCAACTTCTGCCACATCTAAATTTTCTGCCTAGTCCCACTTCCCAGACAAATGACTCCAGGAAACAGCAGAAGGTCTGCTTCAATTTGCTTCTACACACATAATTATCTCCAAACAAACATTAAAAAAACTCCTGAAGAAGTGGGAGATATTAAGTAGAACCTCGAGTTAGCCCTTCAGAGTGTCTGACCCATGGAGCAGCACTGAATTATGTATGAACATGGCTGGCTTTGCATCTTAAGAATATGATGCAACAGAAGGTTCTAGTGTATGATTTGGAATAATCAGAGTTTTTCATCCAGAAGCACAACTTTGTAAAGTGAAGAGCAAAACAACCAAAGAGCATCTAAAACTGCTCCAAATGTTCCTATGAAGTATTCACATTTAAATTTTTAAAAAGAGGGAAACAAACGCAGATTCCATTTTTACATGGTGACAGGAAAACTGAAAACAAAGTAAATACCAAATGTAGAGACAATAAGGGCTTGAATGAGGATTCATTCTTTCCTACAAAAGTAAAAGCTTTATCATAATGTAATTAATTAATTCCTTAAGCACATTCTGTATGCAGTTGCAGAAAGTCTGTTTACACGCAAGAACAGTCACAGCTTGAGAAATACTCAAGGCATTCATCTACTGCACCAATTAAACACATATCCTGAAGTTTGTCAGGCTTTTAGAGCTGGCTTAAGACATTTCAAATAGCACACAGGCTCAAATGGAAGCCAGGATTTGCAAGAAAAAAGTAGACAGTTTTTATATGTAGAATTTTTCAAAGTCAATCACAGTCTCTCAGTCCAAGTTATTCTGACCACATCTTCAGGGCACCAATTAAACACATATCCTGAAGTTTGTCAGGCTTTTAGAGCTGGCTTAAGACATTTCAAATAGCACACAGGCTCAAATGGAAGCCAGGATTTGCAAGAAAAAAGTAGACAGTTTTTATATGTAGAATTTTTCAAAGTCAATCACAGTCTCTCAAAGTTATTCTGACCACATCTTCAGATTTCTAATAGTAACATGAATATAAATCAAAGCAAATACCTGGTTGTGCCCAAGGTTGCTGTGAAAGGCTGTAATTGGGACCTCCTTGAGTGGCCATTGTTTTTAAAGCAGCTACCTAAAACAAGTAAAAATCAACAAAATTATATTTCTTTCAGTTGAGTTCACAACAAAATAACCAACTAAAAACTGCACAACTCTCTGAGATACCAGTGTACAGAATCTCCACTGATCTGTTTCTTCTACGACCTGACTTAACAACACACAGGGGAAGCAGCTTGACAGAAATGCAATTCAAAATTACAACCATGATCAATTCTTGAAAGTAAAATTCAAAATGGGATTAAATTTACAAAGATGCTTAGGCACCTAAGGATACAAAACCTCAAAAGAGACTTATCTTTGAGCAGCTTAGTCAAATTCCCCAGATTCCCAAGGAATCACTGAGATCACTCAAACAATCTATCAATCTCACCAGTTACCCATCTATATTTTAGGCATGCCACTGACCCCTACCCCAGCATGACAGGCATAATAAGTAAATTTAATACTGTAATCTTCAAAATTCTTTAAAAATCAGCAGCTGGGATATCTGCAGTCCATGCAATGCTGTAGCCCCAGTTTCTGAGAGGTCATGTCACTTATTCTCAGGACCTAAGGTTCAGAATAGATCCTGTTGCGAGGTTTTCTTACTAGAAACCTGAGCTCTAGAGAAGGTTCTAGAAAGAAATGTACTGTAAGAAGACATGTAATACTGTAAGACCTCCCTCAAGAATATACATGACCCAAGATTGTTTCTGAAGGCTTACAAATGCAATCAAAGTAGTTCCTGCAAGAAAGAAAAGGTCCTGCCAACCTTCACACCCCTGTTACAATTCAAGGAGAAATTAAAGCTTCTTGATCAAAGAACACAAGGGTTGCTTGTAGAAACAAACCATGACATGTTCCTTTAGCCCATTAATCTGAAAAATGCCTGGAAAATTGCTGTTGGAACTTAAAGGAAAGCACATTATCTTCAACTAATCACACAGCACTAGCAGATTGTCATATACCCAATTTAAATACCAATTCCCTTATCCTACCAGTACTTCAGTTAGGTTAACAAACATACAACGCATCTGTACCTTTGTCATGAACTCCTCCAGCTGGTCTATAAACTGTTTGGTTTGCTGCTGAATAAACTGCTCACAGGCTGATTTCAGATGACGGTCTACGTCCTTCTTGGAGTCAATATAATGTTCTCTGATTTCTGGAGTACCCTTGAATAGAGAACAATTCTCTTTTTTTTAATTGCCAGAGATCACCACACGCTTAAATGACCCATTTTTTCCTTAATGCAATAAGACTCACATTACCTCCAGTAAGAACTGTATCAAGGCGTTGTTGCTGTTCAGTCTAAAAAACCTTGAAACTGCCTTAGGATTCAGGATTTTAAATGCTGCATCTGTGAATCAGAAAGCCACTCACAATGTAAGTCAGTGCCACTCAGCTCCAGGAACTACAAACTATAATCACTCACTTATGCATAAAAAACCGCCCAGCATGAATGATTATGACTGCAACATTAATGACTCTAGCACTGCTCAGAGTGGATGCACAGAGGCACACAAAGATTCATTCACTACTTTTCAATGGCAACTATGTACCTAACAGTCTAAATAGATAAACACATTACAAGAAACTAACAAGTTGCTGAAATTAACTGCAGTGCTATAAGCATCAAAATTGTGTGAGCTCTCCTCTTCTTCTTACTGTAATCTACAAGTGGAAGACTTTTACATAAGCTATTTAAGTATTTACAAATAATCTGAAAAATTTTGCACAGATTGCCCGGGAAAACCAACCACGGTTGCATGAAATAACTTTCAATTGGTACTGTTTTCTTCTGTGCTCAGCTGTTTTAGTTAGGACAAAACAAAACATTAAGGTTGATAAACATTCACGTTTATGCTCTCTACACAAGAGAAGAGAGAAGGAAAAGCAACAATGTCTGCAATTAACATCAGATACTGAAATTACACCTATAGTCTCAACAGGATGCTGTCACGCTGAAATCTAGTCAAATTGGGAAAAAATAAAATTATTAGTTACAGTGTAGCTTTTTACCCTACTGTCAGCCATTTATCATCCTACACATCAATCTGCTTTTTTTTTTCCACTTCAAAAGGAATTCTGCACTCTGTATAAAACAGGGGGAGGGAAAAATGATATAAGAGTAAAAGAAGTGTTTTCTGAGACATTAAGTAGAGAATACCAAATATATAGCTTTGTAGATTTTGCACTGAACTCAGAATCTGCATTCTTATGTAGTGAAAGGTGAACGCAGAGCAAGATTATTTTTGTTCTCTTTTTACCAGCAATTTGAGAAATTCATAAGATTTCCAAATTCTTGATTAGAAGACTATGAGCTAGTCCTTTTCCCCACTGAATATTTCAG
Organism: Passer montanus; assembly: GCF_014805655.1. Taxonomy (NCBI): domain Eukaryota; kingdom Metazoa; phylum Chordata; class Aves; order Passeriformes; family Passeridae; genus Passer; species Passer montanus. The sequence continues at coordinate 5,918,516 of NW_024368374.1, read as the reverse complement.
TTACATGAACCTTAACATTATACTACTTCAAAAAAGTTGGGCAAAGCATGACTTTTACAGTAAGCAGTATCCCTTCATCTGTAAATACAAAATTAAATCTTAAACCTGTGTAGAGGAAGTTTGGCTAGAACACAGTAAAACTGTTAGCCATATTCTTTTTCCTTTACAACTCATCCCAAATATAAGACCTTATCGGTCTATGCTACACCACAGAATTAAGCACACTTAAGTGTCTTAAGAATTAAGCACAACATACATCTTTTCAACACCATTGCCACCACCACCACCAAACACAAAGAAAATGTTTTCCATTACTTACCACTACCACCTGCAAAGCACTGGCTGGCACAAAAATTTATTCCATTAAATGAATATGGAGAACAAACTTGTGTGTCAGCCAGGACATTACACCAAAAGGATGTATTTGCCCTTTAACCTCCAGTCAACTAGAAACCACTCAACAGGTAGGAGGTTTCATTGATGTTCAAATGCAACAAGTGAAATGGTTAGTGTAAGAAATGCTTGCTTCAGAGTTAAGACTGCAGCATATTAGCAGGAAAGAGAAGTTATTTCTTCAGCTTTTTCTTCTGAAATGCAAGGAGAGAAACTTGACATGCTTCCAATAATTTTTCCCATTATCCTTACAACTTGGAAAGTGCATGACAGTTCAATTTTGTATTGAGAGCTTTTTTCCTGAATTTTATAAGGAACAATAGTACAATTTCAAAAACCATGACCATGGCCACTACTTCTATTTTCCTACAAGAGACATGCTTGCTACATAATACCATAATACCAATACTGTTCACTGAACTTGCAAAATAAGAAATCCTTCTTAAAACAAAAACCTCACAGAAAGGTCCAGGAAATCTTAATTTGCTCTAGCTAAGTTGACTATGTATTGTTAAATTCCCCTGCTAAGCAGCAGTAAGAAAAGATATTCCTTTAACAGGCAAGAAAAGAGGAAAGAATTCTGTGCAATAGAAATGTGGATTACTTAGCTGTTCTTAAAAAAGACTGGATAAAATAGTTAGGTCAGTAGTGAAAGCAGGCAAACACATTTCCTACAAAAATAAAGAATTTATTAGATACATTTTGAATTGCCCTGAGTAGGAAAATGGTTTTGGTTTTTTTTTCAGAAAAGCTAGGAACAAAGCAAGAGATTAGAAAGAGCATACAGGTCATTGCAAGTGAACATAAAATAAACCCAAAACTTTTGCTGGCACAAAGGGAGGACAATCCCATCCCATTCTGTAGCCAGCAGCTGTTTAGTACCTCTAGTTTTCTTGAGGTCCAGGGAAATTTCCTTAATGGTGAAATCAGTGTGGAAAGGAGCAATTTGTTCACGAAGAATCAGAAGGTGTTTTATTAAGAAAAGCTGTCCATCGACCTGGGTCTACACACAAGAGAAAGAACATGCATTACATGTAATACAAAAAAACCCCAAACAATTAAATGAGGAGCAAAGTTTCGACATTTCCACTTTTATTAGTTAACAAGCCTTTTCCATCAGCCTGTAGTGTGATTAACTACACTCTGGGATCAACAAATCCCACTTCTGTACTATTCCTAAAACACTGCACTACAGAAGCATTACTTCTACTTTAATGGGATACTTTATTCCCATTTCTTAGAAGAATTAGATTACACAGTCATATTACTAAATGTCCTCATTAAGTAAAGGTATCCACTACTTGAATGATACAAATTTATTCTTCTTCAGAGAGAGAAATTATTTAATGTAATTCATATAATTTATAGTTGAAAAACATGAGGTTCTAAATTTGTTTTCATCATTACAATGACTAAAAAAAGTCAATGTTCCTGTAATAATCTTGATTAACTGTGCTGTTCTGCAAAGGTCTTACAACGCATTTTTCTCATGTCATTAAACACAAAGCTTAGTTAATTTCTAAACAGTACAGCAAAGACACAAAGAGTAAAAGAAGGCCAAGTTCACTCCATCTAAATGATCCGTTTTGCACTGCTTGTTATTTTAACTACATGCTTTACACTGCGTGCTACTTTTAATCTTTAAAGTTCATGGCTCATTGAGGTAAAAGGAGGACTTTAGAATTCAAATTTGCTTTTGCAAGCTGGAGGAGGGCTTTCCTTGATATAATGTTAAATAAAACAGAAAAGAAGAAATCAGATTTAAATCTGCAGTTTCAACAAATAGAAATTTCACTAAAAATGAGTGGTAGAAAGGGCTTCTTGAGTTGTTAGGGTTTGGCTTTTTTTTTTTAATTCTTATATGCATCATTTCACCAGATAACATTATATTAACATGCATCAATAACAAAGTGGTAGAGATCCTAGTTTTGGGCCAACCTATTCAGGGCTCATTGCAGGACGAGTTTCATTCTCTGCAATACTTTTAAGTCAATGCTGGCCAGGTATTTAACTGTAGAATTCTGAATCAGCTACACAGGAAATAGTTATTGGCTGAAGCTAAAGGGAAGTGCAGCTTGCATTTCTTTTTAAAGATGATATGTTTAACAGATTTTTTTAAAGGACACTCAAAAGAGACACTTTAAAACAGATAATTTCCAATCAGAACTAAAACCTTTCTCATTATTAAATATTTACTGCTTATAAAAATCCAACAATTTTAGCCTACTAAGACTTTTCTTTTTTCATTCACTTCTTGACTGTTAGGAATTAGCAAATTACTACAGGATTTAAAGGAACTGTGAAAGGAAAAAGAAAGTTGACTCCTCAAACATGGTAAAGTTCAAATGAGTTGATGAATTTGCATTGAATTCTGAGCAACACATGAGATCAAACCTTTTGATAATACAGTTCTGAGCAGTGAATACTTAAAACTTCTTCCCAGAGAACATAAGTTAGAAAGATTTTAGAAAATTCAAACAATGGAGGCAGAGAAAAAGAGAAAAGAGTAACAGGCAGTGAAAATAAATACAAAGTCCTCTAGCAAAAATTTCCCTTTAGGCATCACTTCACTGAATTCCCATGAGTTAGAGCAGCCTGCAAACACGATTTCTAGGATCTGTATTCCACCTTTTCAGACAGGCTACCATGTGAATCATTATCTTTGCCCTGCAATACATTAACCATAACTAAGAACTGGCAAATCCATCAAGTCTCTGGGGGCAGAGCAACATGCTTTGACTAAGATTTTAACAGAATTCTGAACCATTGCTTTGTGACTTTAGATATACAAGGGGCTGGGGGCTGTGGACATCATACCCAAAGCAGCCTTGTTTTTGCTGATGGAATCAGCAGCTCCCAGCAGCGACTGGATGCAGGCAGATAAAGCCTCTTGCGATAATCCCTGAAACACTGCCCTCTGCAGGGAAGAGGAAAAAAAAAGACCAAAAAAAAAAGGTGTTAGCAAAGCTTAGGCAGAATTTTAAGAGTTGCACTTCGTGAACCTGTGTTTACCAGCTTATAAAACTCCATATTAACTAGCTAAAAACATGTTGGCTAAGTGCAGTGACACAGGATGAGGCACTCACACACAAAAGCTTGCTACAACCACTCAGGCTGGATGCAGGTACCCACACAAGCCTGCCCTGCTCCCCCTGCAGCTCTGAACTGGCACCTGGGTAGTGACATGGTCAGTGACACCTCACACATTCAGAGCCAACAGCATGAATTGTGTTGTGCTGGGTAACCTGACTAGACACTTTTTCCCGTGTCAGGCAACTACCTGTGCATGCAAGCTACACCTGCAACAGACACGAGATCATTTGAGTGAGCTTAACCTCAGGCAGACTCAAATTACCTCACATTTGTGACAGCTTAGTAAACAAACATGACAGCTGCCATGGCCCAGGGGACACGGTGCAAGTGCTTAAGTGGCAGGAATATGATCCTATGACTAAGCCAGCCACAGGAACACGGCTCGTTCCCACCAGCCCTGCAACAGAGCCCTGACTGCTCCAGACACACCAGCACCACTTCATTCACGTGTTCCCATCTACAGGGTGCAGGCAAAGGGTACCAGTTCTGCTACAGTGTCTCAGGGGAAAACCAAATTAACCTCTGTGCAGATACACTGTAAATGAGCTGTGCAAACAAGGCAGAAAGCACCTCATTTACCAAGGTCTAGCTGAAAACAAGGGCAAATATTCATCTATTTTAGTGGGATTGATATTTCAAGCAATAAAGCATTAGTATTTTCTGGCTTCTTTTTTAGCACTAGCATCTTGGCAGGAATTTCATGTAACACCCCTCAAAGATATTTCGAAATCCATTAAATGTGTCTAAATAAAAATACAACACATGCAGAAAAGCAAAAACACTTGCATTAGTTTCCTTAGAGACTTATCAGCCTTATATGCTGTTAAGTGAGCAATACAAAACAGATTCTAACAGGAAAGTCTTAAAATATGTGTTAAGTAAACATGTCTTTTGTTTCTGCTAGACATGAAGATTTCCACTATCTTAAACTTTGGAAATGTGTTCCTATGTTTTGAAGCATGAAGAGATGTGCCACAAAAAAAAAATTCAGAACATTTTCAAAATGTAGAAGCAGCACAGTCACCATTTTTAAGACCAGAGACATCACACAAACACATTCACCCAGTAATTTCAGCAATAAAATCATTCCCTGTAATTGACCCAGAACTTTCTGTTTTTTCTTGTCCTATTCACTCCTCAGCTTTGGTGAGACCAGTATCTTGAACATCAGACACTGAATTATTTCTGTAACGGCAAAGCAATAGATGTACAAATCAGTGCCATTTTTCTAATTCTACAAATATAAAATTGTCTTGGAAATGATGACTTAAATTTGTCAGTTCACTTGCTTTACATAAAGATAGCAGCAGAAAGACCAAGAGGTTAGAGGCCAGTAATTGTCCATTCCTAGTTTGTATTAAAATATTTAGACACGGTGCTCTACACACTTCATAATTTCACCTTAAAAATTAGATAAAGAAATTTTTGCATACATCTATACATCTGTATAGTTTGGAGAGACACACTAGAGTCCTTCTGACAGTAGGATACCACATTCCATGCAGATCTGCAGGTGAAATCGTGCTCTGATGCCTGGGATTAAGGGATTCAGCTGAACCTGTTTAAAAGCAAAATACACACATGAAAAGCTTGCCCATCTGTCCTTCCAACAAAGGAGACTGTAATATCGACTGTAATATAAAAATGCATTTCATACTCCCTACACAGAAATATGACATTTTATTTTACCCAAACAGGTTAATTTTTTTTTCCTTCTGAGCAGGTCAGTACTAGATTTCTGATGTGAATCGAGCACAAGCCTGTGAAAGACATGAATTTGCTTTCAGGGGTGGCCCAGCTCAACCTTTTTGAATGAGTTAGTTTTACAGGCATGACACACACCTCCCACTCAGCTGAACACCTGAAATGATCAGTTACTGAAAAAAAAAAATAGCACAGGAGAAAAGAGGAAAAAGAAATGGTTAGAGATCATGGAATTACAGGAAATGCTTAGGAAAAAAAAGGAAAAAAAACACTCTATTTCTTCACTCTTTCCTTTCTGCTGGGGATAATCCTACATGGGTTGAACAGTTGCACAAAATACAGGGTTTAAACATAATTTATAAACAGTAAAAATAACAGCAAAACCAATTTTGTCGTGAGATAGTTGTAAACATAAAAAAGTGCTCCTCCTGGGTAACCTTCATAATGGCACAGTATGCTCAAAATGGATTTTCACAACACCTGACAGACAGAAGTCTGTCTTCATTGTGTCCTTAAATCAAGCTGGGAAACAGCTGAGTCAATAGCACTAGAGCTCTGATTTCAAATACCGAGCATTTAAAAAAAGTAAAATTGTTGGAGTTTCAGCTGCTGATGGAAAATGCACTTGTGTTTATGTGATCAGTGAATAAATCATCTGAAAAAATCCAGTAATATCTTTCTACCTTTTGCAATTATAAATTTATTGTCACCGTAGTTAGAAAGCCTGTAAAATCTTATGATATTAGTTTGAGGTTCCCAGGCCATTCATTAGTCACTTCAGCTACTCCTGCAGGTCCTGAAATGGGAGAGAGGCACCTCTGAAGGACAAATAATCCAAATTATCTCAGACACGTCTTCAAATTACACCATATAGGTTCCCTCCATCGCCTGAGTGCAGGTGAGATTTACAGGACTTGCAAATTCCATACACCTGGGGTGAAGTACAATGAACTCCATTCTCAATGGGATTTGTGGAGTCCAGCTAGAAACTCTGCAGACTTTCCAAGCCAAAAGCAAGAAACTACCATGTAATCAAAAGGAATACAAGAAACAAGTGATAAAGAGCAGAGAAAGAAGCTGCTGGGTAAATAATTTAACACTGTACCACTCTGAACAATGATAAAATAAAAGTAGAAATTCTTCATGGGTCTTCCATAGTAATTTAAAAATTTCTAACACTCAAATGACTGGCATCAGCCACATTTTAAGAACTTTTATTCCAGTTTGCTGTAATTAACAGACACATGGGTCACAAGTTTAAAATGTCAAGGAGTAAATTGTGAATTATTTTAAATAGAGAGACATGGCTAACACACCAAATCACCTTTCCCATCTTAGCACAGCTAACAAACAAAAGCATCCTCAAGTACACATCTTGATAGCATGGATATTTTTCACTGGAGAATACAAAAGCTCAGGTTTATACAAAGCACAATAGATGCTGTTGGTTGCAAAAGTAGCTGCTTCATATAACAGACTGCACTTGAAGAACAAAGAAATAGCACCAAAAGAACAAGATCAGGCTGCTTCTCAACTAAAATACAAAACTAAAACTTTGAGACAAAGTTCACCTCTAAAAATTGCTTATATATTTGTCTAGGAAAATAACCCTTTAAGATACATACAATTTTCTCACAGATGGTTCAAGTTAATGCTCACATTCCATGAGCTTTATGCATTAATTTGACAATATGAGATGTATTTCATACCAGATTTAACTAAGCTGCAGGACTCGGGATCTTCTAGCCGGACATCTGAAAATGAAGCTTCAGATGTCAGCTTCTTCTGTTCCTCCTTCAAACTCTGTGCAATTTGCTGCAAAGAAAGATACACAATAATATTTTAATATCACATAACACTGCTTTGGTTACAACAGATAAAAGCATGCTGAACTGCAAAAGAAATCAGCTACAGCTTCCAGTGTTTCAAAGACATTTAGAAGAAACAGGCAGATGTTTCCAAAACAGTGGCAGAAATACTGCAATACGATAAAGATTCACAAATACACATCTGTGTAAAGCACTGTTCTTTTATTTTGCCTGTTTTACTGATGTCTCAATAATGACATATAAAGCTACCTAGAAAGACAAGTTCAAAATAGGGTAACCCAGTTCAACACTTACTTGGATTTTAAATAGATCATTTTTTGATAGCTTTATTTCCAGAAATGACATGCAGATGGCCCAAAAGTACTCTCTAGTTTATTCCCTGTGGGAGTTCAACCAAAAGCCTTCCCCTAACATTACTCAACATTTCCACACTTCAACCTTTTCCACTACTTGGTCAGCTTCAAAGCAACAAGAGGCAGCAAGAATGGGCAAAGAACTGCATTAATATTTGAACAGAACAGCAGAAGAAATATTTTTGCCCTGTGCTTTTAACATTTTAATAATTCATTTACTAAGACAGAAGGGCTCTCTAAATAGCAAGGTTTTGAGGTTTAAAAGCAATCAAGTAGCAAAATGAATTTCAAACCAGGCAAAAACTGAAGTCTTATGAGGACATATGAAGAGCAGCATAATTTCTCAATTTGGAATGAACTTTCTCTTCTTTAACTGAAGGGCCATAGGACCTTTGTTAGAAAATAAGGCCTCGTACAGACCATACAGCAGAATCACTTGCATAAAGATTCTTATTAGTACTTAAACTTTCAGTACAAAAAGCAGGTACTCTACAGACTCACTAGCTTCAGGGTTTAAAACCCTGTGGATATCCCATAAGATTGCCAAAGTACAATAAAAGCTTTAGATATGTATAAAGACAATGTCATAGCAACATGAGTTCACTATTAATAATTTTCTTACAGAGTTTTCTCTGTTTGCAGGCAAGAATTGAGCCCGCATAATGTTAATGTCTTTCAGCCCACAGCAAAATACATATATGACAGACAGACAGAGTCTTTCAGCCCACAGCAAAATACATATATTTCACGTAGGTAGGTAGGTAGGTAGGTAGAGAGAGAGAGAGAGAGAGAGAGAAGAGAGAGATCAGACAGACAGACAGATAGATAGCTTCTCTATTTTTATAAGTAATGTTCTGATTCTGAAGTCAAATAGCAGCTTTTCTAACAACTGGTCAGCTGGAACTAAGTCCTACAGTTTTTTAAACACCACCAGCTATTCTGACAGCTAGGTGGAAAGCAGAACACAGCAATAAAATTTGGATCTTGCCAGTCCATGTTGGAAAGGCCATTCTCAGTCACCTCAGTCCTTTGACAGCTTGGGCCTCCCATTATAAAGTGAATGGCAATAGTTATTAGGAGGGGGATCTTTAATATGCTTTACTGCTTCCATGTAGTCTTCATGCAGTTGCAGCTTGTTCTAGTCAAAAGCTCATGAAAGGTTTGTCATTGGGCATTTATTTATTTATGTCAGTTGTTTAATTTTTTAAGTAAGTAGAATTAGTTTGATCTATTTCAACAGGAACATTGACTCAAAGGGCTTGGAATGACTAAAAAAACAGCTAATACTGGTAAGAACTTGAAAAAGGTTTCTGGAAACCATTGCTAATATGTTAAATTATCTAAAGCAACTCTCCTCTCACACTGCCTGAGCACAGGGTATACACATGCCTACCAAAAGCTAGTTGACCGGTAATTCTTAAAACAAACTTGCAGCTAACTGGGACTGTCTAAAGCATCTCTTCAATTCCAGCTCAGCTAGAAAATACACTGGTAATATATATTACTTATGAATGTAAAAAAAAAAAACTCAGAAGCTTCAAGTTTTGATGAAACTGTTAACTGTGAGAACTATTGCCATTGTCACTAAGTTTGACATAAAACACTGACATATAGTTCAGAGTCACAATTTAATCAGCAAGTGTCAATTTAAAAATGCCAGTAACACTTGGCTTTTCCTAAGAACAGGAAAACCCAAGCTGCAAAGCACCGTACTGCATACACAGCATGTACAAAGTCAAGGACAGTGAAAAAGCTGAGGCTGTACCTCCATCATTTCCAGCTTGTCAGGATAGGCGAGATCACCGGGCGCGGGCTTGTAGCCGGTGATGTCAGTCTGAATGTAAATGTGTGTCCTGTAGACCAGGCGCTCCTGTACATCTTCCAACATCTGCTTCACACCAGCTGCAAATGCACCCAGTTGTTCGGCTGGCAAAGGTAAGAAAAGGCACAAACTTGTTAATGACAAGCTTATAGAAACACAAATCTGAAGTATCACATATAGGACCATAAAAACCTGGCTTGCTGCAGATGGAGTCAGGATATTTTTGGAACAGCAGCATGCAGACAAATTTGTGACAAACAAGGAATTTACTGAGCTCCATGCTGCAGTTGCTTTGGCTCCCCAGGTTTTCATTAGGCTATGAAAATGCAACCTCACACTGATGGCATCAGATGCCTTGTTAGAATTAAGGGTTCTAATTATTTCAGACCTGGGTACATTAAGTGAAATTTTGGTGGGAACAACAAAGCAGGGTGGCTTTGGTTCCATCACAGCCAATACCTGTGGTGTGACTGTCCAGAGCTGATAAAAACAGAAAAACCAAAGCAGCTCACATCAAACTTAAGACTTATTGTATCAGCCCAAATTTAAGTAGTAGTAAGACACTTCTTATGATAAACCAAAATATTAAGTCAGCAAATTTTTGCTCGTTCCCAACAGTGTTACAATTATACTTCCAGGAAAGTGAACAAGTCTTCATGACTACTGGCACAGTTTCAGCAACAAAGAGCTACACTGGGTGATATACCAGCTACCAGGGATGATTTCTGTTTATTGCCTGGTGCAAAAAAGACTGTGAAAGGACTCCATTATGCACTGATCATACTATGAAATGAGACACCAGGTCAGCTCACTCCTGTGAGACTTTGGGCTCTGCATACTTACAAAACTCCAGAACCTACACTGCTACTTAACTCCTCTGCCGAATTTACAATTTCTAATCTGGGAAATATGACTTTAAGAAGAATTGAAAAAAATCAGTTTGCATTCCTTTATCATCCTTATGCAGAAAGCTCTACATGGATGATGCATTAGCAGGGCCAAGTGCAGTAGTTTGTTAATTTGAAAAGTTAATTTAAATCAACCCTGGTGCATGCATATACACTGGGTGGATGCTTGCTAGCATTTATACAATCTAGAGAAAACATTACTAATATCAGTATATTACTTAAGATGATGCTATGCACAGACCCAAATATGCAGACCTTCACTATAAATGAAAAAATGAAAAAGCATAATTAATTTTACACAAACATGTCACATATGAGGTTAGGTTAAGATCCACTAGAAAGAAATAAGCATCTAGAATTTCTGACTATGCAATTAAATAATTTTATCCATTAAGAAGACACTTAATAATCTTCATTCTATGCCTTACCATTGTTCTGTACATGATCCTCAAGCATCTCATTCTTGAGAATCCCACAGAGTTCAGAAAGTGTCTCTAAGTGAATGACATGGATGATCATTGGCCTCAGGACATCATACAATGAAAGACACAACTTCTCCAACAGTTCACTATGAAGAAAAAATTTTAAAAAGCAAAATACTTTCAGGATCCCCCAAAAGCAAAGGAAAATTTTAACACAAACATAGATTATTCTGTGGCAAAGATTTTTGAAGGAAGCACGAGAAAACAAATATCATAGAAGACTTCAGAAAAGACTGTTTAAAACATAAGCCCACTATTTCCTACAAAGTAGGAAAAGATTTCCTTTTAAAAGATGTGGCATATCAACTGCTTAAAAATGGTGTTACAGCTTTTAATTAATTTTAAAATAAAATTTAAAAAACCCAAATAAACAAAAAAAATCTTTACAAACCAACAACTCAACCTGTCACAAAGGGAAGATGCTGTAACCTGATTTACTTGGTTTCTGTGTAAGAAAATGCTCCTGCTGAGCTCAGAATCATAACCCAAATTTTCTCTTAAGAAAGGGCTCATCTGATTCCAAGGACTCAAAAGTGTATTAGAATCAGGAGCACACAAAGAGGGACACAGGAGAAGACAACTGGTAATGTTTTCTGTAATAGTTACCAACATCTCAGAGCAAACTTTTCAATCTAACTGAAGTTATGATATCAATGCAGTGACACACCAGAAATCCCACTTCAATTTATTTTTTTCTTTCACGTTCAAAGTGATGCATATCTTGGTTAAGACACCAACAGCACTCACTCTAGACATTTTTGCCACACTCAATGCTCCCTTCACTAATCACATACTAGGCACTAATGCTATTGCCAGTAGCTGAAAATTCAAGTCATTTCCCATCTAGAGTTAGAAATATAAACATCAAGAACACTGAAGTAATTACAGTGTGATAAAGATACTGAGTTTACTGCACAATTTGTTTTTTTTAATTCACAAAAAATGTCTGTCAATAGGAAAATGACACTTCAGTTCCTCAGACAGGGAACAAAAATGCTCATGAAAGAATACTCAGAAGAAACATTTTGAATGGCTCTTCCTTTGCATCCTATAGCACTATAAGCAACTTGGTAAAACAGCAACTCTCCATGTTAAGAGCAGAAACAAAAGAGAAAGTTTCACTGGCCTTCTTATTAAATACAATACTCAATCTCAGATCTCTACTCTTGGGTGGAATTTCAGTAAACTCTTATCTCTACATAGACACCTGGCTGTAATATCTTCAAAGCATCTGCAGAAAATAAAATGAGGCTATGTCTTATGCTAAGAGAAACCTAATAAAGTAACTACTATTTTAAACTTTAAAAAAAAAACATTTTATGTAGATGTAGGCAAAAACAAAAGGGAAGAAAGTTCTTAGGAAATGAGGTAACTACATTCTATCAAAATTTAAAAAAAACAGAAGTCTATTTTCATTCTTGGTGTGAATAGCACTAGTGACAAAATTTCTGGCTGAACAACATTTTACACTGATTTCAATTAGGGATGTTTAGTCCAGGATTTGGAGTGAAATAGCTAAACTGATTCTTTTCAAATTTATTTCGGTCACCTCAAATTCTGAGCATGCTCCACATGAGGCCACAATTCCTCAGAAAAGACTGGGCCTACTCTGGCACTCTGGTTTATCTCTAGTGAGGCTTCATGCAGTTTTAGTTTTCCTCTACCTTTGAAGTATGGGGAGGGTAGTGGGCAGTCTTTTTTTCAGGTTACACACTTGTTTAACTTAAGCTGCACTCAATTTAAGACACTGCAACACTCAAAACCAGTGTCTTAGTTACACTAACAGAAATACACTCAAGTTAGGAACTTTATAGCAAGGCAACATGACCTACCCAAATTTCAGATCAAGTATCAGTACTAAAACATACCAGAAAACTGGAGGACGGCATAATCTAATCAATTGCTTAACCATTACAGGTCTGTTGTAAAAAACTTAACAGTACTTTTACACTGCAATTACTGTGTGAAGCAGCAACCTGTCCCTCTTTGAGGTTTAGGCACAGGAGATTGGGACACTGTTCTTGTCAGGCTCCACTATCCTGCCTTCTGTTCAGCCCAAATACAGCACCATGCTAATATTCCTTGACAGTAAGGACAGCGCATTAAATCCTTCCGGAAAAATAGCTGGAGTTCACCAGCCTAATTTCAGACCGAAGCAAATGAAAGCATTAGTGCAACAGACTGTGCAAAACCAGGTGAGAGCTGTAGACTTCTACAACTATTTTCAAAGAACCTGAGTATCTTTAACTCTTTCGGACTATCTACAGAGCATTTGCAAAGATTGTTTATGGAGAATGAGAACTATCTGCTTTGCTTAAATAAAGAAGAAAACTAAGAACATCAAGTTCTGACTCTAGAAGTGATTGAGCTGTTTTTTTATCTTGCTAGTTCTTACCCAACCATTTGAACACAGCTCTGTTTGCCATAAAATATGGTCTGCTACATCACAACACGCTAAATACAACATCAAGTAAAACAAAACCAGCATCTACCACCTACTCCAGTTTTGGTGTTGGTTTTGTGAAGAACTCATTGTAAAGCTGGTGTTCATCCTGGCATACATGGACCATAAAGGCACAACCACTTCGTACCTGTATTCACAGAAATACAAATACTTGATTATTAAATTCTTTTCCTTGTATCAGTATCACAAGAGATATTAGAGGTATTATTACTATGTATTATATATTGTGTTGTGATTATTACAGCTATGATTAAACTGAAGATTTGTAAAATTCAAAAGCAATGAAATGAACTATAAGACTACGGCCTGAAAAGATGTTACTAGCCAAATGAAAGCTCACTGTACAACTTTTGTTCCTTTTTTTTCCTGAAATTTAAGTAACCACATTTTATGCTTCTTTTCTATCCTCCCCCCTCTGTGGGGTTTGTGACAGGGTGGAGTTTTTACAGAAACAAAACATGTATGGCTTGAAAATATTAGTAGAATGTTAATGACTCAAAGTCACAGACAACAGTAACAATTCCGTATGTAAATGACTGAATTAAGTAAGTTCATTTTTCCTGGGGGAGAGGGGATTAAAACGTAACAAAACCTTCACAACACATGACTACTTTACCTACCAGAGCACAATGATCTCTGTTATTCTGACTGGTTAATTCTGTAACAGTGCTAGCGATACTTGGACCAAGCAAAAGCTCCCGCTGGTCGAGGTAACATTGATGGATTTCATTGAGAACTTGCTGATACCTAGCCAAGAAATTAAAACAGTAAGTGCATCATGAAGATAATTTTCTGGCACACATAAAATACATTCTAATACCCTCTTAAGGTCTATGTAATTTCAATTTTTAAAACTTTCTCTTAAACAAATAATAAGCACTGTTTAACAGTACCTAAGCAAAAGTAAATATTTTCAAAACTTAAAACTGTAGAAGATAAATTATGTAGACATACTCACTCTGGCATTTTTTCAGATCTTTGCTCTACTTGTTCAATAAGAGTCTACCCCAAAAAAAAAAAAAAAAGAGAAAGAAGTATTATCAGTAAATTACTTTTTTGTAGTAATTGGAAAAGAGTTAGCAGTATTTTTCCACAGATACAATATGCAATCTTTGGACATTCACTCTTACACAATATGCAATCCCTGCATTCATACTAATAAATTCAAGCCTTGTTTTCATAACTTCCTTTTTAAAAGTTAGTTACCAGCTACTTACTCTGACTTTGGGAGCAGCTGCTCTGAATTTCACATAAAACAGCGTGAAGGCATTGTCAGAATTTGGCACAGCTGAAGGATCCTGAAAGAAGAGATGAGTAATTGGTTAAAAAGCAAATTACTATATTTGGCTTCTAGTATATAATGGCTGAGATAATTAGGCTCTAAAACAGGGTATTGGTTGTTTATGCTTATGCTTCCAGTGAAACAGCTCTTTGCCACTTCCCACCAACAAAGGCGTGCTGGTTTCAGAATTTAAAGTCAGATGGAAGAACAAAACCCAAGTGTTTCATCCAACAGCCTCTACAGGAAAAGGCACATTTTCAGTAATTATGACATTCTCCATTAGAGACAAAAATTTTCTCTGAACTTGCCAGAGAAGTAGTGATTGTTGGTCCTTAATATGTAGTACTAAAATGGAACAAATTTCCCTTTTATCTGCCAGTCCCAAGGCAGAGAAGCTAAGTTTCAGCTTGCATTCAAGCTCCAACCAGAATATCAAGTCTTGAGGCAGCTCCCCCTAGAGCTCCCCAGCCCAGCAAGGCAGACAGCATGAACTTACACAAATTCTGTCACTAACAAAGCAGAGCGGAGACCCAGTTTACACACCAAGCTTTCTTCCCCTTATCCCTACTGAAGTGAGAGAGAAGAAATGGTCTTCTTTAGAAACACGATGGGGACAAGAAAACTCCACCATCCCCAACTCTTATTTTAATCCCTGTGAGCAACCTCATCATCCTTCTACAAACTTACATCAAAACCTCCACTCACATGTGTGCATCACCAAAGAACATCCAGATCTCAGCCCCTTTCCAGTCCTGACAGTCTTGTTCTGTTACAATAGGAAAACAACACTTGATCACAACTAAAAAACACTGCTCCAGTACTGCACTTCTAGCAGAAGGAGCCATTTGATGTTTCAAAGTATACAAAACATCCACAAAACCCCCATGTACATGGGAAGGAAAAGGTCACCTGACTCCTAAAAAACGTATCCTTCCTGACTTAAAACTCCTAAGCAGCAATTCAAATCCAGAAATCAGGTTATGCACTTCTTTCTGTAGACATGCTTATTATCAGAGATGTTCAATTTTTTTTTTTTAATTCAGCTCAGTCAGGGCAATCCACTGGCATCAAACCAAGCTATGATACCTTTTTTTTTTAAATAAAACCTAGTTTTGTACCTAACACAAAAAATGTTCAATGCCACTTAACCAAGACCTTCACAAATACCCTTTCACAAGTTTCCGTGAACACTGTCTAAAATTCCCTTATTTTAGGTGTGCCAGTTCTCAATTCTAGCATCTTTCACTTTCCCTGATTATCCCTCAGAACACCAAGTTTGCCTGTAACAGAACTGAGCACAAGGTACACAACAATTATTTGGAGAAAGACTCAAAGTGCATAGGAAGAGACACTCCCCTCTCCCTTCTGCTCTGGCAGAATATTGCACATGAGATTATCAACATTTTAATGAGACAAAAAAACCTCTCTGATCACATTTATGCCTACATCTCCCTGGAGTGAGGGGAGTAAAAACCTGGACAGGGTTTCTCTTCCCTGGGACACTCCAGCATCACTGTCAACACTTTAAAACTGAAACAAAAAATACTGGCAAAACTAAGAGGAACCTGGCACAGTTGTTACCTGCAGCTACACAAACCACTGCAGAATAAATGAACATTTACATGACCAAAAGCACCCAAGAATTCTTACTGGAATGTAGTACTGAAATGATCATGGTATGAACTCAGAGCTGTGCTTTACAATTACCATCCAGTAACACCCAGATCCTCTACACTTTTTCCAAGTATTCTCTTTAATCTCTGTCTCTAAAGCAATCCACCTCCAAAACAAAGCACCACAGTACCTCTGTTTCTCCTGTGTACTTTCCCCATCTGGCAACAGCCCAACAGCCAGTTCAGAGCTCCAGTGCACACCCTGGTTCTGGAAAGTAACTGTCTGGCCATCTGCTGTCTCTAACACAGTCTTTCATCCAACCCTGGCCTTCACTATTTTACTGCTCACCTACTTCGCCAACTTCACCTTCTTCAATTTCCATCACTTTTTAATTATTAGTACTTTTAAATCTTTTGGATCACTGTGTCTCTGTCATATTTGGCTGAATATTGGACAACCTACACAAATACCATAGTGTTTGCATTGACCTATTTTCACAAAAATCTGCAGACACATCCCACCTTCAAAAAAATTTTTAAAAGAACTGTTTGATGTTATAATAGACATTTTAGTACAGCTCCACTTCCCACTTTCTGGTTCACCTTACCCTTTTCATTAACTGGGTTGTGAGGTTCTGTAGTGTATTCACAGTGTATGTCTTGATAAGGTGCATAGCTTTAGAAAGGCATTGTTTAAACTTCGTCAAATATACAGGATAGTCTTTAAAATTTGGCTGAAAGAAAGAAAAATAAATCATTTTAAATAGAAACAGCAAGAGCCAAAAATATCAAAACTTAAAATACTCACATAACTAGCTAGCTTGTACAAAACTAAAAGCAGTATTTCACAAAAATTAAGTAGAATAACAAGTATATTCAATAAAAATTTTCTACATCTATAAAGCACCATCCTTACCTTCTTCCTGTATTTTGGAAAGAAAACTTTTTATAGGAAAAAAAACCACTACAAAAGTATGAACCCATAGTTGTGACAATTTAACCAAAAATACAGAATGACTTACATGTGATGAAATATATGCAATACAATCATCAAGCTTAGCCAGCATGGGAATGAATCCTTCACTGTTCACGGACAGCGTAGGGGAATTCAATTTCTTTGGAAAACAAGACAAAGCATCATTGTAAGGAACCTAAGCACGTTACTGTTGGTGACTAAGTTCAACAGACCACTACACTTTCATTTTCTAAGACTATTAACAACAAAATAATACTTACAGTGTTGATATTTTCCAACTCATTAAAATAAGAAAGTTTCTGCTGGATGTTTTCAGCCAGGTCAACAAGTTCTGACTATTAAAGAAACAATAAATAAAATAAAATCATCAACCTACTAAGTAGCTTAAATACATATATGTATACACATGTGTGTATAAAATTATTAAGTCTCCCTTTCAGCTCTCAGCACACACCACTGTTAAATAGCTCCAAGTAAATTGCAACTGATTAAGTCCAACAAAAGATGCAGAATACAGCAGTGCTCTCTTGCTCTTTTACCAGAGACTGACACACTATTTTCAGTAGTGTATTTAAAATAATATATACTACAGGTTTGTCAGTATCCCACAGACAACGCTGCCATACAAACAGCAGTGCTGCCATCAGTATTATGGAGAATTGTAAAAATCCTGTATCTCAGGATTGGAGTCTTAAGTTCTCTCCTATCTAGTCTGACTATGAAAAAAAACTGCCATACAAACAGCAGTGCTGCCATCAGTATTATGGAGAATTGTAAAAATCCTGTATCTCAGGATTGGAGTCTTAAAAAGTTCTCTCGTATCTAGTCTGACTATGAAAAAAAACATTCATTGTATCACTGTTGCAGCAGTTCGTCAGGAAAAAGAAAGCATCTGGGAAATAAGTTCCCAACTTTAAGGATCTTGCAGTAAGCAGCTCAAAATACTTCTGCAAATGTTATGAATTACTGATTCCAATACAGTTTGCACTTGTCAGGCATCAGTTACAAAAACTGCCCTCAGCTCACTTTCTTCATTAAGGCATATATTGACACATACTGAGTATTTGACTGCAGAGCCTGACACCCCAGTTGCAGGTGAAACACTCCCAAAAAATTAGGTCCAAAGCAAATGGATGTATTGTTACCACAGCTCACATGTTTTCCCAGCCCAAGAAAAACAAACTGTCATTTAAGATGTCTTAGCAGTTCCCAGTAATCCTTCAATCAAAGATTACCTGCTCTTTCAAAAGCTGTTCACAGGCCTCATGCAGCGTTCCTGTCTTTGTGGACACAAAAAGATACTGTTTTTGCAGTGACTCCAGGTGCTGAAGGGCACTATTCACATCATTCAAGATAGCATCACACTGCTCCTGAAAGCCAGACAAGTAATCCCTCATCTGTCTAAAAAAAAGAGAATCAACAAATAACAGAAGTAAAATTTCCCTTTCTGCATTTCCAAATCCAGCTGCCTGCAGGGACACCACCAGCACTTTTCTCCTTCTAAGAATAGGAGATCACTTGCATCAAGCAAGAGTGCACAATAAGCAGATGTTTCATCATCTTAGAAATAACAGAGCTGAAGGGTCTGGAATACCCACTCCATTTCCCTGACATTCCTTACAGCAAGCCTACCTAGAAAGCAGCAGCTTGCACCACAGCTGGTCTGGAGGGTGTGAACACAGTCTAAATGGGCAGCACAAACACAATGACTTCTGCAAGCAGCCAAATGCTACCTGCCTTGCTCCCAACAGCAGTGTTAATTTGGGTCTCTTCTACATCATTTTCACTTTCCATTTAGAAATTACTTTTTCTCTCCTGAAGTAGCTGAAATTATCTAGAGGATTTAAAACTTACTGTGAGGATTGAAAGAGGCTTACATTAAATAGATCCGGTGTCTAATGTCACCAGATTTGTCCAAGGCTCAATGCAGACAAAAACTCTACATGACAACTAAATGTTATGTCAAGCATTCAGCTTATCTAAAGCATATTAAAAATTAATTACTCTTGGATGTCAGCTAAAACTTCAGAGTTCTACTTTACCATGTACAAAGATGCAAGTAATGCAATTCCCTGTATTCATGCACATCAGGCAAAGAAATCATTCATTTTCCTTTGGCCTCCTGCAGACAGTAGCATACTGCTCATTCTGCAAACCACTGTGCATCCATGGCACATGTGAGCACCTGTGTGCACCATTACAAACATGTCAACTGACAAAGTGCAAGCCTGCTACTCCTTTTAGGTTCTTAACGATCAGATCAAGGATCAGTTTATGCTTCACCCTCTGCTTTTAAGAAAAGTCATGTCCTCAAATGTCAGAGCAAAAGAGAAAGAAGCAGCCCAAAGAAAAGCAGAGGAAAAACAGAAGAGGGAATACAGCAGCATCTCCTTGTGGCCAAGGACAAGTTTGTGAAGTCTCAAAACAGAAGCCAGTTTCTATAAAGGCCACGAGCAGATCTAGCTAAGTCATTCAGCTGTACTTCAGATTCCCAAGGAGTAACTGTCGAAGTCAGTGGGAAGTGTTTCTTCTGAGCCTGATAAGTTCCACAAAAACAGATGAAATGGCAAGACTCAAAACTGGAGTTGAGCAAAGTGTCAAGGAATGCAGGGAATGCAGATACAGAACGACAACCACAGCCACAGTCTGAACCAAACGGTGAGGACAGAAA
Source organism: Passer montanus (assembly GCF_014805655.1). Taxonomy (NCBI): domain Eukaryota; kingdom Metazoa; phylum Chordata; class Aves; order Passeriformes; family Passeridae; genus Passer; species Passer montanus. The sequence goes on along the minus strand of NW_024368374.1, from coordinate 5,898,926 downwards.
TGACCACCAGCCACATCTGCTTACACAGTCCCTCCCTCAGAGGATGCCATTCCAATAGCAGCAGCAATTGAAAAATCATAGGAAACCTCCTAGAATGCCTTTGTCTACAGCCCTGTCTGTAAGCCAAAACTAATTCCCATCTGTCTAAAATACAGTGGGCAGTTCAGAAGGAAATCTGCTTCCTCTTTAACTGCTCTGCCACCTGGGCAATGGCCTTTGGGAGTGAGGCACAGAGCCTTGGAAAGCCTCAGCTGCTGCAACACATTCCCCCGCTCCCCAGCAGCTGAATGTGAACACGTGGTAACATTAATGGACAAGATGAAGTCCTTCAAGGGTGGAACTGCTTACAGTGAAAAGAACTGAGGAAGAGCACGTACCTATACTTGGCACCTTCATCTTGATCCATCTGTGTTTGCACCTGAGCAAACCAGGAGAAGAACTAGAAGAGATTTTATGGTGTGAACAATATAGATATCACATGCAATCAATTAAAAAAAAATCAAATCTATGATCTATGAAATGAAGATGAGCTTTTGTTAAAAACAGAGCTGTTTTAGGATTCAGTTATTAATCTAGAAAACTAATTCCTCACTGTGGGTCCCTTCCAACTGAAATACTCCATTCTATTCCTTCACTGAGTTAAAATGGTGAAGACTGGATTTCATCTGGCTTTATTTGCACGAGAACAAAGGCATCACATTAGATAGTGGGGGTTCTTCTACTTCAAGAGCAACACCACTTTACTGAAGGGGTGCCTTATTCTCACATTAAATTCCACTCCAAATGCAAAAAGTACCTGTCACTTCAGAGCTAAGACTTCAGTGCTGTTTTCCCCCCAAGTTCCCCTTTATGCATCTTGAAAACAGGCCAAAAGGTTTAGCAAACCCTCTCACCATACCAAAAGCTAGGTGAGACACACAGAAACTAACAGAATTCCCTGAAGATTACTGCATCTTGGAGGTCTTGGTAAGTGAATAAAACATTCACTTACCTGCTGTGCTGTTTCAATTCTTTCATCCTCCATCCCTAGTGCTGCAAATCCCTTCAAAAGGACATCCTCGGTGGATTCTGGCACGGCAGCTGTCAGCAGAACAGGCAGCGACTGGGACGTCAGGCTGCACAAGTCCTCAATGGGCAGCTGCTCACAAAACACCACAAACAGTGCTCAGGTAACTCACTGAGAATCCCCTCACACTGAAGCACAGCTATAAAGCAACCCAAAGCAGTAAGATGAGAAAATTACAGGCTTCTACTTTTGAAGAAAAAAATGCAACAGACATTTTACCTATCAATATGATAATGGCAGAATCATTAAGTTTAGAGGAAACCTCTGAGATCACTGAGTCCAACCATTACACCAACAACTACAACATCCATACATTTAGAAACACCACACAGGAACTGTCAGGGTTTTTTTGCCAGACATTCAAGGAAAATTCAAGACTGCTGCCATAGTTTATTCAGAAGACAAAAAATAGCTCTGCTGAACTGGATTTTTTTTGCCACAATTATTTTGTTTAAGCAAGAAAAACATGAAAAAAAAAAAAAAACTTGAGATAATTTGTATTTAAGGATGACCAGAGACTATTAACTAGCCTATATGCAAGACATTAATTTAAGAAGAAAAATACTATTATATACACTTAACTAATATAATACCCTCTCCAGTTACAGGATGATGAATTGTATGTTTTCTGAGAACATCAGTAGGATAAAACCAGAAAACACTGCTTAACTGCAAATTGGTATCTCTCTAGAAAACAACTCGCTTAGTAAAATATTCCCTGCCTGGTAACATTAGTCAAAAAAAAAAAGAGCCATCAATATTTCAACAATTCATACATTTACAGATTGCCATACATTGTCCAGCTTCCACACACCTCTCCAGCCTGCCCCCAAAACAGGGCTGACCCCAGCAGGGGAGCCAGCGTTCCTCAGGTGTCTAATGCAGAGGGAAAGGTGAATCCATCAGAGCTTCGGGACAGCTGAGACAACACTGCCCTGCCCCCCAAAACAGGGCTGACCCCAGCAGGGGAGCCAGCGTTCCTCGGGTGTCTAATACAGAGGGAAAGGTGAATCCATCAGAGTCTGCTGCTTCGGGACAGCTGAGACAACACTGTCCCAGCTCTCTGAAGAACTCAGTGCCTTGCTTTGCTGCTGTCCTCACTGGCACACACAGTACCTGCCTTGTTGCAAAGCTGGTTTAAGAACACCCTCCGATAGCAGGACATCCTGCTACAATCACTTTGGATGCCTGCCAATATTTACTTTTTGCATTCTGCTTACACAAAAAAAAAAAGAAACCAGGAAGGATTAAATGAAACAGGTGTATTTGAGGAAGGAATTGCTTTACACTCTCTCTTTTGCAGCTCTGAGCTTTCAGACACTTGCTGAGAGCAAGCTTTGTTGACTTTATGGCACCATATCTTACACTACGATCCTGTTTAAATACAAACCCCCTCCTGAAAAGTGCACTTAGGAACACTTAGGAGACCAATCCCTGGCAGACAAGGGAGTGTTCATAAATAATCACCTTGTCAGAGTTTGGAATTTTACACCGTGGGAGACCATGTCCTCTTTGGTGCTGGAAAATTATTAAGCTTTTTATCCCTATTCCTGGCTTTCCTCAGTTCTTTCGAGAGCCTGCAATTCGTACCAGGAAATAACTCTGGCGCCAGCAGCAATGCATCAGTAAGGATCAGTTTAAGAGGACCAAGAGAATGAACTCCACGACTAAAGTTCCCAACCTCCGCAGGACAAATGCCGGCGGGCTGAGGGCAGCAGCGAGGGCGGGCAGCGAAAGCCCGTGCATTCCCAGGGGAAAGCTGCCCAACAACCCCTGCCCGACAGGGCGGCGGGAGGCTCCTGGGAGGGCTCCCGGAGGACGGAGCGCTCCCGGGGCAGGGGGCGGCTTCCGGGGGAGGCTCGGAGCGCGCCGCGCCGCGTCGCGTGGCAGCGGCGTCACGGGCACGGGGCAGAGGAGTGCGTCACGAGGGCCGGCCGGGCGGGATGGCGCCCTCTGGCGCCTGGGAGGATCCACAGGACCACAGACGGGCCTGGGAAAGAGCTGGGATCGCCCGGGATAACCTGTGACCAAACAGCACCGTGTCAGCTAGACCGTGGCACTGAGGGCCACGTCCAGTCATTCCTTAAATACCTCCAGGGACCGTGACTCCGCCCTTTCTGGGAAGAAGCTGCCCCTGCTGTCCAACCCAACCCTCCCCTGGTGCAGCTTGAGGCTTTGGCCTCCTGTCCTGTCGCTGGTTTCCAGGGAGAAGAGACCAATCCCACCTGGCTGCGCCCTCCTTTCAGGCAGTTCTAGGAGTGGCAAAGTCCCTCCTGAGCCTCCCTTTCCAAAAGCAGCTTGACCAGCCCCCGCTCTCCCAGGCCCTCGTGCTCCAGACCCTTCCCCAGCTCCACTGCCCTTTCCCAGACACACTCCAGCACCTCAACGTCCTTCCCAAACTGTGGGGCCCAGAACGGGACACAGCACTTGAAAAGCAACTCCACCAGTGCCAGGCCCAGGCTGACAATCCCTGCCCTGCTCCTACTGGCCACACGTGCTGATCCAGGCCAGGCTGCCATTGGCTTCTCAGGCACCTGGGCACAGCGGGCTCATAGCGCCAGCTGAGATCCTCAACTACTACTTCACTGCTTTGTTGCCTTTGGGATTTAGCAGCCAATTCCAGTCCATCTTGTCCACTATACCTCTGCAGCTTCCCCACAGATGAACTGGTACCACACAGTTACTGTCACTCCAAACTGGCAAACTTCTTGACACATTTGAAACTTCAAAACCAAAAGCACTTCTAAGTCATCACACTTTACATTTTAACACTTTTAATAGGCTTGAAAAAGATATACTATACTTACACAGCATACAAAAATATTTACATTTTTTATTAAAGCACAGAAACAGTTTTAAGGGGAAACACTGCACATCAGCATACCCCTGTATATAGAAAAATTTTAACCTTAGGAAAGAAAGTGCCTTGTGCATTTAAAAATTCTATTTGTGAATTCAAAATTAGTAATTTTAGGTGATTACAGCAATTTTGATATCGCAATGAAACTTCTTTAAGTGGAATGCATGATTCTATGAAAAATGTGTAAAATAGTAACACAAGGCCACAATAATCCAAAGCTATGGATCCTGCTTTGCTGCCCTCTGTAAACACAGAAGATCCATCTTACAATTTGCATCTCACATACTCCTTTTTTCCTGGAATTCAACAACAGCACTTAAGAAGGCTGATGTAACTGTTGAGTTAACAGCCCTGAAGTTCTGATATACCTTTAAGCCTAAAGGTAATGCTTATAGGAACTGTGGTTGATTTCTACATCAAGTGTTTCCTTGCATGTAACAGCAACTTGAGCATCTTTGGTATATGAAAGTGTTCACTAGTTCTGGACTTGGGGGTCTTTTTAAAGGAGGAAAGCAGTCTTTATAGCAGATTTGCTTTTGGAGGGGTTGGCTCTTGTCACATAGGCACCCACATGACAGGGCCTGACTGCTCAGTAAAAAATTGCTCTGTAAACCAGATAGTAACCAGCAGTCCTTCCCAAGGATGGAAAAGGCATGGAAAGTTTTCTCTGCAAGATCAGCAGATGGGCATGAACTTGTTTGAACTTCATTCCTACTTGCAATTTCCATATGAATATGTTTAAGAAGCACTTACACTGAAATCAAGAATTATACATGGAAGAAAAAAAAAGAAACTTTCTTCAAGCTGTGCAAAACTGTGAACTGTAGCAACCACACTTGCTAATGAAGCTGGATTATTCCCAGAAAATTATGCAGACATATCAGGACTTCGAACACAGGAAAGCTTCAAAACCAGAAACAGATTTTATACTGCAGTAGTTATTTTGCCAACCTGAAAGCTAGCAAAGATGTCTTGCGACACTTCCAGTTAACTGGAAGCTTTAAGCTATTACAACCAAATTGTATACATTTCTGAAAGCAGGAAAAGCCCAACTCCTCAGTTCTGCTTATCTTCCCTTACAGAAATACTTTTTTCCTTTACAGAAATATTTTTCTTTTCCTTCCTTTATGGAAATACAGAAGAAAAAAACCCTTTTCTTTAACTCTTACAAAACACTATGCTTTGAGACTCGGATGCACAAAAGTTGCATTGTGGATCTTTACATTCAAGAACATTGAAACAGTTGACAGAAGGTATTCCACCATGTTTGGTTCAGCCTGAAAAACAGTGCACATCAGTCACTGAATCACATGCACAAACCATGGTTACAGGAGCCAGTTTGCCTTGAAATCCCTTCCAGGTTCTTCTCATTCAGTCTTGCAGTGACCTCTTCCTTTGGCCAGCAGCTCAGACAGTAAAGAGCAAGCACTCAAGACAACTTGCACATTGCTCTAAACTCAGAAAATTAAGAGAACTCTGTACACAGCTCAACATGTCAGGCGTCCAATTTCTTCAGCTGCTCATATGTCAGAAAGAACTGGCACATGTGATTAAGGAAAATTGTTTCCTGTTCATGCAGTTAAAACTGGTCACTTCACTACTGAAGGTTAGCTGCACCTGTGTGCAGCTGTGTTCCATTCCTTGTTCCTTCCTTTGCCATGCTGCAGGTTGGTCACATTTTTACACAATACTAGGCAGAACAACGAAACTTGCTTAAAGGCTGGTGATACAAAATACTTTCCCATCCATCTTCCTCAGGATCTTAAACCCACGACTGAGGAGGCAGTCCTGCAAAAGCTGCCATAAAAATACTGCAAAAGTCTTTAAACATTTAGCTTTGATGGGCTAAAGAAGGTTTGCTTATTGTAAAAAACATTTCTACCAACCCACTTCCCAGGGCTTCTGAAACAAAGCCAGACTTGTGAGACTAAGATAAAAAAAAAAGGTTGCATCAGTAACTGCCAACAGTTTCCCCAGTTCTGGAAATAGCCCCCATTCCTAATTCACCTAGTCAACTTTGATTAAAACTAGGCTCATAACAAAGAAACTGGGCAGGTATGAAATTGGAAGAACAGAAAATTATTTTGCAAGGCTGTATTTTAGTGTTGACTATGTCTGAATGAAATTCAATCTGACTGGAAGCAGTTGACTAAAAAAAAACCTGTAAACTGCACAATTTTCCATTCATACAAAAAGGGAGTATCTGTGCTGATATGACACTTCCCACACTGACTAGTTCTGTAAAAAACAATACTTGCTCTTGTATGGCTTAGTCGTTTTGCACACCTATGGAAAGGATACAATGATATTCCAAGGACCAAGTCTTAGCCAGTTTGGCCAAAAGCCTTTATACAGAGCAAAAAAGCCTTCATTCTTCCATGTCTAGGAAAAAAAAAAGAACAAACTTATGTAATTCTTTATTAGTGAGAAATCCAGACAGCATCTCAGCTAACAAGACTGTACCAGACAAGGGGGTGGCTTAGTTCCTGTAACCTTAATTTATTGTCTGACAGGACAAAGAAATACATTTCATTAGATGTAAACTTGCAGTTGACATCTGACAGCCCCTTGAAATTTGCTGCATGTAAACCTGTAGCTAACATTTGGCAGCCCCTGGAAATATTTCAGTTTGCTTTATGGACCTCAAAAAATTTCCCTGGACAATGTGACTTGGACTGTTCCATCAACAGTTGGACAGCAACAGCTTACTATCCATTCTTCTTCATGTAAAAGTCCATCATGGTCCCACCTCATACCGAAGTTAGAGACTCCAGAAACCAAATCAAAGTAATCAAAATCAGAGGCTGATCTTGCCTCTGGCTGTACTAGGCTTTCCACTATGCAGTAAGCAACACAGAAAACCATCTGTTTCAGAAGATCTTGTCCTTCAAGGACTGACCTATGAAATTATAATTTCCCATCAGCCAGACAGAGTATAAAGTTGAGCAAGAGAGATTGCTGCTGAGAGCCTTCCTCTCCTCATCCAAGCACCCAAAGAAAGTAAGGTTCTGCAGTAGACACTAACTTCCTTCCTGCCTTTCTGCCAAGACAGTAAATACTTTTCACACTTGAGTGCACTACTGACAGCATAGTCCTTGTAAACATTATGGCAAAAAGCATGTCTAAGTTACTAGGGAAAACAGAACAATTTTGAGTTCCAGAGCAAAAACCATTGCTTGGTGGCAGCAGTTTCTATTTATGATGATACATGAACTACTTACCTGTAACAAGCAATCCAAAGTGCCCTTGTAGGCTGAGTGTCCCCCATGGTTTTGGCTTTTCTGATTCATCATGCGTGTTCTTACAACATCAACTGGGTTGGATGCAAGGGCTCCAGCTAACCCACAAAGAAAACTGGAACTAGTAAAAGAAGGGTTTAATGAAACCTGATCTACCACACAGATGTACAAGAAATCCCCCTTCCCACAAAACACACAGTAATAATGACAGTTTAATACTTTTACTAAAAAAATTAAATCAGTTAATAGATGTGAAAAGTTAGTTTTCATTTACTATACAACCCTTATACACATTATGCTTGGAAAGATGTTTGTGCCCCAGGGAATAATATTTGACTGTAAATTTCTTCTAACCTCAATTTGCAGAGTTGAATGATTCATACCACCCACAAAACAAATTTTCACATTGCAAAAGAAAGCTAAATGCAAATGCTAAATAAAATTAGCTTCCATGCTACCATTTGAGATGCTATTAGACTAAAAACTATAAACACATCAGAAGTATATGTACACATCTAGACAAGTGATAAAAAAAATCTAACTACTCCTCTCCCCTATAGCAAGAACTAACCAATCATGAGCTATACAACCAGTTACACAAACTTACAGGAAGTGAGTATATACAGTATCTCCCATATGTCCAGACATGATTATGTGCTTCTTGGTAAGGTCATATACTGGCAGCTCTACTCCAACAACAATAGCAGCTCTCTGTGCTGTCAATGATACTCCCTGGCCAAAGAAAGGATATAGCTGAAGTTTAAAGTCAACCTTCATGCACGGTTAGAAAAGCCAACCTCTTATAATACAAAGCAAAACATCACAAATTTGTTAAGAACATTGCAAATTCAAATAAGGCTAATTAGTACAAGTCTTAGATGTATGTGCTCCAAAACCACAATTTATGAAATAACATAAATCACTTCTCCACACATGGCAACTTCAGAGCCTTTAAGTTATTTTTTTCTCTGTTTAAGATCTCAATTCTTGCATCAACAGCTAAAACTGCAAAACCAGTGTTCCTTTGCTGCTGGCTGAAAAACTGACAAAGTAAGGCTCTCCAGTTTTCTGTTCATCCTCAAGAAACTATGATAAAAGCATGCTAATAGAAAAACATTCCTATTTTCCAGCTATTTCAAATCAATTATCCATTTTGGCTCTTTAATTGTTATACAATCTTTGACTACAACTGGCCCAAGAGACAAGCTGTAAGACTGAATGTGAGAGTTCCTGAGCTAGAAGAGATGCTCAGCAGCTCCTTCACTTCCAAATATTCTTTAGCATATGTTTTAAAACAGACAGATTGAGAGTTGTCATGCAAAGGGTTGTTGAACTGTTCCTAGAGCCAGTCACCCTAATTGAACCCTACATTTGTCCTCCCTCTCCAAAGTGGCAGCTAATCCTCACACAAGGCTGGCTGTAACCCTTCACCAAAAAGCACTGAGACACCAGCAGTGAAGCAGTCATGGCAAATGACAGACATTACTCCCTCCATATTTCTGCTGAGAACACTGCAGGAACACATGACATTCAGTTGAACAAGGAACTGTAGTTGAAGTGTAAGATACAGTTAAAAAAAAAAACTTGCCTTCCATAATCCTTTAGTGCCTTCCTTTTGGTAGATCTCTATGAAGTTGCCCATCATTCCTCCTTGAATTGTTCTACCTTGAGCTTGCATTCTGATCTGAGATTCATTAGAAGATACAATTAAAAAAAATAAATACAACAAAAAAATAAAACTAGATTCAACTATTAAGATACAACTGCAAATAGTAAAATCAATTTCTCTTTAAGTATAAAAGAAAGAGCTGACATTATCACATATCACAACTATAGTGCAAACTTTTGCCTTAACTATCCAAATGCAGCTGCTAATTTTGAAGAAGTATGTGGTAGAATTCTTAGCTGCATTGAGTCACTTCTATTTCTGTATGGGTACACTGCTCCATTTAGATAAGAATGGCAGATGGGTTCTGCAGGATATCCTTTACAGTGTTCTCACAGGAACATGTTGAAATGAAAGGTTAAACAGATTAATGTTTCAGCTACTGAAAACCATGGTCTTCAACCCTGTAGATTTATAAAATCATCCTTAGGAACCTGTCAAGGTAACTTTCATATACAAGTTGTCAACAAGTGACTCGGTAAGTGGATATAATTTTAGGAAGTAACTAATTGAAGCTACACTTGAAATACAAGCTTATGTTTGAAATGCCACTACATAACCACACTAGCACTATGAAGGACTAAGCTTTTTAGTAGTTTCAGAAAAACAGTTTTCTTGACTTCCTTTTTATTAGGAGCAGCTTTGTAAGCCACAAGCTCCACTTTTATAAGATAAACCCATCAACCCTTTCAAGTAACTGACTATGATTAAGCTAACAGATTCTTAAAGAGGTGGTTGTTTCACCAATTCACTTTAAATGACTGATGCTGGAATGCCATTTCCTTGGAACACAGGTTTGCAAAGCCTCTCCACAGTAGTAAGGAATCATACGGTACAAGTAGCATTCACTGGAACTCTTGCCTCTGAACTGATCTTCACCTATTTTGAGCTCCAGCAACATCCAAGTGTAATAGTGTTACCAAGAAGCACAGATTAAATATGCAGTATGGCTTCCACACAAACACCACAGCACCAAAGCTTTTCTCCACACTCAAAAACATGTGGATATAACTACCTCCCCAGCCTTCATCTTCCTCATGTATACTTCCAAGCAATTAGTATGGACCCCAAGGAGGTTCCAAGAACTCAGGGTGTTACTGATTCTTTAGAAGTTAGGAGATGAGAACAAATAGGGTTACAAAACAAATCCTATATTCATCAGGAGACAACAAAAACTAAAAGACAAGCTCTACATAATTACCTTTAAGACATCTGTAGGGTTGGCAATAGATGACGAGATTACTCCCGAAAGAACACCGCACAGAACATTCATCATGAGGGTTTCATCTATTTCACAAACAAAGATTTTAGCTGCAGATTTACAAAACTTAAGATGCCTTAGGACAGGACGATGCCTCCCCTCATTTAACCAGAGAGAGCCAGTTACAGAAGCCATAAAACCTGCTCTGACAAGTTACCCTTGCTGACTAACTTTGCTGTAACTGTTGTCAGGTGTAAGGAATGTCTTCTCAGTAGACTTGTTGAAATGCTACAGTAAGATACTCAATGGAATTTGCTTCGAGCACATCAGTCCTCAGTTAAATAGAAAATGACCACTCACCTTCTGGATGCTCAACAAACATTCTTTTTAAGCTCTGGTAAGTGCCTATTTTTATAGTTCCATATGAAGCTTGTCGTAGCATTGCCGGTGCAATCCTGTGAAAACAAGCAGGAATAATGTCTATGCTCCAGAGCTCAAAAACTCATCAGAAAATTCTTCCTAGTGCAGAGATATCTAGCAAAGAAAGGTTTGTTCATTTAAATCAATGTTTTAAGCTTACTATAAACAAAACAAGCTTTGGAGCTTTTTAGATTTTGGTTTTTGTTTTCTGTTTTTTTAATACAGCCTGCAAGAACATGAACAAACTCTGAAAGGAATATTACTATTAGACCATGCTTCAACTTGTAACCTATAAAATAGCTGGCAGTCATGTCTGAAATGTAGTTCCCCCACCATCCTGCATGTTTTGAAGAAAACCATGCTCATTTAGAGACAAAGGTAAATCCAGTTTTAATTCTGAGGGATGGAACAACCATAGCAGAACTGTAGAGAATAACCTTATGCTTCAGTATTTTGTTTCATGTACGTTTTGTTCTTTGAATTTGGTTGTTTTTTTTGGTTTTTTTTAATAGGAAATGCTATGGCAGTGTGCAGCACTGAAGGTATCAAAGCTGGGTCTTCCAACTTCCAGATTAAGGCTAGCCAAATACCTTGCAATCCTGAAGCCCAAAAATTCACATAGAATGGGCTTATACTTTTATCAATAGACTGTTCATAAGCCATTGCTGCAACTCAGTTAACCTTACCCAGAGTATAAGGCTTTCAACCCTTCTTCTCTGCATATTCTGACCAGTGCATGCACCATTCCACGGTAGCGGATCTCTTTATATTTGGCATCATTAACTTGACCTTGAACCTGGAGACGTGTTTTGGTCAGATCAATGGGGAAAGTACCTCAAAGGAAAGTGAGTGAGAAAATTAATGAAGTACCTACCTAACCAAGGACAACAGAGAATATCATACAAGAAACATCAACATTTATTATATATCATAACATATGAAAATACACCCATGGGAAAGAAGTTTTTCTTACCAAGACTTTCTTTTAAATAAGTGATTCACATTCTATCACCTTGTTTCATCTAAAGGCCTGACAGAGGCCCTGCCTACCTCCTGTGTTCACATTCACTATATTTTCAGACAACACAGCATTGCCATATTGTAAGCAGCCACACTGAACAGGACTTTGCAATCCCAATCAAGCATTGAGTTTGCATGTGTATTCTACCAACACTGTTGAAAAGGATGTCACTGAAGGCAAATAAATTCTGTAGAACATGCTATACAGATTCTGGCCTACTGTCTGAAAAATAAATAGCAGCAGTACCTATTCCTGTTACTGCTTTCCTGTAACCTACTGCTATGTTATGTTCAATTCATATTCTCCATGCTTCCCTTATGAAAGGATTCAGAAACTATCCATCCAGGAAAGGACCACCTCAAAATTCCATACTAACCTAAGTACTAACAGGAGCCAGAATTAACTACATCTGTTTAAATGAGCCTTACTGGACAAGCAAAGCTTTCATGAATTGTATGTCTTCCTCAAAAGCTTCTGGCATTATTGGCCATATTCAGTGAAGTCAAATAATGATAGGTTTGAAACCATTCATATTCTCCATGCTTCCCTTATGAAAGGATTCAGAAACTATCTATCCAGGAAAGGACCTCAAAATTCCATACTAACCTAAGTATTAACAGGAGCCAGGATTAACTACACCTGTTTAAATGAGCCTTACCGGACAAAGCTTTCATGAATTGTATGTCTTCCTTAAAAGCTTCTGGCATTATTGACCATATTCAGTCAAGTCAAATGATAGGTTTGAAACTCAAATTTGTACAGATTTCCTAAGTAGAAACCCTTCCCATCCCTGGAACCATTCAAAGTCAAATTGGACAAGTCTTTGAGCTTCTGGCATTATTGACCATATTCAGTCAAGTCAAATGATAGGTTTGAAACTCAAATTTGTACAGATTTCCTAAGTAGAAACCCTTCCCATCCCTGGAACCATTCGAATTCGAATTGGACAACAATTTGAGCAACCTGATTTAATTGAAGATGTCCCTGCTCAAAGCAGGGGGTTGGACCAGACAACCTTCCAACCCAAACTACTCTATGAAAACAAAATAGCATTCTTAAGTGTAATTTGATACTGCCTCTACTTTACTAGACAGACCTTTCATGCAAGCCCACCACATGTCCACTCATGTCCTGCTACAATGACAATCCAGATTTCCTTTATTTTCATATACATGCATTTCAAATACAACTCTACAAAAATGTTGATATTTAAAGTTTAACTTTAGAGGGGGCCTAAAACATCAAACATGCTGTTTCACTACAGCAATTATTCTGTGTTGCTCACTATTGAATTTAAGTGTTCAAATCTAAGAAACCACTTGCATTCAGGAAAAGATTATTTGAACTGCAACACATATTCAGGAAAGCTAAGAGAAAAATCTACAAGTTAAGAGCATAACTGATCTACAGCAGCAAAGCAGAAGCTGTATCTACTTATGACCACTATCTAGGAACAGATCAAACAAACACCAAATAATAAAATACAGAGGCAAAATATGTGCAGAAAACAAGACTCACCAGGGATAAGAGTTTACAGACACAAGTGTTCTGACATTGCAACAGAGATAAGAGCAACTCTTCAGTCAGCATTAAGCAAAAAACTCTATGCTGCAGACCACCATATACCACTGTGTCACTGGCAGCATGGAACCAAACTTGTTTTACATAGAGACAGTCCAAGTAAAGAAAATCATGTCAATTGTTAAAGCAAACACTTACCACATTCTGCAGTGATTGATGCTAAACCTCCATAGATAAAGGGCTTCCAGTTCAGTGCTGGCATTATTGGTTCCTCTTTCTGTGAAAGAGGAAGATTTAACACTACTGTAAGTACATGTCACAAATATACATGCTAACACTTAGTAAAAGCTTTGTGCCTGGTCTATTTAAAATGGGCCTTTCAAACATGAGTAGAGAAAGAGTAAAAAACCACATTTAATACATTTGACAATCAGAAGAAAGACAGGAATACCACAGAAAAGCATCAGGGTTCAAATCAGTGTCTGCTATGTATTTGGGCCACCACTCTCCTCACCATGAAAGGTTAAAGCAGGTTGTCTCCCAGGCATAATGTTAAGGAGCACTGCAGTGAATAGCCTCCAAGGATTTTTACTAAGCTGAACTAGTCTGACTACATCCTGCAGGCATTACAGAACTTCCTTTTTTTTCAGTTACCAACATTATTTACCATGAGCAAAGCTGGTACACTTGGACCATTTTTTTTTTCAGTTACCAACATTATTTAGCATGAGCTAAGCTGGTACACTTGGACCAAAAATAAGGGTGCATACACCATTTTGCTTCCATTCAGATCCATTTCTGCTACCAGTGTTCACAATAGTCATTCTTGTGATTGTTACATGAAAATTGTCATTTAGTGATTTTGACAAAGTAAATTCGTAATTGACTCTAGCATATGCTTTGCAAGATGTTAAAGTAATCCAATTGTATTAGAAAAGAGATAAGAACTTCAAAACCAAACTAGTCCAGCCAACACAAGATTGCCCTTCCCAAAAGCAAGTATGTCTCAACATCTTATTTATCCCCTTCCTCACAATATAAATAGTTTTCATTCCCCATTTTCTGTGATATCTCCCTAAACACTGCATTCCACAGTTATTTTTGCCAATTAATTTTAGGGAGAAATTGTACTTGAAAATACTTCCCCTGGCACTTACACTCCCTGTAATTCTTCCCTGCTTTATCACCTGTAGTGCCTAACTGGAAAATATCACAAATACACCCGTTACTTAGCCCTGCCTTTTGTACAGCTGAACCTTCTTTAGTCACTTCCTCCAGAAATGCCAATAACCCAGGACCTAAATGAGTTTTCAGAGCTGCAGACAATCAGCAGGCCTGAGCAGTTTCAGTTCTAGTTTTCCTTTAATCATCTTTAGTTTATGATGAGTTACCTGGGTGTTCTGACACACTGGGAAAGAAGCTAAAAATCACACAGTTTCACATACTGAACACCTACATGCACAGAAATCCTTCTTATTCTTTAGACTGCTGCAAAGAACATAATTAAAAAAAAAAAAAGGACAAGGCAACTAAGGTCACCCCACTATACTGCCAAAAAGAGTGCAGTACAGAGATCTGGACACACAGGCTAAGACCATGCCAGCTTTACAATATGAAGGAGGCAGAGCCACATGGATGACACTGTATCAGAGGGAGGCCAGTTCCAGCTCCAAGATCCTCGTAATCCTGTTCTGCCATGATTAATGGCAGATCACTTAATTAACAGAGACAAAGCCAAGCTCAGCTTGCCCACTATCTGCTACACACCTGATCTTTACTCCTGAGAAACTCATCAAAATTGACAGTTAAGCCCCCCAAACATATTAAAACAAGTTTTCATCTGTCACAAATACTACACTAATAAAACAAAAATAGATCCTTTTTCTGTTCATTTCATATTTCACTCTGCTTAAGCAATGAAGGCTACTCACTTTTTCTATGCAATTCTGAGCATGGTCAAATAAAGTTTTCAATTTCCACACAGATTTACAAATATTAGTTGAAGCCTTAATATATAAATAGGATACTCTAATGTAAAAATTTTAAAGCACACTCTTCCTTTGACAGATCCCAAAGTGAAAGTCAAGGCCTGTACATTTGAAAGGTTTTCAAGTCTCATCTCATGCCAGTATGCTGAACTAACCATATGAATCTTTCAACTTCTAACCTCCAGCCCCCTTCTTCAAGATTTCCATAATTTAGGAAAAAGTATGAAGAAGAAGAAAAAGATAAAGCAAAGAGGTAGAGTTTTTCCCAGGGAAAAAAAAAAAATAAAAAAGACACACCATCCAGTAATTTCGCCCCATGACCTCAGGTGTCTCATTTCCCGCTTATATTCCAAATTCTTGGTTTTCTTCTTAGTCAGAACTTCTTCCCTATATCAATAAAAATAGTAAGTGTCTCCTCAGAACAGTTCTGCATCAGCTGAGTGAGTGGCAAACTACTCAAAAAGGTAATCCAGCCATTATAGAAAACATTTTCCCAGGAAAAAAAAAATAAAAAAGACACACCATCCAGTAATTTCGCCCCATGACCTCAGGTGTCTCATTTCCCGCTTATATTCCAAATTCTTGGTTTTCTTCTTAGTCAGAACTTCTTCCCTATATCAATAAAAATAGTAAGTGTCTCCTCAGAACAGTTCTGCATCAGCTGAGTGAGTGGCAAACTACTCAAAAAGGTAATTCAGCCATTATAGAAAACATTAAGGTCTCCACTTTTACTAGAAAGATACTGCTTTTACAAAATACACATTGCCATACCCTGAACATCAACGATGACAGAGGGGATACTCGACCCTACAGGACATTGGGTTGAATTAATACAGAGTCATCCACACGCTTTCTGCAGTGGTCACAAGAGAACCCTCTTTCTTTTAACTACAGCAGGACTGGACTAAACCCAAAAGCCCGGGCTGCACGAAAGAACGTAACACTCAAATAACTCGCTATTTCCCCGACGGGGAACAGGTTTGAGAAGTCCCACATCGAATTACGTATTGGTTGAAAACATCGCTAGCGTATTAAGCACACAGTACACTCGAGCTTATAGCAATTTTAACTATTTAAAGCGTATTCGGGTCTAAGGTGGCAACAACTACTACACACCAAAAATGGTCTCCCACCCTCCAAGACCTGAGCAGCCACCACCGCCTCACTCACCAGAAAACATCGCTAGCGTATTAAGCACACAGTACACTCGAGCTTATAGCAGTTTTAACCATTTAAAGCATATTCGGGTCTAAGGTGGCAACAACCACTACTACAACCAAAAATGGTCTCCCACCCTCCAAGATCTGAGGGCAACAGCAGCCGCCACCGCCCCACTCACCACCGAGCCCTGCCCGAGCCCTGCCCGACCCCCGCGTCCTGCCGTGCCGACCCCGCCGCTCCCAAATCCCAGCGCTGTTCCCCGCAGCCGCGGCCGCGGCGGCTTTTGGGGAAGGCGGTGCTCCGCCCCGGGGCGGGCTGGCCCGAGGGGCCGAGCCAGCAGCGGGGTGTGGAAGGGGTGGATGCAAAGCCGCAGTTGGTTTGAAGGGGGCGCCGAGCCGGCTGTAGTTATACGGGGAAAAGATTAACCACGCTGACCTTGCAGTCAGAGGTCTCCCCCCGCCGCTGGCCTTGGAGGCCGGCATTTTCTATTAGCATTCCTGCTCCCGGAGGATGGAGCGGCTGTGTCGGGTGTTTGAGCGCTCCCCCGTTAACAAGCAAGTCACTCGCCCCTTAGAGTTTTTCCTCGCTAGTATCTATAAAGACATTGATTTTGCCCCTCGGTTTACGATCCTATGGGCGCCAGCGACGCCGCAGCAGTACCCGGGCTGAGCTTTCCTGAGGCGGCACAGGAACCTTTATCTACCTGCTGTGTGGAGGAACAGAAAGGGACAGGGTGGATTTAAATAGCTACTTTGCTCTTTAAAATACCCTCTTCAATATTTTTGGCAGAAAGGTTACACAGGTGATTCAGCAGTCATAGTAGTATTACACAGTTCTGTGCCATTCTAACTACGTTTCTTTGCATTAGCAGGGCAGAAATTATGGATTCAGTAGATATGCTTTACATCGCTTTGTTCACACACATCCAGTGACCAGAAGGAAGGGGGCTATCCAAAAGGGCGGGTCTCAGCCGCTGTACGGGTGGCAGTGACCAGTGCGTGGAGACTGGAGGAGAACCAGAAGTAGCCTGGTCCAGAGCCCAGGGCTTCCTGTGAAATAGTTGGAATCAGCTCTTTTGCTGCCCCTAAAGGCAAAGTGTTCTGGCAACTCGGTGCTTTCTGTTTCTGACTGAAGAGCTGCCAGGAGTGCTTGTAGGGACCTACCCCCACGGTGCAGCCTTGCTGCCACTGTCAGTCGGCTGCCTTGCCCCGGAAAGGGCAAAATCCCTGCGGGATTGCTCCCTGCGCCAATCTCAGGGCAAGGCTGGAGGCTAAGAACCTTTATTTGAACTTACTGGCTGGTGGAGAAAGGGGGTGACAGCCGCTCAGCCCTCATTGAGAAGCTGGATGTGGCTTTGCATGCAATCCTCAATAAAGCATAAGGAATCCAAAATCTGGGTTCCGGTATGCCACAAGTGCTTCATAGGGTGAAAATAGTTCTCTAAAGCAATCCAAGCCTATTACAGACTTCCCATAAATGTTACATTTCAGTTGTTAAAGGATGGATAGCCTACAAAGCTGGTGCTCTGTAGCACAGAGTAGTGCTATCACAGTGTTGCAAGGTCATCTTTGCAGGTGGGCCTCACAGAACCTAGCTCCAAAGTCCCACCTCAGAAATGGTATTCATTTTCTAACCCCCTCCTGAAACTCCTAGTACCTGGCTAGTACTTCACAGGTTTTATATCTACAGCAAGTAGTAGCATGATCTTACTTCAAATAAACTTTTAATGGCTCCTTTCTTTCTTTTTTGCACAGAGATCACTTGGACTGATTCTAACATTGAGTGATTTTGCACTTCGGTGCAGCCGTTTCAGTTTTCTCACTTCTCAAATTTCTGCCTCCTTTTAAGAAGGACTTTAGTTCCACTGTGATCTTGAGTTAAGCAGCTCCTTTTGCAGGCAGATGGGTTTTATTGCCTCTGATGAA
This sequence comes from Passer montanus, assembly GCF_014805655.1. Lineage (NCBI taxonomy): Eukaryota > Metazoa > Chordata > Aves > Passeriformes > Passeridae > Passer > Passer montanus. The sequence continues at coordinate 5,880,858 of NW_024368374.1, read as the reverse complement.
AAGCAGCTCCTGCTCACATGTTATATCTTGCACCCAATCACATTTCTTAGTTTCTTAACAACCTAGTTGCTAGTTCTCAACTGTGTACTTCTGAACACAGAAGAATTCAGGTTAACTCTTATTACTACTGGTGACTTTACATGGGTCCTCTGAATAAAGTCTTCTGTTGTATTCTCAACCCAATTCATACTACGTATGAGGTACGTAATGCTTTTGTCAACAGACAGTGGACTACTTTTGGCAAGCTGCCTTGAAGCTGGCATCTGCGTCATACCAGCACTGACTTAGGTGCTCAGCATCTTTCCACATGTGCTACTGATTGCACAGTCTTACAACAGCTTTATCCAAGCACCGGTTCTTTCCCAAGGGGCTGTGCAGGACTACAGTTTAATTAATTAATTCCCAGAACCCTAAACTTATTGCTCCTATATTTCCTCACACTTTTTAAATTTTTTTTTTTAAAGCAAAAGACAGCCCTCAAACCATTTTACAGGGGAGCTCTGCTCTTTTTGCGTTTATTCCTGTTTTGCTATTTGAACTGCTGCTTGAAATGGAAAATCATTTCACTTCTGGTCGAGACAGGTCTGCCAAGTCTCCTGCTGCTTAAATGAATGGTTAGTGGAGAGACACAGCTGGCTACAGGTATTGTTCAAACTGCCTTGTCATTTTGTTGCCAGCTGTAACCACTGGAGGGTTACCTTTTTCCCTTGGCAACTTCCACAATTATTAGTTACATAATTGATTTCCATTTTTCATGTTCCATTGGCTGAGTGATGAAAGTGAGCCTAGGACATTGGAGTCAAGAGCTCCCTGCCCTGGCACAGCCTCCTCACCTTCAATTGTTTGCACTTTCCCTCTGAAGAGCATTTCATCTGACCCTCAATCATACTGCAGATGACTTTGCTGGGAAAGTAGTCACTCAGTGTGCTGTTGGCATGTGCAAAACTGTAAGACATAATAAATAGTATTTCCATTGTGTTTGCCAAGGACAAAGCCTCAGCCTGAAGCACCACATCCAGTTATGTGTGGTATATTTCAGGAGGGTTGTACAGAAGAACTAGGAAAATAAGGCTAGGATTACAAAACACAATCTGTAAGAGAAAATTGAAAGAAACAGTCTTAAAAAAAAAGATTAGTATAACATCATCTTCAAGACTGAAGGTTATCCATAAAGAGGAATTTAATTATCTGTTCTCCACCTCTTATATTAGACATACAACAGACTTTCTAATGGTGTGGACAGTGCTAGATGAAAATGACTGTGGAGTTTGCAGTACCTTCATCATCACCAACTTTTAAAAACTGTTAGGCAGCTGTTTTTGAGACATAATTACAATCTGGATTACCCAGGCCAAGCATTTGGGATGGACTCTCAAGGATCTTTCCAGCCCTTTTTTTCTGTAATTATTCAATGAAATTTCCTTCTCCAGCTGCTAGCATATGTTATGTACAATGACAAGACAACTGAAGTTTCCAACTTAGTAACATAATCTACTGTGCAGAGACCAAAGAGAAAGGAAAGTGAAATCAGGAGTAACAGTAAATGCTATTTTGTAATCTTTTTTTTAATTATTTTTTTTTGTATTCTGATTTGGACTCTGGCATTGGCAGGAGGCAAAGGTCTTTACTGTTTCATTGTTTTGTGGATATAAAAGGGTCATGTTATTTGTTTTTAATGGGTAAAGGGTGAAGGAACAGAGGGCAATTCCAGGCTTTGAGTGGACGAGAGTCACAAAGCATAAGATCCCAGCAAAGCAGTTCTAGCAAATGTAAACCTGTAAACCAAACAAAATTTTCTGAAAGTGTTGCAATCTTGCAGCAGGTCCTGGGAAATTGATTTGTCTTCTTTTCTGAGACTCCATACAGAGATAATAACTCCTGTGTACGTCACAGTGTTGGACTTCATGTTATTTGAATGAGCAAATGAAAAGCTGCTGAAGTTGCTCAGATAGGAAGGCACTATAGGAGGCTTTTCACTGCTACAAAATACTTTCCAACCTCAAAGGGTGATTCTCCAGGTCCTTGCTAAATAAAGATCAGTCACAGTTGCTTCACAGAGGCTTTTGTCCAACATTTCACTGCACTAAACAAGTAGCAACTGGAAGAAACAATGCCAATTTAAATGCTGGTAGAGGCAACACAAAGAAGAACAAATATTTTTCTATGTCCTACCAAAACCCAGACAGAATATGGTGTAAGATACAGCCTAACCTTTCCTACGAGGGAGATGATTCAATGTTGAATGAATGACAGAGAGGTTGACGTGACACCAAATGACATCTCACGCATGGCATGTTTTCTGCCACTTTCAGTACACCCCTTGCTGGCAGTACTCAATGTCCAGGGATAGTAGGGAGCATCTGTTGGGGGAAACACATATTTGTGGAAGTGTCTGCTGAGGGAGATACATATTTGCACTATCCTGTGGAAGGGAAACAGAGTTGCAGTTGAAGTAATTCTACAGTAAAAGACAAGAGAATGGTCAGGGAGATGTACTCACAGGTGACCCCAAGCCATGTCCTCCACAATGCGGGATTTAGGTTGATCAGAATACAGAACTGCCTATGTAGCAAAATTTCAAGCTTTCAGGGCTATTACTTCTTAAAGGAGCTTCACTATTCTCTTTCCAGATTCTCAAGTTTTGGTGGTTTTCCTCTAGTGTTTACAGAATGCTTTGCATTAAATTGTTACCCAAATAATACAACTTTTCTTCTGGTTACTCCAGTCTGGCTTTGGGTAACCTAGCTTTTGCTATCAGCATCTGAATACCATTTTCTTCCTTTTAAATTTAAAAGTGTATTTGATAAAATTTTATCAAATGAAGCATTAGATAACTTTTTTTTTTAATAAAAAGTTCTGAAAAGGCAGGATGCTTTCTGAAGAAGTATTCTTATTCTTCTGCTTCGCAGGCCTGCTGATCCACAGGATGACAACACCAGAACTAACACAGTGTTTGGCTGAGATGAGCTGATTGCTGTTAACCTTGAGCAAGACAGGTTATTCTGCACAGCAGGGAAAAGCAGCTGTAGGATTTTGTCCTTGTGGTAGTTGTCTGTCACAACAACCACATCCTGAACAAGTAACTCAGGACCTTTAATGTGCAGTGGGATTCCTTGCTGATGCAGCAAAGCAGCAGTCATGGGTAGGAACTCCCATCTCCACTGCTCCTAGTAACAGAGCCTGGCAGAGTGGGAGAGCAATTGTCTTCCAGAGGCTGAAGAAGCACAGATGACAGTGATAGACATCCTGGGTTTCCATGAAACACAGCAGCTGATATACTCATGTCCCTCCATTTCCCAGAGTTATTCTTCCCTATACTCGGTTCAGTGGATGCCAGCCTTTGGACACACTCATGCCTTAGGAGGCAGCACCAGGGAGCAGAGCAATGTGCCTCACATCTGTAAAAAGGGTCTTTGTTCTGCAACAAGGCAGTGCTGACGTAGCAGCTCACTGCCAAAAAGGCAGATGCTCCCTTACCTTCCCATATTCCCCTCCCATTCCCAGGCACAGTTCTAGCCCTTTGCTCAAGCTGCTGATTGCTGTCATCTACTTATGAGTGGGTTCAACTCACTAATTACAGAATGCAGCCATCAAACCCCAGGCTTCTTCCAGCTGATCCAGCTGAACTGGCTTCACACTGGCAGCAGCACCAGTGTAACAGAAGAAGCAGCATTGCATGACTTGAAGTGGGTTCATCCTGTTGGAAGCATTGAAATATTAGACTGTCTCAACATCTCACAGGAGAGATGTTGAGTATACAAGTATCTGGCAGAGCAAATACTCCTGAGGGGTTGCAGTATGCATCCTGCCTTTAACACCCCATCCTAATAGCTCTGGTCTCCTGTCTGGCTTGCAGTAAGAAGAGGAGGTGGCATTAATGCCCAGACTTCACACAATCTGCTAACAACATTTTCAGACCTTCAAGGCCAGACAACAGAGGCAAGGCAGAGCCACCTTGCAGCCTGCAGGCTGCCAGCTGGATCGTGTGTAAAACCTCATCAAAGAACTTTGGATGGCCTCCTACAACACAGCTGAAAATGCAGACTTCAATTCATGCCAAAAACAGGTTGGCCTTGTTTCAGCTCTAAGGCCATGGGCAATCCAGTTCTGCCTAATCAAAAAACCAGCCTGCAAACTTCCTTGCTTTTGATTTCAAATGCAAAGTCAACAAGAAGACATGGAAAAGAGAGACAAAAAAGCAATTAAGAGTAACAAAGATGAACAAGAGAAGATAGTGCAAATGAACATTCAGACAAGAGATATGAGGAGAACAGGCCTGTAAAAGTTGTGCAGAAGGTTTTACTGGTCCTTATTGATTTCAAATGCAAAGTCAACAAGAAGACATGGAAAAGAGAGACAAAAAAGCAATTAAGAGTAACAAAGATGAACAAGAGAAGATAGTGCAAATGAATGTTCTAGATGACTAGAGATATGAGGAGAACAGGACTGTATAAATTGTGCAGAAGGTTTTACTGGTCCTTGACTGTCTGAAATAACAAGAGGGATTTTTGTAAGTGAAAAGAGTAAGTGATGCTTTGAAAACAGATGGTTTGCTAGCTCAATGATAGTTGTCATGAGGACTAAGACAACTAGGTAGCTTGTTTCAGAGGAAAGCACTACAGGTGAAAGCTACTTCTGACACTTTCAGGATTCTGAGAGAATAAATGTTCTAAGTGTCTGGGGATTGAATGATTGTCTCCACGTGCTGGGGGAGGTGTTGAGGTATCCTGGAAGGTCACAGCACTATGCAGTCACACCTCAGGATACCCAGCATGGCCATCCTTCCAGGCTGCTTGGAGTACAGGACTTAGCAATAGATTATATACTTCCCCCTAGATGGAGTTAGACTTTGTGGTTTTGTAGTATCTGTAAATTTTATAGGAAACTAGCCTAGCTCTTTAGGATGTGTAACATCCCAGATTTTATGTGGTTCCAAAAGATCCACTGGTTTTATTATTTTTATATCTTAAATGACAGTCCCTACCTGAAGGGCTTCTGTAATGGAGGTAATTGCATGTGTATGAAAATGAGGTAACTATAAAAACTACACAACCAAATGTATCTCAGCAATGTGTAAATGACAGCGCTTTTTTCTGATGTTGATTTTCACTGCAGACTCCATTGTAACATTGAATTTTGGAGATTATAAACAGGCTGTTCTCTATTTCTAAAACCATGAAGTACAAAAGCAGTTCCAGAAACAGGGGAACCCCAGAAAATGGCTTTTGATCAGTAAGTATACAGCATCTCAAAGGAATGGGAGACGTGAAAGTGTGAGCAATGAAATGTAGAGTATAGATGATTTTACTCACTCCATACAATCCAGTACCCGGTAGAGGCATTTAAATGGTGTGGTTAAAGACTAGGTGGGGAAAATAACACTGGTGTGCAGGCTCCTGCAGCTCCATCTGGTTTATCTGAACAGAGCTCATTCAATTAGCTCAGCAAGTTTCTAATCAGCAAAAAAGATCTTAGTTTAACCACTGTCTACGTCACCAGTGCAGAAGGAATTAGCTCCCAAACCGAGCTCATCTGACCATGTTAGCACATAGTTATGTGTCTGTCTTTTCCATGTTAAAGTTAACACACCTGACTTCACAGGTTCCAAGTATCAATTAGTTGTGTCCCAAAAGCCCAGTTGTGTCCCAAAAGCCCTCTAAACTTAGCCAAACACAAGCTTCTGGATACCAGGCAGAAGAGTTCTAAGAATTTTCTTAAATTCTGCATTGTGCTGTAATCCCCTAACAATTGTGATAGGAGAATTTCAAAACGTCCTTTACCTGTTGCAGGGGGACAGCATTAGGAATTAATTCTTGGCATCTTAAATTCTGCATTGTGCTGTAATCCCCTAACAATTGTGATAGGAGAATCTCAAAACTTCCTTTACTGTTGCAGGTGGACAGCATTAGGAATTAATTCTTGGCGTGCTGTCAGAAGTGCAGCACTTGCAGCAGGAAAATCAGAATCAGGCCTCTTTCAATCAAAGCTGTTCTGCCAGTGTTGCAGATGTTTTGTTTTGCCTTAGAAACAACGAACAACATTTTTGCATTTTCATTAATTAACATTCTTGGTCAAAATCATTATACCCAGAAAACTCAACTGAATAGCATTTTGGTTTTTTCCTATTAAATCTCCTAAATCCACTGCAAAATACATCAGTTCTCTGGAAAACAATTGTTCAGACAGTCCAGAGCACCCATCCACTCTCTCAATAGTTCCAGCAACTCCAGAGTGCATTTACAAGGTTTGGAGGTATTTGCCCTTTGCTGACAAGTGGCAATGGCATCAAGCCCTGGAGTTTCTCACTGACATTCAGTTCTTTCTCCTTTATTTCGCCTGTTTTGTTTACTTCAAATGCACTGAAACAAATGGCCATATAAATGTTAATGAATTACAGGCTCACTAATCTGACCTGGGTATGCCTCCAAGTGTTAGCTGATCTCTCTCAGCGTTGTGAGCAATGTACTGTGAAAATTCTTGAAAAGCCAGTTTAGTTTCAGAGGGTGGTGGTGGGAGGCCGATTATTATTTTGTAATGTTCTCAGATCATAACTTTTATTGTAGTAAAAATAGGAGGGGAAGCCTTGAAGGAAAATCAAGAGCAAAATATTCTTGAAAGGATACCAACTGCTCATCCTGAACCAAGGGTCTAATTTTCCAATATTAGGCTAGACACAGTAATCTCAAAATACTCCATGTGCACCAGCACTGCAAAAGATGTGGCTGAATTTATGAAGTAGATTATCCTGTCTAGTGTACATTACACCTGGAGACATCCTGTGACACTGGCACTGTAAATACAGAGATGTGTCTTCCAAGAGTTCTCTGAGCTCACAGAGGCTCTGCTCTGCTGATTTGAGCTGACTGTGGCCATTGAGTGAGGAGTCAATGGTGTGTGGCACAGTTGTAGTCACTCTGCATTTTTGATGACTGAGATTGGCTGGTTTTATTCATACTTAAAGCTTGGTCCAGCTTGGCTCCAGAACATCTCAATTTTAAAATCTTCTGGAGCATACTCTGAAATGTTTTCCATTTCCATTTCCATCACAGAACACACACACACAAATAAAGATGCTCTCCACCCCACTCCCAACCTTACTTTATACTTGAAGAGGTGCTTGCAAACATGAACTTTAAAAAGTACAGACAAAAGGGCAAGCAAAAGGGCAGTGGACAGGTAAAAAGATTATAATAAATCTCCTCTGTCAGAACTGCATCTTAGTTCTCACTGCCTCTGTTTTTAAGCCCAGATTTGTAAGTCTGAACTTTCCTCCAAGTAGCACATGACAGAGCCAGTTTGTGCCAGGTTCCAAAATCAGCTCCCAGAGACCTTTCCTGACCACAGACTGGAGCCAGAGCAGGCAGTGTGACCTTACTGTGGGGTCATGCTGGGCCCATGCATAAAAAAAAATTATTTTCTTTTTAGCTTTTCACTTCTGCAATTGCATGAATGTTTCATTTCCTCTTATTATACACTATTAACATAAGAATTGGTATTGAAATAAGTCAAAACAAAGCCATGATGTCACTTGCCAGAGCATGGAATATAAAACATTGCATTGAAAACCACAGCTCTTGTCTTGCAAACTACATGATTAAAAAAATATAACTACAGCCAGCTTAATATTACATCTGTATCACACACTAGGCAAAACCAGAACTCAACAGTCTTCAACAGTCTTCAGCTCTCAGATGTCTGCTGGACATTTGTGTTAAAAGACTAAAGTACTTTCTGTATGAGTTCAATATGCAAGTCCAGGTGTGCAGTATATACAATCTGTAGCTTTCATGTTTTTCACATAAAAATTGTTTTTATATAAGCTAACAGCAGTTAACATTGTGTGCCTTTTTATATAAGTTTTAATCATTGAGATAGATACATAGATAATAAAATATTGTTTAAATGTTGTGGTGATAATATAAGTCTGTATTATCAATACAATACATTCTTCTCTTTGTGCCTTTCTGGTAACTTCATAGTTATTATTATTTACAGTTTTTAAACTAGTAGGTCCTTCACATTAATGATATAAAAAGCCAAATAAAGGACTTCAGAACTCTGAATATGACTGAAATTGCACTGACTGTGAAAAAAGGCTGTAACTGTGCCTGAAGCTGTTCACATCTCTGCAACTGGACTTGAACAAGAGGATGCAATTCCTGCATGTTTTGTAATACTCAGTTTTCTTCCTTGAGACCTTAAAGGGATCTCATCCCATAGACTGCACTTCTGAGCTGTTAGCAATGACTCTTTAGGGTATTTCTGTGCAGTCTGTTACTGCCCACATGTACACATTATGAATAAAGGGACTGAAACCAAATAATGGAAATCCAAACTGAGTGCCAAGAACAAGACCTGAGCATCACAGGAAACTCCTGCCTCTGCTGGGAAGCAGAAAAGTACTTTGATTCCTAAAAACATTCTTACAGGCTTAGCCCTGAACACCCTAGAAAGTGGCACAGCTCCAGCAGGGCTGCAACATGGGAGTTCACTACTGTCAGTCCAAAACTCAGCCCTTTTCCATGCTTCTCTTTCAAGATTAATATTTTGTAACTTGGGACAAATGCCACACTGTGAAAACAAACTTTGTACCTCTCTGTAAACCAAACTTCATCACCAGCACCACTGAAATATTATCTTGACAAGATCTCAGGTTCTTGTTATCCATCCTGAATATCCATGATCTCCACAGTTTTGTTTCCCTACCTATGGAAATAAGTAATAATTTGTTATGACTGCATTACACCAGAAGAGAAACTATAAACTAAGAAACATATTTGGTCAATATAACTACCAACCATCATGGCTATGTTCAGGAATAGAGCATATACTCAGAAATCAAGGAAATTGTGAAAAAGAAGTTTCCTGGTCCTTAATTTTCAGTGGGCTACAAAAATCAGAAGCCTCAGCCTATATGTTTGCATTTTTCATGTGAAATGTTCTAAAAAAAAAAAAAAATTGCAAATAAAAATCATGCCTTGAGCCTCTGTCTTCCTAGGTCAGACTCCAGGTAGTAAAGACACCCAGAAATGATCAGGTTGTTCCTCTGAAAATCTGGCCCTCAGGAAAGCAGCTTGCTTATAAACAAGACTGCATGCAGAAACAGAAATGGTGCCTTTTGTGTTCAGCAGCAGCACACCTGTTCAATAAACTAATGGAGAAATTGCTATTTTTCTGTCTGTGTTTCTTGTGTGAAGCATGCAACTGAAGGCTTTGGATAAAAGCCAAGTCTTTAAATAGCACTGGCCATCAGCAGAAATCCAAAGCAGTGGATAGTAAACTCAGATTAACAGAAAGAAAGAAAAACCATCCCCATTTTCATGGCATTGCTCTTATGTGCCTGGCTGGAGCTCACCCCTTTGCCTTGCCCCAGAGGATTCTGAAGTCAGTTTCTATCCTGCTGATTAGGGGTCCCCCCACAGCACTGGGCACCATGAGCACATCACACCCTGCATGCTCTCACCCAGTGTATGCAACACCCACTCTCCCCAAAAGCAGCTTCTTCCAGGATGTTCAGCACAAACCTGCCTGTGAATAGTGAGAAAATGCACCAAAAAGATGATCAGAATAATTTGCATATATTTGATGTTCAGCATAGTGCATCTGTTGCATGGTTTCCATATTCATGCTGTTCTCAGAGGAGAATCATTTGCTTTGTGCTATAAGAGCTACACCCCCACGCCTCCCTGATTTCTCTGCATTCACTCACTCCCATACGTATTAATTTTTTCAGTGGGATTTCTTCCTGGTTTCCTATGCCCATAGAGTAGTAATGATTTGTTCTATGAAGCCTTGCAGTAGGTGCATAAACATTACTGGCCTCATTTCATGCATGGAGAATCTGAGACAGGAGGGTTATGCACAGACTGCCATCTGTAAGCACCAGTTTTGACATACAGGAATTTCTCTGTTGCCTCACAGGTATGTACTGTGTTCCCACCCATGCTCCTGAGCTTTTTAAAACTGAAGGATAGCATGACCTTTTAGGAAAAACAAGCCCAAACCTAACAGGCACTGTGTGCACCACAGTGGTTGTTATTTACAGCAGAAAAATGTGTGTGCTCAACTTTGGATGTGCATAAATGTGTTTTTTAAGTCCTAATGCACTTTGCTCATACACATGTACATGCTTGTGGGCTCAGGTATTCACGTGTGGCAGGACATCCCAGACAGGAAATTTGCTGTGATTTTTAATGATGAGCCACAGCTGCAGGAACACAGGACTAGACCGCATTGCAGAACCACTTAAAAATGAGAGTCACAGAGGGGGCCTGTGGCCCTACTAAAGCGTGCAGAGGGTGGATGTGATTTCTTGGCACTGCTGAAACAAGGCAGCCTGACCTCACATCACCTCTGTAATCCTTCGCTTACTCAGGGATATCCAACACTGCCTTGGCTGGGCATTTGAGCACAGTCATTAAACAGTAAGGAAGTTGGTGGCAGCTAAACCACCTGTCACATGTAAGGAAGGTTTTGCTTGCTCTTTGAAATGTCAAAACCAGGTCAGAACTGTAAGACAGCAGGATCAGATGAGGAGAAATCCTCAGGGCAGCAGCTAATGCAACTGGCATAGCTGGGAGCTGGTGAGGCAGAATGGGCAGCAGTCCTCCCTCACCTCAGCATGGCCCCACAAGTTTGCCAAGGGTTATTTCAGGGCAGAGGAACAGACAGATGATTCCCTAGCCTCCTTACAACTTTCTTTCCCCCTCAGTGTTTCTAGAAATGTTCTCCCCTAAGGCTGCATATGATTGACAAGTTAAGAAAGGACATTTAAGGATACAGAGACTTCAAACTTCTTCCTGAAAAACATACAAATCTATGCAGAGGAAGGCAACATCTCAGTGTTAAATTTCCTGACCTCCATCAGTCCTTGGCTGTAGGGTTTCTTCCTGAGCCAGAAGTGCTTAGTAGCCTTTTCTGCAAGCTTGTAAAATTGCTTTTACAATAACTCTAAACTTTTGGCATCCACAGCATCCTCAAGCACTAAGTTTCACAGGGTAACTATACACAGGGTGTTAAAAGGAGCCATCTTTTGACTCTTCTGAACTTGTCACCTCATCATTTTCTTGATGTTCCCATATTTCCTGTCTGCTGATAGACAGTAAATAGTTAGTTGGTCTCTTCTAATTTTTGCAGCTCTGTTGGTGATTTCAAAGATTGCCATCACATCCACCACCACAGATATCTCTTTTTAAAGTTAGTGTGTCCTATTGCAGATAATATTTTGCTCCCTGCCTGTCTTCTTGGTACTGGTCCCACTTTTATCATACGTTTTTGACACTGTGAGGCCAGGCCTGCACATGGCACTTGACATTTGGGCATGCAGCAATTACATACAAAATATGTGTGTGTGTGTGTGTGTGTATTTACTCTGTGTGTGTGTATACAGACATATGGCAGGGATGTTTCTGCTTTCATTCTCTATTTCCTTCTTAAAATTTCATTAACAGTTTAGTCTTGTGATCAGCACTGAGAGAGGCTCTTATGTTTTCACAGATGTAGCTGTAATCGCTTCAGGCAACTCTGTCCTGAATTGTATTCATTAGCTCAACTGCTTTTTTTATGTAAAACTCTTGAAGAAATGCATGAGATGAGCTGGTTCTTCCATTTTTCCTCTCTGTGTACAGCATCACAGCTGTGGAGAGAGATTTCCATGTGCCCACTGACCCAGTGAAAGAACCAAACAGCGAGGAATACCCTGGTTCATCCTGTGTGAAAGTACTCACAAATAATATAGTTGGGCTTTTTAAAGAAATACAGAAATTTATTTCTGTATTATTCTGCACAGCCAAGTGTCTGTGTAGAATGGGGCACATTGAGCTCCCTAAAGATCTGAGGATCACACAGATCTCTAAATCCACATTAATGCAGGTTGTGATGCATCCTAAACTTGTAACACTCACAGGGGAATGGTAGAACCCAGCCCCCTGCTCAGTAAGCATTTCTGTTTGTTCTGCAGAGGACTATGGAAATCTCCAGCGCCAGGAAATCTGAAGAACAAGGTAAGCAAACATCTCCCCAGAGAAGTGCATGTTTAACTGATCCCTCTGATGAAAGAAGACTTGCTGACTGAACTGTCAAGGTCCTTTTCTACCCTTATCTTGAAGTGCCTCAGATTATCAGCCATCTCACAGATAGACAAGCAGATCAGTCCCTATTTCCCCAGAGCATATTTGTGGATAGAATCTGTAAACACCTTCTTCTCTCATCCTTCTCTTAAAATTCCCCAATTTTGAGTAGCTCCTACAGTGCTGCCATACCTTTCTGAAACAATAGAGCAAATCAAAATCGCTCAGAAGCTGGGAGATACCTCCTAAGTGTCCAATACATCCTTTGTCACCCAGGTGACAAAGGATGTATTGCAGAAAGGAGGAATGTAATGGACACTAAATTCTTAACAGAAAGTAATAAATATCTGTCTTGAGATGTTTGAAAATGACAGCAGCTTTGTATTTCCAGCTGACATGTGTTACGACCTCAAGTTACTGGATTGCCATTTGAGAAGCTGTTTTCCAAAATGGAATCTTTTAGTCCCGTTGCCTGCTGTCCCCTACAGTATTTTAAAGTGATGCTTTGTGAGACCAAGAAGTTCAACCACCCATTTCCTCATAATGGATATTAAATCCTGCCATTTTCCTGGTGCATCTGCAGCAAAGTTTGCTTTCTAAATGTGACTGTGTTACCCGCTGGTAGTGTCAGAATTCCACGGATAACACCATTAACATGTTGAGTGCTCTGATGATTATTTCCCTCTATTGACAAGACTGAAAGCTCACTCTGTGTAATAATGACCTAAAAAGCACACAGGGATGGATTAAAATGGCAGAACTCAATTTCAGGCTTCATAAGATTTCTGAAGCAAATTTTGAAAAATGGCAACTGAGTGAGTTTAGCATGGCAGGATTAGCCCCTAGAATGGTTAAGAACTCAACAGACCCCAGCTCATTATGAGTGGATGCTAATTATCTGGAGTGAATGGTATCTGTGTGCAGCATCCAGCTGGCCAGGAGCCCAGAGCGGCTGCATCAGTTACAGGTCCGAGATCGAATTTTACTTGTGCTGGTCCTGGGGCATTTCAGGTGACATTGGAACGGTACCAACAGCAGTGGAAAAAGCTCTGGCCTCCTACCAAGGTGAGCAGAGCCCTGATTACCATCCACCGGCTCCTGTTCCGCCATCTAGTGGGGTGTCTCCACATGGCACAGGCGTTCAGAAAGCCTTAAGGCTGGCACAAAAATAGAGAGCTCGCAGGAGGATGTCTTTGAGTGCTCTCAACAGGGATCACTAAATTAACTGAGGATGTCCTCAGGGTGAAGAACTGGGCAGAGATGTGTGCCTTAGAAGCACTGGCTAACTTTGAAGTGGTGCCTGTGCGTAGAACTTGTAACCTTGACTCACTTTGCATAAAACCAGCTCCACGGATGAGCTGCCCTGCTGGGACTCTCTTCCCCAAGGCTCAGCATCTGTTTGTGCTCAGACCCATCCTGGCCTGGCTGGGGCACCCTGGGACTAAGCCCTGGCTTGGGAGGACACTTCCCCTGCCTGCAGTTCCAGCTCCCCTTTCCTTACGTAGCCAGCCCGGCTGCTCCATGAGAAGTAAGCTTGAGCTCTCTTAAGAAATGGATCTACTCATGAGTTATCTCTGCTGTGGAGAATAAACAGGACAAATTCCATTCCCATTCTTTACAAAACAATTGAACCAGCCAGGCATGCACTGATTTTTTTTGGTTTTTTGGTGGATGACTTTATAAAACCTCCACTCTGCTGTAAGAGAGGATATGTCTGCAGAGAGACATCCAGTTTTACTGCCCATGGACTCAGGAGAGTCCCATCACAAGAAATTAGATCCCTTTGTCTTAGGTTTGGCACGGAAGGAACCCTTTCTGCAGCATATCTCTAGTCTAAGGATTGTACCACACTTTATTTAAATAGGACTAAAATAGGGACTTACTAGGATTAAAACTCTGGGCACTGCAGAACCTGAATGCTTCTCCTTCTGTGTATATGTGATTTCCATGCAGATCCATCTTGCCATGCAGGGCAACATTCCTCTCTCACAATGCCCCTTTTCTAAACCCCTTGTTCATTCTGAATAGGGATTTGAGGATATTAATTCTATCCTGATTGTGCAACCTCTCTAAACAGGTATAAATGACAGCACATCTAAGAATGACTTGGTGATGAATAGGGCTAAAAAGAACCTAGACAGGCAGAATCAGTCAGCACATCTAAGAATGACTTGGTGATGAATAGGGTTAAAAAGAACCTAGAGACAGGCAGAATCAGCCATTATTTGTGTCAATAATAACAGATCTAACATGCTTTCTGATCTCTCATGAGCAGGTTTCTAGCTTATTCTCAAAAACTTGCCAAGACAGAGAACTAGGTAGACAGCCTATTCTTTGCTTCTCTATTGGCTGTACTGGAAAGCATTTCCAGTGGCTAATCTAAATCTTCCTTGCAGAATAAACAAACTGATTCATTTTCCTCCTACTCATTTCCTCTGCTCTTGTGAACCCTTGCTGATCAGTCCATACCTTTTTCCAAGTGTGTTGCTAAAGCAGTGCTCCAGGAAACACCAGCACCACCAAACAGCCCCTCATATCCACGACAGCACCAGTTTCTTACATATAACATCACCACTTATTTACTCCAATACGGTGTGGGCTTTTCTCAGAACAGGTGAAAGAGGCATTAGGATTTTTTTTCCACTGATGCTTTCCACTGGTCAAGCATCAGAACAGACTGCCCAGGGATGTAGTTGAGTCACCATCCCTGGAAGTATTTAAAAGACAAGTAGATGTAGCACTCAGGGACATGGTTTAGTGGTGCACTTGATAGTGCTGGGTTAATGATTGGACTCAATGATCTCAGAGGCCTTTTTGAAATTAAATGTTTCTATGACTCTATGATTCTGGTTCAGCTTTGGATCCACCAGTATCCTAGATCTTTAACATGCCCAGTTCTCTGTCCTGTGTCCATGGCTGATCATTTCTGCTCTGCACTCACAAGCATGACATCAGAGCACCCATATAGAGCACATCATGATCTCAGCATTCCCTGGCATTTGCCAGCAGCAGAAGCCTACAACAGAGCAGAGGACCAGGGCCAGGATAAGGCAGCACTTCCCCTATGCACTCTTTGAGTTTCTAGTAACGTGTGGCTCAGAGCTTTTTGAACATTATGCTGCATCTTTGTGTTCAAAAGCCTTTGGTAGATTTTCCTTTTAGTAAATGTTTGACTGCTCATGGATGGGCTGGCCTTGTCTAAATGCCTTCTAACAATTCAGGCCACTCATCCAATGTGTCAAAATCACTTTTTAATTCCAATCTTAATCTCCAATACACTTGTAGTCCTTCCCATTGTAACGTTACTGCTACTTTAATGAATGCACTCTCTATTCCATCACTGAGCACATCGGTGGGACACACTGGCAACAGACCTGAGGATCAGGTGCAGGCATTTCCACCACAGCCCCTTCAGTCACCTGGATGCTTATACAGTTAATAAGTATAAAATTGCGGGTGGGCAGCACCTTGCTTCATAGTTCTTAACTTGGGAATCGCAGTCCTGTTTTTCCTAAACACGCAGCAGCTGCAGGGCGGGCTGACAGCCTCACAGCCCCCAGGGCAGGGTCTGGGTGAGCTGGCCTGGTGCAAGCAGTGCCACAGATAAAAGGGTTTGTGGCTGCGCAGTGACCTCTGCGTCTGTCCGCAGAAGTGCAGCAGCCAGCGAGAGGAACAGTAAATACTGAAAATGCGCAGGTAAGAACACCTGCAATTGTTCTGAGTGCAAGAGGGGTTGTTGCTCAATCGAAGACCTTCCTTGCATTCTAAAAAGTGATGCCTTTTTATGGGATACCTTAATCCAGTCTAATATGGTCTATCATTTGTGAATAGATCTGAGCTGATAAACTACACTAAAGATCAAAGCTCAACTCTTTCAAATATTAATCTTGGGATCTGGGATTCTGGCTTAGTACACTGCCAGTGTAAATCTAAATTATGAATTTTGGCTCGAGATCCAAAAACAGTCGAAGGATTGCCAAACACTGGAAGACTGACAATATTCATAACATAAACTCACCCGAAAGAATCAAACTGATGGTCTGGCTTTGTAAGATCAATCCCCAATTAATAAGAGGGGGTAACAAATAGTGATCAAATCTTTATTGGCTGGAAATGCTCCGGGGAAAGGACTTGAAGGAAACCAGTTAAAAGCTGCAGTTTCCACCTGTGTGTGTTGAAACAGGGTCTACAAAGTCACAGCTCTTTGATACAGTCCTACATTCCAGACAGATTTGTGAAGATATGAGCTGATCACATGCATCCAGCCTTTGTGCTGGGAGATGCACTGGGGAAGGGGGCACTGGGCACAGACTGTCCTGCCAGCCTCTCTGCAGCACCAGGGCTTGCTCAGCCCTTTAATCCTCGTTTTCCTAGTTTCCTTCTACCAGCAGATGATAGATATAGATATAGATGCACTTAGGGTCCTCTCCCCCACACCCAGCAAATGATGTAAAACATCACCATTTTATGTGAGTTTAACAGCCTTTTACAGAGGTTAGACTGGTGCCATCCCTTATGTCATAGCCCAGTATCACCTCTCTTCCTCCAGACTCACCTCTGCTTTATTTTCACTGATTGCACCCTGCAGGGAAGATAGCTGAAGGCAGGATCCCCTCCCTTTTCTTACAGCTCAGTGGGAGTTGCCACAATGGGCTGAAAATGTACTGTTTATTTAGGGACAGGATGGTGTAGTATCAGCTGTCACCTGGCACTTCAATCCAAGACACAATTAGTTGAGCACAGCCATATCTAATCGCTAATACTTGATGGAAGCAATACTGCAGTAATTCACAACTGTCTGAGGCGTGGCTTTCCATGAGAAAGGCTTCTTGTGAGACTCTGCAGACAGCTGCCTAGAAAATCCTCCTCAGATATAGTTAGAAGACTCCTCTATAAACCCACAGGATTCCATCAGTCCTTCGGGATTTACACAACACCAAAGGTGAGGTGCACTATCAGGAAAGCTTCTCACATCATTTTGGTTGTCAATCGGCAACGAAAAGGGTGGAGGGAGGGATACAGTGGATTCACTGAAATGTGAATCCAACTCCGGCTGGATGTGAGAAGTACTTGAAGAGGCTGCCTGGACAGAAAGCAGGTGAGGAACACTCAGGTTTTCTCAAATGTCACTGGTTTCTGAAAAAAAAAAAAAAAAAGGGAGGGAAAAAAGCATTTTCAAATCTATTTCACAAAGTATCAGCACATAACATAATTCTGTGTTAATATGGGATCACAGGAAAATTTCAGCACTGGGACTTCAGTGAAGCCTATGCCAATTAAAACACAGCTAGCTTCAGCTTGATACTGATTTAACTTAACTCCACATCAAACTGGCATTCACACAGGAGCCTTGACCCATTTAACAGACGCATTTTTAAATGACATCTCATATTTTACACCTGCAACTCTTAATGCAGACCTACAGGCAAGGTAAAGCAACCTGAAGATCCATCTACCTTCACACTGTGCTAAATGCTTTCCACCCTGACTTCAGCAAGTTGAGTCAACTGATGAATTTTTAAGAGGTTTCTGGACTACTCAGAAATATCCACTTTTCTAGAACAGTCTCTTGAAAGTAAAACCAAATTGAAGCACACCTACTAACTGGATGTTTTTAGCTGCATATTACACTACATAGAAGGAGCCAAATGTTCCCCTGTCACTCAACACGCTGCTAAAGATGTAAGTTGCTCTTTTTTTACTGTGATTTGTAAAAGAGGGGCTATCTTTTATCAGGCCAGCTGCCACTGAAAAAGAAACAGGAAAAGCTTTTGGGAAGAAGCCCCTTCTTCAGGCCCAAAATAGCAGCAGTCTTGAAGGTGAAAACCAGCAGAGAACGACTTATAAATTTAATTAGATTATGTAAGAAGCTAGACCATCTTAAAAAAAAATAAAAAAAGGCCACTGATATCTAGAGCAAAGGAAGGAAGAGCAGGGAAGGAGGAGATAAAAAGGGAGTTCCACTGGCACACACAAAGAAAGCAATGAGCAATTCACTGCCTAAGGAAGGCGAGGGACAGGGAATTGTGTCCTGTGCCCTGATGTCTCTGCCAAGTCCAGGATCATTAGCAGCATTAAGTGTTTCAGGTCCCATGATGTATTTTGAAGGTATTTTATCAATGTCTCTTAAGAATCAGAGTTCAAGTGAGGTCTAGATTTGTTTTAGCTGTGACAGGCTGCTGCAGGAAAGTATGTCCAAAGGGGGAAAAAGAGGTTTAGGCATAACTGCCCTTCCATCTTTCATCTCGACCTTGACTACTGGGCTACATCTCACTTATCCTTAGAAAAATAAGAAAAATATACCTGCCCCAGCCAGCACTATCGCGAGTGCATAAGCAGTGCCCCTGAACATACCCAACTCAATTTCACTGGGGGAGTAATAACAGAAAGAGTCCAACAGCTTCCTAATTATTTCCCTATAAATGTTTTGAAAACATCACTTATTTGGAGGAGGTTCAGCACCCGGGAGAGCAAATGTATGTCCATGTACACCCAGTAGGGCGAATGACTTTCTGTGTCCCTGTGTCACAGCCCTTGCAAGGTCCAGAGCCCCTCAGCAGCTGGAAGTGGCCAGGACAGCTCACACAGACACACCCCATCGGGCTGCCCAAGGAGGGGACAGCCTGGCTGTGGTGGGACACGGGCAGCAGTGCTTCCCCGGGGTGCTTGGGAAAAGCTGGGCACACTTCTCCTTGGAAAGTCAGTGTGTGGATTTATCAGGCTGCCTGTGTTAAACTAGAGGCTAGTCTGGAAAATGGGAGTGCCAAGATGCTTCCTAATACAACACAAGGAAAAGAGAGTGGATATACATTTAAAACCAAACAAAAAACCCCCAAAAAAACCAAAATCCACCACAAAAAAAAAAAAAAACAAAAACAAAAAACCAAAACCAAAACCAAAAAAAAAAAAAAAACCCACAAAAAAACCAAACAAAAAAAAAAAAAAAGAGGAAGAAGAAAAGATGGATTGATGTGCCCCAAAGCTGTACCATCTTGCAGCAACCGGCAAAAAGAAAGTGAAAATGTGATCATCCCAGCTCGGTGACTCTGAGCAATGAGAAAAGAGCCAGTGATCTCACATCCCAGACACCTCATAAGAAGTTAGACAAAAAGAAAAATGTTACCGAGAGCTTAAAAGATTAGGGGAAAGAGGAAAATTGGTGTTGAAACCCATGAAATGCAACCACAGGCAATGAGGGAGAGGCACCAGCCCCGCTCTGGCGCGGGCAGGTCTGGTTGCTCTCCAGAGGTCCCGTCCCTCTGGCTCGGGAAGGATGAAATCCTGCTGCCCGTTTTGCAAACTGAATCCGAGCAGAGCCCGGGCAGCCAGGAGGGCCAACCCTGTCCTGGGGGCATCAGGCACAGCATCACCAGCCGGGCCAGGGAGGGGATTGTCCCGCTCTGCTCTGGGCTGGGGCTGCCCCTCATCGAGTGCTGGGGGCAGTTCTGGGCGCCACAACGCAAGGAAGACATGGAGCTGTTAGAGCGTCCGAAGGAGGGCAGTGACGATGGCACAGGGCCGTGAGGGAAGCCGTGCTGGTGTGTTGATGCCGGCGGGGGCGGAGGGCCGGCCCCGCGCAGTGCCGGCTCCCTGAGGCGGCGCCGCCGCCCCGGCGGGAGCGGTGGGGGAAGGTGGGGGGTGCCGGAGGCTGACGCGGCCCGGTGTGTATGTGTGCTTGTCTGTGCCCGCAGAGGATGAGATGTTCTCGGACATCTACAAGATCCGGGAGGTGGCGGACGGCCTGTGCCTGGAAGTGGAGGGGAAGGTGAGTGCGCGCCCGCCCCGAAGCAGGGAGGGAGGGAGGGAGGAAGGGTTGCCGCGGTGACTCACGGCCGGTGGGGAGTGGGGTGGCGTCCCTGCCAAGGGCCCGAGCAGGGAAAAGAGAGAAGGGAAGACTCACCTTGGCCCAGTGCCCCGAGCTGCCGTAGATGGTGCCTGAGAGAGGCCGGGTCAGCCAGGCTGGAGTGTAATGGGGCTTCGTTCGTGCACCGTGGGCGAGTCGTGCTTGGGAGTCATAGAGCCATAGAACGCTTTGGGTTGGAATAGACCTTGAAGATCAGCTAGTTCTAACCTCCCTGCCGTGGGCAGGGACACCTTCCACTAGACCAGGTTGCTCAAAGCCCCATCCAGCCTGGCCTTGAACACTTCCAGAGATAGGGCATCCACAGCTTCTCTGGGCAACCTTTGCCAGTGCTTCCCACATAAAGAATTTCTTCTTAATATGTAATCTAAACCTACTGTCTTTCAATTAGAATCAATTCCCCCTTTTCCTGTCACTGGGAAGTTAGTGCTCAAGCTGCAGCCAGGTCCCTTGCACTGAGCTGTATGTCTCGAGTTGTGCCCTGCTGTCAGGTCATAGGTGTGTAAGAGCAGTAGTGCTAAGGTTTTTTGCAGAGCCGTTAAGTTTTTTGATGTCTCTAAATCTAGATGGTCACCAGGACAGAGGGTCAAATTGATGACTCTCTAATTGGTGGCAATGCCTCTGCTGAAGGTCCTGAGGGAGATGGAACAGAAGCCACGGTCATAACTGGTGTTGACATAGTAATTAACCACCACCTTCAGGAGACCAGCTTCACAAAAGAATCCTACAAGAAGTACATCAAGGATTACATGAAAGCGTAAGTGTTGGCAGGCTTTTCCTTTCAGTTGGATTGCAGTGGTTTTGTGTGCTTGAGATTGTAAAAACAGCATTGGATTTACTCCTGTTAGGTGTTCATCCTGGTACACGTGTAAAACTGGCTGTGAACTTCAGTAAGGTCTTAATGCTTGGCAGAAGTGGAGCTCAGAAGAATGGGGGATGGAATATCTATGTTTATTTTGGCTGAGGTGGAGGACCTGATCATGTGCTTTGGATCTTATTTGTAGCCTTGCTGTTTTCTGTTTCTCCATGCCAGACCTTCATGTGGAAGGGACTGAAGTGGTAAAGAAAAGCTTCTGACACTTTTCTAGAGTGACAATGTAAACAGCTAAAAAAAGTGTGTGAATGGGTCTTTTTGCTAGTTCATGGTGTAATAGCTGTTGTTTGATGTTCAGTGGGGTCAATACTGAAAGTGAAAAAGCTTTGTGATGTGGTGGGTGATACTCCTGGTGCTGTGGAAGGGGCTTGCTGATTTTTGCCTATTACTAGCCTGGTTGTAAAATGACCTTGGTAGGAGTGGCAGGAACTGTTCTGTGATTTCACTTGAAAAACTAAGTTAAAATCTGGGGGCTTTGAGAGGAAGTGGGGGGAAAGGCAGCAAAACCTAAGTTTGACAGGTTGCTGGGTGTAGTCTTTCTGCTATGACATCCTGCCAGACAGCGAAGATACTAAGCTAGAACGTGTTTTCAGAGCATTTTTTCTTTCTCCTTCCAGAATCAAAGCCAGACTTGAGGAACACAAGCCAGAGAGAGTAAAGCCTTTCATGACTGGGGCTGCAGAACAAATCAAACACATCCTTGCCAACTTCAAAAACTACCAGGTAAGTTATGTCTCCTTACAGCAGTATTGGTAAGCTGTGATTGGTTCATCTGCTGAACAGCTTGTTGAGAATTTTGAGGGCTCCTGTTGTGAGGCTGCTATAACCTGACCATCTCTGAGAGTATTGGGGGCCTGAGAGTCAGGGAGGAGAAACAGCCAAAGACTGTTGGATGTTTGGGGACCTCGTTCCAGCTGGTAATCCTGGTAGTTACCTGCATTTGTTGTTGTGGTGATTCAGGGACTGTGCAGTTAGTCTTGGATCACTTTGGCCCCTGCTGTCTCTTGCTCTGTTCATAGCAGCATGATAAAATTATTGAATCACAGAAGGCTTTGGGTTGAAAAGTGTTATCTGGTTCCAATTCCCTGCCATGGGCAGGGACACCTTCCACTAGACCTGGTTGTTCAGAGCCCCATCCAGCCTGGCTTCAGACACTTCCAGGGATGGGGCATCCACAGCTTCTGTGGTCAGTCTGTGCCAGTGTCTCACCAGCAGCACAGTAAATAATGTCTTCCTAATATTAAGTAATCTAAATCTGTCCTCTTCGGAGTTTCAAAGTCATTCCCTGTTGTCCTATTGCAATGTGCCCTGTCAAAGTCCCTCTCCAGACTTTTTGTAGCCCCTGTTATGTATTGGATGCTGTAAGGTCTCCCTGGAGCCTCTGGGGGTGAACAGTCCCAATTTCCTCAGTTGGCCCTCATGGGAGAGGTGCTCCAGGCCTACCTAGGCTTGGTCCATCTCAGTGGCCTACCTAGGCTTGGTCCAGCAGGTCCACATCCTTCTTGTGTTGGGATCCCAGCTCCTGAGCTGGATGCAGGTCTCCAAGTGAGGTCTCAGCAGAGCAGAGGAACAAAATCATATCCCTGGACCTGCTGGTCACTCCTCTTTTGATGTTTGGGTTTCTGGGCTGCAAGCTCACAGTGCTGGGTTGCAAGGACTTACGTGTCATCCAATGCCCCAAGCCTTTCTGCTGAGAGCTGCTGTCAATCCATTCCCAAGCCCTGCATGTCTCTGTGCTTGGGCTTGCCCTGACCTGGGTATAGGGCATTGCACTTGGCCTGTTGAACTTCACAAGGTTCCCATGGATGCCCCTCTCCAGACTGTCAGGGTCTCTCTGGATGGTATCCCTTTCTTCTCATGTGTCAGCCATGGTGGCAGTAAGATGGACAAGCTGCAGAGAAGGAAAATCCCTGTGGCTGGTCAGGGAGACTTTTAAACTGAGTTTGGTGATGTTGCATTGTTTATACAAAGGTATTGTATAAAAAGGCATTTTCTCATGGCATTAGCCAATTAAATGTCTTAGAGACGCATTCCTCTGCAGTTCTTTGTAGGGGAGAACATGAATCCAGATGGAATGGTTGCTCTCCTGGATTTCCGTGAGGACGGTGTGACCCCATATATGATTTTCTTTAAGGATGGCTTAGAAATCGAGAAATGTGTAAGTACAGAACCGGGTTAACATGCCCAAGTACATGGTGAGCTCCTTCATCTCTTGCTTTCCTGTACCCCTGTTGAACAGTTTGAAAACTTTAAGTATTGTGTAAGTACAGCCTGATTGGTGCTTTTGTATTCTACAAAGTGCCTGAAACTTTCTTTGAGTACTATTCAGTTGTACTGAAAGGGGATGTAGTAGTATCACTGCTGTGATTCACGGTGACTTAATGGCCAGGAAATGCAGAAGGGGTGGCCCTGGTGAAATGTTTGTAATTGGAAATGGGTTTAAACCATTAGATTAAAGAGCAGGTCCTCTGAAATGGAGCACTTCTATTTTGGATCCCTTTTCTGGAGGTTAATTGTGAAGTACCTTGTGTGGTCATGTTCCATGTTCTTTCATTTCATCTGATGCCCTTATACAAGAACTGTCAGTTTAAATATTGCCCTAAATTTGGAAACAGTATTACTTGACCAGATTATTAACCTTTTTCTGTCTGGAATCACCAACTACCTGAGCTCCTGTGGGCTGCTTTAACTGCTCTCTATTGGAATGTGGTTACCACAAGACAGTATTTGGATCTCAACACTTGTGGGTTTTTGGCTTGCTTGGAGACCTGTGGAATTCACTGCAGTGTGGGATCAACAGTTGCTTTGCCCATTGTGGACTTGTGAAGTCTGTATATAGACAGCTAAATTTATCTAAAGCCTCTCACAGGCTTTCTGGTATGCAAGTCATGTAAAGATGAGCCAGATTCTGGTGTGGAGCAGTAGCCCAATGAAGGGAATACTTCAGTTGGCCAGACACAGCACCTCCCACAGCCTGATGGAGGGGGGATGTCTGTTCTGGCCCAGGAACAGGTGATCACCTGGAAGGCACCTCCTGGGAGCAGAAGCTTGTGCATCTCCTCTGTGGGGAGGCATCCCTCTATGGGGGCACGCCTTTTACATGTGTTTGGATAACTCCACCTACTTCAAGGTGGAGTAAAAGAACAGTAGCAAGGTGTTCCCATGTGCAGTAAAACCTGCTTCAGCTTCTTGGTGCAGCTGTTTCAGGAGACAGCCAGGTACATTGTAAGCTCTGGTACTTGTTTAGGATGTGCTTGAGAGGAAATCTGAACCTTGGTGTGTCAAGCAGGAAGGGTTTGAAAGCGTGTTCAGCCTGGCTTGCTCAGCAGCTGGTGGCTGCCAGTTGCTCTGTATGATTGTAAAAATGATCAGCATCCTCTGATAGACCACGAGCACTTTCCCTGTTGCTCCCTGGTTTGCACTAAGATGCAAAAATAACTTCCTTGCGCTTTCTGCCTGCCTGACTGTGGCAGCCCAGATTGAATTAGGGAATACACAAACAAGTTGCAGAAACTTGCTGATACTGTCATGACATTTAACTAACACTTGCTACTCTTTTTTCAGTAACAAATCAAACAGTATGGTTTTGGATCACTTGTCTTCATAGCTGGCTGCTGTTTCTTCTTCATCGGCACAACACCAGGAATCAGCAATGTCTAACTGGACTGATGTCATCTTGAGCTTTATTCACTTATTTTGACCCTGATTTGGAGTGGAGGCATTGTTTAAAAAAAAACGAAAAAACATCTATCATGTAGGTTGTCTAAAATAAAACTCATTTAAACCCATTCTAGGTGATGTCTTTTGGTCTGATGTGTCTCTCAAGGTGACTCGAAGGAGAGGTTGCACACCATGGATTGGATGCTGTCAGTAGCACAGCTGGTGCTAGAGCACTACAACTGGACTGTTTCCAGACAGATTTCACAGTTTGCCTGTGGCATTGGAGTGCAAAAGCAAGTTGAGGTCAATAAGGCAAAGTCCAAGAAATGTCATAATGGAGTGGACCACCTTCTTTTGTGATTGTGCAGAGACTTACCACTTCCCGAGATAAATTAATAATAAAAACATCCCAGAATGGAATATGTGCTACTCCAGCTGAGTGCTGGCTGAGCTGCTTTGTCAGACAAGAGTACTTGTGCCTCTGCTGAGCTGTAGTATGTCTCCAAGATCAAGGCGGGAGGCTGAATGGGAATACTGGGGAGAGAAGGTGAACTGGCTCAGTTTTCCAGCACAGCTTGGCTGTGGTACTTGGTATTTGACAGCTGTTGGGGGAGAACTAGATGATATGAACTAGAATTCAGTCAAGTTGCAGGACTTTGGGTTTTTCTGTACTTGGCCTCTTGGAGAGTGATGTTGAAATGGCCTAGCCCTGCTTTAGACTTCTCCAAACCAGGTGAATGCTTGTACTGGGGACTTACTTGAGTCTTTGTAACTTAGGTTCCTGCTGTATTCCTTGTTAGGGAATGCATCTGTTTGACAGACCTGGAGCAAACACTGTTGCTTCTCAGGTTCTCTTTTGAGATGCAACAGTAACAGGTTCCTTGCGCTTTCTGCCTGTCTGACCCGGTGGCAGTTTGGATTGAATAAAGGAACACAAATTCCTTCAGCCCCACCTGGAGCAAGGAGCTGTCTGTTGCTGCTGACCCTGTTCCTGACCAGGGATGTTGCCTTGGACTGCTAATCATTAACTTTTTCCCTGCTGCAGTGATGGCAGAGGCATAGGAGGTTAAGGTGCCTGAAAGGGGAGGGCACAGCCCACTTGGTAACTGTTTATCTCCTTTGGAGTTTTCACATCTTTGCTGTTTTGTGTCGATTTTTGGCCCCTGATGCTGGAGGGTGGAGGTGGTGGAGGTTCTGCAGGGGTGAGATAGATTTGGCAGAAGGCTGGGAGGAGTGAGAGACTGGAGGAGGGAGTGGAGCCTGCCCTAGTTATCTCCCAGGTTCCTGTCTGGTTAAATACACCCTATTATAGTTCTGTGGGAACTTCATATATATAGGGTTTTTAATTTTTTTTGTTTGTTTTATAAGCTTGTTCAATAAAGGGTTTTGGATCAGCTGTGCTGGATGAGGTAGAATTTTGGTGTAGCCTGCTTCATCCATTGAGGCTGGGAGGCAGGGTCAAAGCCAGATAAAGGCACTGAGGCAGCTTGTGCTTTTCTTGCAGAGGATGTGTTTAATGGGGCCAGGTGAGGATGTTATCTTCCCTTTCCTGATGCTTCTTCATTAAAAATGGCAGCATTAAAAGAGAGGAAGAGGAGGCAGTCCTCAGCTGAGTGAAGTTAGTGTGGGCAGGGCAGTGTGGTATGCCTGTGCTGCCCCTCATAGCCCTGGCTCCCGCTTCCTGTGAGTCAGTGTTTAAAATTCTGGGGCTGATATGTGGGAGTGGAAATGACTCCTCCCCCCGCTGGCTGGTCCTGCCAAGGCTGGGAGCCCTGGGCACCAGCCTGGAGCCAATTGCCACGTGGCACCTGTGTACAGGTGCGGAGCTGCTTTGAAAAGCAGGTGCTTCAAAGCACGATGAACACAGCCTTGCTGCTTGGTTGAGTGGTAAATTGTCATCCTGTCTGTACTCCAGGCTCATTGGGGTATTTAATTGCTGTGTGTAAACATTCCCAACTAGGGAGTTCTGTGCTCCAGGCAGGTGTGCTTTTCTGCATGGCACAGCCTCTGGTGGGAAGGCTTCTTTTGCCTGCTGTAAGGAAGTGTCAGTTCAAAGGCTCTGGAGATGTGGCATTTTGTTTGTTTCTTCAGTGAGCTGCACTTCCCAAAAATGCATTGCTGCCTTCAGTTTCTCAGGGAAGAGGATAAGCCTTGCTGCTCTGCAGCATCACGTCTGTCAGAGGCACCAGGGAGGGTGTGGCAGGGAAGGACTGCGGCAGTGCCAAGTTGCTGCAGCTGCACTGCTGTGGTAGCTGCCTGCTGTGCAGTCAGGGTGAGGGAGGGGAGTCACTGCACGCTGTGGAGGGGAGGCCCGTGCTGGTAAATGTGCTTGTCCACAGTCCATGACGCAGCTCCGCGTTGGGAAGGAAGTCTGCGTATTTCCTCATAGCGTAATTCCTCTTCTTCTGACCCATCTTCATCTCAAGCAGCTGTTTATTTTCTGAGCCTGAAAAGCTGAAGTGATTTGGCAAGGAAAATCTTCATAGTTCAGACAACAGCTTTGGAGTTATTAAATTGATAAAATTCCCCATGACAACAAATTAGCCTGGTGCTGCTTAAAATACAGCTGGAACTGAAGGACAGCTTTAACACTTAGCCCAGTCTTGTTTCAAAATGTGCTTATCAGGCTTCCATCTCACATTCCTGGGAAGATACCTTCAGTGGATTTGGGAAGGATCCAAATTGCATTTTCCCTGAGCCTCATGGAGCAGGTTAAGCAGCTGGGTAGAAACCTCCCTTATGCTGGTTGGGGTCTCAGGCTCTGTGGGGCCAGGAGGCTGCTCCCACTGAGCTGGATGCTGACAGGAGAAGGAAGGTTGATTTGCTTACAAGAGAAAAACCTGCCTTTCTAGTTTCATGCTTCTGTGGTTAAAGGAGTGATGCCTTGGGGCTGAAGGAAGCAGCTGCTGTGCTGCCCACGTGTCCCATGGTCTCCCTGACTTTTTGCCCTCAATATCTGCTTATTATCTCACAGTTTTGCTATGCCACCTACAAATTCACTATTTTGTTCTCTGGAAGCAAACAAAAAACCCCAAACGCTTTCCATGCCCCAGTGACTGATGTTAATGTCCATTTTGCTGCCTGGCCATCTGCTTGGAGGAGAAAGGGTGCAGACCTGGGGGTGTTTGTGCAGTGCAGGGACCATCTGGTGTTCCCACTGCCCCTCTGGGGTGCCCAGCTTTGCCCACTGAGCTGGGGGTGGATGCCAGAGCCCAAGTGGGTGATGGGCTTTGAGCCTTGTGCAGCCCTCAGCTTTGGCACAAGGAGGGAGAACCTGCAAAGGGAAGATTCTAAACGAGAGTATGTAGGAAACAGTTGGGTCTGATTGGTGTTGGGGGCTTTTTTTGTGAGTTTATTTTTTAACTCAGTTTAGCTCACAGCCAGAAGGTAGTTACAATAAGCACAAGACATGGTTGTTACCAAATAAAATAACTAATTTTTTTATTTTAATTTTTTTTAATATGGAAAAAAAAATGGAAAAGCTGCATTTTACTTACTTTGCTAAGCAAGTCTCTGGCTGTTGAGCTGGCACAGGTCAGCCTACTTCAATCCTGGCAGTGGGCAGCCGTTCAGGGAGGATGCTTTCATTAAAAAGCAATAGTATCCACATCAAGAACTTCTGCTTTCTCATACTCTGCTGCTCACTTGGAGCAGATAGGATGCCTCCCTCTGCTCCTGTGAACCTCCATCTGTGCTTTAGCTCTGTAGCCATTTCTCTGGGGTGTTGCTGCCCTTGTAATCTGGGACGCTTTGCTCTGGACCAGGAAATCTGTGTCACTGTAGCTGGCAGTGGGAGAGCAGCAGTTAAACACCACATTCATTAGCTCAGGGATAAACGTCTTTGTAGGAGGAAAAAAAACCCAGCCAAGCCTGGGAGGTTTTTGCCCTAAACAGTACCAAATCCATTCACAAGAGCACAATATTGTTGGTTTGCAGTCCCTGTGTCTTGCTGTCTTTTGGTTGAAGCTGCAGCTGGAAGCTGTTGTGCAAAGATCACAGCCAAGTGCCTGTGGCCAGGACTGGTGGCTTGAGGGAGCTTTTTTTGGGTGCCAGCAAATGCTGGCAACCCTGCCAGCGTGTTCTGCAGGAGTGGGTGGGATGTTGAGGATGCACATGGCTGCTGAGCATTTTAATCCACTAGAGCTGCATTCATCACCTTCCACCTCAGGCAGAAGGGGTCCAAACACCCTTGAAGACCTTTTTAGGACTATTCTGGTTGTGTGATGGCAGTATTGCCAATGTGGCAGCAGCTGGACACACTGATAAAATGTTGAACCATTGTTTCTCTGCAGCCCACATTTTATCCTGGGAGCTAACAGCTGAGATTCACCTCCCCATCTGTAACCAGCAGCAGTAGGAGGGAAGCACTGCTGGCATTTCTGAGAGCAAACCTCTATTTTCCTATCCTCAGCGAGGTGCAGATGTGCTGGCACAAAGCAGTCCAGCTGTTTGTTTTGGTTTGACCATGAACATAGACGTTGAGAAAGTTTAAAAATCAGCTTCCCAAACTATTTTTAACAGAGTGATTGAAAAATGGCCATGTAAACCTGGGTGCTCCTGTCTTCCTCAGCTAATAAACTCCCACTGTTGCTACTGGAGTGGTCTGGTTCAAGGGCTAAGGTTTAGCTGCTCTACCTACAGCTGTGTCTGCACCCGAGCTGGGTGCCCTGGGCCCCTCCCGTGGCAGTAGGGAGGGATGATTTCGCTGTCCCTGCAGCTGTGTGGTTGCTGCAGCCACAGAACTGCCTGCAGCTGCTGGTGCTTCCTCACGCTGCCCACAAAAAGGTGTTTCAGGGAGTCAGCTCTGCTCTTCACCCACCAGCAGCATGTGCCATCCCAGTACCCCATATCCTGATTTTCAGCCGTGCTCATTTCTGAGTTTATTTCTTAGCAGCTGTTGCAGTGCTGTGTTTTGGATTCAGAATCTGAATGGTGTTGGTAACAGACTGATGTTGTTTTTCTGCTAAGTCGTGTTTACCCTAAGTCAAGGACATTTTTCTGTTGTCTCATGTGCTGCCAGCAAGAAGGGATACAAAAGAAATGGGGCAGGGAGAGCACAGCTAGAACAAAGAACATGGGCTCACCAGGGATATTCCACACCAAAGAATGCCATGCCCAGTATATAAATGGGGGAGACTTACTCATAAGGGGAGGTCTGCCATCAGTCAGAGGGTGATGAGCACTTTTACTGTCCATCACTTGTTTTTCCCTTTTTATTAGCATTTCTATAATTTTTTTACCATTATTACTATATTTTACTAATTTTCAGTTATTAAACTGTTCTTTCTCAACATAAGAGTTTGACTTTGATTCTCCTTCTCTGGAGGAGAATTTCTCTGGTGTTGGGGGAGAGAAAGGAGGTTGAGTGAGCAGGGGATCTCTAAAGGGGTGGCTGTCACCTTGTGTCTGCTCAGGTCCCTGCTGACCTTACCGTATATGAAATTTCCAATGACTCAAACTGGTCATTCGGGTCAAGCAAGGCTGGAGAGTGGATGTGCTTTTAATCTCACTTAATGGCATTCAGCGTACAGAAACTTCTGCTCATGCCTGTGGGACCCGCTCACCAAGCAGCATTTTGACCACTAATATTCAAGAACAGCTGCATGAACAGAGTTCAGCGTCAAGCAGAGACAGCAGCAAATGGGAAGATCAGCAGGGAATTGTTCATCACTGCTGCAAGTCCAGAGTTTAAATTAATCCAAATGTGGGGGCCAGGGAATAAGACCTGAACGCCTCTGAGCCTCCTCCTCTCTTCTGGCAGATTGAAATCTTGCCAACAGCACTTGTGTAAGGGCGTTGTGCAGAACAAGCACAGCAGAGCTGGAGAGGTTTTGCTGGTTATTAAGTGATGGATCCAGACGAGGTTCTCCCAAATGCTCAGTCATTATCCCAGCCTTGCATGAATTTAATAGTCCTGCAGTGCCCTGGGTTACTGCAGAAGGTAAATATGGGACTCATAGCAGCATGTTTATCTTGCTGCTTCTGTCTCTACGATGGTTTGTACTGTAAGATCCCGTGGCTTAGCTGCAGGTTGGATGATGACCTGCTAAGGGCACCTAAAAACTCCACCTTCATCTTTACCATGTGCTCCCACCAGGTAGGAGCCAGCAGAGCCCTTGAAGGCATGGCACAGGTCCTGCTGTCAGCACAAGAGAACATCTTTCATGCTCTAGATCAGCATTTCTGTGGGCTCATTGTTCCCTTCTCTCATGCCACTTGGATTTTGTGGCAGCTTTTGAGGCTAAAATTCCAATGACACCCTAACATGCTAGAAAAACTTCAAAATCATGCAGGAAGCAGGTAAAAAAGTAGCTCACAAGCTACCTGGCTTCTGAATTCTCCACTGGTTATCTTTTCTTAGTTTACTCTGATACAGTAATTCCATTTTTGAAATGGTGTTTCCTCACTGTCCTGCTCCTCATTATTTGGAACTAGTGCTACTTCAGAAGGCTGAAAGCAAACCAGTACACCATAGCATTCCTCATCTTTTCTAGTTGCTCACTGGTTAAAAACTCTACTGCTTCTTTTTTCTGTTTACTTCTAGCAGTCTACATGTTTTAATGATACCCATTAAAAAATCAGCCCTTTGCAAAGACCATAAACCCCATAAAAAATGGAGTGCTCTGCACACTTTGTATTACTCCTGAGCAGAGCTTATTTACCCTGTCCAAAGGCACTCTGCAGATCAATAAAATACTTCCTTACATGTTCAGGCATTTCATGCTGACTGATTATGTCCCTCTTGACTGAAGACAAACTGTGAAGCAGCTCACATAAAACCAGAAACACAAGCAGACCCAAAACTTTCCTGCTAAACTAATCCTGCTGGGGATTCCACTCGAGGTAACCATTTCCCTCTGGAATGTCACAGTCATTTTTACCTGTGGCAAGGAATTACACCACTACTTAATCAGGATTGCGTGGCATCCCCCTGCATGGATTTAGAGGACCATATGAGGGGCAATAGAAGGGAGAAGCTTACCTAGACTTGCTGGGTGCTTCAGCTTCACCTGCTGAAACAGAACACGGATCCCACAGAAGAGCCCAGCTCATCAAAGGCAAGAGCTCTCATCCTACACATCCCTGAGCACAAGTCCACAGAGGGCTCGAGCACTAGGATGAGGACAGCAGTGAGCAGGCCCTGGCTACTGCCTGGGAGCACATGGTGTTCCACAGCAAGGCACAAAGGCTGACTTCCTGTGTTCCTCTCAGCATCCTCAGATGGCTCCTGCAGCCATCTGCCCGCTGGGTCCTGCTGTAGAGCCCGAGGAAACACGAGTCAGTGGCAGTATTTATGAAAGCACACACCCCCCTGGAATGCGATCTGCTCTTCAAAACCCTCAGCAGTCCCCCTCCTGGGAACTGGGCATTTAATGCCACAGGATGCTGAGCACCAGCTCAAAGTGTAGCTGTAGAGAGATGCCTACACAAACAACTCTAGAAAAAAATGAATTTAGCAAAATTGTGTGACTTATGTATAAGAGTTGTTTTACAAACCTCTGAAAGCACTTGACCACTCCCAAGCCTTTCACTGCTTCCAAGTGGACCAATAATGGAATGTTTGCTTCTCACACAGACCTCCTGTGTCATTAGGGTGAGCAGAAATGATGCATACACCTGAAGGACATGAGAGAATGTGAAAGCTGAGCTATCAAACCTCACCTGCTTAATTTACAGGTATAATAATGAGGTTATCCCCACTCTCTGTTTTTTGCTCTTTCTTTAACATAAAAGCTTTGAGAATATAATTAAGTAGTCCCTTCTCTGCTCCCTCCTAAAAAGGATGTTGAAGGAATAACCCTTGCAGTGTGCATTTCAAAAATGGGGGAACAGAGACACAGACACTTTTAGCACTCTTCCCTAAATCACAGAGGAACCCAGTGGCAAAGCCAGCAATAAAAACATGCTTTGGAAGAACACTTCAGACTTGTGCCACCTAAATCACAGCGTGTTTAAGTCAATATTGTGTGGTACAAATGAAAGTAATACTTTTATTGATAAGCTTAAACAGAACATAGGTATCAGAATAAAAACCAAACAAAAAACTGTTCCTTGCTGTACCTAACAGACATTTCATTTTTTTCTCAGTAATCACATGGAGGGGACTGACATCTTCCCATTGACTTCATGAATGTTTAGCTGCATTGGTTTGTTCCCAGGGAGTCTAAGGATTGTGATGAGCACCATGGTTGTGGCTGTTCTTCCTAAAGCCTGATATTAGGAGGAGCATCATGTCCATTCCACACAAACAGCGCACAAAGAGTTGTGCACATTTGCAGGCTTCCAGACAAAGCCCTGACAGATGCCAGGAGAACCAAGGGTACTAACCTGGTTACACTGGAATGCAAACCCACAAAGTTATGGTTTCCTCTAAGACACATTTTCCATCAAAGTTATCAAGACTTGGAAAAGCCACAAAGCTACCAAGAAAAAGTAAGAGGAGAACTCAGAAGATTTCTAATAAAGATAAATCTAATACAAGTTTATTCTATAAACTTTTCCTGTCAAAAGACAAAGCATATATAGAAACATACAAGAAATATTCCTTGGGGAAAAAAGCTACAGAAAATTACAAAGTATCAGCTGCTTTAATTTATCTTTATCCTTGCAGAATTGCACTGTGCTCAGTCCTGTCTGTAAATACCACAGATCCCTCAGTGCAATCATTCTTACATAATAAATATTTTTGTTAATCACTCTTTTCTTCTCCTTGGTAATGTCTGTATTCTGGCTTCAGCTCCCATGTGTTTTTGTGGGTTCCCTTCACATTGTAGATGCCTATTTCTCTCAAAATTTCTTTCAAGTATATCTGAAAGGAAACAAAAGTTCAAATTAAACAGACAGGCAATTGCCACAGTTCCTGCACACCTGCTCAACTGCATGGACTCAGTTCCTAAGGGGCAGACAGCCTGGCTGGCTGATGGTAACTGGTGTGGGAAGGACTCTGGGATAGACTTTGACCCTCAAGCACCAGCAGGGATTAGTGCAAGCCCCAGGGATGCAGCAGGGAGCACCAAGCCCCAGAGGTGATGGCTCCCAGGCAGTCCCTCTGAGAGGCAAGTACTCCAGGGGCTGCTGAAATGAAGTTACCAGCACCTCTTGGGAACTATTATGTCACACATCTTCCTCCTGCTGGAATTTCTCCAATTGAGCTAAAAGCTCTTGACCTTTCTTCCTGCTTGGGCTGGGATTATCTTGAAAATCCGTGCCTTATTCAGACTTTGTCAAAGCCTCAAGCTGTTGGTTTTCATGCCATTTTGCAAAGCTTTAAGCATTTTATTATGGCCTCATTTTTAGAGGAGAGCTGAGTGTATGTCTGAGAAAATATTAAGGTTTGGAAGAGAAAGAAAAAAACCAAAACAAGTAGAGCTATTATGCCAGTAGTGTAATAATCTTTGACAAAACGCAACTCACTGGTATTGCCCTCCTTCACTCTTTATAATAAACACCAGTAATTTTCTTAAGAGTCACAAGAGCCTGCTTGTTTGTTTAATTATTAATTGGGACTGAGATGAGTGGATTGTCATGGCAACTACAGACCACAGTTTAAGAATCCCCACATTAAATTCATAATTGCTTGAGTTTGAACAATTTAATCTTGTTGGAGTGCTTATATTGAACTGGAGTTGTTGGAATGCTTGTATTTTTGCATCTGCAGTTTCATAAATATCAATGTACTCCAAGCTATTAAAACCAACAAATACATGTTGAAGACACAGGAAAATAAGAAAGGCTGATTGTCGAAGTGTTCCTTACATTCTTTCCCTCTTTGCTAAATGGAAAAGCTGTAAAATACATGAACAAGTTACTCAGTCAGTAAAATAAGTGTATTTTAGTAAAACTTATCCTTACTCTCCCTCTCCAGGTACACATCAAAAGTGTGCAAAGCAACCCAACACGTAAGAAAGGTGACTGTCAGGGATGTGCATATGAACCAGCTTCTTAGGGTCTTCCAGGGTGTTTCCTCTGAGCAGAGCAGCTGGGCACAGGAGCAGGGAGTTCACTGTGCAGGAATGGCTGCTCAGCCTTCTGGGGCGCAGGATGCAAACCCCAGCAGGTGGCAGCAGGAGATCAGCGACGTGCCCTCGCACACCTCGTCTGTTGCAGAGATGCCGTCATTATTCCCCTCAGGTACCCGGGACACGGGCTCGCCATGGCAGTGATGCACCATGCATGGTGTAAAAGGCGCTGGGAGCAGGTGGAACAGCCATTTCTGCATGGGTGTGTGCAGGTGGGCACCCCTGCATACCCACTGCCTGCTCGGCCATCCCTGCACACGAGGCAGTGTCACCCACAGACACTTCAGAGCAAGGCAGAGTGGGCAGGAGAAACACCTGGCTGCAAGGTTAAATTCTGCTCCAGATCACATGGACAGAGAACTGGAAAAAATCCCCCACAACTGCACTCAGTGCCATGAGGTACACTGATGTGCAGTTCTCGAGTTGGCAGATCAGTCTGTGTGGGAAGCTGGGTCACAGGGTGTGATGCTGCTGCTGGGCTCAGGCAGAGCAAAACCACTATGGCTGAACTTTCCACAGCACCCACCCAAACCCACCCACCCTGCTACACGAAGGCTATTTTTAATTTCAACTGCTTTTCAGACCTTATTACCCAGGCAGTTCTGCTTCTCTCAGGGCAAAACTTCCAAGAGTGTAACAAAATGGAACAAAACCAAACCAAACGGCAAGGTAAGGTCTGTGACACAGATAACAGCACTTGAAGCTGGAACCGTGAACTGCAGCAGCTGAGGATTTGCCACTTACTTCCCCCCTCTGCTGCAGGGGGTACACCAGGCAGGAGAGGTGTTAGGGAGGGCAGCTGAGAGCAATGAACCCCAAAACATCGTTGTGTGTGCACAGACCACACTGAACTGCTGGAGTTTTTAGACAGTTATGAAACATAGATAATCCCACTGTGCTGGGCTGTACCTGAGAGCAAGTGGCTTGAAGAGATGAGTTCAGGGGATGCTATGATTTTTCCTGCAGGATCAATTCTCCTTCCAGAAACCCACCTGGGTCTGCACTGCACCAGGCTGGCCTATGTATCTTGATGTATAGTGCTCTGACAGTGTACCATGGAGAGAAACCCCAGTGATGCCAAATACTGAATTTTAGAACCTGGTGATTGCTGATCAGGGGGCCACAATTTTTCCTCAGAAAGGGATCCATATAATTCTAGGGCAGAAACTCATCTGTAGGTGATCTGTTCATATATTTAAAGCTCTTCTGCTCTGTTCTACCTTTCCTCATGATTTTTTTCCATACAAAGTGAAATGTTACCATGGAATTATGGGATAAAAATTTTTGAGGAGTTAACTTACAAGCTCTAAAAATTCTTCTGAAACTTTAAGGAGGAAACAAACCCTGTTGTATTTAGGATAACCACTACTTAAATCTAAAATAGAAGAAAAAAATCCAAACAATCTACTCAATTTTTAAAAAAATACAGTTCTTAGGCCACTGGCTCCATCCTGCTTCCATTCTTCACAAATATTTGATTCCTCACAGACAGTATTATGCTCTCGGCCATGAAGCCCAAGTCTAGAATTACTGCAATATTTCCAGGGAGCATTCAGTACTTACATATGGGTAGGTGGCAAAAGATTTGCCTACTACTGCAAACTGTTATTTTGCATTAGAATGAAAAACAAATAAATCCAGGTTTCCCTAATATAGCAGTAATTTACATTCAGAAAACACTCGTTTTGTGATTTCATGACACAAATAAAGATGGCAGCAACTTCTTGTGTAACATGCAACATATTCTGTAGCAAAGTTTAATTTACTATTTACATTTACCATTACATAAGAAAAGTACCTTTATTTATTTGTAACTTCAAGTTCTCCAGTGCCTTAAGTGGGAGTCGTGGGTGACTACTGCAAGCTGATGTCATGGTAGATGAGATAAATCTGTACAGACTTGCATTCAAAGTGTTCAAGATAGTGACTGCCACACTTCTCTTGGCAAAAATAAAACCCACTTAAAATTCTCTTGCCACTTCCTCCATACCTTCCTCCTATTCCTTCCTCCTTCTCAGCTCCCATGACCCACACACCTTCTCTGCCGCAGAGCTATGGAGCTGACTCATGAGATAAATGAATGGAAGACATGGATATGTTACTCAATTTCCAAGTTCCTTTCAAGACACTAGAACACAGTGAACCTACATGGATTTTACTTGGGCAACATCTTCGTGCAGCTTCTAACCAAACAGATTGTTCACTTATACAAAGGCTCTGACAGAGATACACTTCATTCTAAATGTGAAGTGAGCAAAACTAGTAAGCATCTTCATTTCCACCCCTTTTTTTTTACAGAGTATTTTTTTCCATAATCCAGCTGTTACTGTTCTTTCTTCTGCCTTAGCTCTAACAACCTGTGACATTGTTGCTCCATTTAGACTCAATTAAGTCCCCTTAAGTCTTCTGACATCTGCAGCTGGGTTGAGGATAGATATTGAAGTTGGCAGTGAAAAACATCAAGAACACTGACTTTGCATGTCACTGTCACCCTCCCACTCTTGCCTGGTCTGCCCAAGGACAGCTTGAACACGGAAAGAAGGGAAAGAACTGTAGAGTTATGGTTCATACATGAAGAGGCTGACAGACACTGCAAGACAACAAAACCATCACATATGCAGATGTCTTGCTGCTTTTCTTGTCTGTGTATCAAAACACTGTTTAAAAGAAAACCCCAAATAAATCCCAAATATCAACCACCTAAACTCTTAACCTAAAAATTACCCTATTTGTAAAGGAAATCCAGTGATTTTGGAGGCATTGAGCCTGAGCTCACAATGCCTGAGATTCTAATATGCACAATTCTTTCATTTAATACAAATTTCATGAAATACAGAAAAAAAGCAACCCCTGTACCAAAATACAGCTCAGGAGCTGAGGGAAGGGCTGACCACAGACAAACGCAAGCTCACAACTGCCAAGAGAACTTGCTTCAGTGAGGACAGGAGTAGCAGGGGAGACATGAGAGCATTACAAAATTTGGTTCCTAGTATTAAAGCAAACCTAAATAAAAAACAGACCATTTAGGTTATTTAAACCATCTCTGTCAAGAAAAAGCACACTCATTAGAGCATTACAAAATTTGGTTCCTAGTATTAAAGCAAACCTAAATAAAAAAGAGACCATTTAGGTTATTTAAACCATCTGTCAAGAAAAAGCACACTCATTGCAAAGTTTGGTATCCTATACTGTCCTACAATGCTGAACTTAAAACTTGGTGATTTCAGTTTGTTGTAAAACATACTTAGAAAGGAGTTTCTAAGGAATATATATTAAACTATTTTCTAGATATGTAAAATACACACAGTAGTATCTACTGAAAATGGTTGTATTTACAAGACTTGCAGTACATACCACTGGCTGTTTGGTTATGTCCACCAGGTCTTTAATGTTGTAATACTGATGTTTCTCAAAGGCTGAAAAAAGCATGTCCAACACTTGCTGTTTATCAGCTCGAGCTCTTTTTCCATCTTCTTTCTTCTTCTTCTCATATTCAATCTGTTACAAAACATGTTTTAAAGACATTCACATTTAATGCTGTATAATTCTCAGTGCTGACCATTAAGCTACAAAAAACCTTTTCTATTTAACAAAACACTGTTCAATGACTGAGTGCTTGTCATTTGCAAAGTTTTCTTTTGAACATTCAAATATTATTTTATTAATGTAAACTAAGCATTTTGTCCTCAGCACAATAAACTTCTCAGATGTATCTATTTTAACCAGGGGGAAAAAAATGCAGAAATAGAGCCTGCAGGTGACCAGACACAGAAAAAAACCCTAATAATAATACAGAAATCCAAACTGAGACAGTATTCTCATTCCACTTCTGTTGGTACCAGCTTCTGAGGTACAATGACAAATGTCAACCAACCTCCAAACTGCCATGCTTGGGAAAATCCACAGACTAACATGGCTACATCCGCAATCATAACAGGCACTTGCCTAAAGAATATTCCCAATGGCCCTTGGACATTGCCTCATTTTCTGCAGAAGCAGCACTCAAGGCATCAGCTCCATCAATACACAACCAATCTTCAAGGACACACTTTGAGGAGCTGGATGGTTTCTCTTCAGGAGAAGCCAGAGTTGTGCACATGAAGTTGCACTAGTCCCAAAAAACCAAACCTTCTAAGCAGGCAGAGGCCCCTTGCAGCCACACATCATCCTACTTCAAACTGTACATCAAAAATTACTTAACCATTATAATCTGCACCAGATGACTATATGTTTTCACAGAAACTTTTATCGCCTCCAAAAATACTTCCTCTGATTCACCATCAGAAGCACAGACCAGCACACCCCAAACAAACCCCAGTCGCCGAAGAGCACCAACCGCGCCACCTGCCAGCACATCACCCCTCCCGCCCCCAATACCACCCTGGAACAGAAAACCAGCCAGCTCCTTGGAACCAACAAAAGTGATCCAGAAGGTAGTGTAAGTCATGTAATCATCAAGTGCTTTCAGGCAAACTGCGTGGGTGAATCCATAGCGGCACAATGTACAGCAGAATGTACATGCATGTGATCAATGAGGGACACGTGCCTGGCTGTAAATGGGATAATTCTGTATGGGAGCTGTTCTGCTTCTGATGGCTCAAATCTGACTCTCAAAAAGGAAGACCTTCAGATGAAAAGCCTAGAAATGAAAATGCACAGATCTACTAGATAGTAAAGATCTTATTTTTAAGAAGAAAGATTGGTTTATGGCCCAATTCATATTTTCCTATGCATCCTTGCCAGCTAACTCCCTCCTACTCTCAGAGTGAAAATAGCCTGGCTCTTGGTAGCTGCACCAAAGTGGCTAAAGACTATTGCCACCTTTGCTGTGGCTCCCAGGTCTCCAGCCAGCCAACTATCTTCTTCACATTCTGAAATGGATATGCATCATTAAACTAGATGCAGAGCAATTGTTCCCAACCTGCAGCTTGAAGTCTCTTCTGCTTTAAACTGAGTGTGCACAACTAAATACTTGTCTGCTTTTCTAACTCTGTGCAGTGTTATAAAAGCTACAATCTCACCACACAAACCCATCATGCAATTGATTTTTATTCAGTAACACAGTTTAGTGCAATTATTTAACTCTTTAGCCAGTTCATTTAAAGAAGAATAAATCTTCACAACAGTAATAGCTGTGCAACATAGCAAACTGTAACACCAAGCAAACCAGCTTGACAGTACATTATCATGGTTGCCAGGATCCACAGCAGAACTGCTGCACCACAGACACGAGAAGAGGAACATAAAGCTATGACACTGGCCTTCCTTTAAACAATAGCATGTCAAAACATTTGCTTCTTCTGGAAGTCCAATAGACAATTATTTTAAAGATTCCATGTGACTATTCTAATATTCTTAATTCATCAATGTATAAAATCAACTCATATAAAAAACTGTATATCAAACCCTCCCTTTACTGAAAAGTTATTAGCTGCTGGTGCCCCAGTTGCCCACTCTCTAATTAGCAATACTCTAGCATTTTCCTCTAACTTCAGCAACAGTTTCCACTGTTGTCTGATAGAAGAGCACATAAAGAACTGCTAAAAAAAAAGCCTGGTGTCTTATGTTGATGATTTCTTCTTTTTGGCCTTGTGAATACACTGCTCACAGCAAGTTACAATACAGCCTTTCACTTTTTTCCTTCCTGTTTTCTTTGCAAACAGGATCTTCTATGTAGTAGGCTTAAAGCACTTTTTAATAATCATGTAATGCACCTACACTGTAAACTAGATGTCTTAGATGTCTTTAAAGTTGTGTGGTTTTTTAATTTAAAAAACTTTCAAATACTATTTGATTTCAAGGAAGGACCATTTTAGAACAAGCTGCTTAGCACAGAAGTTGTGAGTTTATCCCCAGAAGACTTTATACTGAAATCAATTTCTTTTTGTTTACCTTCCCAGGATGTTGCTAAGCTTGCTGAAAAGCTGCCAAAATTGCCTTCTTGAAAGTACCATTAATACTGAAGCTGATGTAACTGCTTTGGTAGACAGCAAGACAGCGAATACAAAAGTGATAGAGAAGTTGGAATAAATCCGAAGTTTCATCTAAAGATGCTTTAAAGTAGTCCTAAAGGTTTCCTTGTCTCCTGGAGCATGGATACCAACCTCTATTGTACAGGACATTGGGAAGAAAGGACCACAAAGAAACCACTAAAAGAAGCCTCTGAAGGGGGAGCCAGAACCAGTGAAGAACCTTTCTGCTGCATTATGAAAAATAATTAAGTCACAGAAAGGTTCCAGAATATGAATTCAAGAATATTAACATTGCAACTTTGTAAACATATTTAATATTTACAGATATAATGGAGGTCTTCTCCCCAGAGAAGAAATGCTAAGTTACAATCTTAGCATATATTGTAATGGAATTGCAATTTCTTTAAAAAAAAAAAAAGTAGGTGTAATATAATTTCTTGCAAAAATAACCTAATCACTTTTCCCAGTCCTTGAATTCAAACAAGCTATTGCTATTCCCCATCCACATGTAATTCATTTCCCTCCTCCTTCCTGCTGTATGTTCATTTATAGGTACATGAAGCAGCCACACTTAAGTCCCATTTTATATTCTTTCCTTCAAGAAATGTTAACTCTTTCTATCTTACTTAGTAGATACTCATTCTTCCCTCAGAAACTGCCCAGATGATGACTATATTAACACAGATGACAGTTTGTACATTTTTATTTCTTTCTTGTGAAAGTTCAGTCTGTCCCCAACACAGCACCCATATGATTACATGCAATGCAGCAGCTTCTAAGAAAGCAGCTGCTGCTTGAAAAGGGCAGAAAAATTCAACCAAGCAGTTTTAGAAGTTCATGGACCTCTTCTCCCAGTTATATACCCTTTCAGCTATCTAACCTGAACTTTAATAAAAGACTTAATGAAAAGAAAGATTTTGTAGAAAGTAGTCATGCCTTCACTTTTAGAGTCAAGGCAAGGTCAAGGTGACTCAAGGACAAGTATGTCTTACAAGATTTTTCCCATCAGAACACCTTTAAGGTAGACATGAAAACTAAATACATTGCTGATGGATTTCCATGACCATGGACAGCTATGTAACCAATAAAAATATATACTAATTAGGACATAAGAGCATCATCACTTGTAACAGGCCTGGTTATACCCCCTCAATCTCACACAAGATTTAAATTTCCATAATGATACGATGACCTGCAGTTTGCAGCTGGAATAAAGATACAAAGATTATCTCTAGGTTGTAGTCATACTGCCATAATTATGCTGCTGTCAGGGATATGGAACAGCGTCCCACTAAAAAGAGAAGCTGTACCCCACCAAAGCTTATTCCAGAATTAAAGAAGAACTCCAGCAGCATCATAAAACAATATACTGATGTAAAACTGCATCTGCATAGTTGGACACATCAGTGTGACTGTTTTGATTAAAAGGCATTCCCTGAGCTGCAATAGTTATATTGGTATGATCATTCACATACAGAGCAGACTTTGAACAGTAACTACTACAAAACAGACCCATGTGAGAGAAATTATTATTTCTGGTTCGGTGGCAATAGACTGACTTTCATAATAATGCTTAAATATCATCCAGTATATTGTCACTTGTTTTATGTAAATAAAATCTTAATAAAAAGTGTAAAAGTTTAAATGACTAACACAGTGATTCATTTTCAGTATGACTTAATGTTCCTCACATTCAACATACTCAAAGAGTATCGTTAAGGAAAAGGACGTTAGTTTATATGTACATCAACCGATCTGAAACAGCAGTGTGGGTGTAATATTGACAAAGCCAATGATGCCAATAACATGTACTGTGAAGGTAGGAAACTGAGAAAAATTATCAGCTGTTAGTTACTCTTTTCTACTTGTTGCCAATTCCTCCAAAGGACTGGAAACTAATGACTCTTTTCAAGTCCTTTACCCTCCTGCAGATGATAAGTTATTTGGCTCAAAAGAGCCTTTCCACATCTCACAGCACAAAGCCAGAACTGCCTGTCATCCACAAATGTAAAAATTACATTTTAAAAAATATTAGACGAAGAATGTAATAAAGCCACTAAAAAGGGCTGGGTGAAGGTGGTCTGCCCTCCATCAGATAACACAAGACAGTTACGACTGGCAGACCTTAGCCCCAAGGGTGATACTGGTCTTGAGACAGAAAGAAAATCCCCAGAAGACAAAATCAAGGAGAAATCAGGTGACATAGAGCATTAACAAAGACAGTGGCCAAATGTGAGCAAAAGACCTGCTGGACAGCAGCAGAGCAGTGCTGGAGTCCTAAGCCAAATTCCTCCTGAAGAAAAGAAGGGAAAATACTAAAAGCTACTTACATTATACTGATGATTAGCCACTGGTTTATAGTTCGTGGTTACAGCTTTGTCCAGCTGCTGTGATAACCTTACAGGTTTAGAAGATTCTTCTATCTGTAATCTACAAAAAAGAAAACAAGAATAAAAAATTCAGACAAGCACACACTCAAAGTCAATTCTAAAAATCTGCAATTATGAACCAGTCATTATCAAGGGTCAGCTGCAAACAATCTATAAGGCAAAACAGATGCACTCTTCTGGATTAAGTACTTCCTACTCTATTTTTGCTTAAGGACACTGAACTATTAGGGTGCTGCATTCTACAGAAGATACTGAAATGCTAAAAATCAAACAGCTGAAGAGAAGTTACTAAAACCAAACCTTGAGCACAAATTTCACTGCAAAAGCCTAACGCCCAGATTGAAAAAAAGTCCTTGCTCTTAAAAAAGATCAAACCCAACCCAAATGAATGCAGAATCTCACAGCTTACCCAGCTGAGGGATGAAAAAAGCTTTTCATCCACTCTGGTAACCCATAACCAATCTTCTCTTAGATATTGAAATGTAAAAACATAAATTTCTGTGACCTTTCCTTTGGTGTTACACTACAGTAAGAGAGTGCAAATAATGGTTTTAAGAGCATTATAAAGACATGAAGACAGAAAAACCTACCCAGCTTCAAATCAATGTGCAATTAATTCTCTATCACACAGATAACAATAGGTGACCTTCAATTCTCTTTGGGAAAGACTCTCAAAAGGTCACTAGTTGAGGATATCTTGTCAAGCTCATCCCTATGTAATTGAAAGCTTCTGTGTGTTGATGTAGAGGGAATGTTCCATTTAATTCAGATTTAGCACTCAAGAATTTCTATTTGAAATGAAGAGGCAAGAAACCAAGCTCTAAAAAAGCATAGGACAATGGCCTTTCAGACACAATGGCTTTATGGCACATCTGATGTGATCTGATTCTGTTCAATGAAGCAGCTTTGTTTCCAAAGGTGCATCTTGTAGGCAGGGAGTCAACTTCCACTAAACATAGTATAACACAGCCCAATAAATGCACAGTGATGCTTGCTTCTTTCCAA
This sequence comes from Passer montanus, assembly GCF_014805655.1. Taxonomy (NCBI): domain Eukaryota; kingdom Metazoa; phylum Chordata; class Aves; order Passeriformes; family Passeridae; genus Passer; species Passer montanus. Next base: position 5,837,009 of record NW_024368374.1, on the reverse strand, counting down.
ACAAAAATTAGTATGGTGACATTAATGCAAATAATAACTGCATGTTTTCTAGTGTAAAACATACAAATTACAAAACTGACAGATCTTTAAAAACAACTGTAAATGTTTGAGATCGCTGATTTATTCTTGTAAAGACATCATTTACACCCAAAAAAAGATAAAATTTAAATTCAGCATGTTTCTGAGTTAACACCTGAACAACCTAAATAAATTACATTTGAAGGAAGTATTAAATTAAGAAATAAATTCTCTAGTTGTAGCAACTTGAAAGGAAGAAAATCATCTCTCATAGCTGGTATTGCTGGACAGTAGGTGGGGGCAGTTTTTTCTGATACATAAATAAACTTGCTTCCTCTCAAATCTTTGTATCATAAAAATTTAGAATATGAGGCAATGATTGCTTAAGAGTAGTTAAAACTACAGGAAAAAAGACAAGTCTGCAAAAGGAAGAAGGAAAATCAATTGGAAGGTAAATGAGCAGTGAACATTTTGTGCTTATCACAAGAGTTTATCTTTTGGCCTTCAATCTAATTAAATGATTTTAATGATTTTCTTGATCTGGTTACCAAAGATCTTCCAAACTCATGTTTCACAAAAGGCAGAGACCAAAACTAAATCACTATCTTTTCTATAAATCTATATTTTTCTCTACTTCTCCATTGCTTAGTATTTTTCTTTTTGGTCTCAATGACTTTTTAAAATTTTAAAATATTTTAGCTTTAATTTTTACACAGTTTGGCTTTAATTCTTTAATTTTTTTTCCAGTTCATCATGCTCCAATTAGCTTGATCTGGGGAGTTTTCCAGTTCTTCCTCTCCTGTATTCTAGCTATTTTTCATATCACTTCTCCCCCCATTTTTCCTTCATAAAGGAGATTTCCTGCTCACCCCATTTACTGATACTGCTCCTGTTCATGAGACAAACTGGGAATTCTTGTCACCCTCTTCCCCTCCAAGGCCACTGCACCAATTTCATGTGCACCAGATTAAGTTATTTGATTTGCAATGTAGCGCCAGAGTCCTTCTCATAACAGCTACAGCACAGGGTCCTAACAATACTTAAATACATCAGATGGTGTCACGTTTTCAGGTGGCACCAGACATTCAACAGTGACCTATCTTCATGATTAATCCTCCTTGCACTGGGCTTTATATTCATTACTCTTTACAATGTAAACTAACAATATCTCTGTTTCTTCAGGTACACAGCCAAATAACTCCTCACTGATGAATTGTTAGCCATGGACTTTAGACACCACTCATGTTCAAGGCCTCTTCCTGATCTGGCACTTTAAAATTACAATGGAAGAAATTTCAAGCCCCATTCAGAGCGGCTTCCTTAAATTAGTTGTTCCTTGCACAGAAGTACACTAGCAATTTATTTCTTAATATTTTTCACTCCCCATGCAGGATATGCATTTCAGCTCTTTTATGTTAACTTCTCAATTTCCAAATCAGTAGAAAACCAAATGTGTAAGAGAGCTAATACACTTCTCAGAGGCCTCCCTCCAAAGGCTGATGGAAGTGAAGGTACATTTAGCAAGTAAAGTCCTCCAGCATATAATCTTGAAAACAAAGAAAAACTTACTGCCTGCTTAGGAAACAGAATGAAAGCCAACCAAGTGAAAATGGAGAGGGACCATCTAAGTTTGTTTGTGGAATGGCAGACGACTTCAGAAAGATCTATACACAGCAAGTAACAAATACATGAGCCACAAATGTATGTCTCTGGAATTTCAGAGATATCTGTGTTGTACTTTGATATTTCTTGCCAAAGGTTTCCAAATTACAAAGACAGATCTCAGATGGTCTTTAGAAAACTGGCTTACAGTAAAATGTTAACCTTTTTTTTTTTGTTTCACTGCTGTAGTGAGAGCTAAAAATACACTACATTCCTGATACTACTTTTTAATGCAAACAATTACAGCAGTGGCCACATGCCAATATGGAAATTTATATGGGAAGCATGGTGACTCAGGAGGCAAAGCTTTTTATTAGCTTTTTATTCTACACATGCATCTTGCTCTTCTCCCTAATGGCTGCCCTTCCCATTTATTTTTCTGCAGCTTTCATGATTTCACAGAGCCTCAGGTTACCTTCCTTTACCTTCCACTGGGCTTCAGGTGGAATAATAGCTGATGCATATCTGGAATTGGCCTCACAAAAATGCATGAATACAGGGACTGACAAACATGGTATAAACACCAAATTAGCAAGTGCTTCACGTGGGGATGAAGCACTGAAATTTGCTTAGCGCATTACAGAGGGTAAAGACAAACAGCCCATAATCATTTTGTCCAGATGATTTGTTGATACAGACACTATCTGCAGGGAAAATACAGCATGGTTGTTTGGGTTTTTTTCAAAATCATGCTGCAATTCTGTTATATTCAGAGGGTAGTATGACTGGGGGAATATAACTGACTTTTAAAATTTGCATAGACATTGTCTGAAAAAATTTTATTAAATATATAAATTTATACATTCCAGTAATTATACACTCAAAAATACAAAACAAAAGCTATAAACCGGGAATTGTACTAGCCTTTCAGATAGATGTTTTAACATGTTAGAGATATAAATACTTTTAATTATTTAAAATTTCTTAAACAGAATTTAAAAAGCAGTATTAACCAAGAATATCCAGCAGTGCTTTATGCAGAATTTTCTCAGAGTGGACCTGCTGAATCTTAAACTAAACTGCTGGTAGGAATAAAGAAAAAAAATCAATAGATATTCTGAGTCACTGGTGACACTGATTTAAAGGAGCAGTGGCTTTTTACCTATTACTCTTTATTATTATTTGCATGAGTTAAAAGATTTAGTTATAGCTCTGAATTATACACAAAGCTCCAAGGAATTAAATTTTACACTGAACTCTTGTTGCAATAGTTAGAGCCATATTTCATGCTAATATCTGGCCTAAAAAAATAAAGAGAAAATGCAGATTTTTTTCCCCAAAACTACCAATGAATTAGCAACAGAGCAGCCACCAGCCTGCACACTGTGGTTTTCTCTTCCGCCCCCAAGATCAAATATAGCTCTTCCACCTTGAAATACAGCAAGCAACCAGCACAGCATCGAATTCACCATGGTCATTTCCCAGCAAAACACATTTCATACTGCAGCTTTGATTTGACATTGTGGTCATACTTGAATAAGGGGGAAAAACCATTCAAACAGACTGGAAATAATTCCATAGGACTTGGCAACAGGTAGCAAGCTCATACAAGAAGACAGATGAAGTCAGTACGTACATTCCTGGGAAGAGATATTCATTGTTTTTTAAATACATGTAATTTTCATCAACAAAAAATAAACCAAAGACCTTTAGAACTGATAATCTACTGTGATTAACCTTTTGTCACAAAACAAATGTTTCAAAGATTTGGAACAGGTATTAATCAGAAACACTGCCAGGGCTCCAATTCTTTGCATTTCTAAAGAAATTATTTTACAGATAGGAGAGGAAAGTTCATGCACCTTTTTGTGCTTGGCTATCTATACACAGGGCACCAGTAAGTAAGGAGTCAGTCTTACTGATGCAAAAAAGGAAAAGTTGTGTTTCTTCTCTCTTTGCAGTAACACCCAGCAAAGATGCACTAGAAGAGAGCAGGCCCACTGCCCAAAGCTTTGGAGGGGAAGAAACATAAGCTCTCCATCTTTGCACAGTTTTGTAGCTTTTCTCTGATTGCTCACAGAAGTTTCCAGTCCAATACCAGGGAACTGATGCTCTCATCATCTCTTACTCAGTAATTTTGTACTAGAACCAGGCACTGACAGCTGCATTACTGAAGTTTCATGATCCCTGGTATGGGCCATGAAGCTTTTTCTTTGCTTCCTCATTTCACTAAGTATCCCAAACATGACAGAAGTAGGTACATCCTGAAGAATCTAATTCAAAACAAACTAATAAAGTAAATGCAACAATATAGCCTCACACCTCTTCTTCTTTTGTTAATTTGGACTTCTGCATCTTGCTGAAGTTCAGGCAGCATCTCTTTTGACTTTCCCTCCAAGTAAGAATAGCAGTAATGTAAGAAGCAAGCAGATGATCAACAAGAGATGAACATGATTATAAGATACTGAAACTTAAAAAGTTTCACTAGTTCTGTGAGAACTAAGGGACTTCAGCACCCTGTGGTGCGCATTCTGCTAAAACAGCCCCATGGCAGGGCTCAAGCACAAACAACACAGGAAATTACTAGAATGGCCACACCAGTAAAAGCACGCACTATCTAATAATAAGAATGACAATCTGTTGCCACACCAAACAATCTGTCATATATTCTCAAAGACAAGAACAACATGCAAATTCTGCACGTTGTGTTTCACTGCAAGGAGCCCTACTGTCTCACGTTCCATGGAGGCGGATGACAGCCTCCATCACATGGATGAATCCACTGTTCTTCAGACACTCAGTGTTACTCCAGCGCAGTCAAAGCAAAGGGAGCCCGTCCCCATTTATGAAGACTAGACAGGCAGACAGAGAAGAGCATGAGCTGAATGAAAATGGCATTAAGAAGCACATTTGCCAGCATTAAATAACTACATGTTTCAGATTATTAATACAGGATATGATTTATAACTAATTTTAAGTCCTGAAAACCTGGCATTTCAAGAAAAGTGCTGTAATTATTATGTGTTCAGATATTAGATTTTTCTGAAGTCGACATCTTCAACTATATATGTTGAAGGATAAGCAATGAATCATATGAATATATGACAATTTCATGTCTAATACTCAGACAGGCACCACAGTCACAACTGAAGACTCCAATTCTACATAATTGTATCTTCCTCCAGTACAGAACATCAGAATATATAAATGGCAATTCAACTATAAGTAACAATTTCTTGTGGATTTTATTTTTTGTATTGACAAAAAGTGAATAACTGATTAAAATCAATCCAAGTTTTCCTCTGTGATCTTAGTATTGCAAATGACTAAAACCTCAGCTAAGCTTGTGTGAACAAACAATGTAAAGATAAAATAAAACCTAATTTAGAATTAGTAGTGATATAATTGAATAAGTTTCTCTATTTGTTTGAGGCACAACTTTAAACATGTTACATGATGCACTAATGCAATTAGCACGAAAAAATTGTGACATCTGCTTGACATCACAGATATTTTTAATCATGCTCATGTGTATCCACAGATACTTCCACTGGAAGCATTCTGACACTGATGAAGTCAGGCTCTGGCATTGCCTGGTCCACACGGGACAAGGTGAAAGAGTTTCATCTGAGACTAAGTTCAAAAAGGAATCATACCTCAGAGGTATCTTCTACATTAAATGAGGTTATAAGTAGCCTATCCATTAGTGTGGCTGACAAAGCTTGCTTATTGTCCCTGCCTCCATTAGGTTTGTCTGTCCAGGTCTGGGTCTCTGTTTTGTTTGTTGCCTCCCCCTTTTACACAGCACCCACCCCCTTTTCCAGTGAAAAGGGTCCACGACCAGATATCTTTAAGGGCAGAGATTCCCATTCACCCCTCTGCAGTCTCCTTGTCCTTTCAGGAGCACTTAGGTCAGGACTTGGGTCACAGCATCACCCCCTTGCCCCTCAGCTGAAAATGCCCTTTCAGCACTGTTTAGGCTGTTGATTGATAGAAAATCACAGAACCAACGACAGAATCATTTAGGTTGGAAAAGGTCATCAATTTCAACCATTAATCCAGTACTGCCAAATCCATCACTAAACCATGTCCCAAAGTGTCCCTACAGGCCTTTTAAACGTCTCCAGGGATGGTGACTCAATCACTACCCTTGGCAGCCTGTTCCAATGCTTGACATCCACTTCAGTGAAAAAATGTTTCCTAAAATCCAATCGAAACCTCCCATGGCATAGCTTGAGGTTGTTTCCTCTTGTCCTACCATTTACTGCAAAGAAATGAACACTTCCTTATTACAATTCAGGTACTCTGGAAGAGCAGAGAATTTTGCAGCTTTGCAGCTGTTAAAAATGTCATTTTAGTCAATCAATTAGTGCCTAAAAGGAAAAGAACTCTCTGTTACTGGTTCCTGACACACTTCCAATATTTTCTTATTAATACACGTACCACAAATATCTCTGTTCTGCCCTGTTTCCTGCCCAACACAAGTGAAAAGATCAAGTTCAAGAACAAGCAAAAGCAGAGCTAAAGGGCAAGGTCTTCCCTGAGGACTAAGTCAGGGTAAAAGTGCATCCATGCACGCTCAGTTACATGCTGTAGCTCCTTTCGGGGCACTTCATCTTAGTTTTTAAGTGGATTAAAACACAGTAAATTTTTATATCACGGTGCTTATACTTGTGGCTTATTCCAGTGACAGAAAGGACTAAAACTAGGATGAAGTAAAACCTGGATGTCCATTTGTGTTGTTTGGAGCATGTAAGGGTACCTTGACCACAGGCATGAGACAAAGTTTGAGACTGGCAGAGTGATAAGGTACACCAAACAAAAAGTTAGACAACATGCAAGGAGAAATGGGAATGCAGGTGAGATTTTGGGGAGAGAGCTATAAAGAACCATGCAAATGTACATGACACAGATCATTCCCACATGGAAAAAGAGAGGGAGGCAACACAGAGGCTGCAAGAGAAGGACAACACAATAGGAATGGCTGAATAGGCAGGAGTCTGGTGCACATACTCCTGAAAAACAGCAAGAAAGGGGGAAAAGCAGGTTGAAAAGCTTTTGGGTTTGTTCACGTGATGATCCACAGGTCTCTGAGCCAACCCTTTGACACTGGACACTGCAGTCTGTACAGCCCAGGCAGATGCCAGCATCTGAAATACCGTAGGGATGAGTAACCATGGAGCAGATCCTGGCTCCGGGGGAAGCACCAGCAGCCTCACAAGCCCATTACTAATACTAGAGAAGGCGATCTAGGAAAAGTGACTCATTAGCAAACTAAGCAAGAGAGAAAAAGCCCAGCCCTTTGATTTTAACATTAATATTAGCTCCTGAATTAAAGCCAAATAAAGTCTCCTTTCTCATTTCCATTTTCAAAGATTCAATTTCCTTTCTCGCTCCTATTTTTCTCAGTCCTCAAATTTCTCCACAACAAATGGATTTACATGCTAGAGAGGATTTCAATTCAGATTTTAGAAGAGGAATTCTAAATTCTGAATTATTATTTTTAAAAGTAAAAAAAAAATAGACTTGTCTCAAAATTACATAATCTTTCTTCTCCTGCCAAAACTCATCTAGTGTGCTTGGAGCTGTTTTAAAATCAATGGTAAAAGTAACAGGGATTTTTAGGTCCAGGCAACACAAAGCCAAATAGTTCTTGTCAGTCTGCAGATAGAGAAATCGTGTGGAAAAGAGAATTTTAAAAACTAGTTTGTTAAGAAGAAAGGAACATCTTTAAAAGAAAAGGAACATCTTTACCATACCCTGAAAGGCCTAGCTCTTCAATTACTGTAAAAGTGTGGGTGATTTACAAGCTCAGTCAATTCACTCCACAATGAAACTGCTCACATCTAAGGAGGTGGAAAGAAAGAGGCAGGCTCTTGGCTACAAGTCTTCAATGAAAAAAAAAAAAAAATCCCTACAGCACCTCAGCTACATCTCTTCAATCTGAACCTCTCCTCCCCTTCTCCTGCAAAATGTCTCTATCAAGTTACAGCTGCCAGCACTCTGCCTCCAACTACATGCTGCCATCTCTAAAACTCCAATTCCCAAATACTTCACCACTCTCCCGATTGTTCTGCAAACAGCTATGGCATCTGGCTCAATTGGGGATCTTCCAGTTAAAATTTACTGTAAACAATTTAACAGTTTGTGACAATCTGGAAAACATTTGGACTGCTTCCCTAGAAAACCTAGATGGCTCAAATCCTCAAGGTTTTTCTCTGTCTCTTCCCTCCTCAGCCTGCAGACCATAAAATGCTGGATTGCAAGAACACCTTTTTGAGGCCCCAGCCCTCCCTTCAGTTAAAATGTGCTTGGAAACAACTGTCAAGAACTGCTGCAAAGGGCACTGAAAGGCAGGTGCTGGGAGAATGTACTGCACATGCCCATGGGTTAATGACTGCACACTGCCTTTGATAGCTTAGAGGGGAATCTTGCACAGTTCAGCTGCTGTTCAATGGTTTAAACATATGGTAGCACTAAACTGCAGAATTAGCTCACACAGAACTGCTGAATTAACCCACCCAACACTTTTTCCTGCAGGCAAAGAGAATGAAATTAGTTTTAACTGAACTCTGAAATCATGCTTAATCCAAGCAAAACCAGCATTAAGTTAAAAAGAAGAGCTGGGTAGGTTCAGCAACCCTAGAAACCCTATGCTATAAAAACCAAAGCAAATGAGGAAAGAAACCTGTCATTCTTCTCAGTCCATGTGAAAAAACAGCCTTGCTCATCCCCAAAGTGGAAAATTTACTAGTTTCTCCTGCAAGCCACGGGAAAAAAAAGAGGTAACACAGAACAGACTGAAAGATATATCAGTTAAATCAGAAAACTGGAGATTTTTTTAAATTTCGACCATCATTCTTTCAGCCAATTGTACTTCCTTTGATAACTGCACAGAACTACTGCTCTGCTGCATTTGCTCACGTAGTTTAATTACATTTTACCTCCTCCTATTTTGCAAAACAAGTGCTCCCCCAGCTCCCTCTCCCAATATATTACATACCTGCCCACATTCACTACCCACTGGAAAATCACTGCTGGAGGTCCCTCACCTGTTCAAGGGGGAACTGTGCTCGCACAAGCAGAGCAGGAGGATACGGAGCTGCAGCAAAGCCAGAGGCAGACACCAGCTGAGTGGAGGGAGCCCAGCAAGCAGGAACAGGGCTGGGAGCTGCAGGGCTGCTCTGCAGCTGGGAGGTGATGGCAATGGGGAAAAAGGGCCACCAGAGGGTCACCTGCCACAGGACTCCACTCCTGCTTGCCAGGTCATGAAGGAAGATTTTACAGCAGCCCTGCATCATTCAATTTGGTTTGAATCACCCTCCTCAAGGTCTGGTCTTTGAAATGCTGCTGCAGAGGACAAACCTGGATGTTATTTTCTTAAAAAGCCTTAACTTGCCTTCTGTGTATCATCTTCGGGGTGGTGCTTATCAAAGCCACAGCTGTACCACCATTAGCCCCAATAAAAGATCTCAGTAAAGTGAAAATACCTTCAGGATCAGGAGACTGTGGCTCAAGACTCATCTTCAAGCTCTGCTATAGCTTTAAACCAACAAGTCTCAAAGTCATTTCAAAATAGCTTTCTTTAAAAAGCACACTGATAACCACAAGGCACAACAAGGACATGACTAGGTTTTAAGTCCAGAAAGTGTTAAGAATTCATTTTGCATTTGAAAAATATAAATTAAAAAATAAGCTAGCCTTTGTTTCAAAGAAACCAACATAAACTTAGTAGTTCAGAAGATCGTATTTGGAACACACCCTATAGAGCTTACTGGTTAAGATATAAACTTAGCTCCATGCACTTTAAGGTCTGCTATATTAGTATTCTCTTAATTAGAGATTTTCGGAACAGTGCATCTTATTTGTGAGCACAAAGAAACTCACCCAGACTTTGTGAAGCCATACCTATTCTGTTATTAAATAAAAAAACCCCAAAGATTTGATTACAGATTTGTCTGCCATGACAAATTCCAAAAACAGTTAGTGGCTGAAGCACAAACATTGTCTAGCTTCCCCAACAGGAAGCTGGATAATTGGGTTTTCCATAAAATCTGTGTGAAAGCAGACTCCATTCACGTGTAATTTGGTTGAGTATGTCTTCCACAGGGAAGGGGGGGGTGGGGGGCAGGGGGGGGAAGAGTCATGAAAGAAGTTTCAGGACCATTGTATTTTAAAGCTTAATTTGCATGGTGTTCCTTCATTAAACGTAAGGTTGCAATTTTAAAAAATGCATACATACAAGAAGAAATGCTCCACATAAATGTCACTGGTTTGTCATGAACTGAATTTGTTGGTCCATAATCCAAACATGAAATGTAATGTGAAACCGTTATTACTATACTAATAAACAGTGAAACCATTATTACTGAGAAAAGTATCAGTTTTCCCAAAACTTCTGTAGTTTTTTATTCAGTGTGGGAATGTTTCTGAAATGGCAGCATAAAACAGCGTCCGTCAGTGCACTGAATCCGACAGGGAGGGGCTGAGCCTTCCCCACAGCAGCCCCGGCAGTGCCTGAGCAGCACCCACACAGCACCAACACCCCAGGGTCCAGGAGGCTGGAGTGGGCAAGAGGTTGGCAGGGGATGCAGCCAGGACAGCTGACCCCAGGTGACCATGGGGATACCCTGTATCATACGGTGTCATTCTCAGGGAATAAAAGGGAAGAGAAAGGAGGAGGATGACATTCCTTATGAAGGCATTCTCTTCTGAAGAGCTGCTATGTGCACTGGGGCCCAGCTTCCCATAAAGTGGCTGGACATTGCCCACTGATGGGAAACACATTAAATCTATATTTTTGTTTTGCTTCCACACACAACCTTTGCTTTCTTCCATTAAACTGCTTTTAACTTGACCCATGATATTTTCTGTATTATTTTTTTCCACTGCCCTGATGAGGAGGGAGTGTGAGAGAGCAACTGCGTGGGCATCTGGCAGCCAGCCAAGGTTAACCCACCACACTTAAAAATGCTAAAAAATTTTGTAACTTTATAAAAAGTTAGCTCAGTATTAGAGATATTTAGAGCTACAAATGTTTTAAAAACACTTAACATCAATGGGAGAAGTTCTCTGGACTCAACAATACACACTGCTGTTGGCAGAAAACACACAGCAGTCAATATAGGTCAGCTCAGAATGATGTGAACTGCTGGATATCTGCTCTTTCTTCAGTGGTATACATGGTCACTTCCAAGAACAATCATGGGAAATCACATACACTTAATATTGTACTACATCTTCTAGTGGAACATATTTCTGCTTATGGAAGAGGTTTGGAACCAAGTGATTCTTAAGATCCCTTCCAACCCAAGCCATTCTTTGATTAGATGAAACAAAAGTGTTCTTTTTTCTACTGACATGTCTCCTATTAAGTTCATTTTCGTTTACATAATCATCTTGAAAGACAATAATTTTTGTTGTTATTATTTATTGGCTTTGTACAAAAACAAAATTAGAAGCATCTTTAGGGAAAAAGAGAAAAAAATAATCTTTTGTGAAAGTTGTGAAAGCTCTTTGGAGCTTAAAATTCCATGGGAGATCAATTTTTAAATTCTAGCTATAAGTCTAGAGAAGGTTAAGACATTCTACAGAAATGAACTGGAGAACAGATTCACTTAAAAATCTCCCCCAAAAAAACAAGTGTAGCAAATATTTAATTTGTTCAATATAGAGAACAGTTAAGCAATTACTCAGAAAAGTAAGAAGCCCAACAGGTTTTTTTCCAAACAGATGCTTTTATATCATGTTATTTCTGCAATACTTTTTGGACTACTTGCTCTGCTTCACCACATCCTTTAATTTAATAGCTCCACAAGACTTTGGAGGATTCACACATCCTTCACTGCAACAGGAAATGAAACATAAATTACCTACCACTTTCTTTATTGCTAGAGTTGCAAACATTTTGCGCTAAGTGGGGAGAAGAAAACTGCCCCTGCAAGCCTGTGTCTCCAGCTATACAGAGCCTCAAGACCTCTATGACAATTCAGCACTTCAGGCCCAGTACCTCCTGCTTCAGAGACCACAGGATCTCTGAGCCAAAGACAACAGGTACTATGCACTGTATTCTCTTCTACATTTGGCTTAGCAGAAGCAGAACACAAACAGTTTATACAGCCTTCATAATTGTGGAAAATCCTCTACTCTGAAGAAACCAGGAAACTTATTTTTCACAATGGGAAAAATACCAAATTATGCAAAATGCTGGTATAATTAATTTAAAATTCCTCTCCACTTGATAAATGAAAAAAATAACTGTCCATTTTTTCTTCTCAAGTGCAAATTCTATTAATGGCTGCATGAAAACTAGGTTTACAAAGAGGACCAGCAGCATGTTGCTTTGTAATACAAAAGGGCCAATGAAAAATAGTAACATATAAAAATACCAAAGAATGAACAACTTAGTATTGTGCATTGAAACAAGGTACTTATACAAGAGGTGTTCTGTTATGCCATACCCCATGTAACACATGAAATAAACTTTATTGCAATACAATACAAACAAACTGAAATGGGACATCTCTCTTTGTACTTGTTCCATGACAGACGGTACTGGAACGGTATTTGCTGCAAACCAGATCAGTTTTAGAAACTAAATTCCATCAATGAACAGATTGCACCATCTGCTTCTACTAATATACATTAGAGAATGTGTATTTTCCATAGCTGCATATTTACTCTGTAATCTGAAGCCCACAAGACGAATAGGTATAGCTTAGCTACAGAATGGCTGAAAAGCATCATCATTTGAGAACGTCAAGAGCGTAAACAAAAAAGCACTTAGGTTATTGAAGGCTGTGCAATGAAGTAATGAAACTAAATTAGGCAAAAGAAAATTTAAGCAGCACATTGGGACACTAACAGTCATTGCAGTGATGTGAGAAATACTTAATGCAAAAAGCGTAGATGCAATAGAGTTTCCTACTAATAAGATGTAGAAAAAAAAAATCTTTCGGCTGAAGCCTAAGTAGGGCTGTCTGGAAATCTGAATTTTTATTACATGGTTTTTTTGTGCTTTCAAGAAAAAAAAACAGATTTGAATCAGGAGGTAAGCCAACATTTGAAGTTTTCATGGAACAGAAATCCTGCAAAATTTTGTTTTGGAAATCCAAACATGATGTTCCCAAAACAAAATATGCTTTCCCAGTATCCTCAGCAGCTGCTGACTGAAATTAATGCAATTCCTTTTGTTTTATAACTGCCATTTTTATGGTTTGCTATGGTGACAAAAATGACAAAATCTACATTAGACTCCAGCTCTGGGAGAGCAAAGCACCTACAGGACCTTCTCTCTGACAGTGCAGCCATGTGAGCTGCTCAGAAGGCCAGAGCTCTGCATTCCCAGGTCAGCTGGCTCCCAACACCATCCACAGTCCTTACAGCCAGCCAGGTGACTTTAGAGCCACTGATATCTCATACACAAGACCCCTCTTATAAGCATCTGGAAAATCAGGCTGACACATTGGTGTGATATTTTGTGGCACATTGATATTACAGCAACGCAAAAATGAACCCGAGGAAAAAGCTTGAGAAGCCAGGGTGAGATTACACCATTATTACTCCATGTATCCTCAGCAGCAAGAATGGTTATTTCCTGGAGGGTACGATACCAACTGCAATTAATGAAACAGTATTTCATTATAAATTGTGGTCTTCTCTCTGAAAGGACAATAAAAGAAACAAGAACTATTGGGGCACTAATATTCCCTGGTATAAATGCCCAGAGGAATGTAACAAGTTACATTCTAAGAAAAAAAAAAGGAGTAGAACTCTTCAGGGCCAAAAAATAGGTATAAATGCCCAGAGGAATGTAACAAGTTACATTAAAAAAAAAAAAAAAAGAGTAGAACTCTTCAGGGCCAAAAAATTAAAAAATGAGATATGAAGGTATGACTGAGGTGTATGAATTCATGCAGTCCAGGAATAGAGAACAACTGTATGATGTGAATACCAGAAGTAGCAGGCATTAAATCACAGGAAAATCCACAGCAAATTGAGGAAAGCAGTTCCTCAGACAATTTGTAAATAAATGGCTGAACTTCTTGATGCAGAGTATTATGCATGCTGAAAGTGCATATGGGTTCCCAAAAAGTAACTTTATTGATGACTGCTAAACACCCAACAGTCCTTGAGATATGTGTATCACAGGACAAGCACAGTGAGCTGGATTTAGCATGAAAAGAGGGAAGACAAGCACTCCTTCTTTCCATTGAGCAGAAAGAGGCACTCCCTCTGCCATGCCCTCCCACCAGCATCCAAAGTGAGCAGCCACAGCCTGCTCTGTGCCACTAAGCACAGCTCCATGCAGGTCTGAAGATCTGGATGTGCCAAGCACTCACTCCAGCTCAATACAATTGAGACTCCAGAAAGAAAAACACATCAGACACTGCTGTGATTTTTTTCTCACAGTCCTGAGAAATATTAATTGCTGGGACAGTAATCATGTTTCATAAACAGCTGCTGCAGATAAGGAATAAAAAATTAATGTCATGCTAAATGTGTGTAGATTTAATTAGCTTCTGCTCAAAGGTACCTCTTAAGAGAAGGATGGGATCCAATACAAAAACACAAAGGCATTATATTGCTGCAATCTTAATGTGGAAGTAAGTCTAAGATATAGAAGAAAACTGAAAGGAAGTTCAGCAATTTGGAGCTGTTTAAAATTTCTGAGTTGAGTATGTATTATTTCAAAACCAAGGCTTTTGACTTCAGAGTGTTGCAGGGGAAGAAGCATCTCACATGACCTATATAGATGAAAAGGAAAATAAGATGAACCTGGTCTTTGCCTGAAACTGGGAAGTGACCATGCCACAGCTTTTCTGTCAGGACATGCAGAAGAGCACCATCAGCTCACTTGCCAAAGCAGGACTAGTCAGCTTCTTCATAGCTCTACATCCCCACTCCAAATCACAGCACAAAATTGACCACTCAAAAGTGCAAAGCCTTTTAAGACCCTTGGGTACAGGCATATTACAGAGAGTATTAACAAACTCCAGTGGGCCATGCCATGACCATGTCAATAAACACAGAGGCACCACTTTGGAATAAAATGCAAGCTAAACAGTTAAGCCAAAACCAGTCAAAAGAGGAAAAAAGTGAAACATTTATTCCTGCTGGCTAATGAAACTGCAGAGAAATTAAATTACTTCTTCAAGATGAACATACATGACAAAGCTGGATATTTACGCCCATGATAGAAAAGAACTACCAAAAAAAAGTTTGTGAGTTAGTGTATTTTTTAGAATAAAGTAACATAGTCATGACTTAATGAGGATAGCCTCAAGCAGGGAACCCTACGCATCCATACAGACATTCAGATAGGCCCACCTCCTAAAGCTAGAGAAAATGAAGAATGAAAATGTAGACAGAAACACACGACAGATAATTGGAAGGGTTTTGGAAGAGTTTTTTGAATAATCAAGAAGTCATAATTTCCTAAAGAAAAAAGGATTTCTTCAAAAAGGAATAAAGGCACAATGGGGAGGAAAAAAATAACAAAAAAATATAAAGGAGGGGTCCATTAACAGCCTTCCTAAGATACTAATTTTCTGTACTTCACTTAGGAGAGGGACATCGGATAGAATTTTGTCTACTTGGCTTTCTTAGATAAAGACACTTTCATTTGTAGGTGGACATCATGACACTGCTATTGCACTCTAATCTCCATCCAGATGTCAAAATAGGGCATTGTGAAGGATAATTCAATGAGGAACAGAAACTGTGGACAGATTCAAGTACCTCTTTCTTGTAATCTTGAGGGGTGTTTTATGGGGTTTTTGTTGAGCTTTTTTAATGTCTAGAGCTTCATCTTCCTTAAAGATGGGCTACTTAGCTGCTTGGCTTGAGTTACTTTGATGGAGTTGTTTGTAAAAGGCTCCTATTTGGGGCAGCAAGAAGCTGCATCTGAACAAGAATTATTTTGTCGTCTAGCTTTTAAATCCTCTAAAAACGATTTTCCTTCCCCTTCTTTATTAATATTGCAATGAACTGAAAGTACTCCTGCATTTTGCCAAAACTTCAACAATCTTTAACTTCAGAAAAATTCTGAACAAAACCAAAGCAAAACACTATTTTTTACAAAATAAGGAAGATGCCTATACTCTGAATGAAGTTACTGATTTATCTTAATAGAAGGCAAAAAAGGCAGGGTGCACTGATTGCCTGGTCCCCGAGAGCCCAGAGCAGATAACTCTTTTTAGCCTCAATTCCTTTCACAGGCGACTTTCAATTCACACATAAAACTGAAGTGAAAGCCAGGTTCAATTTATTTTATTCTGACATTAACTTAGTCCAGGGCAATCACTTGTGTTCATAGCAATTAACAAAGAGAAGAGATGTAACTGTCAAGCCAGTGTAAGAAGCCAGGTTATCTGGAGAGCACCTGGGGGACAGAACAACATTTTATTATTCTGAAGGGAGCGCTGCAGAGTGGGTGGCCTCCACGTTGCATTTTATTTCAGGGAAAAATCCCTCACTATTATGGCAGTATCATCTTTGCTTACATAGGAAAAGCAGACCTGTTAGAAAAGGGCATAGAATTGAAAAGGCAAACCAAAAACTCTATGATCACAAAACATAGCTAACACATAGCATTTTGCACCACCATTAATGGGGTGATTTAGTAACTGCTGCACTTGATGGAACTCTTCCTCAATTTGACAGGATTTAGGGACCAAGCCCTAAAAGCTCCTAGTAATTACTTGGCCAATGCAGCATGACATAAATTCACAACATTGTTTGAATTCTGCCTTTTAAATTTTGCTAAATAAATGCCTTGTATATCAGCCACTTCTTATACAGACACAGAAATACATCAAAAGACCTTGACAAATAACTAAACTGACCACATAACACGATGCTTCCGTTGCTTCCAAAAAGGACACTGGTCTTTCTGAACTCAGTAAGAGCTTGTGCACTTGCTTTTCAGCAAGTTTCAGATATCCATACCAAGCATAACTTCTATTTTGCACATAACAGATTTCCTAAGTCCTAGACTTGAATTATATGTTTATTCTTTTATTAAAATAATGGCACGTGACATGTGGGCAAATATGCTTATAACCCTTCTTCATCTTCTCTGGATGATACATAGGACACTTGTGCTTCACTCATCAGCTTCTGAAATGGATCTGCCCATAATCTTCAAATTACTTAATGCATAATTAGGCAATTCCTGATTTCCATTACTCATGTTCATTGCTGCAGCATTTACATAGCACCAACCACACAGCTGCCCATGTACAGATGTGAACACACCACTAATTACATACGTTTCATTTGGTTCTATTCCTTTATAAGGGAGGTTATGGTTTCCAAGGGCCATGTTCCAGGCTCATACCCAGATGTTTGGGGACCAGAAAGTCCCTGAGGTGTATAAACTCATTTGAATTTACTGACCCTTTCAGAGAAATAAAACCACAAATAAAGTATGTCTGCTGTTTTATTTCCTAACTTCAGTATCTACAGCTACAATATGATAGCTTGGATTCATTAAAGCTGGTGATGCTTTACCTGTGATTCCTTACATATAATGTTGAACTATTTTTTTTATTATATTAAAATAATTTACAGTTTGAAATTTTTGTTGGAAAATAGTAATAATAGATCAGTTTATCATTTGTTTGCTCTTTTCTTGTCAGTTTAGATGAATGACTGTCTGTTTAGACCAAGGAGCTGCTTTTCATGCAGCTTTCACAAGTCTTACTTTCCTTCATACAGCTGAAGTCTCAATAAATACACAGAAGACAAAAGTACAATACTATTTATTGTCCTCTGTTTAGTCAGTCTCAAGACTTACACAAATGCTATGCTTAGGTAATTGAAGCAAGTGAAGCATTTATTTCAGCAGTACTATGCACATTTATAACTACAAAGTAGAGTGTAATAGAAAACAACTTAGATTTTTAAGAGCCTATAAGGCAATTAAACAAATAACTGCCATATTCCAATCCATGTTCTGCCAAATTTCATAACATAAGTACAGACTATGCAGCAGATAATAGACTTCACTGAATACACAAAACAATAGCTCACTTTCCATAAGCATTGGCTCTCAGGCCTGTCAGGAACAAAAAACCTATATGCTCACTGTGGCTAACATCTATCATTTACTCACCTAGCACTTCACTTACATACAACTTAATGAAATAATAAAAAAAAAATCTAAATGCTATACAATAAACCACCTCCACAGAGTACAAACTAATATCCAAGTGATATTCAAAGTTGGTTTTTTATTTTTTAAAGCAGCAAAAGGATGTATTAACTGATAATTCATTCTGTACCAGACCAGGCAAATCTGAAAAAAGAGTACAGGATAGAGAAGAGGGAAAAAATACTGTGTAAAACTGCAATGAAATGTCTTAAATCTCGCAGATCTATTTGCTAGGTTTGTACTTGCTAAGATCCCACAAATTGTGAGAAGCACTTTTTACCCCTAGAGTGGATACTACATCGGGTATTCGTCTTCTATTATGAAAATAGGCTAAAAGGAGTTAAAAGAAGAAATAGCAATAAAAACAGCTTTAATAATCTACTCCAGTTGGCTGATTTAAGCATCAATTTATAAAACCTACACCATTACTCCTACTCTAATATGTGGCAGCATAACTACGCTGTAGGTGTTTCTCTCCAAGTTGCCCTGAGTACCTCTCATGGTCGATATTGCAGTAATAAAGTGCACTTCATGTTAGTTTAAATTTGTGGTATAAAGACCAGGAAATGAGGTTTAGGTGCACAGTTAGAAATTTAAAACAGATGCTTTAATTTATTAAGAAATATTCATATGATTCAGTTTCACAGCATGCGTGAATATAAATCCTCAAGAGATTTAATTAGGTGTATTTTATCATAAATTGCATTCCCACAGACATATGCTGCTCCTGCTTCCTGCTGATAATAACAAAACCAACTGATACTTAAGAGCATATCTGAAGTGTGGTTTTCTGACAACATTAGGTACAGCGAGAGATTTAAAAAACAGTGCTCAATATAAGTATCAGTGGTTTTCCCAGTTGCTTAACCATACTGACTTAGAAGAGAGTTTATTTTATACAGTACAAATTAACCTCATGAAGTTCTGTGTTTTGTCAATCTACAAAATATATCCTTTGCTTCCAATACCGTAAACATGGCACACAAAAAAATTCTGTTTGCTGTATCTATAGATGTGTTTCATGAGAGCCTACAAAAATATTCTCTTGTTTTGAAAATCATAGTTTTGATCAATTAACATCTTATTAAGTCTTTTCTGCAATACAGTGATTTCTTAATGCTCTAAGTATTTTGATCATAGAATCATACTTTCAGGATGCAGCATTTATTCCCTGCATTTCACTTCAGAGAAAGAGTATTTAGTTTTCGTGGACTTTGTTGAAAAGTTCTTTGTCAACATGAGCCACCAACTGCAGAATAGTTAAAATGATAATTTCTTTTCTAGACAGTTCCCAAAGTCAAAACAGAAGCAAACATCTGAATTCTGAAATCAGAATTCAAAATAAAGAAATTATTTGAAATGTAATTTCAAAATCATATACAGGTCTTTTGGGGTTTTTTTAAATTTTAATTTGAAATGCATTATATAAATACAGATCTAAAGGGCAATTCTCTCTCAGATATTATCATTTAACATCTTCAGGTATGCATCCACATATTGGTGTTAATTTTCATGTAGTCTGCTATTTTTATCACATATTTTTCTACTCCCGCCTACACTCACATACAGCGAAATTTCTCTTTCAAGATGACTTCACAATTCAGAATATATCCCAGAATGCAGGGATTTTCTTCTCTTTTTTTACAAAAAGAAATCTGGCCATGGATATTTTTGTGTTCCTGTTCCTCTTGTCTGTTTTTCCAATTAGAAAAAAATTTGTGTGAACTATGATACAGATAATATTGAACCTTGTAACAGGTTTTGAGCACAGGGCTTTCTTTAACCTCAGAAACAGCTATAGTGAACACTGCTGGAGATAACACTGCTGCTAGGATCTTTTCAGATACAACACAAGAACTTTTGAAAATAAACTTAGCAGACAGAATGTCTGTATCATTACTTCTAGGTCCAACTAAACACCTTTTAAAAAAATCTGAACCATTTTGAAAGAATTTTTTTTCACCTCCTTATTGTTTTATATCTGAAGTGGTTGCATTGTCACAGTCATGATGGTCTAAGGGTCAACAGGTGCCTAAGTTCATGGGAAGATAAGGATTTGTGTTAAGCTATTTTTTACACTTAGATTCCTCACCTTAAAGGTGTTGTCACAGTCCTGACTGACTCTAACCTGAGAGTTCACTGTTCAACCAGTTCTGAAGAAGGACAGAAGCCTGAGTGTCTCTGCTTGTGCAGACTGGAATCATTAAGTCAGAACCTTACATTACAAACAAAAATGAACCCTGAAAAATCCCTAATTTCCCCATGCCTATTGGTGGGAATGCAGCACAAAGCCTCAGAACTGAATACAACCAAGAGCAGAAGGAACAGAGGAAAGCTCTTTGGTGAGCTGTTTCTTTGTCTAATTCATTCCTATTTCTTCTTTATCTTCCTCCTTGGCAAGGTCTCAGTCAGCACTCATGAACACATACACAATCTGAGGGAACAGCAAGGCAGTAATTCAAATTTATATTGCAAGTCACAGGGTACAGTTTCTCCTGATTCTGCCACTATCATTAAGAAAGGGGTTATTCAGATATCCCTGAAAAAATATGTTCAATGACCTAACACAGAGACTTCATTGCCATTAACTTTGGTTAGGACCCAGTTTTTTCACATTTTCCTCAGTTACTGTTTCAGTGTGCCCAAGACCTACAAGATGGTCCTGCACTTGTTAATTTCTGGCAGGTGTTTTTGGAATTGCAGAATTAATTCTAAGAACTGTCTGTGAGGATGGACTAATACTTTAATAAGACAGGAGGTCTGCAATCTTTGACATTTGGAAAATCAAACATAAATTATCAATAGAACACACTGTATGAGTTGAGCACAGATTTAAATTTCTTTATATTTTAAAACTGCTGCTGAAGATAACTCCTGGATAAACTTGCAACTACACCTTAGTCAGAAAGGGCCACCCTAAACTCCTACCAGCAAGTATTTGAGTGCTTGACAACACCAGAAGCATCAAGCACACCTAAAGTTTGAGTGAGAAAAGTACCCTGGATGTGGGAAGGGAAGGTAGGATATAAAAGAAGACACATACAGCGATCAATGGGAAAAAAAAGTCAGTCTGTCGTCCAAAACACCCCAAATCCAATCAGTCTGCTCCTATAGATTTCACTACTGTCCTTCTCCACCTTCTAAACCTAAGTTCTGGTCTGTGCACACAGTGGTTTCTAAACTGTTCAGAGATGGCTCAACTAGAAATGGCTTTAGCTAGCTTATGCTACAACATCCTAGCAGAGACAATGGATCCCAAAGAAAAGAAAATGAAATAATTTTGATAAAGCAGGTAACATATACCAATACCTACCAATACGTTTGGACATCAATAGGATATTAATTCAGGCACGCAGAGCCACTTGCAGTGCAGAACATTATCAGCCTTGTGGTATGTCAGAAACTTGGGTGAAGATGAGAGCATCTTTTTAATCATTTCCATTTAGTGGCTTTGCTATATTAATTGCACTCTGTTCAAAGCTTTAATTTCAAGTAGTGGCATATAATCTTTCTAAGTTTTACTACATTTGGAAAATCAAACATAAATTATCAATAGAACACACTGTATGAGTTGAGCACAGATTTAAATTTCTTTATATTTTAAAACTGCTGCTGAAGATAACTCCTGGATAAACTTGCAACTACACCTTAGTCAGAAAGGGCCACCCTAAACTCCTACCAGCAAGTATTTG
Organism: Passer montanus; assembly: GCF_014805655.1. Taxonomy (NCBI): domain Eukaryota; kingdom Metazoa; phylum Chordata; class Aves; order Passeriformes; family Passeridae; genus Passer; species Passer montanus. The sequence goes on along the minus strand of NW_024368374.1, from coordinate 5,815,541 downwards.
AGTGCTTGACAACACCAGAAGCATCAAGCACACCTAAAGTTTGAGTGAGAAAAGTACCCTGGATGTGGGAAGGGAAGGTAGGATATAAAAGAAGACACATACAGCGATCAATGGGAAAAAAAAGTCAGTCTGTCGTCCAAAACACCCCAAATCCAATCAGTCTGCTCCTATAGATTTCACTACTGTCCTTCTCCACCTTCTAAACCTAAGTTCTGGTCTGTGCACACAGTGGTTTCTAAACTGTTCAGAGATGGCTCAACTAGAAATGGCTTTAGCTAGCTTATGCTACAACATCCTAGCAGAGACAATGGATCCCAAAGAAAAGAAAATTAAATAATTTTGATAAAGCAGGTAACATATACCAATACCTACCAACACAATATGTTTGGACATCAATAGGATATTAATTCAGGCACGCAGAGCCACTTGCAGTGCAGAACATTATCAGCCTTGTGGTATGTCAGAAACTTGGGTGAAGATGAGAGCATCTTTTTAATCATTTCCATTTAGTGGCTTTGCTATATTAATTGCACTCTGTTCAAAGCTTTAATTTCAAGTAGTGGCATATAATCTTTCTAAGTTTTACTACTTTATGCTATACCTTGCTTTCAAACTTGAAACACGAGAAGCTGACAACTCTCAGGCGATGCGCTATCCATTTTAACTTTGGGTTTGAACACTTCAGTCTTCTTGTGAGGCACTGGGAAAGCACGGAGCAGTCACCTGCAACACAGCACTTCAAGGCAAAACCAGATCTTTACAACTCCTGTGTGAGAGGCTTTCTGTGCTGTGAGCTGACATTGCCAGCTCATGTCCAATTTTCCATCTACCAATATTCTCCAGTCCTTCTCTACAAGACTGCTCCCAATCACCTGGTTTGCACTGATACTGGGGATTGCCTTGCCTCAGGTGCTGAATATGTGTATTATCATACATTTATGTGTTCTACAGAAGAAACAAACACAAAATTATAAACTAAAGTAACATTGACCCTAAACCTTAATGATCACTGGTAGTTGTCACAAAGCTGCCTCAGTTCCAGCTTTCTGCCAGGGCCAGCAGGAGAGGAACTAAGCAGAAGAGTCCATGAGCACTCTTTGTGCTTTCCTGTTGGGGTCATCACAGCACTCAAGGTACAAGGTCAGCTCAGAAAAAACCTCTCATTTCAGTCTCAGGTATGGATAAAGCACATCAGCCCTGTAACAGTTTCACTGTACTATTCAACAAACATACAGACAGATTTGAGTTGTAATACTCTTTCTACCAGCACAGAGGCATTTGTGTTGAGTCCTCAAATGGTGGTACTGGCTTAGTGCACAGTGCAAAATTTTCAGTGAATTATCCCAGATACCAAAATGACAATGATTAAATCCCAGGCAAATCTACTGAATATAAACAAAAGAGGCAAGAGTCTAGCAAAAACATCATAACAGACTTCAGGAATGGCGTAATTATTGTATACAAGGCTCAGTTAAAAAGTATTTTTCATTAAAAAGCACAAAGCAGCTTGAAAATTTCAAACTCAATGTAGACTTGAAAGGAAGGAATACTTGCAGGACTTCCACATCACTAGAACTGACATTTAAATCATATTCTGTTGATTAAATACCATTTCAAAGAGAAACCACCTCATTCTCTCACAATCATGTCAGTCTTGCAATGGTAACTGAATTAAAATAGCAGCACATGTTTTTCTTAAGGCCATAAGCAGACATATCTGTATTTAAATATAATGGAATATATATCTGTATTTAAATGAAGGCATGGAAAGAACAAAGAATTTGCAAGCCATTGTTTTTATATGAAATCGTTACATTTGTGTATGCACATGAATGCACATAAATATTTCCAGTAGGGGTGCTTTGTATTAATTCCTGCTTCTTTCAAGCTGTGGGAAGTAACAGCCTGTAGAAGAGCTTTTGTGAAAAATATTACTGAAAATTATTTGCATTTGATTTGAAGTGTAAATAAGCCTCCTATGATTTTAAAGTTCCTTCACTGTATTTGCAGCTTAAGTATAATTTGTTGGCCTTTGATACTGGCAATCCCATTTTTTTCTATCCAGATGATTCAAGAGAAAAAGTGAGTTTAAGTAGACGAGTGAATTTCCTTTCTAAGAATTTTACATTATATCTCTCACTTAAAGTAAAAGAAAGTAATTTACTGGTCTTTTCCATTTTATGGCATTAATTTGAACTCAACTCAAAAGCCTTTTTAAAAGCATCCCAGACTCAAGCATTAGCAGGTGGCTGCACAATATCCTCCCTTTTGGAAAACATTTCAGGATTGTGCCTGAGTACTAATTGATTGATGCAGTGCTTCAGTGTCTTGTATTAATATCTGAGGCATTTGGAGAATGAAAGAGTCTTCCATAAAATGCAATGCTCTGATTAATTTCTAAAACTAGCATCTTTTCCACCCAGAGCCTTTAAGGAGCAGAGGAGGTACCTACACAACTTTCCTCCATGGTACCTAGTCCTATGGCACTTTAGGACTTAAGCTCCCACTGGAATTTTGCCACATCTTTAGGAATTAAATCACCCACTGATCACAGGGAAAGCCAGTTTGATAAGCACTGGAATCCCACAGACAGACATGCCTTTAAAAAAGAACCAGAAAGAGAGGATGGGAAGTTTGTAATCTATAAATTTTCTTGAACTTGGTGACATCCCAAGTAACAGACACTATTTGGAGGGACACATGTGCACCCTGCCACCTTTCAGACCACTGTCTCAGTGCCTTCCTGTAACTTCATAAATTTCAGAAATGTTTTGATAAGCCAGGAAATCAATACATCAGCAACAGAACTTTCCCCCTGATAATTCTTTGATTCTGCACCAGGTAGCTTTTAGTACTCAATGATACCACAGAATTTTTGGAGCTCTTTTGCAGCAGGGAACTGTTGGATGATACCAGTCTACTGATCTGCTACAAACTCCAAATATCATCAGTAGCACGTGAACAAAACAGTTTAAAAATAGAAGATGTGGTATGGTGCTGACATTCTACATATTGTGAAAAATTGAGCTTGTCAGGCTGGTAGTTGCCAAAGCAGTTCTGCAGAACTCAGAACACTGGCAGTACTCAACGTGACTACAGCATTTGGAATGGTGGCCAATAAGAGATCCATGAGCTTCAGTGAGGTCTGCAATAGAGAAAATGCTGACACCGATGAAGAAATGAGCTTTTTTATTTACATCAGTGACACCAGATTGTCATGGTAGTTAAAACTGAACTCTCAGATTTTCACCCACTATAGTGTGACTTTCATATTACAGATGGAAAAGATGATGAAAAGGAATGTGCTACCCTGGGAAGAGGAAATATGTTCCTACGTACTAAACAAGTCCATCACTGAAATTTGGAAAGCACCTTAGCAGCAGAGGCATCTTTGTAATTATTGCTGTCCTGGATGAAGGACCTCCAGCATTGTACGACACCAAGGACTGGTTTCAAGAGAAGGAATCAGTGCCCCTGACATTAAGGTTTACTAGAATTATAAATATCCAGAACTTCTGTGCTGAGCACTGGTACTGAGTGAGGCTTTTTTCCAGCCTGAAGAAGCTGGCTACGACTGAAGCCTGAACATACTCCAGGGTGACTATTTTTAGCCTCACTGCTTTCAGCAGATAGAAAGGAAATGGATGCTATTTTGCTAATTACCATAAAGGCAAACTAGACATGTTCTTAAAAGCAATGCCTCTGTTTCATGAACGTTATGTCAAAAAAATATTTTCAGGACAATGAGAACTCTCCAATTGCAACTATTAATTTCTTTCCCCAAGGTATAAGGAAAAATTCATGGAGTATTTGCCATAAACTCTTCTTAAATATGAATCCTAAAGTATCTCTCTTCTTTCTGAACATTACTTTCATGCTAGGCTTCTATCAAGAACATGTCTTTCTAAAAAGGCACAGAACACATACACTATGGTCTTTACTCAGAAACTATTTCAGTTCCAGAGAAATGCAGAGGAATCTGGACACAATCTTGGGCAACCAGTTCTAGGTGGCCCTGATTGAGCAGGAATGTTTGGACCAGATGACTTCCAGGGGTCCTTTCCCACCTCAACCACTCTGTGATTCTCTGACTCTCACCTGGAAATTATGATATTTAAAATACAATAAGAAGGTAAATTTCGTACCATGCTGTAATGAATCTATTTTAATGTAAAACAAAAGAAGAATTTTAAGTCAGGCAGCAAAACCTACTTTTCTTTTATCTTGTCTCCCGGCTTTTACAAAAAAAAGGAAACTGAGATCTAGTGACCAGATCAATCGGCTCACCCAAAATTTAAGAAAGTATCAGTTTCCATAACAAATATAATTCATATGCTAGAAAGTGCATTAAGAAAAAAAAAGTTTTATGCCTCTTCCCCGCTGCCCAACCCCCCTCAGATTAGCCTGAATACACTCGGCTACTAGAAGCTGAAGAGCACAATGGAGTAAAAAGAACATATTAACCTTCTGCATCCAGCTGCAGATTTAAGAGAAACACAATAAATTACCTGCTGCACTACCAACAGTAGGCTATGCCTTATTTATTAGTATCATTATAATGGCTGGAAGCAACAACCAAAATTACAACCTTTTTCATATCACTGAACAAAAAAGCATGGTAATATAAAAGGCCTATTAAAATCCAGTCTCAGAACACCACTTGTTAAGAACAACAAAAAACAACAGACAAAATGAAAAGGACAAGGGACAGTGAAAAGAGTCTAAGATCACCAAAAACTATAAAGGAAACAAACAAAAGCAATAGTCCTGACTGCTGAAATGGGGAATAACCACTTCTCTGGGCTGCTGAGCTCATCTCACTTAAACCTTGTTTTTCTCACTTGTTTCTCTCCACTTCTCTGGTAAAAAATGTGAAAAAATGGATCAAAAATGGACACACATACGGAAGTGTGTCTGTTATTCTGCAGTCTAATTGTTCACAATTAGAGTGTTATTTGCTTGATTTCTTAAAAACTGGTGGGTGTCCAGGAACACAAGAATCATATTAAATACATATCTTAACAGTATAGCCTAACCTACATGAACAGGATTAACATAATTTTTACAAAGTGCACATAACTCTTCAGGAAAAACTGTGATTGGAAACACTCTAGCATATGAAAAAAAAATTGTACTTGATGAGTAAATTAAAGCACCCTAGGAATGTGGTTTTCTACTATGCTGAATCTTACCTCAAGTCAGAGAAACTGATCTTTGGTACTTGAAGAATCAAGGTCACATTGCATCTGCCTGTCAGTCAACCTCAGCCCTGCATAAAATTGGTTTCCCACCTCAAACAAACTGAGCAGCATTTGTGCAGCACGTCAGCCTTTGTGGAAAATGCACAGATGTATGCATACTTATGCATTTTGGAAAGGAATTCATAGCCAACTAAGCATATCTACAAGAATATATAGGAAGTGGCATGGTGGTCAAATGACTCATTTTCTTCTGCTAGTAGGAAATATTTGTGGGGGAGAAAAAAGAAAAAAACCCAAAACAACCCCAACCAAAAAAACCCTCCCAAAACCCTGGTATAATGCTCATTTTCTGCAATATACTGAACTGTCAGTCAGTCAATACTCTCTCAGTACTTTAGAAAAGGTGAGCATCTCATCTGTACTAATTAAATTTCACTTGCTTGACCTAGAACACGAAGCTTCAGGACTTCTAGAGGCCTTCATAATATGGTTGTAAAGAAATATGACTTTTCAAATGTGGAAGTTCATTTTTCTAGAATATTTTACAACCCATTACTCCTAAAAGTCTATTATGCACGTTTCTTCCAGCAGCTTTTATCAGGACTTTCATGATATTCTCTACAGAAAACTCTTACAAGAAAAAGCAAGAAGATACACAAAATTCTTGCAGCCTTGTTACAAGCTGTCATACTGGCAATCACTATTTTCACTAATGACACTTCAAGACATATTTTTAAATTACTCAAGAGAGCTATAGGGATTATGACCCTTGTTGCATGTTAAATGTTGGCTCTTCTAGGCTTTTGGAAATCCTAGGACTCCTACTTTTTCTTCATTTGGTGTACAGTTTGTGAGACTTCAATAATTCAGGTTAGGTATAGTCAAACCAGAGTATTCCAAAAGCCATTGTGAAAGGTGACCAGAATATCAGCATCACATTTGAGAATGAAACAAGGGCACTGAATTAATCATTTTTTGCCTGCCATTCTCCACTGTTGCAGAAGCACTAACAAACACATCACACAATTCATCAACTGCTTGAGCTGCACTTCACATGTGCCTTCAAAACCTCCTCTGAGAACTTCGAGCCTGCTGCCCATCCACCCCAGTGCAGAGGGCCCAAGCAGTCCTAGAGACCTTTCTGTAGCTACACAACTGAACCATGTCAGTCTGAATTGCAGCTTCGCAGAAGTCGCTCTCAGAGACTTCTTTCTTAAAATGAAATGTATAAGATACTGATGTGGTCCAAATACTTTTTAAAATCTTTTTTTCTATGAGGGAATGGAGAAACGGAAATGGGAAAGGGGAACTGAGAAAGCAAACTCTCTTTTTCCCCAAATCTATGATCATAGGGATGAAGAGAATGGACGTAAGGACCAATGCAATGATTCAAACAGGTAATGTGGCAGAAAGAATCTGAGATGGCTACAACTGGCATGATGATATTTAAGATGCAGAAAGAAGGCAAATTTCATATCATGCTGTAATGAAGCCATTTTAAGGTAAAACAAATGCTGTAATGAAGCCATTTTAAGGTAAAACAAAAGAAGAATCATAAGTCAGCCTGCAAAGCCTACTTTTTTTATCCTCTGTCTCCACGCATTTACAAAAAGAAGGAAACTGAGACCCAGTGATCAGATCAATGGTCCCTCTCAAAATTTAGGAAAGTATCGGTTTGCACAAACAATATAATTAATACGCTAGAAAGTGTATTAAAAAAAAAAAAAAAGGAATGTTTTTTCCTCCCTGTACATGCCCAGCCCTCCATTTTCCCTTTTTTGTGAATAGCAAACACTCCTTAGGCATATCAAAATTGTATTCTCATCTCCTCTCAAGTCATCTGGAGCCTGAAGCAATCCTGAATGTCTGGGGAACTCCTCTCTTCCTATGCCCTATGTTTCCCAGTGCAGACAAGATCTTCTGCTTGGAAGATCTCTCTCTTTGGAGGGGTCATTAACCCAATGTGGTTAAACATTGGAATCACTAAATTAAAATCTCTTAAGCCTCAAAGACAAAATTAAGGCACAGAAAATGCATCTTCATGGTGGAAAGCTGACTACAGTAAGAAAATCATCTGGCTTGTGTGGGACTGGCTAGGGAGGATGTGGAGCCTGTCTAAGGCAGCCTGACAGACGGGAAAGGCAACCTGCCTGGATGACACGGCTGGTGGGGGCACAAGCCTGGTGCAAATACAGAGTGTCTGCACAGTGAGCCATGTGTGTGACACACGCACTGCCACCACAGTTCACATGTGCCCCCACTGTCTGACAGGCTCCATGGGGCAAGAAGGAACTATCGTAGAGTAGTGTAGGCACAGTATTTTCTGTCACACTGCACAGTAAAGCTGACTGCAGTTAGGAATGGTCTGCCTACTTTTTTCCCCACACAGTCCAAATATTTTTAAATGGGATCATGAGATCCACTCCCACAAGACAGAAATCATGACAGGTGCTTAAAAACCACATATATTATTTTCCAGCTAGCCTCAATAACAGCAAATGTAAAACCAATCATTAAGGTGCTATGAAAAAATACACTGCTAATAAAAATTTTGCAGGAAGTTCAATAGCACAAAGCTTTACTAGCAAGATAGTGGGAGATTCATGGTATTTGTCTCTCTTCTAGAACGTGAAGTTCAGGAAAACTGAAAAAAATTAAATAAATCTGTCAACAACAAAATTTGCAAAATGGAATACCCAGTGAAGGCCACACAACCTCTCTTTTACCTAGCTAGGGAGCAGCTATCCCTAGACACACATTTGTACCTTGTATTCAACATGTTACAAACATCAACCACCTCCATCCTTTCTGTAATCAAATAAAAAGGTGGGGGGGGTGGAGGGGAACCCTCCCTATTCTACATTTTTTAACATTTTCACTCACACATGTCACCAGTTTCTGCAGTTTCATCATCCATCCTTAAACCCACATGTCACGCTTATCTCCCACTTAACAAGCCCATCACAAGACCATTGCTTCATCCTCATGCTGAAACTCAACAGAGCAGCAAGGAGACCAATGCCACGCCAGGCATCCATCAGCTGATCTCCTCGACCCAGATGCAGACAGCAAAATAGACAGGATCCGTATCTGCATTTAATACCAGGAAGTATATAATCCTTTTTGGTTACTGCCAGCTCTCAGAAAAAAGTGATTACAGATTTTGAGAGTGTGCAGCTCCATTTTCTAGATCTTAAACATTTGAAGCTACTGCATTTATCTTTTAATTTTACTTCCTTCCCAACTCAACTTAGTATTATAGCACTCAAAGCCTACACAATAGACTTGCTGTTTTATCATTATAAATTCCATCTTTGAAGAGTCTCTCTCATCTAAAGCACAACAGTAAATTGAAAAATGAACAAAATGCTTTAATATAACACAGCTCTATAATATGTTTTATATTTAATGCTGTCACCTTTTTTTATGTACAGACTGTAGCATGTTGAGGGTGGGAGAGCATAAAGGCAGTGAAAAGTTAGATCCTACTACTCAAATACCAGATACAGTATTTGGATATAAACCAATTCCTTCTGAGGCTGTGACTGCTAGATGTGCTAAATCTCATGCTGATTCTCAGCAGATCAGACTATTTTTTTTAACGTCTTGGTAGAAGGCAAAAAATCTTTAACAACATGTGAAGTTAGGAAGCAGGAACACACAGCCTGACAATTTTTCTAGAGGAAGGAAAAAACAACGGTAGCATTGTTTTCACCTGCCAATGTTTTCAGAGACAAAATCTGCTTTTGTGTTTGTACTTCTGTTGCTCCTAAAGGAGTAGAACATGACAAAATTGAAGACCGGGGGGGCTTCATCCATGCGTGACAGAAAGTAGAATGCTGAAAAATTCAAAGTTTGGGTAGTTCTTAATTAAAGCTGTCAGTTCTGTTTTGGTCTCCTTCTGTGACCTTACCAGAAGAAGCTTATCTGATCAACTATGTACAAAATGCAAAAAAGCACTTGGATCAGGAAACCTGTGATTAGAACAAGTATGAAGCAAATACACTCTATATTCATGTATATTTAAAATTGCCAGGTTGAAATGAGTCCTTTTCTATAGCATTACATTTGCCTCATCTCCATTTCCTACTGATGACAAAAACCATGACAGCAATCATAGAGCTCAGTCTGAAACTAAGCAGTTCACTATACAAGAACAAACTTATGGTACTAATTTCCAACATAAAATGTCAAAAAATGTCAAAACGGAATGAACTCTGTAAGGAAATACTGGAGCAATTTCGATGACAGAGAAGGTTAATAAAATACAAGAGACTGAAAACGTATATGATAAGTAGAAATCAGATTTGGCATCAGAGAAAAACGTCACTTTGCATTTTATGTTTCTTTTGACAATTTTAAAACCAGTCACGGACAACTCTCTTCCTGAAATTTCCTGTTTTCAATTTCTCTATTTACAACAAACTCACAGTATAAAAAGGTGATTTAATGAAAACCCACATGCTTACATTATATAAAGATGGACTCAATATAAGGCACAATTCAATGCCAAATCTGGTTACTAGAGAACGTCATCAAGTTAATTCCCCATAAGATACATGAATCAAATGGTAAATTCTAGAGCTATTTGCTGAAATTTTCAGAAGTCGCTAAATGATCCTGTTAAATATGTGCACTGTGGTTTCCATGCCACTTCTGGTATTTTCAGTCACTACCCTTTCTAAGAACTATGCCAGTTTAGGTTCAGCACTTCTCCAGAAACTTCTATTTTGGACATTCTAAATGTCTTAGCAGAGATCTTTTTTGTCTAGTATGGCATAGTGTAAAGTGGAATTAAACTTGTGTGATCCACAGAAACCCACACTCAAGAAATGCACCCTGAGCAGACCAATATAATCCCTTAAGTGCTCAGGAAATTCAGCTTGAATCACATTTGAATACAGTCATATGTTCAGATATGAAAAGGTACATGTGCTCTAGTAAGAGATTTGCGTATGATGGGATGCAGAAGTCTGCATCATCCCACCAAACAAAACCAGAGGGAGATACAACACCCACAGCAGCCTCCACTCCCTCCCTACAGTAAATCCACCCCAAAAGCAAGATCAATTCTGATTCTGTGTAGATCTGGTGTAAGACCATGATAATACTGAAATTAACCTTCCCCAGTAAAGCAATAATAAAAGCACCCAAGTTAGATATCACATATCATTTGTTATTAAGGACTCCTACCTTTTCAGCTTCATATAATTTTCACTAGCTGCAGGTCTGCATTCAGCCCGTTGCACCACTATTCCTTCCAAGGCAAGTTTATCTAAAATTAAAAGAAAAATGAAGTAAAACTGGACATTAAAATAGGATCCACCAAGACGGTCAGCATTTGAATTATTTTTCACTAATTAAGAATTTACTAAATATAACATAATTCTAAGTTCTCAACTCAAGTTCTAAAATCTCTGCTATTTAGACACCAAAGAAATAAGCAGGAAAAACATGTTTGCATAGCTGTATACCCTAGACTTCCTTGTTTTGTCTTCAGATGTTTTACCATTAAGAATGAATCACAGAGATCAAATTTTAAATAAGAAATTGCAACTCCTTTCTCTAGATGTTGCACTCAGATTATTACCCAGGAACTTTTTTGTAAATGGGCAATTAATACAATCAGTGACTATGAAAAAAGAAATCTATAAAGAGAATCTGATAATCAAAGTATCCAAAATTAGTGGAAGATAAAACAAAAGCTAATTTAATTCTTATTCTCAGGAAAATAGTACCGCTTTTTCCTCTTGTTTCATTTTTTTTTAAAAGTACATTAAATGAACACAATGCAAAAAAAGTAATAATACAACAGATGGTAACAGTCAGGGAAAAGAAGTAAAAGCTTTCAGTTAGTAATCTAGGACACCACATAAATATATCTAGGTAATACTTCTCTCTGGACAATCACCACAAAGTGAGGCAGTCACTTTGTTACCCTACGTGACCACATTTTGCCTAAAGCAAGGATGACTAACAGAGCAGTACCAGCCTACACCATAAAGGTAGGTAAACCCAAAAATTAAAAGCAACTTAATGCAGAAATGAAGAGAGAAGTGATGGTGGGGAAACTTCTTCACTTCTACTACAATGTTCTAGTGCATGATGTGTGGATGTGGGAGGAGCGCATGTCAATTCATCCATCTGTTTTGGGCATAGCCAGCGCAATATGTGTTAAACAACACCTCTGGAACAGCCTTGCATACAAGAAAGGACGAGTTTTAAAGGCTTAATTAGCTCCCAGTATTAAAATGTCCTTCCAATAGCACTACACTGTCATTGTCACCTTCTGCTGGCAATGTCACAGAAGATGACAGAAACACTGAGAAATACTGATGTCCAAGTAACCCAAGGCACTCTGAGATATCTCCAGATTTCCTAGCACTTTATAGACTGAAATATTACTATCTGCACATCTGAAATATTACTATCTGCACATCTAAGTCTGCTCTCCCTGAATAATGCCAGAAGCAATTACTTAGATATCACGTATTTTAAAATTACTTAATCTAAAATGTATTGGATTGATTCAAACAAAATCTTTGAAAGCAGTAAGAAAGCCATATTATTTTCAGATAGGTTTGAATGAAATAGAAGAAAATTTGTTTTAAAACACTTGTGATTTTGCAGATTCCCAGCTTAATGGTCAAAAGAGACAACTTGACAAATTTGCCTGACTTCCTATATATCACAGACAGAAAAATTGTATGGTCTTCCTACTTTACAGAATCTAGTAACCTATTTTTGGCTAAAGTGGTACTAATATTGCTGCTTAATTTCGAATAAGAATTCGGCTTCAGCTTCTAGCAGTTGGTTCTTCTCATGACTTTCTATACTATGGTGAAGAGTCTTTCAGTACCTGGTGTCTTCTCCCTTTGAAAGTACTTATAAATCATTATCAAGTTGCTTCTCAATCTCTTTTTCAATAAATGAACAAATTTAAGCTCATGCATTCTCATTACAAGACATTTTTTGCCATACTTAAATCAGTCTGAGGTTTCTTATTTGCATCTTGTTCAATCTCAAAATGATATTTCAAAATAACAGAGACCAGAAGCCAGACATAATACTACTGAACTGATTTTATAAAAACCATACATGGAAGTAAAATAACAGATACAGGAGCTGGAATTTCTCTCACCTCACTTAAGCCATCTGAATGTTATTCAGAATCTATGAATTCAGCAGAGAGAGGGAGGAAGGGAGACTGTCAGGAAAAAAAGGTCCCATCTCTTTTAGAATTAAATTATGTTCCAGTGGGGTTTTTTCTAAGTTTTTTTTTTGGAGGAGGGGGCACACTGTGTCTGTGTCCCATGACTGCTTCATGCCTAGATGGCTAAAACTGGGTTAAGATCAATTTGTCTCTATAAACCAACTTCTGGAGGTTTGTGAAGTTCACTGACTATTATATTACTAACATAACTATTCTGAGTCTTCTCTAAAGCCTCACATTTCACCTATGTGCTCTGCATTGCCTAGGTGTATAATTGCCTTTGGCTTGGTGAAATCACATTGTCTCTAAAACAGATTCTGTGAATTAAGCAATTCCAGTCACACTATGGCAGCCCTGTCATACTTACTCACTGTCTGACCTGCATTTGTGTCAATCACGACACATTTTATAAGCAGTGATTCTCACCATGTCCTTCTTGCTAATCCTGGAGTAAGCCCTTCAAACTACAACTCAAGAGGCTTCCTACTCATAATTCCTTTCTGGTAACTGTCAGCTAGTTTTTAATCTTGTTCTGTGCTTGTTTTAGTTTCTTTTTTAATATAAATCAGAATGTCACAAGGATCTAGACTACGTGCAATAGGAAATGTTAAGCATGCTGCAAACGTGCTGTTACTTTAAACTCAAAATCTTCAAAACAAAATTAGGTTTGTGGGACCAGAAAAACTTTACATAAAGCCATGTTTGCTAGCATTCATTACATTCCAATCTTAGATACCTCTTGAATTCCATAACAATTTTTCTGCTCACTTCTATGGTACAGGTTTCAAGGCTAGCTGACCTATATTTATCTGAACCATCTAACCCAGCTGCCTGAACACACATGTCACTATCAATCTCCCTCCACCTTGCACAGTTTTTTTTTACATTTCAAGGATCAGGATCAGTAAAGCAGAGACCCTACCCATTAACTATTTAGAAAATGAACATCCCAATTAAACATGTTTATCCTTAATATTACCACAGAATCACATAATAGTTTGGGTTAGAAAGGGCCTTAAAAATCACCCAGTTCCAACCCCCCTGTCATGGTCAGGAACACCTTCCAGTAGACCAGGCTGCTCAAAGCCCCATCCATCCTGTCCTTTAACACTGTTGGGGTTAGGGAATCCACAACTTCTCTGGTATCTCATCTTTGATGGGTCTTGGCTAATACCGTCTTTTAATTACCACTGATCCAGATTTGACTTTTGCAGTCAAATCCAGACAAAATGTTCCAATCACTTAATGTACAAGGCTGTGCATAGTCTCCCAAACACCACTTGCAGCTAAGCTTGTTTGCTGTCTAAGAGCATCCACTGTCCAAACACCAAAGCTTATGTCCCACTTTCCCAGGACCCTCTTTGGGATTTTAACACAACCTTAGAGTCAAGCAGAATACACAAAGATGCACGCAAACTTCGGGATGCAAGACTAGTGAGGGAACACATTTTTTATTCCCTTTGTAGCCTAATTAGACCTCATTCACCAAACTCAAATTCAGAGACTTGGGTCTGTCTTCAACTGTTGCAGGACCAGAGATGCAATGAAAAGATATCCAAAATGCTACCCATCTGCCTTGATATTTCCATAGTCACATCAGCCTAGGAGGTAATGTATGAATAAGGCATGGAATTGCTAGTTTCCTGTTAAAAACACCTACTCAAAGTAGATAGTACAAAATAAATAAATAGGTCTGAAAGACTAACTGAGATCAGTGATAAGAAGGGAAAATAACACATTTTCCCAAGAGCCTCACACTTTCAAATGCCCAGCATGTGTTGGCAGGCACAAAGTACCCTCTTAGTGCTGCTCCAGACAGGCTCCTCCACAGAGCCCATACGTTCATCATTAGCTGCCAAGTGCATGCTCACCCTGTCCTCCCTGCCTGAATGCCCTGTTGCCAATTCATAAAGCAATTTCAACTATTGTCTCAGTGAGATGATAGATATGCTGGGGAGACGCAGAATCCACCTTGGAATCCTTTTGACAACCATTATCAAAGAACAGAATATGGTAGAAACACTTAACCCAATGTTAATAAACAGGCAGGAGAGAAATTTACTGGAATTGTACAGTAGATGGTCTGATAAGAGTTGGCTTGTTGTAGTTTTTAGAGAGAGAGAGATGGATTGGCTTGGAGATTTTAATCTATCAATCTTCTAGTCTGACTGCACTCAGCTTCGATTTCCAGTCACTGTCTTGTTGGACCATTGACTGCTAAGTTGAAGAGCCTGCTAGGAAAGCATTTCTGCCCATCCAAGCACTTATATAGTCTCCCCCTTTATCAAGCCTAATAAAAATAAATCATGTTTTCTTGACCCTTCCATTATGCCAATTCTTCAGCTTCTTAACTGTTCTTACTGGCCTGAGAAAGTCCAGTTCATGTATGTCTTTCCTGAGATTTTGTCTCTCACAGCCAGACTTGACAGCACGTGGGTCAGGTTCTAGAGCTTACCAACTTCTCTGCCTTGTGAGCAGTGCCAAGGAAATAAAAGAGAAGAAGACCACACTCAGGATGCATGGTACTCAGGCTGCAGAAAAAAGGAGATGAAAGTGCAGGAGGGTCAGGCTGTGGGCATGTGTGCCTCCAGCTCCTCAGCTGTTAGAAGACGGGCTGTTGCTTCCCAGCTGTCATGGTTTAACCCCAGCCAGCAAACAAGCCCCATGCAGCCACTCACTGCCCCACCAGGAGGATCAGGGAGAGAATCAGATGGGTAATAGCTGGAAAACTCATGGGCTGAGATAAAGACAGGGCCGTACCACATCTAACAGTTACTTGGGAAGACAAATGCCATCACTCCAAATGTTCTCCCTCGTCTTCCTTCTTCCCCCACTTCATACACTGTGCATGGTGTCACATGGTCTGGGACATCCATTTGGTCAGTTTGGGTCACCTGTCTCATCTCAACCTCCAATGCACCTCTAACTTCCTTACCAGTGTGTCAGTACAAAAAGCAGAAAAGGCCTTGGCTCTGTGTAATCCCTCTCAGCAATAACAAAAACATCTCTGTATTATCAACCCTGTGTTCAGAACAAATCCAGAACACAGCCCCATATCAGCCATGGTGAAGAAAGTTAACTCTACCCCAGCCAAAACCAGCACAGCTGCATGCAAGTCAGAAGTCGTGGTAAGCTCACACTGCTTACTTTAACCACCGTTCATCTTCCCAGGCTTCTGCATGTGTTGGCTGGACAAGGAACATCCCCTTCCATCAGAAGACCTCAGCCCTGCATTTACACACCAAAGGCATTTTGTGGCACCTCTCTTGCCTCAAAGCTGGTGCCCTTCTCAGACCATCCTTCCCTGGTAGCTATGCAACTATGGAACAGGCTCTCCAGGTCTTCACTTGCCATTCCCTTATTTAGGCATCCAGTGATACATTCTATGTTTGTTTTACTGACCACTGCACAGAACTCATGCTCAGCTGTCAATGACCTATTATTATACATAGATCCGAACCTCTGCCGCAACTCTCCTGCAAACATAAATACTGCAAGCTCTGTCTACAGTGTATTCCTGGGCACATAAACTTTGTATTTGGTGATAATAAAATGTTATGCTAACCAACTATCCAAATCGTTCTGCATCATCAATGTATCACCTTACTGACTCAACTCCCAGGTGTATCATCTCCAAAACCATCAGTCACAACCTCCTCGATCACTCACTAGAAAAAAATTGGACCAAGAACCAAATCACAGCAACATTTGAATGACAATTTTCTGCTTAACATTTGCCAGTTTGAAGCCTGCAGGTTAAGTTCTGTATAGCTAAATGACAGGGAAACTAAGATGGCATATATTCTATTACAAAATGACAAATGAAACATACTGAAGGATTTATCAGAAAAAAGCATCACCTGCTTTGCTGAACAAATTCTAATTTTAAAAGAAGGGCAAAAAAATGTGGCACCACCCATTTTCTCTCCACATATTGATTAGCATTATATCACTATCCCTTAATTTTTAACTGATTGATTTCCAAGTCAGATATTTTATCATTTTTCATACAGTACCTTTTCATATTTAAATACCTGTCTCATCAGATATTGGCACAGCATTTGCTTGTCTAGTCTTGTAGAATTGCAGTGCTCAAAAATTATTAAAAATATCAACAGCAACTTTGACAGTTTCTTAGATAGCCCTTTAGAAACCCTTGAATGCAAATTATTCAGACTTGCTGGTTTGAAAACTTTTAATTTTAATTATTATGTAGAGCTTGTCTTCAACAGCTGTTAATCAACATCTGGAGATATTTTTGAATTGAGAATTTCTATGCTACCAACACTGTGAGGCAGGAGCTACTGAATGGTCTAATTGTCCAACAACCTGGCCAATTTTCTGTGTTATGACATTAAATGACTAGCAAACTGCCTCAATAACCCTAACAGATTGCATTAGCATGGCTTCGTAATACACTTTTAAATTTCTCTCCCTCCTATATCTGAGAATTTTCCTCATATTCTTTTGTACTCTAACAAAAAATTTAGCTGGTTTCTGTAACCCAGATTATTTTCACTGACAGCAGACTGTTGGTAAAGCTGATGTTCTTTGGATAGGCAAGTAAGCTGAACCACTAGTAAAGCACCAACTTTTCTATGGTGTGTTCTGGTCCTGAATCCTCAGTTCCCATGGTATGCTCAAGCTTACAGACCAGGAGGTTCAGGAAGAGGGAGAAAGTTGAGTGAGAGTGAACTTACTTTCCAAAAGGAAACATGTAGGGCAGAAGGAGGGGCAGATGCCTAGTCCTCTCCTCCTAAGTTTTGTTTTTCTGTGTAGCTGCTAGACACCAGCAGTGAATTTTCAGTCTCCAGGACAGCTTGTCTGAGCGAGAACCTGGAAATCTCTGTGGAATGCCCTTCTGCTGCAACCCAAAGTGTGTGTAACTTGGGAAGGGAGTACAACTACTATAGCCACTTTCCTAAGTGTGCACAAGGGCTCTCAGTGTATTTCCTGACTTAATCTGAAACCAAAACAATATTCTTTCAATCGCTGGATTGTAACACTATTCCCTATTTCAACAGCAAACCCAGCATACAGGTGACACTAAAAATTCGTGAAGCAGCAGTCATTTCAGGATTGCTACCCCACACTGTAAGCAGAACACTTCAGCTGGATAGGGCAGAAACAGTTCACTAACAACAGGGGAAAGCATCCAGCAACAAGCTACTCCATTCAATCCAAGTGGGAAGCAAGATCTGGGATGCATTTGGTACATCTCAGCTACCATGGACAACACAAAAGACTCTCAGAGGACAAAAATGGTCAAATTCTCTAACTTGATTGCAGGAAATACTTCTGAATCTTTGCCAAAATTAACTTTTGGATGGTCTTTCAGTGCATGGACAAAAGGACAGAAAAAAGAAAATCCAGCATAGCTACACCTCCAAAAAACAGTAAGTTATATGAAACCACCCCACTAAAATTACATGCACTACAATACCATATGTATGACCAAGTGCAAAGGAAGAATTAGGCTTTTTGGGAAAGTCTTGTAGCATGGCACAGAAAGTGGAAAATTTTCACTGAGAAATGCCATGCTTTAGTTTTGTGTTACAGATGACTGTCAGCTGCAGTGAAATAAAGCTACACTGGTTTGTGGGAATGAACATTTTACAGCAGCTCTAAATTTTTCAAGTCTCAAAGGTTTAAGTGTAAATATTCATGAACTCCACAGAGTATATTTTCCACACCAAATCCATTTTGAATATTTTATCACACAAACCACTAAAATGATTTTGCATGATCTTTTAAAGAATACTTACTTCTTCACAAAAGTGGAAAATATCAACCGCAAGTGTTAGAACACTGAGAAGATGACAAAAAGAGAACACACACTGTTCTGTAAATTCTGTCTGTTAAAATGCAGACAGTTTAACTGGACATGGAAAGTTTCTTGTCTTTTACAAATCCCTTCTCTCCTTGGAAATCCCTAGTCACTTGTACCAGGATACTCCTAGCACAGCTTCAGAATATTTCAAGTTCACTGTGTGAGATGAAAGAACCACACCAATCATTCTCTAAAGGTTTAACAGATAATAAGATGGTTCAATATTTTACTTATGCACAATCTAAGCACATTACATGAATTTTCCATCACTTGACAATAAAATGAATTTGAATGAATGTCTCTTGTAATGAAAAAAAGAACCTTACTTTAAACTAATTGGCTTTTTCATTTTCTCATTTACTAATTCAGTAACTTGAACTTCAACACCTTAGTAATTAGTGAAAGGAGTTAATCTTGAAAAAAAAGTCCAAATGTTTAAGAATTAGAAACTGATTGGAATCTCTGACTGAAGTTACGTTAAACGTATCCACAGCATCAAAAAGTTAGAAATAAAACCATTACTAATTCGTGGTAAATCAAACCTAATTAATAGTACCTGCTTAATATATCATATACAGCAGCAGAAAAATTTAGCGCTGTATTCAGCGCTAGGGATAGGATACCCTGGCAAGGAGAAGAGTGAGAGAAAAACATTTATTTTCACTAGAGTCGGTTACCAAATAATGAAATAGTATAGTGATTACTCTGTGGTATCGATAAACAACCTTACAGACAGTGGGAGCAGTAGGAATAAGATACTTAGAGCAGAAGAATTTACAGAAAAATAATCTGCCTTTCCACTGCTAGTCAGACAAAGCAGGACACATCTATCTGTAAAGTGAAAAATACATCCTGAAAAAGATGGAACCTCCTCCTCTCCAGGTCTAACCCAAGGAAAGCCTTTGCCCCCACCCGTGCGGGGGAATGTGTGCACTGGCTCCCATCTGTCCACTCCCCAAGGAAACGCCCAAAGAGATGTGTGGAGAGCTTTTCCCTTCCTGCTCCAAACTGCAA
This sequence comes from Passer montanus, assembly GCF_014805655.1. Classification (NCBI taxonomy): domain Eukaryota; kingdom Metazoa; phylum Chordata; class Aves; order Passeriformes; family Passeridae; genus Passer; species Passer montanus. Next base: position 5,796,283 of record NW_024368374.1, on the reverse strand, counting down.
ATGTTTAAAGGGGAAATCTTTTTTCTAGGAGGCAACTGAGAGGCTCAAAGTACAGGAGAGAAGATAAGCAATTGATTTCAGTGTGCTGTGCCGATGTTTCTGCCTCCCTGTACCCCAGTGGTGCTAAGCTATGGTGTTATGTGATGTTCAAAGCTATCTGTAGGCACACAAGCCCTTTGTTCCACAGGGCAGCTGAGTTCTTCTATCGAAAGAACCAAATGATGCTAGACAGCCCTGGTGACTTAAAAACCATCATCAATATAAATGGTAAATCCTCCCTGTAAAACTGTTTTTGTCTATGGCACACAGGAAGGAAAAAGCAAAACCTAATCAGACTGCTGTTCTTGTGCTGGTGAGGATAGACCCTTTGACTGCAAATAAAAGCTTTTGCCATGAACTTAGAACAGTCAGATCAACAAGTCCTTAGCACCACTTCCAGGGTATCTTCTGTGGAAACATCTTACTGCTGCACACGTGCCCGATAAAGGAGTGACATGCATGTGCACACATTCCACAGATGACACCCCCCCTTATACACACAGGGACACCTTTCGTTTCTGTGTTGTCCTTCTGTATGCATCAGGTACTGTAATCTGTACTAAAAAACAACATGAAAAAACAGGCTTTGTGAAAATAAAAAATCCTTGAAACACAAATGAAGCTGTTTAACACCATAAGCACAAAACATGATTTGGCCAGCTGACACTACAAATTCATCTGCAAGTATTAAAAATAAGTTGCCATTTAGTATAGCAGTATGTATTTCTGTGCAGAACCCCCTAAGCTATGCAAACTACTTAGACTGAAGGGAAAGAAATAAAACAGTTGTTATATGCTTCTTCCCTTACACAGTTAAATGCAAATTCTCTCTTACAGTCATATTCCTGCTATCTCCCTGCACACACAGCTGATACGCCACCTACTGCAAACCCAAGCTGACAGTCGGAGCAATGCGAGCAGCATTTCCATTCCAACATCGAGCTGGAGCTGAATAAAGGTGCTTTTTAAAAAGAAACATCCTCTTTGCAAGCTGACAAGAGCAAAGCAGGATAGCTGTATTGTTATCCTAGCTTCAATAATGGAGAGAAAAGCAAGCAGGAGAGAAAACGAATGCGAAGAAAAAAACAGCAACTCTGAAAGCTCCGAGCTAGACAAGGACTACAAAACGTCTCTGATTACTCTGAATGTCGGTGGTTATCTATATATCACACAAAAACAGACACTAACCAAGTATCCAGATTCTTTCCTGGAGGGGATCATAAATGGAAGAATAATGTGCCCATTTGATGCAGATGGTCATTACTTCATAGACAGAGATGGACTCCTTTTTAGACACATTCTCAACTTCCTACGGAACGGAGAACTTCTTCTACCAGAGGGGTTTCGAGAAAATCAACTTTTGGCACAAGAAGCCGAATTTTTCCAGCTTAAGGTACTCTCAGAGGCAGTGAAATCAAGGTGGGAGAAGGAACAGCTAGCATCCCGAGAGACTACTTTCCTGGAAATAACTGACAGCCACGACCGTTCACAAGGACTTAGAATCTTTTGTAATGCTCCTGAATTCATTGCAAAAATAAAATCCAGAATTGTACTGGTGTCCAAAAGCAGGCTGGATGGATTTCCAGAGGAGTTTTCAGTATCTTCAAATATTATTCAATTCAAGTACTTCATAAAGTCTGAAAACGGTACACGATTGGTACTGAAGGAGGACAACACCTTCGTATGCACCCTGGAAACTCTTAAATTTGAGGCTATAATGACGGCTTTAAAATGTGGATTTAGACTGCTGACCAGTCTGGACTGTTCAAGAGGGTCGATTGTTCACAGTGATGCACTGCATTTTATCAAGTAATCACAAAGGCACAGGAAACGAGCACGCAGCCAGTAAACCTCCCTGAGCTGCAGCCTCCTGGCATCACAAATAATGCATCTAACTAGCTCTGTACCACAGAGCTCAGCTGCTAATCAACTGATGTGAGCTAATGGTATGTAAATCTCATAATGACATCTATCTCTGGCTTACTAAAGCTGACTGAAAATTTTATGCCTGAATTTAACAAGAATCATCTGCTAACATTGTAAACAGATGGAATGCTTTATGCTCTTTGTAATACGTTTTCTCAATGCTGTCTTTCAACCAGAGTCTAGCTGAATTTTTGTGTACCTGTGTGATGAACATGCATATACCTAACTGCTCTGCTGAACAGCAGTGAGAGTGTTTTCAGACAATAAGCAGGCTTAAAGTATGTTTTGCTTTTAACAAATTAAGAATGGATTTTAACTGGAATAAATGATTTTCACTGTTCATTAGTGTTTATGGTAATGTATTGTACTGAATTTCCAAAAATAAGATTGCAAGAGAGTTTAAAATAACCAACTTAATTTTTAAGTTAAATGATTTCTCAACTCACTTAACCCCAAATTTATACTATATTGTTACAGTAATGCTGCCAGAAACATGTAAACCAACAAAATAATTCAGGGGGAAATTAATTTTATTAAAGGAATTGGGTCCAATCTGCACAGAATGTTACATTTTCTAATCATACATACATATGAAATAGCTAACAAAAGTATCTGACATTAAGTTTAGTGTAACAGGTTTCCAGTATCAGCATCCAACAATGCCACAGTCAGTATTTCCTAGCAATCATTTGTGCTCATAAGGAGAGGCAATGAACAAAGCCCTTGCTTTGCACAGTGGCTTACTAAATGCAATGAGTACTATCAGTTCTGAACAGACCACCTGCTGGCATTAAAGACAATTCACTCTTAAGTAATGGAATAAATACCTTCATTCTCCTCATCTCCACTATTTATAAAATCTTTTAATTGATATTTTAAACAAAGTTTTAATGGTTTCTATAGCACAACTGTAACTAATTTAAACACAAGGATTACAAACCAGTCATTTCACAAAAACAAAAGCTGAAAAATCATCACAAAAGGCAAGAAGAAGCAGCACTAACTCTAAGTGTTGTTTGTCATTGAAACCAATCATCACTCACAGCTCATATGAACCCAAAATTCAAGTAAAATGCTTATAAAGAAATAAAAAACCAACTAAGTAGTCTCCCAAAACATTGGTTTTATAGAGGAAAAAAATAATGTCAACAAAAGGCAGTACAATCCATACTAGAAGTGACAACCAAGGAAAACAGCTAACAGAAGACAGGCTGAAAACAGTTGTGGTTTGGATTTCAGGGGGAACAAATCAATCCTAAGTATCAAGGGCTGAGAATACAAATGCAAGGTCCACTTATCCCTCAACATGAAACTCTTTTTCACTTCTAACACACAACAGGTGTTGTTAACTAGGGCCCTTGCTAGAGATGAATTAATACAGTGATGCTACATCTCCAAACCAGGAGCAGTGACTGAAACATATTCCAACATGATTTTGTCAAATGGGGGAATTCAACCTCTCCAGAATACTCAATCAGAATGAATAAACTGTCTAGAAATTATGATGTTTTCTATTTAGTCCTCCTGTTACAGACTTACAGTTCACAAAAAAAAATGTGGTTCTGTTAAAAAAATGGTTCTAAGTGGAACATTTTCAGGCTCTAATGTTTAAAAATCAGATCACTTTAGATTTCAGGCATACAAGCTGAATAACTGTCTATGTATCCCAAAACTTCTCTGAATTTGTCCAAATGCATTAATTATATACACACAAAAGATACATAGTAAAATACTATTGTTTACATGTGCCACCAGTATGTGTCATCTTCCCTCCTCCCCCTCCAAGCTATTTTCAAATTGAGGTATTAAAAAAATCCTCATTAACCACAACTCTTGTGCTTATAAGAATCTGTAGGACTTCTGTGAAAAGCAAATGTGAAAGCTTCCCTAAAAGAAATACAAATCCTGTTGATCTTCTAGGACAAGAACTAGAAACACAATCACACAGAACAATTACATGAAAAGCCCTCTGTAGATAGAATTCTCTACATGAGCAAGATAAAGTGGCAAGACAATCTAAAAAAGCTCCATAATAAATCCACAAGTTTTAAAGCAGCATGCTCACAGTGCTGTCAAATACACAGCCTGCATCAACACAAAGTCTGGAGGAGGCTGTTGCTCCTGGGATGTCAATCCATTTGCACTTAAACACTTTTGATTACAACCTTCATTTGTCCTGGGTCTTTGACTAAAATTTAAAATGTAATTGCAGCTGAAAAGAAGGAAGGTGAAAACCAATTTTTATTTCAAACAATTAATATATGTTAATTAAAATATGTTGTGGTTGCTCGCCTTTCAGTTAAGCTCTTAGGATGCCAAACACCAAGAAATCAATTGTTAGCACTCCCCTATCAGAAGGCAGAACCAGTTTCTTATTGGAGAATGACTTTTGCTCATGAAAAATCAGTAGAGAATTTGATGGTTCTGCATTTATTGTAGAAAATACTTGCAGAATATAAGTTATTCATAAGCTGATAATCACAAGTAACATGGAAACCATTTGAAGCATCTTCTAAGAATATTGTATAGCTATTCATAAAAGATTTATTTGCCAGGCTTTTGGTTCAGAGTATCTACTGCCCTCTTAACCTATGAAAGAGAACTTGGAAAAAAAGAGGGGGTTTTTAGGTGAAAAATGTACTTCTCTAATAATTATTAAAATAAATACCTGTGTTGTTTGGTTGGTTTATTGCAGGTTGGTTTGTTTGTTTGTTTGAAATTCAATGATTCATTACCTTATGTAATTTTAACTGGAAATTTTGTATATTTCTGTGTAACACTGACATCTATGGCACGCACGTAAAGTCATGTGCTGCAACACTAACTTCAATCTTGTTTCTTTTCCCTTATTCATGAGCAGTGATGCATTTCTGCAAGTGTCAGGGTTTGAAAATTTTACATGCTACCTCTGTTCGAAGGTACCTCAGCTCTTTGAATTACACAGCAGAAAGGAACATGGAAGTAAAAAATTTAATTCTCTTCCCTATTCAGACTAAACAAATCCACAACTGTCTTGAATTATGCCATATCAGCTACAATTAGACACTTAAAACTAGATATAAACTTGAGCCATTTTTCAGGGTGGGACTGTCTTATTTCGGTATAGGAACAAAAAAAGGATATAAAGCCTCAATAGTGTGAATAATGTTTCCTCTGTACTCCATAATCATCCTAATTATAACATATATTTTGCATATGTTCAGTCAGTCAGGTGGATACTCGTGTTCCATCACAGTAGGATGAGCCAGAAAAAGTACCCAGTCATGCATCAGCTACCTTTTCTGTCTTTTCTTTAAAGCTGGAAATTTCATATTCAATAACTGCTGTGACAATATGAAAGCTGCAAAATCAAGTGCTTAAGCCAGAAATACCCACAGTTGTTCTAACAACATTAACATCACTAAGTATATGATGTGCAGGCAAAATATTTCTATTCTCCTTTCTCTCATTAAGACTGGGATCACAACAAACTTATCAGAACGGTCCTACAAGTATCAGGAAGGAATGACAATTACCACCATTTCTCTGATGATCTTCAATTGCTCTGGTAGGAGTAAGAAGGAACTTCCTCCTCTTTCCCCAGGGAGGCACTTAACCTGCTCCCAGGCTTGGTCAGCTCTGCTTGCCTCCCTGCCTGTTTTGCCAGGTGAGATAAGGTGTCACCAAGCAGAAAGGAGAGGCAAGTGAAGGCAGGACTAAATTCCATAGACTATAAAAAAAAAGTCCTTGTCCCTATTAATTTCTTGAATGACTACTCATGGAAAAATATAAATAGCTGCCAAATTAACCAAAATACTGACACCTGGATGCTCGCCTTTCCCCAGTGGTGGAGCAGAAGCCAAGGATTCCATCACACTTGGCAGTACACTGCCATAGGTACCAACTACATGGATTTCTATTGAGTACAAAACCTACAAGTGGCTGCGCTATGTCTGACTAAAGCTTGTTTTAGCCCAGTTTTCCCTGGTGACTGGGAACTGTTTCTGAACCCAGAGACTTCACATGTCTGGGAGAACCCACATTTTTGACAGTTTGACCCTCACATTCTTTCCCTTGTCTTGTCCTCTCCTCCCATCATACAACTATTTTTCATTTTTGTTTCACTGTACCCCTTTCCTTCATCAGGCCAGTTGTGGGGCTTTGTCAGTGATGCCTAAGAAAAAATAAATACTGGGAAAAATATATACAATGCCTGCTCAAAGTATTTCTTCAGTCTCTAACCAGTCTTACTGCCCAATGACTTCTAGAGTTAGATGTGGTTTCTGGATGTAGTCTTGATGCTGTGAAATACAGAGGCTGCACAACAAGGTCAAATTGCAGCTCCAGTTCTGTACCTTCAGCACTGACTCACCCACTGACCAGTTTCTCAGCCTCATAATTGCACTATTGATATTTTCAAACACTCATGTCTTATTTTTCATTTTTTGCATTTGTACCTATTACAACTGTTTAAGTGACGACAGGTCACTTCTTTTCTACAGTAGGTAAAAATTACATCATCATTTGCAGAAAATCAGTGGCATTGCTGTTTTTGCCTCTTAAAAGCATTACAAGGTTTCCACTCACTAAGAGCAAGAAGAGGTTAAGAAAATTATCTTCCTCCCCCACTCCTCATTAGTATACAAGCAGAATAAGGGCAGGCAACAAAAAATACAATTTAATAAGAGCAGTGTCTAATCCATTCATTTATTTGTGTAGAAGGGTCACGTTGCCCTAATGCTATTGACTGATAAATCAGGATTGGGGATGAAGAGCACAAGTTCACTTGAGTCTGTGACAAAATAAATACTATTTTCCTAGGCTAGATCATCTTTGCAAAATAACTATTACATAAACCTAACATTGTCTGCTGCCCTGCAACACAGGGTAGATTGAAAAGGAAAGTGACTACTAGTTAAAAAATGAAGGAATCCTTACATGAAGAAAGAGGCTTGCATAATTTACTGTGTTGAAACAAAATCAATAAGTACGGTACAAGGAATTTAGGATCAGAAAAAATAACATTTTGGGATTTATTTACATTTGAAATAGACATTCTGTAACTCGTATGTATTGGTATATCACAGAGAACATTGTCTCAAAACACTGCCTCTGTAAATCACCATCATTCCCAAAAAATTGCCAGAAAACAAGCAGTATGGCAAGGACTGGGGAAGGTAGGAGGAAGATGTATGATGACACCTGAGGAACACAGATGAGCAACCACTCTGAAAAAGCAACTGCAGTTGCCTTTCTTTCTGAAATTGCGTAATACTCTGTAGAACTAGACAGTTGATTTCTCTTCCCAAAAATGTTTGTAGTAGGAGTACCACACACAGCTAATGCAACAGTCTCCCAGGAAGCTGTTTCTATCTGTGCTGTTCAAAGCTGGTACAATAATTATAGCTGTAAACAGCAGCTACTCATTTAAAACACCATTACAACATGATGATATGCAAGCTCAACATGCTAGGATTTGAAAACCAAGTTGTTAGAAGATGACTCCTATAAACTGAGTCATTCTGAATGTCTGTAAGCTTCTCCTGATAATGCTAAAAATGACAATACTGCCTTGTTCACTGGCGGTGTGACTTTGGGAGACATAACCTTGGTTTACACACAGTTCATGAAAGCCATCATCTTTCTGGGCATTAAAGAGGTATTCCACTAGTCCCACCCCAAGCATTATTTCATTTTTGTGAAAAGCTAGATCTCTACTCTCTTCCAGGATACATCTTTTTTTTTTCCTTTTACACCACCAGACTTTCAGGGACAGCTTTGCTCCAGGTACAGAAAGCCTGCTCTAACCGAAGCACAAGGTCTCACTGCTCACAGCTCCTGAAGAGAGATTTGGCATCCTGTGTCGGGGCATGGCACTTTACCAGCAACAGAAACATATCAAGGTGATGAGAATCCAGATTTAAAAACCCAAGGCTGCTTGCTGGGGAAATGCCCCAGGAAGATGAAGCTCCAAGGGGCTTGCTAGAGTCTGGAGTCTGATGTTCAGGGAAGTCTGGAGTGCTGGACTCCCCCAGCTGTGAGAATGGGGAGGGAGAAGTGTGGTGAGAGAGCCTATGAGCACTACGAGGTGAAGAGAAAGGGACGCAGTGTCATTCACTGTCAGCTGAGGGTCATGGTTTTGTGATGAAGACAGATGCCCACACCGTGCAACACTGAGGTTATACAACATCAGTAATGTCTAATAATCCTGAAATTAATAAATAAATAATGGGTGAAAAATCTTAAAAAATTCTTTTTTTGCTTTTCATATGCCACCTTTTAAAGAGGCAATTTTATTTATTATAGCAGAAGTCAGAGGAATTAACTTTTAAAAAAAAACTGTTAATAGCAAATTTCAAGCTACAAATCTCCTGCTGCAGCTCCACAGAAAGCTATTTGGTTAGCTCCTAGGAGATTCCTGATTTTGTACCATAGTGAAAAGATAAAGTGAAAAAAAAAACAGGTCAGAGGTGGATACAGACTCTCTCAATCAGGAAGAAAAAATAAGCAAACAAACTAGCAATGAACAGGCTAAGCATGAAAAAATGTAAACAGAACAAGCAACTGTAACACCAAAGCCGGTCATTTATTGCCTCTCTACTATTAAATAAGGCCTTTGGCAAGTATTAGGGATAAAGCAGTACATTTTCTCAGTACTGAAACTGGTAGTCTCAGAGGAGACAAATTAAAGGTCCTGCCAGCCAGGTTGATAAGAATCAGCTAAAGAGAGGAAAAGGTACTCTTGAGGTTAGAAGTCTTATCAATACTAACATTATCTAAGGCCTGCAGCACTGCCAGGTCTTATGACATTTCCAACACTTTTTCTAAAAAGAATAGCAAATAAAGTTCTTTCCCAACAGAACCGAAATCTAACATGTAGGCTATCTTACGCCTTCCATATGACGACAAAAGTCCACTTCTGTAACTTTTCTGCCACGTCAAGATTATGATTTCTGGGTTTGCCCACAGAGTTCCCTCATTTTATTCACTTTGAAACTGACTCCTGCAAGTCTTACATGTCAGTCTTGTACTGGCCAAGACAGAAAACATTTGATTTTCCTCTGCCCCTTTGATCCATCATTCAAGGCTCTGAATTCACAATACTCCAAAAATCTGAACCCATCAAATGCGATCAAACCCATCAAACGCTGGTAGGTGGGTGAACTGCAACAATCAGCAAAATACCTCACAGAAGACAAACACAATTTGTGAAGTCATGATCTGCAGTGCTCGGCATGGCTAAGATTCCTGGGATTCCTCAAGTCATAAGGAAAACCAAGAACTCTGGTACAAGCCAAAAGCACACTTCTGTTTATTCACTACTTCTACAAGCTGCACATGGACATCATAAAAGGACAAAATATGGTCATGGGATTAATTCCCCTTGTTTTGTATCAAGTTCTGTTCTCAGGAGAGAACCCGTATGATAATAAGAACAGTGTTGTTTGCTCAGACATACATGTTAGACTATTCATACAATATCCTAAAATAAATAGCCACACTCTAAGGGCACCAAGGACATTTACACAAATTCTCAAGAAAATTCACTTAATGGTGGCCTACATTAAATCCATATCCTTTTGCTATTGTACCACTGCACCTTCCCTGTTCTTCCACAATATTCATTATAACCAGTACCACAGGCCTTGACTACATATAGCTTAAAGCAAAAATCATTGCTTTGTGTGTTTCAACAGCTACCAATGAAGTCTCACACTGATTACGGCTTCTGGAAAGCCACTGGGAAACTTGTATTTTAAGCTGTGTTGTATTTATCTGCCAACAAACCCAGTTATATCTCCAAGACAAAAACTGTTTCTGTGTCTTGAACATGGCAGAATCTGCATCTAAATGATCTTCAAAACTTAGCTGCAAGCTAGTATTTAAATTAAAAGTTACTGTTTTATTCCTCCTGACAATCATTTTTCACTTAGAGTTTTGCTTTTGGAGTTTAACTAATATATGTTAATTATACCATCCCATGTTATACCATAAGACTAAATTAAAAGTTACTGTTTTATTCCTCCTGACAATCATTTTTCAGTTAGAGTTTTGCTTTTGGAGTTCAACTAATATAGGTTCATTGCTTGAAAGAAGATAAAATCAAATGTGCGTTTAGCAGCTTTATACCATCCCATGTTATACCGTAAGAAGTCTCTGTCTTTACCAAAAAATGGCTGATTTTATCACATGGAGGTCAGTGGTTATCATCACATTTACAATGAGTTTCAAATGTTCCAACATATGTATAATCAACATGTGAATCCTTTTTTTTTACTATAATATCAAGAAATTAAGGAAGTGGTATCTACAAACAGTTTGAGTGTTGTATACTTGTGTCTGCAGTCACATTTGGGAACATTTTAATACTAATTTCACCCTATATTGTCTGTCTACATGCTCAAAGCTTGGGCAACATTAAATACTCAGTTGCTGCCCCTGCAGCTTCCACATAAAGCACTTCCACAAGGACTGCACCTAACTGAATTTGCTCTTACATGAGAATGCATTTCTTTACTGTATCATACTCAGCAGACTACACAGGCTCACAGCAGCAGCTTCTGAGTATTTTTATTGGGGGGGGAGCAGGTCACACTTTATACTGGCACAAATGCTTGGTTTTCACAGCTTCTGTCACCACTGACAGCACTTTCAGGTAGGTGCAAGCGATGTCATAAACAAACAAGAGCCACATACACATATTTGGATTTAAATCGCTTGCTCATCCTTATATAGGACCAAGTAAAGCCAATCCTCATTTCTCTTTTCCTGTAGCTTAGTGTATCATTTGCTCCTTTCACTTTTAGCATAAACCAGCCTTCAGGCACTAAACAACACTAGTTGAATCACCAAGCACTGTTTATCACAAGCTCTAAACAAATAGATTTCTGTATGGAAAAACTGATCTAAAATGATAAAATGCAAAAGGAACTCAAATTTAATTTAAGGAAACTTGTCTCACATATGTCTTGATTCCTGAATATTTTGCTGTTAACATCATTCGAGATATTATGGATACTAAAGATTTTACATGGGCTCAAACAACAGTGACACTTCATAGAAGAAAAATCCATGAGGTTCCTGTTAGGTAAAATACCATAACTTCTGTTTCTGGAACTCCCTGAGCGGTGAATCACTAACGGCTGGAAGAAGCTGGAACAGGTTGCCCAGAGAGGAGGAAGGTGCTCATCTCTGCAAACCTTCAAGATTAGGTTGGACAGAGATCTGAGCAACCTGTTTTAGCTGGAGATGTTCCTGCTCATTGCAGGGGTGCTGGACTAAGTGAGCTTTAAAGGTCCTTTTCAAACCAAACTGTTCTAGGATTCCATGAGAAGTATCCTGGGGAGGTACCATTATGCTCCTACACTGCTCTTACTCTCATCCCAAGGTATGTGCTGCTGACCACCACTGAGGACAGCACACCAGCCAGATCAACTTTGGTGTGATCCAGTATCACTCACAGTCTCTCTCAAACAGCATCATGTAGAGTAGCAACACTGTCACGGCCTTTCTAGGTGGTTTACAACTATCCCAACAACAAATGTGATTAAAGATATCATACATAATACTAAGGATTTACGACATAAATTCTAAAGTTTGACAGCACCTTGCCAATGTAATCATCTTTTAAGGATGTAAATCAAATGGTTTTGGAATGCCATATCTCATTTACTTTCTTTACTTACTATGAAAAACTTTACATATTTTAATTCAGTAAGACCCAAAAGGATTTTGTTATGCTAACATGCTAAATAAAAACATAAAAGACATCATCTTTGCCTCAAAAGTACTTGATGTAGGCCAAGAAACAGTAGATTAACAGAAAAAATTAAATACTAAATATCCTGAATTACCTGAGAGGTAGTTTGGAAAAGGCCATCTGAGTTCCATAATGATTTTGAGAAAAAAGTGAATAAGCAAAGTGTAACTGATGGCTGAGAGACCTCCTTTACATGCCCCAGGGTAAGCAACTACCATCACTCAGAGTGAATCCCTACCCAGTTTGATTCCATTAAATGGGCTTAGAACTTATCCTGTCAGCATATTTAAACAGCTCACACCACAGTAATTCATTATTCTGGCTGAAGCAAAAATACAAACAACTAAACACGTGGCCATCTTACACAACATTCACAGAACACAGAAGAGACACCAAGTGAACAGCAGACAATTCAACCATTCAAACACAAACCGAAACAAAACAAAACCAAGAGTGCACCCTTACAACTACAAAACCAACTAAATGGAAGTATAGGAATTCTGATTCATTTTAGCAGCTAAAATCTCAATATCTGATTTACATGAGACACTGCATAGCAGTGAATCTCTTGTAGTGGTATAAAATACCAATCTCTAGGAATTATCCCTTCTTATCTTAAAACTGCACCACGATTCACACAGAATCAGTGAACAGGTTTTACCAATTAAATAAGAAGAATTGCAAGCTGTAAAACACACCCTGTACAGACTTGCATTCAGTACAAGTCTGCAGACCATAACATTCCTAACGTCAGTCTTCTGACATGCTTAGGCCAGAGTAATAGAAGGAATCTCCATTTTAGAAAAAATTCCCTGCTACAGAAAATAAAACCCAAACCCTACCTCTAGCCAGACACAAACTACACACTTCTGACAGTATTTGATGCTGAAAAGCAATTCAAAGAAGTCAGATACTAGAACAAGCAGACATCTCCATGTTTAAGGGTCCAAGAAGTACTTTCAAGAAGACATTTTAAACACCCACTAGCATTAGACTTTTGTTTAGGAAATGCTTTTAAGAAAAGTAGGAGTTTGAAACTCTTTCACATCTTTCACATGAGCCATCTCCTATCTGTGCCATTACCACTTAACAAGTGCACTCCAGTCCCAGTACTATTTAAATCATGTGCACCAGAGATAATACTACTTTTTATGGACTATTTTTATGACTGCTTAGTTTATGTAATTGGAATCAAATAACAAAAGATATGGAAATGTGTCACAAACTTTCCAACCAAAAGAAAAGAATTCAAACTAAAGGTAGACAAACAATAAATTGAAACAAACAAACAAAAAAAAGTTGAGAAACAAATAAAAACTCTAAAACAACAGTGCAAAGAACATTACATTTCTAAAGCTCTCCTTCATCATTTTATTCCCCTTCTTTTAAATAAAAACTATTAATAATTTAAACATTTGGGCAGAGCAGATAAACAGTTATGAAGTTATTTTTTAATGTTATGACATTCTACAAAATATTAAAAAAGACACTTTTTTAAATTTACCAATTTCTTAATATGCAAAACTGAAAATGTGCAGTAATAAGTAATTTCTTATGTGTTTCAAAGGAAATGTCTGTACTTACCAGCACTGCCGCTTTCTGATTTTTCTTCTGATTGATTTTCTGAGAAAAAAAAAAAAGCAAACAGAAAAGTAATCATAATGTTTCCATGTTGATTATTGGAAATTACATCCAACAACTGGGATGCAAAGTAAAGAATGATAAATTATGACAAAATCAAAATCACTGGATTTTATTAATGCTTATAAATACACCTTCTGAGGAATAATTTGCTACCAGGAGCAACAAAAGAAAAAGTACTTTAGTGCCCAAACTTACAACTTAAATGAGGAAACTCTATTGCACCTCTGACTGAGCTCTGCGAGAACAAAGTTACATGTTTATACAAAATCAGTAGCAGGATTATGCTCAAGAAATGAACATTATTCATTTATCTCACTGGTTAGCCTAGACAAACATTTTTGTATATTACAAAAATAATCAGGGTTCTGCAAGAGAACGTATTTAATTGGCATTTTGTAATTTTTTGATCTTGATCAACCTCTTCTCTACCCTTTTTACAGGCCATGGAAGAATTTATTTCTTCAAGATTTTCCTCTCTGATTATTTGTCCTACAATGATACTATAGCCCATTGGTATTTTTTCTCAAGTATTTGTACTTGTCAAGTACAACAAATAATCAGAAACACCTCCTGTTCCATGTAGCAGAGAATCATATGTATGAAACAGACACAGTGTTGCAAATTGACTTGCTAAAAAATTATCACTGGTGAATGGCAGAGTCAGAATCAGAAGCAGCTTTCTGCAAGGAATTCCAATCCCACATTTCAAGGAATGGCTGCCAGTATAACTCAGTTATAACCCCTACCTGAGTTATAACCCTTACCAAGTCCTGTATGATTAAACCTCTCCATTAATTTGTCAGTATTATATTTGACTGCTCCTCCTATATTTCTCTTTTTATGCATCCTCTGATGCAGAGAACAAAAAGAACATTTTCACTCCCCTGAAACACAGAAGTGGTAAAACATACTTGTCCTTTGCTTTCAACTCAGGCAAGTTACAGCTGTCATTACAGGCTATTTACTTACAGGCAAGAGTGAATTACTGCTCTAACTCAGAGAGTAATTTTCAAGTTCAGTTAGGTTGAAAATTTCTGCCATTTACAGGCTGGGTATTAAAAGAACTGAAAACATGAAATATTTTAGAAAATCTTTTTCTTGCCACTGATTCTTGCTGGCTTTGAAGGCTTCTGCCCCTCTTTTCTCATTGAGATGGCTTGAGAGCCTGAGGACTAAATGCAAACATAAAAACCAGTATCTTAGAGCGCCTTCTTTCTTTACACCAGGTGGCTGTCATTAGTCTCAGCAGCTGAAGGCACCTGCTTTCTCTATGAGAAACAATCATTATATGGCCCCTTCCCAGCCATGAGTACTCACAAAGTGAGTAAAGATCCCTGCCAACTTTCAGACGTACATCCAGGATAGCCTGTTCACAGAAAATCAGGTATTTTCTCCTTGATGTAATTTTTTGTGCATATTTGGCACATTTACAGCATGACATAAAACAATTGTAGTTTAACAAAGGAAACATTCAGTACACACACAAGAAGCAGAGAGGATGAAATGAAGAACATACAAACATACAAAGATACAAACACCTGTCTGAACTGAGAAGCGAGATGGAACTGGATTTAAAGCTGTTCAATTTCAATTCAGTTTCAATAGAAGACCAGAGCTACCTCTCCAAATCTATTGCCAAAGACATCACACTTGAACATTGCTAAGAGCATCTCTGATTCAAATAACAATAAATGTACTTCACGTCTACAGGGAAAGTGTGTGTGTTTGTATCTGCCCTTAACAGCAGAGACAAAAAAACAGACAAAATTCAAGTCTTGCAAAAAAGTGGCATTTTTCTTCCTCATCATTAGACAACTCAGTTTTGTTATGATTAGGTCACAAGTTCTGCTTTAAAAATCTTCTCAGCATTAATATAATGAAGAAGGTAAAGGAAGTTTACTGAAGTCTATATGTCTACTGAATATATCTCATTAATGCAGACTACAGCTGCTCAGCCTCCTCTACAACATGCAGGAGCTGACAAATGTCAACAGACTGGGATTGGTAAAAGTTGGGGTTTTTTGATGTTAGTGGGTTTTTTGCTGTCATTGTGGTAGTGGGTGGTGGCAGGGTGTTGGTTTTTTACACATACATCAGTGAGACTGGAAACAAAAGGTATTTTAAATCAATTAAGTTTGCAAAAAGACTACTCCCATCACACAGAGCCCATTCTAACAGACCATATATTTTGAGTTACACCCTCAATTGTTTAAATTTGTACAGGAATTCACAGTCTATAGTTTTAATAACAGCAATGAAAATAAAATTAGCTTATCCCTGCCAGCCAACTGAACCTGCTTACAGTACTTTTTAAACTCTCCAACAAGCATAAGTAATTAAATAAATATAATTTCCATTTTTTTTTTGAGATGGAGAAGGGGTATGATGTAAGCAACTGCAATTGTTTTCTAAATGGACTGTATGTCTCAATAATACACACAAAATTTTGAGCCATCAAAATGATGTCTGTAATTAAACTAGCTTGAGCTTCAAATTCTCTCTTTCTGATCAAGGGTTTTATCTTTATGATTCTCAAAAATATTTGGAAATTTGCATAAATGCCATAGATTTGAAAGGCTGCTGTTGCTTCTAGTACTTTGATCATGAGGCTGCTGATAGGTTTTCTGCTTCTGCTAACAGTCCAGAAAAGACTGAAGTACAAAACAGAACAAAGAAGCATTAGGTTAGATCCCAAAATCTTCTGGAGACTGAATATGTGGTTAAGTGACAGCCTGAACAGAAACAATTGGAAAGTACTGTTAACGTAGACAGGTACACATCAAAACTCCTCATCAGGCTGCCCTAAAATGGCAGAACAATGAGGGTGTTTTTTTCCTAAATAACAGTTTAATGAGGAATTTCAGAATTCAGACACTTATCTAATAGAATTTGAAACAGTATTACAAGGCATCAAGATTCTGAGCACACTGTATTTTACTGAGAATAATTAAGTGTAATTAAAGTAGTAATTGCTTTAATGAAAGGTTTTTATTAGAGTTTGTTCCCTTCACATTTCTTTAATGGCTGGACATAGCTGATATTTAAAAATACATATATACAAAATACAGAATAAAAACCTCTGAATATTCATTTTCACTGGAATACAATTGCAAATTGTATGCTATATGGTAGGTGTGATTCTTGTACAAATTCAGAAAAGGTCCTTTCATACCTGAGAAGCTTTTGTGTAAAGGAAAAAACCCCAACAATTCAAAACAATGGGAGAATTTTCAAGAAATGTGGGAATAAAGGAGCTGTTCTTGGGTGCATAGGCAGAGTTATGTGTATTATTGAACAAGAACACAAAAAATAATTGAGTGTCACTAACTGAATTTCTGAAAGAGAGAAGGCTCAGGAACTGAAGAAAAACAAAATACTAAAAGCCAGCAATGTTCTGTGAAGCATGAAACAGTGGGACAATCCATGCATGAATGCTGCTCAGAAGCAAAGCTCTGATATGTGTTCTGTCAATGGAATTCTCTGAACACTTTTTACTTTCAGTAAGATAGAAAGAGCATGAAAGAATTTAAATATGCAAAAATAGGCATTACGGCTATCCCACTTGTGAAGGGGGAGTTGTGAAGATATATTCAAAATTTAAATAAAGTGAATCATCTCATCCTACTTTACAGAAATATCTTACACTTTAGCTGTGTCTACAGTGTAAAATCTTCTCCTCCACCCATCAGTCCTTTACAGTCTGGGATGCAATTGCCTGCCAAGGTCTGCGTTTTCAAAAGTCATATTAGTAGCACATTTTTCCAAAAACCAGTTCAATAAGAAACTTTTACCATTATCTCTAACAAAGCTGCAATTTTATTTATATTAAGATCCAGCAAACCTAAACTATGTGCTGGCAGAAAAATTAAACAATGGGCAATTAAAGCAGTAAGGAAAGTAATGTATAATCATAATCAGAAAAGTTTGCACTTAAATGTTTAACAAAAGTGTGTCACCATTCCTTCAATGAAGGAAAAAAATGTTAAATTAGAGTGTTATCTTATGCTAGGGTGTGTGCCACTGGGAAGTGCAGAAAACTATTTTAACCAAATATCCCCTATGTATCAGGCTCATGAACTGCCCCTAGATAGTTTCTAGCTATATGCACGTATGAAGAATTAATTTTGTTCAATAAGAAATTAAAATATATGCAAAATCTTCAGTTTTTCACCCGCCAAAAACCACAGCTATGATAGCTGATGACAAAGATGAGATAAAACGACTGGAAGCACAAATAGCATTGTAGCATAGCAACTGTTGATGTACATATGGTGATGTTTATGGAACAGAATGTAGTTCATATTTAATGCAGAAATAACACCAAAACCAGCCTAGACAGCAAGACCTAGACAGCAAGAGACAAGTGTGCTTTGGATCCCTCTGCAGACATGACAGAAGCCATGCTTCCCACCAGCTTTGCTCAAGAACGCCACCACAGGCCTCAGTGATGGAGACAATGCAATGTCCACACTTGCAACAGCCTTGCAAAGGAACTAGGGAGATACTTTGCAACTACCACCTTCAGAGTACTCAGCACTATTCACTGGGACTATTTCAAATTACAGAAGAAGTAAAAGAAAAGAAAATAAATGGGAGAAATCCCAGAGCTAATCCAAGCAGAGGACACAGCACATGTGAAAGCCAGCCCAGGACAGATTTTTAACAGTATTTGGGATGGGAGCCACTTTACCAAGCTTCCTATTAGCTCAGATACACACTGCAGAAGAGCAAGAAACTACTATTCATTACATTTTGGACACAATAAATTGTAACTTAGGAGAGCCTACTGCTGTCCATTAAGAAATACGGGACCACCAGAGATGCAGACATTTACAAGGAAAGAACTGAAGGATTTCTTCCAACACTACAAGTAGGAGAAGCATAGTTCAGTTAAAAACAAAACCCACAGAAAATCCATTCAGAAGACTAGAAATTACATCATGCAGAAAGTATTAAATTACTTGTCACATTTGATCTTTTTTGCTTGCTCTAAATGACCTGGTGAGTCAATGTGAAGTGCTGAATTATCCAGAATATATAAACTGCCTACAGCATCTTCCAAGATCACAGCATATTTCAGAAAAGCCATCTAAAAAGACAGTCCCTCCAATGTAAGGATCCCAGGGTTAAAGGACTACACAGAGAATAGATCTTAGGATATTCAGTGCACCCAAAAAAACAGTGGAGGGGCGAAAAAATCACAAACCCACAATCACAAAAAACCACTCTACCTTGTACAAAACAAACCCAACTGCTTTAAGCCATTTGCTCTAGTCGATTTAAGTCAGTCCTCAGTAAGGGTACTGCCTGAAGGCAATAATGCATGAAGCACTTTTTTTATTCATATTTCATTGCCTAATTCCTCATTTGCGCCCTTCTAGATGACATCTGCAGTTCCATGACAGATTAATCTTTGGCCCATGGTTCAAACTTGTGTTACTCACACTGATGCTTGTGTTACATGGTGCAGATAAAAAAAAAGAAAAAGGACAAGATGCTTTTCAGAAAAAAATATGCTAATTATAATATGAAGACTCATAATGACCTGTGAACCTAGGAATGAACGAAAAAGAAAAAGGACAAGATGCTTTTCAGAAAAAAATATGCTAATTATGACGACTCATCATGATCTGTGAACCTAGGAATGATTTCAATTTCTTATTATTGCCTTACTGTGGATCAACTGATGTGCAAAGGTATGTAAGTTCTTACTGAGTGTTTTTTCATGGTCAAAATAGTGGGTTTCATGGGGATTTTCTGGCATCCAATACAGCAGCAGCCTTTCTTTCAGTTGAGACATCTGTACAGTCCACCCTTCAGACACCTGTTTTCCCACTAGCCATAATTCACTTTGAAATTTGTTGAAAATGGACATGGAGCTCAAAACGTGCCTACACATTTAAGCACATGAGTGTAACCTCAGAAACATGCTGCCTAAGGAATCTGACTGGAATTTGGAATATTTGTGTCATGTTCATTTTTCAAAGCAAAAAAAAATTCAAGCAAGAAATGCACAATAAAGTACATTTTTGACTGTACTGTCACTGTACCAACTTAAACGCAATATCTGACCTGTGAACCTAGGAATGAACGGATTTCAATTTCTTATTATTGCCTTACTGTGGATCAACTGATGTGCAAAGGTATGTAAGTTCTTACTGAGTGTTTTTTCATGGTCAATATAGTGGGTTTCTCCATGGGGATTTTCTGGCATCCAATACAGCAGCAGCCTTTCTTTCAGTTGAGACATCTGTACAGTCCACCCTTCAGACACCTGTTTTCCCACTAGCCATAATTCACTTTGAAATTTGTTGAAAATGGACATGGAGCTCAAAACGTGCCTACACATTTAAGCACATGAGTGTAACCTCAGAAACATGGTGCCTAAAGAATCTGACTGGAATTTGGAATATTTGTGTCATGTTCATTTTTCAAAGCAAAAAAAATTCAAGCAAGAAATGCACAATAAAGTACAGTTTTGACTGTACTGTCACTGTACCAACTTAAACGCAATATCTAAAGATTTCAGCCATTTTGCATTTAAGTCTGCTTCAGGAAAACTCACTGACTGCAAGTTATGCTTGCTAATATCAAGCAAAAACAATTTTGACAGGGTCCATGCTTATTTAGTACTTCATCCCAATAATTTCTCATGTAACTAACCACACTTTGCTCCCAGTTAAAATAATAACTTCTATTCCGTAAATCCACAGTCCTCAAATAACTGTCTCTTAATTTCTCATGTAACTAACCACCCTTTGCTCCCAGTTAAAATAATAACTTCTATTCAGTAATCCATGGTCCTCAAATAACTTTCTCAAGTTGCTGGGAAATGCAAAATTTTAAATTGATTACATAAAAATGATGAACAGAGGAAAAATCATCATTCTTATGAAATTATATGCACAGCAGAGACCAATTCAAGGAGAAAAAACCAAATACTGGTTCATACAAAA
Source organism: Passer montanus (assembly GCF_014805655.1). Taxonomy (NCBI): domain Eukaryota; kingdom Metazoa; phylum Chordata; class Aves; order Passeriformes; family Passeridae; genus Passer; species Passer montanus. The sequence goes on along the minus strand of NW_024368374.1, from coordinate 5,775,979 downwards.
CACACATAGGAACACAAAACCATGTTTTTTCAGTCAAAACCCTAAAGGAGAACGTACACAATGTACTGCACTCTATTGCATTCCACGTTCCCCCTGCTCTCTCCAGCAGACTCAGAGCTGAAACGTACATGATAATCCCAGAGAACTTCAATCAGTTGCTCGAGCACACCAAGTAAACAGAGAGACACAAAAAATTACAACAGTGTTATCTACACAGAAAAAAACAAAACAGCAAAAATCTGAATTAGGAGTCTTCTGTCTTTTACAGCACTGAGTTTATTGAAAGCAGACATACCAGTAAAGTCATAACAACCTTAAATCTAACTTACCTACTGAAGTTTCTGTGAACACTGTTAAGGTCTGTCCTCCCACACTTTGCAGAAGAAATGGATGTTCCCTTGGTGCACTGACTGAAGCAGGCTTTCCTCCAATATCACTGATGCTTGCAAGCTCTTCATTCAAAGTAAATGACACCTAACAGTCACAATTGCCACAGTGTTACCAAACAGACTCCATTACACTGTTTCCCGGGTTATGGGGAAACAAAAAGAGAAAACACAAGTAGTATAGCATATTTCTATTTCAAAAATAAAGGGTGATGTAAGAGTCCTTCCACACTGATCTCTTGTTGAAATACAGAATTCAAAGCTTTCATGTACTTAATAAAATTTACTCAGCTTTCAAAAAGTTGTAAATTGCCTCCTCCTGAAGTCAGAGAACAACTTGATTTTACTTGTTAAAATATATGGTATAATAGGTTTTCAGCCATTGCTCAGTATGAGTGCTAAAAAATGTTTTGCACAGCCAGCTGAGCTCCAGGAAAAGTGCTGAAGTGCCACAACAAGTGTTACTAGCCTAGGACTCTGGAACTGCAGACAGCCCAGAAGAGGTCTAAACACAGCTCCCTTGCTATGTTCACAGTGTACACTCAAAAGAGAAGCTAAGGAAGCTTGAAGAGGGATACTTCACACCAGCACCACGTGCTTTTCCTGTGCATCCTCCTCAGCCTTTTGTACTAACACATCTCAAAGTGTCTGAAGAGAAGGTAAACAAAGTGAGGGAACAGAGAGACCTGACGCAAGTCCCACGGGCATCTATGGGCAGAGCTACTAACAGAATTCTCTCCTGATTCTGTGGTATATCACTTCGCTAGAGGTATAACAAAAAATATGTGACATTAGAAGCCAGCACGTTCTAAACGGTTTTTAGAATTCAAAACATAAACTTTAGCAATTACTTACTTCGGTTCTTCCTTGATTTCTGAAAAAGAAAACATTTAATACTTACTAAATATATATTAAAAAATATTTAACAACATTTCCATAGCCTAATTCCTCAATTTTAGCTTTCCTGATAAAAAAGCAAATTCAAATTCTAGTTTTGTTATTCATCTTCACTCCTGAGCTATTCAATATTTTGTTATGCTATGCCCAAGAATAAATGGGAAAAGTCAGCATGAAGAGAGAACAGAAGCAGCAAAATAACACATGTAAATAAAAGCAAATTCTGCAATTAGGTTTTCTTAAACCTAGGAAATCAAACTTCATGTAATGCTACAGAGGGACTCCCCAGTATAATTTTGTAAAATTTATATTCCTAATCACTACACAAGCAAACACTGTTCATGTATCAGAGAAATATGCACACTGTTGGCAAGAAAGTGGATTATGTCTTAGAACAGGTGCAACATATTCTTATTTTACACAGGTAACTTCTAAGAAATGTAACCAGTAAATGCAGAATAAAGGCTTACTTGACAATCCTTAGTTTTCCCACTTCACCTCTTCCTGAAGCTTTACTCCATTGTTGTGACAAGTATTTGGGGACCTAAGAGAAGAAAACAGATTTCAAGAAAAACAGATTTTAAAATTCTATACAAACTGTGTATGGGTAAATACTTTAAATGCTTTTACCCTGACCACTTCAGAATAAAGTATGAGCTAAATATAGTAGACAATAGAGAGCCATGGATGATTTTGGGTGGCAGGGGCCTTAACAGACATCTAGTCCAAACTCCCTGCAATGAGCAAGGACATCTGCAACTTGATTGGTTTGCTCAGAGTTCTATCCAACCTGACCTTGAATGCTTCCAGGGATGCCACAACCACAACTTGACTGGGCAACCTCATACCTAGTGTATATCCTCCTTCCTTTCACTTAAAACCATTACTCCTTGTCCAGCTGCTACAGGCGCTACTAAAAAGTCTGTCCCCATCTCTATCATCAGCCCCTTTGAGGCTCTGGAAGACACCTGTAAGGTCTCCCTGGAGCCTTTTCCCCTCCAGGCTGAGCAGACCCAGCTCTCTCCATCTGTCCTCCCAGAAGAGGTGCTCCAGCTCTCTGATCATCTTTGTGGTCTCCTTAGCATTTTAGCTGTGCTGATTTTGTGTTTAGCAGGTGGAACAACCAAAGCAGCCCCCCAACCCATTTTCCAGAACAGCAGCACAAAGTAGTGATTAGTCCAGAGACAGGAACAAGACCAGCATAAATTGAGAATTAAAAGCTGCTGCAGTTCTGTTACCTCACCTACACACCAATTCCTGCAGTTGCAAAGCCTGTGGTATCTGCAGCATTGGGTGACCTTGGCTCAAAAAGGACAATGAAGGCCTCTGGCAAGCAGCACACTCCTCAGAACCTTACAGCCATGTTCTTTACCACCACAGCAAAGTTTGTCCTGGCTCACACAGTCCACAGCTACTGAAAACATCTGTGCCCACATAGAAAAAGTGTGAGGCACAGCCAGTAACAAAGAGAAATACACTAAGCTATGCCTGGGGCATTTTCTGTTTCAAGCAGCAAAGAAGCACTTTGAAGCCTAATTTTTGTCTTGCATAGAGTAAAACTAAGCCAAGCTGGGGAGAAAAAGAGCCTGTTCCAATAACTTGCTGACAAAGAACAACCTCCTAACTTCCTGAAGCTCAAATTAAATAAACACTAACTTTGCATTTATCAGTTCTTCAAGAACTCCAGGTCTTAGAACTCGTGCTTAGTTAGCACTTAGCTTTAGACTCACAGCACCCCATGAAGTACATGTAGAATAACTACAAAATCCAGATGCCTCCAACTGCTCAGACAAACTAAATGGTAGTCCAGATTCCCATAAAGTTCAGACAACTTTGGTCAAAAATACCACAAAAGCACAACAGAAAGCCATGAATTGACACAATCTATTGATGTATCTATTTCCAAACTGGTAACTTCCTACAGCAGATTCCATGCCACATCAGATACTGTTTTCTTCCTAAAGTCAATATAAATGTTATGACATGCTCCAGCTACTCAACAGAAGTATTATTACATGATTGCACCTCATCTCTGTTTATACTGCCAGATAATAAGGTGGATGCCCATTCAGTATGAGTGGACAAGGAGTGAAGGGCTCTTATGGTGTTAAAATCATTGACTTGCTATGTAATATATTCAGACTGGGAATTAAGTCAGATTAAGACGTTGCAGATCAATCATACTGCATGGGAAAGTCTTAAAGAGTGCATTTAATTATCTTTCTGCTGGCCTACCTGCAGTCAAGGGCCATGCAGAGAAAGACAAAGGGTTTTGAAGGGCTGTAATCAAAGGATTACTTCCAGCTATCCATAGGTACTTCGGATAAAACCGGGTGCTACTCACAAACCCACATGCTAATGACGTCAACAATCAGGAAAGACTAAATCAATCTTAAATGCCATAGATGTTATGAATAGAAAGTCTTTAGGTTGCAGAGTTAAAAAACAAGTCAGACCAGTTGCTGTAAGCTATTTTCACTCCTAAAGAAGAGTTCTTCAATTACCTGTTAATGGCTGGTGATTAACCATTGTCCCCCTGATGCTGGCCGCTTGCCAGGGAGGGACACGGGACAGACTCTCCAGGTACGAGGAAAATAGGAGTGACATCAGAGCCAGTATGCAGATGAGAAATGCATTGTGCCCTGAATTTTTACAATTTTCCCAGGAAAAACCCCTAAAATTACGAGCCAACAAGTGACCTAAGTGACGTCTAAGGATGGGAGCGTAGTCCCGTACCTGCTTGGATCCTTTTTGCTTCTCACCCTAACCTGAAAAGATGTTGATTAAAGAGACGCCCCAGGGTGTTAGACAAAAAACCAGGAATCTGCTACTCTCCCGTGAGGACCCAGCTCTGTCTGCAGAGCAGTGGACAAAGCTGCATCACCCTCCTTCTCCGTGCCACTCCTGGGAGCAATGGCGGTGTGGGCGCGACCCGTCGATTTCTCCCCACCTGAGCTGATTCTTCTTAATAAAGGCATTAAAAAGGAGAAAGATCTCCTGCCCATTTATTTCAATAGACGTCTTATTTTGCATCTTTCTTTTAACTTTAACATAATCATTATTGTGAAGAGTCAGGTTTCAAAGTCGTAACAATCCTTGAAAGAACACAGAAAACAACAGCAACCTGTTTTTACAGGGCAGAATTTTCACAGATCCCACAGGAGGATTTTGAAAACCACATATGCACAGAAAGAGCGACCTGTGGACAGAGTGCCTGCCCAACTGAAAGGCAGCTGAACGCAGCCTTTCAGGACAAGTGGCCTTTATTCTGGGAATTGTAGGTAAGGACACTCTTCTCTCCAAAAAAGAAAACATTGAGCTTAATCACTAGAACAAATCTGATGTACTAAGGAGCATCACTTAAAGCTGTTCTCCTCTTGCTACTCACACCACAGCACTGCCCAGGCTGCAGTACGGCAGGCACACTACAGGCAGTGCAGGACACGAGGGACCCTGCCCCACTCCTCTTTCAGCCTGGGCACAGCTTCCTAGCCCCCTTCAGAAGGGAGCACACGAGCAGCCCCTCTCTGTAACACACTACTTCCACTTTTCTGCAAGAAACTAAATTAGCTCTTTCTCTATATAGCAATACATACAACAGAAACTAAGGCTGATGTCAGATTCTATGTTTAAATTTTTCTTTGAACATAGAAAAAATAATTAAATAAAGATATCATCTTTCTAGCTATAGAACCATGCAGCAGATTAAATACAAAAACCTGACCAACACACTCAGAGAGAAAGAGATTAACATTCTAATGGCTAACACTAAATGGGTTTCGCTTTACCACAAGTACATAACCAAATACTCTCACTATTTCTCTACTTTAAAGAGGTAAAACACACTGAAAACACAGAAATAAAAATCTAGTGGCTTTCTGGATTTGTACTAAAGCAACTCACTCTCTTTATGCTACCTCCTTTTACTGCTCATGCTTCTAAAACACTCATCACTACATTTCTTTATTGCCTGTTAAGTAGTCTCTCTGGAACACTTCCTGTGCTAGCACAATGCATGCTAAAAGGAAATCAAATAAGCCAGTTTTTTTATTCCATCAGAGCTGAATGCTCTCTCCCTCAAAGGAAGGATAAATTCATCCTCGTTGTCTGGGCTAGTGAAGATGGAATACAGGTACTATGCACTGCCTTGCCACTGAGTTGGAAGTCCTCCTAACAGATGTGGCTGCTCCCAAGCTCAATTCCAAAAGAAATCAAAGAATAAAATCCTGCATACCCCATGTTATGGTCTATCAGTGTTAGCATCTTTTCAATATTTTTTACTAACATTACTATACAAGAAGACAGACGTAAGTTCAGAACACATGCATGAAGGACGACATCAACATTTACTTGGAAGAGTAATACTCCAGCTTTCCTTTCAGTCCTGTTTTCTCATTAAACAGAGTGGCACCAACTGTAAGAACAAATGTGCCTGAAAATTCCTTGCTTCAGGAAACATCACACTGTACCAGACTAAAGGACAAGCAAGTTCAGTGTCCTGTCTCCAAATGCAGCCATTGGCAGTCACTTCAGGAGGAACATACAAAGAAAATTTATTTCCCCAGTTGCTCTTCTAATTTCTAGGGTGTTTTAGCAGACATGGGGTTTGGCAGCATATTGCTTTTTAATCTCTCAATTCAATTTTCTTGCCTGAATTTGACTAATTGTGTCTGAGCTTCTGCAAAGTTTTGAAATTCAGAACTTCTAACTGCAAGAAGTTCCAAAATTTAACTACACATTGTGCACAACAGTACCTCCTTTGCTCATGCTGAGCCCCACCAATGAATTAATCTGACACACCTCTAATTCTAGGGTTTGATCCGATTCTTTCCTGTTCACCTTTGCCTATTCACTTCTTCCTTATCCATCCATGACATTGCTTCAGATATCTACAAGATTCCCAAGTTAATCCTCTTGCCAGGTAAAAGGTAACACTGCATTTAGGAGTTCCCTCCACAGCCATCATTCCCTGTTGCCAAGACCAGACCTGGTGCTCTCCTCTGGACTGTTCCCAGGTCCACTGTACACATTCCACAGCAGGGGGGATGAGACCATGGCTACACAGAGCATTCCAGATAGAGGCAACATGATGGCACAGTAATATTTTCTCTTTTCTGTGTCTTTTGTAATCATGTCCAATGTTGACTCTGCTCATTTGACATGTTCTTATAAATTTATCTCCAGGTACAGAAAAAACCACTCCTCCTGAATGAAAACAACCAGCAGAAACCCAACTGCTGCGTACATATAATTAGGATAGTCCTTCTCTATGCACACCAGATTAGATCTCTCAACTCTTAATTTCATCTGCCACTTTATCATCCTGTCACTCAGCATGTCATGATCCAGTTCTGCAGCTTTCTGCTGCCAGCATTCATTGACAGCACCCAGGAAGAGCTACTGCAATTAGAGCACTTGCACAGTGTTCATTGTGGTTTTGGGACACAGTACAGAAGAGGAAGCCAGATGCAGCAACCTGCCCACCAAAAATTATGCACAGCAAAGCAAATCTGAAATCCCCAGCCATTTTTAAGGGGCACAGTAAGAAGTTTTGGTAGCCGAAGCATGATGATGTTACACCCCTCTCACCACCCAGGACTAGTATTTGGTACCACCCTGCCCCTACAGGGTCTTTCAAGTTGATGGTCTGAACCTATTCCTAAAGGAGAAATGGGAGGAAGGAACTGCTCCTCCCGAGAGACAATAAATATAAGTCTAAAAAAACAGGAGCACACCAGAGGGGACTTGAAGCAGGCAGGGCACACACTCCCCCATCAGCTTCAAGTTCCTCTTTCTGAAACAATCCCTGGTATTGGCAGCAAAATGTCTTGACAGCAAAGTCACAGACTCCAGGGAACAGAGCAGCGCCAGCCTGTTAGCGGTAGCACCAGACTGGAGTGTGGCCCTGCACCAAACAGGTTTGGTTTGACACCCTCACTACCTTTTCACAGCCCTCCACTAGAGCTGTATTTCATTAGCACTAAAGGGAGCTGTAATGACAAGACACCAGTGTTTATTTTCCTTGTTGGATGTGCACAGTTTTTTAGTCAGGACGTGAATCTGGGCACACTCAAAACTTTTTCCAACTCTCAAAGTTTTGGGGAAATAAAAGTTACACCGTCATGTTTGCTGCTCCTCACAAACCACTAGCAAGGACAAGTTTATAGTGCGGGTGGTGAGACACTGGCACAGGCTGCCCAGAGAAGCTGTGGATGCCCCATCCATGTGGATGCCCCTGGAAATGTTCAAAGCCAGGCCGGATAAGGCCTTGAGCAACCTGGTCTAGCGGGAGATGTCCCTGCCCAGCGCAGGGGGGCTGGGACTGAATGATCTTTCAGGTTCATTGCAAGCCCCCAGCGTTCTGAGAGCTCCCCGGCAGCCCAGCTTTCCCTGCCGAGTCTCCTTTACTCAGCAGGCAGCGGGGCCCAGCCCCGCGCTGTCCCCGGGAAGGGGAACAGGCGCAGCGGCTGTCCCGGGCCACCGGGCGAGCCCGACGCGGGCAACCCCGGCCGCAACCGGGGCACGGCGGGGCGGCCACGAACGGAGGGACGCGGCTGCCACAGGCCGCGCTGGGCCGGGCCCGGGGCCGCGGCGGCGGCTCCTCACCTTCACCAGCCACATGCCCGTGTTCTGCTTGGCGCCGGTGAGGTCCAGCTCGCCCTTGTCGCTCATGGCGGGGCCGGGCCGGGCCGGGCCGGGCGGCGGACGAGACGAGCAGGCGGCGAGCGCGGCAGCGGCGCGCAGCCGGCACACGGCGGCCCGGGAGGGACAAACCTCCTCCGCTCGCACGGCACGGCGGGGCGGGCCCTCGTTGCGTCGGGGCCGCGGGTTCGGGTCCCCGCCCTGGCGTGGGAAGGGGCGGGAATCCGTGGTGGCCGCAGGAAGTCCCAGTGTCACAGGATATCCTGGGCTCGAAGACACCCGTGAGGATCATCATGTCCAACTTCCGGCCCTGCACGGGACATGCCCAAGTGTCGCACCGTGTGCCTGAGAGCATTGTCCAAATGCTTCTTGAGCTCTGTCAGTGCTGTGCCCACTGCCGTGGGGACCCTGTCCCAGTGCCCAGCCACCCTCTGGGTGAGGAACCTTTTCCTGATACCCAGCCTGAACCTCCCTCGACACAATTTCAGGCCATTGCCTCGGGTCCTGCCACTGGTCATGAGAGAAAAGAGATCAGTGCCTGCCCCTGCTTTTCCCTCCCGAGGAAGCTGTAACTGCAGTGAGGGCTCCCCTCGGTCTCCTCCAAGCTGAACAGACCAAACAACCTCAGCTGCTCCTCATACAGCTTCCCTTCAAGACCCTTCACCATCGTCATTGCCCTCCTTAGGCTGTTCTCCGACAGCTTAATGTCTTTCTAACACCAAAACACTTTCTAACACTTTTTGCAGCAAGACCAAACAACCTCAGCTGCTCCTCATACAGCTTCCCTTCAAGACCCTTCACCATCGACATCTCCCTCCTTAGGCCGCTCTCCAATAGCTTATTGTCTTTCTAACACCACGGCACCCAAAACTGCACACAGGATTCAGGGTGAGGCAGCACCAGCGCAGAGCAGAGCAGGAAGTTTTTCCCTCCTGGTACCAGCAGAGTTTTCCCAGCATGCTGAAGAAAGACAGCAGCATGTAAATGATCTAAGGGACTTGCAGAAAGGAGGCACTACCATGACAGTGCCTTTCTGTTTGGAAGACGGTGGCTAGGGGAGCACTCCTGTGAAAGAGGGCCCAAAGGCCACGAAAAGGGACTTGCAGAAAGGAGGCACTACCATGACAGTGCCTTTCTGTTTGGGAGGGAGATGGTGGCTAGAGGAGCAGCTCCTGTGAAAGAGGGCCCAAAGGCCACAAAGTGAGGAAAACTCAGCTGGTGAATCACTTACTAGGAGTGAAAGTGAAGATTTAAGCTTAGCTTTCCCAGAAAGGGAACTCACAAGGACGTGTCGGAACAGGCTGTCCGAAGATAGGAGGGCATGTCAGACACTGCAAATGTCGTGTGTCAGGAGAGAGAAAGAGCCTGCCCATCCTGCTTTGAGATGGTGGTATTTGGCTTTGAAAAACCTAAGTCCTCTTTTTACAGCTGTCTCTATCCCTGGGGAAGTTTTCCCCCTTTGCAGTTTAACCTTGTTATCTACCTTCTATCCACTGTGAGCACTAGAAAGACTTGGACACGCTGGAGACACTGGCACAGGAGGCCCAGAGAAGCTGTAGTTGCTCCATCCCTGGCAGTGTTCAAGGCCAGGTTTGCCAGGGCTCTGAGCAACCTGGTCTCATGGAAGGTGTCCCTCTCCACTGCAGGGGGTTTGAACTAGATGATCTTTAAGGTCCTTTCCAATCTGAACCACTCTATGATTCTATGGCATTGAAAGCATTTTATTATCTTCCTCTCTTCTTTACTTTATCCTTTTACTGAGATGTAGCCCTTTGATTTGCCTCCTCTCAGAAATACCTTCAGTTTGTTCAATTCTGTCTCATAGGTGTATTTTCTAGACCTCTGGCTATGTCCATTGCTCTCTGAATTCCCCCCAGTACAAGTTTACATCCTTTTTGAAGCCTGGCTGTTCAATATTGAAGGTTATACTCCATCTGAGTCTGTACCAGAAGCAAGCAGAGGATTTTTTCTGGTGCAATATGCAAGAAATTGCTCACCCAGCTCACAAAAAATTATCTCAGTATTAAATCTCAGATATGAGAGTCTGCCTTTCTAATTATAGGCAGTCATCTAGGTAACCAAGGATGACAACATTTTTATATGTATCTGAAGCAATAATGGCTAACACTGAACTATTGACTAGGGTTAGTTGCATTTAAAATTTTTTACATTTAAAAATTGCTTTTGTTTTTGCACTAGAACTGTGTTTGTCTGCAGTGGGAGGGTGGATAGATCTTATATTGTTAGTCAATTTCCACTGAAAATTCAGTTTTCTTTATGACAACCTTACATAGACCTACTAGAGGCTCCTCAAATGCTAATAAAAATGGAAATGGGTGCATCTCAACACTAGTAAGACCAGCCCCATTTTCTGGGACTGTGTCACCCCCATATATTGTAGATCCAAGACCCTTTGGTTTTGTTCACTCGCAGAAAGAGTGGATCTACACAGACAAACACCATTGCTTTACAGTCTGCTTTGGATCCTGCTCATAAGATCATAGAACAGTTTGGGTTGAAAGGGACCTCAAAGACCATCTAGTTCCAAACCCCCTGCCCTGGCAGCGACACTTTCCACTAGACCAGGTTGCTCAGGGTTCCATCCAACCTGACCTCAAACACTTCTAGGCATAAGGCATCCACAATTTCTCTGGATGATTTGTTCGAATGTTTCACTATCCTCATTTGGAAACATTTATTGGATTGATATCCAGTCTAAACCTACCCTCTTTAAAACCACTGCACCGTGTCCTTTCAGTACAGGCCCTGAATAAAAAGTGTCTCTTTCTTTCTTGTGAGCCCTTTTAATGTACTGAAAGGCTGCAAAAAGATCTCTCTGGGGCTTCTGTTTCTCCAGGCTGAACACACCCAAATCTCTCAGCCTGTCTTCATAGGAGAAGTGCTCCAGCCCTCTGACCATTTTAGTTTCTTTCCTCTGGACCTTGTCTGATGGGTTGGTGTCTGCCTTGTGCTGGGAACCCCAGGGCTGGATGCAGTACTCCAGGAGGGAGCTCAAATGTTCCCCTGGGATTAACACTGAATTAACAACAAAATTGTCCCTCTGCCACCACTCCCAGCTCAGGCTGTGTACTTAGATCACCTGCACCACTACATTAAAAAAAAAAAACAAAAAAAACAGTGGAATGGGTGTCTCTAACGGGATGGCATTTGCAGCAAAGCAGCGTCGCAGGGGTTCAGGTGGGCCTGTGCTCCACTTGCAGAGAGCCCAGCAGCAGGTGACAGGAGCATGGCTGACCACCTCAGGACTCCTTACAGAGGGAATCCATGAGGAGTCATCACTCATATTCCAAGCGTAAATGACAATAGCAAAAACCTCTGTAAAAGCCTGACAATTGGGGTGGCTCAGCTGGCAACCCAGAGGGGAAGTCAGCTAGGCAGAGATCTCTCCTGGCTTCCTCCAGGCAGCCTTTCCATAGCTGTTTCCATGGAAACTGAATTTAAAGGGACAACAAGCAGGAGGAAGAGCTCATTTTCATTAATTCCTCATTTAAAATCTCAACCTTGTGTTTGCCAGGGACACATTTAGTGCCATGGAGGAGGACCCAGGGGTCAGCTGTTGAGCTGCAGAGCTGTGTGTTAGTCACCCATTTTCTTCTTGCTTGCATGGAAACAGAGGTGTCTGAGAAGAGAGATGGCCAAATTCAGGCTTGCACAGCCTTTCATTCTTTATTTTCCCCTTGTCCACTTAGGTGGAGATGAAGAGTTGGCAGTGTCATCAGCAGCCACACAGAATTGCTCTTCATCTGTTTTAGGAATGGGCTAATTGATGCAGCCTGGTGGTGCTCAGTGAAAACCAGCACAGCAGAAGATGCAAAAGGCCTGATGTTGCCCTGTTGAAGCTGATGGGAGTTTTGCATTTAGGAATCCATGTGCTTTCCTCAAAGCCCAGCAAGGACTAGGGAAGATGTGCTCCTGGGAGCTGGCGGTCCCAAAAGATATCAGGGATGGACACCATCAGAGAGGTTTCCATGTGCTGGAGAAGCTGAGTGCTGCCCACATCTGGATGCTCCCTGTGTTCAGTGCTGTACATCAGAGCTGTGCTGGGCCTCCATGGAGTCAAAATATTTGGGTCTGGAGCCAGAGCTGAGATCTGCTGTGAGGCACAGAGGGAATCTCCTGCAGAAGCTGGTTTTGATTTGGGAGTATTGAGCCAGGAGGACTATTGCACCAACAGCTGATGCTCTAACTTCACTCATTCCTGCCTGCTGATCTCCTCATCACAAATTAAGGTGAGCGGGGAAGTCATGCTGGAAAACTACTGGAGGGAGATTGTTACAACTTTGCTTGTCCTACTTGTAACAAGTACAACACAGCATCAGCAGAGCTCTGCCCGCCAGCAAGGATCTCTCCTGTATTCTGAACACCTGAATTTTCAGTCAGCAAAGACCTCATGGACTTACGAGGATGCAAGAAAAACTCAAACTTAAATCTCACAAGTACCATTATTGCTTGAATTGCTTGAGTATGAGGGGGGCAAACTTTTGCCATCTTCAACTGTAAAGCATCATTCTCTTGTTTGTGGTGCAGTTGGTCTGTGTAAGCTGGAAAAAAGAGAAGAAATAATCTGCAAAGATGAAAAGAACATCTGGGCAGATCTTGATTATTTTTGAATAAGAGAAAATAAATTCTGTGTAACTTACTCCAAAACAGAGCGTGGCCCATCAAGCTGCATATCTATTTCCTGAGGCAGCAAAGAATTCTCAGTGTGTCTTTTTAAGACAAAAATATATGTTGGAGCTTTTGTGTTTTCAAACTGCTTTTGAGCAACATGTTAATAACAGACTTGTTTACTCCAAGCTGTTCTGTGGCAGAGAGTTGGAAAACATCACAGGGCTGAGCTCCTATTTCAGTACAATCCTAGGCAGTATGAAATCTTCAACATGGCACTTCTGCTGCAAAACACAACATAAAAAGGCAGTTCTGAACAGAGGGCAGCCTTCATTAATTTGTTTGTAATTTTTAATTCTTTCTATATATTTACAGCCACACATTTTTATCTATGCTATGTACTGGAGAACACTTAATTTTCACTGTAATGGCATTGCACCTCTGCTTGCAGTTCCAGCCCATACCATGTCTTCCATCATATTGACAGTGTGCAGTAAATTTGACTGTAGGCAGCTTGTACTCTTGCTTGTTAGCATTTTCACCAGATCAAGGAAGGAGTGGGAGTGGGGGAAGAGAGAAAATTGAAAGACGCAACTGCAAATTATTTTTTTTCAAAGGAAGAGAACACTTGTCAGAGAATTTCAGGTGCTTGGTTTGAACCTAATTTAAAATAATTTTTTTAATGACCATAAAATTGGCATTATCTCTTTAACTCAAGGTACTTTTTGTGCCTTGCAGGCATAAAAAAAGTATTATCTAGCCTCTTTCACCAGTGTCTCTCAAGAAGGAGCTTTAAGCATACAACATTTTCAATCTAGTAATAATACAAAGGTAATGTGAGGTTTCAGCAACTTGTTGCTTTCTAAAGTGCCTTTTCATTGTAGGTTATAGAAAATGTTACACAGAACTGAGTTTAACCTGTTCTCCTGCACTCCTTGATATTTTTTCTGATCCTCTTCTCAGGTATTGTACCACCTCAGCACAAAAGGTCAGCAGCATCTACCATCACTCATCTCCTGGACTTTCCGCTAATGAGCTGGTGAAGAGCAAGGCATTTTCTCTTCAGCTACCAAAAAAAAATGGTTTTCAATGGATTTATTTCCCTTGTGTTATAATTTAGCAAACTTGATTCTATGCCACTGATATTTCCCCTTATTTTGTAGGTATAGGCAATGCACAGTCACCAAGGTATGTTATTGATGCATAAATTATCTCCTAATGAACTATGGTTTTGCAGAGGGAGCTTCCCAATGAGACTAGGAGAAGGCTGTGTGACTAAACTGAGCAAAAACAAGATTATTGACAAGAAGAGCAGATCTACAATGCTCCTAAAGAAAAACAGGGCACTTCTGTTAGAAAGCTTCTCAGCCTGAAAGCATAGGCAGGTGTATATAATTTTGAGATTGTGTGTACATATAAATGCAACAGAGGCGTCTATTTTGTGGGTGTCACTGCTTCAGAAGTGATCACTCTGTGACTCTTCAATGCCACAAGTGTCAGTGCTGTCATTAAAGGAAATGAACCACATGCATGTACATCTAACCTCGTGTCCTGCCCTTGCACCTAGCTGCAGCTCAGCCACAGCAGGGCCTCACAACAAACTCTCACTGAGATAATTAACTGGAGACATCAGAGGTGTCTGCTTCATTACTGCTGTGTGCTGCTGCCGGCGGGTTCCCTCCAAGGTTTTTCCACCTAATGGCCTTTGCTGATAACTCACTTTTTTTCCTATGTGCTGCTTGTTGGCACTTCTCTAAAACAGCGCTAATGATCTAATAGATATGATTATGCAAGAGTGGTTTGTCTCCTTTCAGCATAAGCTAACAATGCTATTACAGACCAGAGCAAAATACATTCTCTTTGCCACAAAGAACAGATTTCCCACCAAACTGAAATAAATAAACTGGAATAAATAGAAAGTGTTACAGACCTGCAATTGAATAATATTTTACTGGATTTCTGTTGATGGATGAGGTTAAATAAGGTCTGAAATTTTGCCTTCTAGTTAATTGTTATGGCTTAAACATGAAAAAAAAAAGGAATGGAAATGACATTTCAGTCAGTGTGAGAAAAATAAACAGAAAAGGAACCAAGGAAAACAGAAAGTAAAACCAGTGAGATTAAGAAAATCCAATGAGAACGTGGGGGCCAAATGGTCATGAGAGGGACAGAGACCACAGCTAGTCCTGATGGCTTCGTGTTGTTTCATTTTATCTTCTGGCAAATGACACATGGGGCTGGAGGGAAGAAATATAATAATTCTAGCATTATTTATTATCAGAGGCTATTTCTTGATAGCCCGCCTCTTGTTGAAAAGTGCAGACTTACCACTGAGAACACTTTCTTCCGGAGACTGAGCATTTGGCAGCAGCAGCCCTCAAATGAGCACTTGCAGCTGGTGGGATATTTCCTTCTCCCTCCTGAAGCTCACCCCCTGTTTCACATGCATTTGTCTTTTCTGGAGTCCCCACATGGTCAGGTCACCTCTTCATATACTTTTGAGGATGAGTCACTGAAGCTTTTTCTAACAAAGCTGAATGCTAAACTCTTTGTTAAATTACCTGAACTTTCTTTGTTCACATGGAGAATTTCTAGGGTGAAAGAGAAGGTATCTTTCTAACAATGCCAGGAATAAGGAAGTCTTATTTCTCTTTCACTGGAATCTCATTTGACTGACTTTGAGTCCTTGTTTTGGCTGAGATAGGCTTTTCCCTCATTATTAGTCTTAGGTATTAATCCTTTGTTAACAGATATGTAATACTTTTCAACATGTAGAGGGCTGAAACTGGAAAAGGGAAACATAAGGATTTTCTTACCATATGAATAGATAAGTAGCAGACTCAAGATTAAATTTCTTTGTTTTGCTTTCTTTGACCTTTTGTTCTGATCTCAGTGACATATCAACCATGCTTCTGCTGAAGAAAACCCAGGCATCAGAAGTCACTTGTGCCTGCCAGCTCATCATGGGCATTCAATGCATACAGAATCCTTTGCAGAAAGGAGCCCACTGCTATATGAGAAAGGAGAACAACACAAAATCTTTGAGATGACTGCTCAATAAAACTCAGCTTTTGAAAATCAAGGCAGGTCATGTGAAATGTCCACACACCTTGATGAGTTGTAAGTTTGGTGTGACGTCCATTTTGAGCACTTGTGGTGAAGTCATTTTCCCTCTTGTAAAACACTGTTGATTGAACCACAATTATGGTTTTGATGAGGGACTTTGAACTGGCCTGCTGGAGTCGCAGGCGATTTCACACAAAGAGAAGCAAATGTACAAAGAATGGGTAGCAATTTCCTTTGGGTACAATATGTACTTAGCTGACATGCCTGTGCAGAACAAAAGGTCTGGATATTAAACCATTCGTTGCCTCTGCTGAGCAACAGTGCAAATTACTTCTGACAGCCATTAAGAGATGCTTCAGTCAAGCACCCATAGCCATACAGCTCTTCACTAGAAAATTTGCTGATATTTTGAAAACATTGTGATACTTCACTAGTCTCAGAAATCCTTTGCAACCTATCAAAGAAAAGAGTCAATGTCTCTGCACTAGTAATTACTCCTCTAACCAGATAAAGTGCCAGATATTCACCTTCCTCTTAGGAAATGTGAAGTCTCTGGCAGATAATAACATATTTTTAAGATGTTTGGAGCAATTGTCCATTCTGATCCTCTCCAATAATGTAGTTTCTAAAAGCTGCTTTTGAGAGGGCCAGGAGAGTGCTGGCTGGTAGCAGATTTCCATTCTCCCACTGTTGTTAGTCTGTGCTTGTAAACAGTGACCCAAAATAGAAACGTGAGTGTTGTTTGAACAGCCAGTATTTGCTATGAAGAAAGTGGCTCAACAAGTAGGGGCAGATCCCGCAGCCTCTGCTCGAATGAGTCATCTCCCTGCACACAAGTGCTGCTGTCAAATTCAATAAGCCTGTCTGTGCAAGGCTGGGGGATCAGACTCATCGGCCTCCCGACATCCATGGCATGGGGACAAGGATGTGGATGGCTTTTGCATTGCTGATCCTCTGCATGTTTGTGCACAGGGTTTGTGAATCTACTATCAGTGGGCGAGAGTGTGTGAGTGAAAAATGCAAAAAAGGTGAAAATCTGCTGAAAATTACAAGGCATCTTCCCCTACATAAACAAAGTCCATCAAAGTTAACACGCCATTGCACAAAGTACTGCATTGAATATAAAAATGATTCCTTGAAAGAGTCATTAAAATTGCAAAGTCAAGTAGCCAAAAATTAAAGAAGGCCAAAGTTCAGGCTGCTCACACCCCATTATTTCTGTATTTCTATATTTCTGCATTATAATGGAGCCTTGAATGTCATGACTACATAGCATTTAGCTTGGTTTTTTTATGGGAAGGAAGCCTTTGGAATCACGTTGTCTCTGTAGGTGTCTGCTTGCCAGTGGCTCTGTCCCTAACTTTTGAAACTATCCATCAGTTTCAGCCAAAGCCTAGAGGTACCATACTGCCACAATTCTGTGGAAATTAGAGGTTCAGTTGAGGAAAGAGATGCTACTAGAGATGCAGTGAGAGAGAATAAGAGCAGTGTAAACCCAGCTCTTAAGAGCTAACAGAGCAACCTGAGGGAGGAGAATGCTTAAAATACTACAGGTATGAGAAAGGCCTCAGCTGGTCTCATGCTTTATTAAAACCTTGGCCACAGTCAAAGTTTACCTCCTCTGTTCTGTAAATGGGATAAATATGTATTGTGGTAATTCTCCTTCCAAAGGTCATGCTGCAGGCTGGGTTCCTGCTGGTCCCAGAGCCACTCACTCTTCTGCCCAGCTCAGTCCCACACTGCCAGCACTTCCCATGGGGGCATTGCAGCAGCATTGGCTTGGCCCACACTGTGGGGATTCACTCATCCTGCATTCTCTGCTCTGCTTGCTGCCTTCCATGAGGAGTGCTCCTTCTCCAAGCCATCTCTGAAGGTCTCAGTCAGGATGTCTGGCTTCAAGGAGAAGAGATTCAAGCCTTCTCCCACTGTGGAAATGTACAATAAAGCTATTACACACTGCCCTGGGAGCTATTGGGAGGACACGCTGTCCCTCTCATGCAGTAAGTTGACAGTGAATGTACAAAACCCTGGGAGAGCAGTGCAGGTGGCTGTCTGGAGAGAGACTGGCCATGGTCAGGAGCAAACACAAGCAGTGATGGATAAGCAGTGGGGGAGATGGCAGGCTGGAGTGGCTAAGCCTGAGCCTGGCCTCCTTCCATGTTCTGCAGATGGGAAACTGAGGCTCAGTGAAAGGGCAGCTCAGACGTTGCTTCCCTTATGGAGAGGAGCCTCCTGAAGGAGTGCAGAGGTGTTTCTTCCAGGCAGGGGCTGAAAGAGTGAAGGGGAGTCTGAGCTTTGCAGGAATTTGTAGCTGTGGGTCATTGCTGCTACTCAAAAGTGAGCATCTATTTTAAATTAGTGCTCAAGCCCCACTCTGTCCTGTGAAACAGAATTTAAGATCTGTGAAGCATGTCATAGTGTCACACCTCTATTTTTTAGAAACCACATCCAGTCACTCCCCTGCTGCCCCTCCTATTCACAGTCTATGAAGCCTTTTGGCATGCCAGTATTGTAAGAGCAAAGGTTTCACGATAAAGATTTTTATGTAGGTGTAATAGCTTTTCTGAAGCCACCTAGTATATCTGAAGAAAGCAGATGAGTTTTGGGGCATGTACACTCCTCAGAAAAGATGAGGTGAATTTCAAACCTAACTGCGTCTTGGGAAGAGCCGTTCTGGGTTTAATTAGACCTGTGTCTGAGCTAGACATCTGACAGCACCCGTGGAATATAAAGGCTGTATTGGTGGTTATCTCCTAGGAGCAAAAGAGATGCAGGTAATTTGTAGAGTAGTAGTAGCATGATGTAGAGCACTGGGAGATTGATAATTGGGAAAGGTGCAGAGAGGAGGATGGTAATGTGTTCTAAAACATTAGTATTCAGGAAAGTAATGAGATACAGTTCCCAGATTTACCTCACAAAGATACTGTAGGATCTTCTTTGATAATCAGGGCTGGAAGATCAGAAATGGAACAACTACACTGTAAGGAATGTTGCCTGTTGGAAGCACTTCATCCCAGCTGACTCTTTTGAAGAGTTGAAGGCTGTATCTTTTGACAGGCTGAGAAAGAAGCTTTCTTTTGTCTTTGCAAAGTTGTGCCTAGTGCATTTCAAATTCCCAAGCATTTGGCAGATTTTCACTGTCTTATATTAGCTGCTAAACAAAGAATTCCTCCTGGTGAAGATTTTTTTAATATGACTCTGTAACCAAGACTACTCAGTTGCTAATTGAGGGGGTACAGCAGTCAAAATAGGATGATGCTTCAGCTGCCTGTATCATCCCACTTGTTATTGCTATTTGGGTGTTGGTCGAGATTTCTGCTTTTTCTGTGTGCTTAAACCCAGATGAGAGGTTACAAGTTCACTTGTCCATGTTCCAGGAGGTATCAATTTGTTGGACTATGCCCACCTCAGAGAAAATCACCACCAGCTGGTGGGTGACCAGGCAGCTCCTTCCACACTCCATTTTCCAGGACCCTGATGAGCAGGATTTGACAAATAGGTATGGGACAGATATTTCACTGGTTGCCTCAGCTGATGGTTGTGATACATCATTTCACCCCAGAAGCTGACAAGGCAAAGTGGATCTCTCCACATCCTTCAAGAGAGCACGCCACAAGATTTCTACTGGTCAGATCAGCCACACAGATGGAGAAGTCTGATCCTCTGGAGTGGACAGGTTCCCTGCTCACAGATCCACTCATCCTGGCATTGCTGCAGCCCCTGCATGTGGAAGCAGACCTCAGCCAGCCTTCTTGCCTGGGGTACAGCATTGCCAGAGCAAGTCTTGGGGAGCTGCTTCTTAGGCACCAACACATTTCTTCTCAGCATCTGTGACCTGAGAGGGTTGAAGGCTTGTAGGTGGGGGTATATCTGGTAAAAAAAATTAAAAATACTCCTTATGCTAGCAAGAGTCCCAAATTTAAGTCTACATTCCAAACCAGAGCTTTTCAGCACACAGTGCTAGGAACTCTTCAATATTGGCAGTGCTGGGGCTTGTGCTCTGAAATACTCTAAAAAAGTCATACTAATGTGACATTTTGTGACACAGGGTCTTGTGCGTGAATCAGAGCTGACACCTAGATAGATAACGCCAGCTTCCAGGAAAGCTGCAAATACTTGGAAAGGAGGGCCTCCTGCTGCCAAATTTTTCAGACAATGTTTGCATTTTTTATCATTGCAGTTCCCCTTCTGGTTCCTGGCCATGCACTTGTCCTGCTAGAGTATAAATACTAAGCAGAAACCTCCCCAGGACTATCCCCCCATAACCCTCATCACTGTGGTGCTGGTCTTGTGCTAGATTCTGCCCTAACAGCTCAGCCCGGTGCTTGTGTCCTTCTCCCCGCTGAGGTCTCTGTTCTGAAAAGGTGTTGGAGAGAAGATGTTGGACCAGGGGCAGCAGCAAGGCCACAAACTGGGAGTGTGTCCTGGGAGGGCTCTGTGGAAGGCTGGCAGTTTTGGTGCGGGCTCCCTGCCAGTGTGCAGCATGATAACAACAGGAAGAACTGCACAGAGTTCAGTGATGACCTTAAGTTTCTCTGCTCCTGGAAACTCTCTTTGTGGACAATAACGTGTACATCAAAGGATTAAAGTATTGCGGGCTCCCTGCCAGTGTGCAGCATGATAACAACAGGAAGAACTGCACTGAAGAGTTCAGTGATGACCTTGAGTTTCTCTGCTCCTGGAAACTCCCTTTGTGGACAATAATGTGTACATCAAAGGATTAAAGTATTGGACTCAGTACGTGACTGTGGGCACATCCTCTCATTCCTCTTCTCCTCTCTCATGCTGGTTTTGAAGAGGCAATTAAAACCCAGTGACTTCTGTCACAGGTGGTGCGGAGGTCAATAGCATCTGACCCGTGTGACTCCATACAAGAAGTGCCACTTGGTTCAGTGGCAGCAACCCAGCTCTCTTGTGGTTGCCACAGAGACAAAGTCTGAGAAGCCTTCACTCCTTTATTTCCCTAGAAGATCCCAGGATGGCTTTGAGGCACGCCTAGCTGATGCCCATGCGATCTGGAGAGCTCATGGATCCTCTCAGATGAGCATGGGAAGGTCAGACCCATGAGGTGTGGGCACCAAAGAGCTGTGCATTGATGAGGTTCCTGGGCTCCTGAGTTGTAACTCCAGTTGGAAAGCCATCTATGATAATTTTGAATTAGCTGACTTCCATCTGGCAGCAAGTCAGAAAGGTTCAGCTGCAGTGGGTGAATTCCTTGTTCCTGTCACTTTGCCTCAGTAGACTGATGTGGAAGGGTGGAAGGTGAGAAATGACTAGCAGAGCAGCTGGGGTAACACATGGCATTTTGTGTGCACTTTGTTTTCCACATCAGGCCCGTTATTTGTATTCTGCTCACATGATGATAAAGGCTGAGCCTCACCTGGGTGGCAGAAGATGGAAGTTACCTTGGAAACAACAGGAACACCTTCATTGCTTCTAGACAGCTTCCCCCTGGCTGCAGGCTTTGTACACACCAGCAGCCAGCTGGTCTCCTTTTCCCAAAGTTGCTATTTTTCCATTGTGCCTTTTCTCCCTCGATGGGACCCGGGCACTTTGATTTACCATCTCCTGGTGCTGTGGGGCATCAGATGGGGAGTGCTGCACTGGGAAGCAGCAGTAGGAGTTTGGCTTCCTCGATTTCACACAGCTCAGATTTCCCCTAGGTCATGGCAACCCTTCACTGCCCTGACAGCATAGGTACAAAGCAGCTGAACAGAAAAGAGGGGACTCTAAGCAGTGGAGAGGATCATCAGGCTTCCATGGCCTCAGTGCCAATGGCATGTGAGGCCCTGCAGAGCAGATACATTACCCTCTTGTGGGTCATGGGGAAACATCTAGAGGTATTTATAGTGAGATTATGGGTATAAGGCTCATTAAGGGATGTGGTGGGGAAAAACACTTTTGGGATCTACAGTTTATTTTGGGATGTTTTCCAAGGGTCATGGGAATGTAAAAGACTTAGTTTAGGATGTTTGGGATGGATTAAAAGTGGGGAAAGGAAGGAATTGAGGTAGATTGGAAAGGAGCAAGCGTGGCAAAAAAAGAGTATAAAAAGGGCAGGTCAGTGTGCCTGAGTCCTGCCCGCACTTGATCACTCCAATCTGTTCTGTATTCTCATTAAAACCTATTTTTGTCTGGTTTAAACCAGAGTGTTCTTTCTGGTCTGAGTGGGTGTGTGTGAGCACAGCCAACGTGATGCTGGTCTGGTTGGCGAGCAGCAGAGGAGGGCTGAGTGCTGCAGCTGCAGCAGGGCTGCGAGCTGGGGGCTTGCATGTCCAGGTACCAGCAAGGCCCTCTGGCAGAGACTGTCAGGCAAGGACAGAGAGAAGATGTAATTTGCCCCAAGTTGTCAAACTCCTGGCCAGGTGTCACATGTGCAAGGACAAGTGGCTACAGCCCTATGAAGTGAAGCAAGTGGTTGTGATGTTAAGCAGCTGAGAGCCTAGGTCAGCCATTTTTCCCCCTTCCTCTGTTTATGAAAATAGTTTGTGAATATTTGTGTTTGGAATAATTATTTGGAAGAAGTCACAGCTGCATCTGCTCCTGCTGAACTGACAGTTTGCATTGCTGTCTCCTAGACATCTTAAATTCCCACTCTGAAAGAAAGACTGTTTTTCAAAACTAAGGCTTGATTTCCATGCTGATTCACAATGGATGTAATTTCAAAGAGCAGTGGGACTTATTACTGGTTTAAGGACCAATGTAAGAAAACAGATGAACTGAACCAGTGGCTGTTGCAGTGACAGCCACTTTGGGAGGACCCAGAAGCAGCTGCTATGAGAAAATCAGCCCTGCACAGGTAATGCCTCTGCCTTCATGCCATATTTGAAAAGAACAGAAATGCCACATTTGTGTGAGCTCCTGTTGCAGGTCATCACTTCCCATACATCTACCAGAGCTGGAAGCATCAGAAAGATGCATTTCAGACGTGCACAACAACAGGGAGCCACAATTGTGTTCCTCAACCATCTTTGTGAGCACATGAGAAAAATTTGAGGAGTGTCTGAAAGACACTGCAGAACTTGTTAGGTTTTTTTTCCCCCCAGCATGTAAATAACTGCATGCAATTAATAAGGACAGGAAAACACATGCATGTGTTTTATTTGAGACTTAGGTAATTATGCAATTAGAAACTATATGCACTGTATGCAATGTGGGTGGCAGGAGCTGAGGATGCATGCACAGAAAGTTTTCAGATTCTGATTTTTAATGCTGTATGACTCTTAAATCAACATGTGATTTGTAATTGGCTGGACAGAATCACAATAAATTTACATATCAGAAACAAAACAAGTCCCCGAGCTCAATTAGCCCTGGACTCTTGGAACCTTCTGGAGCATTTTAAATCTTCTTTTATGTGGAAACCCCCTTTCCTACTGGACAGAAATATATTAATGTTCCATCTCAATGTTTTTTTTTTAAAAGAAAGATATTTCTACAAGGCCATTTTGGTGCTATCAATATGATGCTGTCAAAGCCCTAAATAAAACACATTTCTATTGTAGTTGATTATTTAGGAAATGCATTTTATTCCAGGAAAGCCAGCATGCACAGGGCATTCACCAATATCCATTCTGCAACAGCAAAAGCAAAAAATAACTCCACAAATAGGTGTTTGCACTGGGAGAGCATAAACAGAGATTTTACCCAGGTATTGCTGTGTCATATTCTAACAAAATTTTGCATCTCAGACAGCATGGTAGCTCAAGACATTTGTCCTGAAAACATATACAAAGCAATCAGTAAGTTTTCTTGAAATGTCTTTATTGCTTTTAATTGTTCATTGGTAACAGCAAACTCAACAATTGTTTTTTTGTTTTTTCCCTTTCTTTTTTGGTTAACATATAATGTTCCTTAAAACTCCTTTTAAGCACCCAATTTATTATACGCCTACCACAAATGCCTTCTTTTTGCTGACTATACTATGAATTACACACCTATTTAACGTTTCAGAAGAGGAGACCTCACTCTTGAGCAGGAATGTTCAACATCAGTATAAATAGAGAACACCTATGGCAGCCCAAATCAAAGGCAAGCACACTGAAATCTAGGCTGGTAGACTTTTCACATTCAGGAAAACCTCTCTGACATTTTCTTTCTACAAAACAGGATTTCCTGATATGCCTGGAGTCAGTATGGTGTGACTTGGGCTGGCACTGCAGAATAGCAACAGCATACATTAAATCTGTGTTGGGAGCTGGTTACCAGAAACACTGCATAGTAATTATGGTGAAGATTCTTTGTGAAATAGATTCTGGTTTTTCAAATGAGATTCTGAAAAAAACACCTCCTAACATTGCAGCAGAAAAGCTTTACAACTTTTCCAAATTGTAGATGTCTCATCTTTTCCCATGAAACCTTACAGAACTTGTAATTTACTGAGTTACTGCTTGTTCTAATGACTACTTGAGGGGATGGCTTGGCATGAGTAAGAGATGAGTTTGTGTATGAATTCAGTTCAAAGGTTCATGCAATTTACACAAAGTAATGAAAAGCTTAACTTGAACTCTCAACAACTCCACTTGCCCCCACCTCAAGCTCATAACACTGGTATCATCAAGTCTTTAAGAAGCTGCCGCAGAATGCGGGGAAAAAAGGAGTCAAAACCAAGTTCCCAGCTTGCACCAAGGCTTCATTAATTAGAACCACGAGTCTCACAGATTAATAGTGCACAATGGCAAAGGGGCTGCTGCACTCCTGTTATGAGAGCTCTCCTCTCGAGCAACGCTGCAGAGCTTCCTCTCAGGCATGGCCTTGGGCAGGGCAGGAGACCACGATGGGGCCAGGCAGGGCAGAGACAAACAGCAGGGAGCCAACTGGATCTGGCCATCTGTGACATCTGATGACTGGTCCTCAGTTTGGAGGAGGGGCCAAAGGACAAAAATCAAAACAGAGCACAGAACAACAACAACAACATTTTTTATACAAGCAGCCCTCATCCTTGCTCCAGACTTTGAATGAGCAAGGACTGCACGATGTGCTCATCAAGTAATTTTTTCTCAGCTGTGAAGATTTAACTAGTCATACCATGCTCACCCTGTCATCGCTTTAGCTGCCTAAAAAAGTCCCAGACATTTCTAATACTGCTTTTCCAATAAAGAAATCTACATTTGCTCAGAAAGTAGAATCTTAATGAGGCCTTGATTGCTGAGTTAAAAAAGCATGAGGCAAGAGAAGTCTGTATTAGGAGAAGAAAAATAAAGAGCCCTTATTTAAACCTTCCTCTCACCTCAAAACAGAAGGCTCAGGAACTGAAGTGATAAAAAGCAAACACAATACAAAATCAATCTCTCTTTCTCCAGAAGGTAGGAGGGTTTTCAGCTGGCAAAATAAATTGTCTGTTAGAAAAAAAAGCGGTATCTAAATGCATTCCACGTAAGCAGTCATTTGCAACATCAGAAACACTGCAAGACTTCTCAGCACATGAAGCCTGTGTCCCCAGCTCACACACAAATGCAATAAAGTAAGACCAAGTTTTTAAATATTCGTTTCTGGAACTTGTTAAGTCACTGCTTGATTAAACATGAAGTAACCCAGACACCTTCTCTCAGGGTAGCCTTTTTCCAAATTACAGGAATTTTTTCCAAATTATGGCAAACCCCACAGTATTTATACCTCCAAACAAATTACCAGCATCTCATATATAAAATTGTTTTCATCTATAAGTACTTTCAGTAACTGCTTAAGAAGGATTGTAAGCATTTGAGGCAAAGGGCAAAAGCACAGGTCTAATTTTAAATAATTAACACAGAATCACAGAATCATTTAGGTTGGAAAAGATTTCTAAATCATTGACTCTAGCCTTTGACTGATTACCATGGTGTAGACCAAAGCATCAAGTGCCATATCCAGCTGTTTCTTGAACACCTTCAGGGATGCTGACTGCACTGACTCCTTGAGCAGCCCACTGCAAGGTTTAACAACCACTTCTGCTGCTTTGTTACCTCAGAAGAGGTAAAGAACTCTCAACACGAATGTAGACTTTTTTAAATGTCAGATTTATTTCCTTCCTTACTGAAGAGCTGCTCTGGTCTGCAAATTAATGGACAAAATAAGACTTCTTTTGATTTTCACATTGTATGTGCTTAAAAAAAGATGGATTTCTGATGACAATCCCTACAAATTGAAACTCAAATTAGATTTTCTCTTATATACTACCATTTTACAACTAACTTTGAAAACCTTGAGGTTTTACTACTCCTGCTACCCCTGTTCTGTAGCTCTGTAGTTCTGTAGCTCTTCCTGCTACAGAACAGAAACTGTACTGCATACATACAAACCTGTATTTATGTACAGACACGGAACCAGAGAAATAAAAGCACTGGGCAAATGTAAAAGCTGCCATTTGAGCTTATACTCCCCAGCAGGAACTCCAGTCAAGCAATGTTCTACACACAAATGTAATGGGGATTTTTCCATGGCCTTCAGGTCAGGCTCAGAAAGAGTATCTTAAGCATGGCAGGAGAAGAGGGAAAACTGCCAACTCCATTGCAAGATGAAATCTAGAGCTCCTTAAAAACCCACCTATTTTAATTAATTACTTTTATGTGAACAACAAAAAAATACACACATCAAAGTTTTAAAGTAGCAAATTTATATATTTTTTTATATCAGGACTTTCCTTCACTAGTTTAGTTTTAGTACAGATGATCCTCCCCCTAAGAGAGTATTTACAGACAAGGAAAAATAGTTAAACATCAGGATATTTATTTTGCATACAAATATTTACAGAAAAATACTTACAAAAATTAAGTATTCAAATTTTTATGGACTTCACTTCAAAAAAGCTTAATGCTTTCATCTTATAAAAACATGTTGCCTTTACTGTGCTCAAATTTACTATTCAGATCTCTGGATTTTCTTATAAGAGCTTTCTTTTGTGCTTCATCAAAGCGGTTGACTTTGAGATCCTGCTCTCGGTCAAACGGCCTTCTTTCCTGAGGTTTGCTCTTTTCTTCGGATGCTTTGCTCTTCAGCTTTTTCTGGTGCATGTCCATGAGAGACTCTGACCTCTTTGACTCCTGGAAAAAATGGGGAGGAAGAGGAAGTATTAAAGAATATCAACAACAACATACAGAAAATCCAAATGGAAAGACTGAAGGCAGGAAGGCTAAAAATTCCAGAAAAAGAAGACAGCTTAGTAACTGTATATAGAATGATAAATTTAGCACACATGGAGTAGAAAGTGCGAGTAATCTTGGCTAGGCTAAAATACTAATAATTCTCTGATGTAGATGGCCATAATGTTATGGGTAGCCATGATGTTGTTGAATCTCCGCAGACAATACAGATAAATTATAAAGATAATGCAAAAGAAATATAAAAGTTGCTCTGACATTACTGGCAGAATGAAGACACCATGTCAAAAGAAATATCTCAAAGTACAGGCCTCGTTTGCTATACACATCCCCTAAGCACCTGGATTTGGTCACTGCTAGGGGCAGGAACTAGCTAGAGACCCTTTCAACCTTTCATGCAGTACGATAGGTTTTTAAATGTGTGCTCCCAACTCTGAATCATCTGTTGAAAGCCCACAGGACAAAGTCACAGGTTTGAGCTGGAGCATGTGTTTTGCCAGCTCAGTGGCTTTAGCTGCCTTTCTTAGAGAGCATGATCCAGCTCAAACACAAGATAAAACTTCTGCTGATTTCACACAGGAGCAGGATCAGACTCCCAAGATCATGAGGCCCCTCATTTACTCAGGTACAGTGCATTTGTGTATCTAAACTAATTCTCTCATCAAAAAGAGCAAAAGTTGAACAGTTCTCTTTTCTCATCACTTCCTGTGCAAACACTTACTACATCACACATGCAAATAATAGCTTATTCACGAGTTAAGATAAGATTATCATGGAAAACAGACAATAGTTATTCATGATGCAACCATGCCAGCAATGACAAAATTGCACCAGAGAATGTATGTCATATCAGCATCAAAAGAAGAAACTACTTTAAGAATGAAATCTGTTCTAGTGAAGTATCCTTCTTAATTGTCAGTGCAGAAATAGGAAAGAATAGAGAAAAAAACTTTTAAAGAATACCCACAACAACCACCAGAAAATCAGAAAAGAACTGATATAACAAAAGAGAAAAAACAAACGACAAAACAACCCAAGAAACAAGTGTTCTTAAACTTGGAGACAACTCCATGAATCTTAGAAACAGCAAAGGCATGTGTATGTTTTATTCCACCAATGGCAGAGAACAAACCCCATAGTTTTACATGAAAATTATTCTACTGTTTTCATAGTGACAGGAGAAACAGACCTTAAAAAGAACCTTAAGAGAGAATGCTAATAGCTCTGGATTTGCAAGTCAGGAGAAACATATGATTTAATGAACCACAAATAAATTATCACAAGTGCCAGATAAATGTGTAAAATAAGCCAAAGATGTGATTTTCAATGTAATTGTCCTCTCAAGAGACAGACTGCCTTCCATAAGAGTTTAGGCCATACATCAGGGAAAAACTGGAAGTAGGAGCTTTAAAAGGCAGGCAGTGGTCCACACACTTCGAGGGACAGGGCTGACAGACAGATAAGTGAGAGGGAATTTGACATGGAGTTCAGATTTCTAGTAATCAACATCTGTCTGTGAACATTATCTGCTCCTGTACAGATGGAGAAAAACTACATGAAATGAAGTTCCTGTAATGAGTAGTTAATGTAACTAATGACAGAGGGTAATTAATGCAGTGACCTGCTTAGCCCATCAACCCTGTTTTAGGTTGTTGCATATGTTGGCCTAAAACTTAAACCTGCATTGTTGTTTTATTCTTGGATGTCAGTAATTGGGTGAAGCAAGCTAATATTTGAACTAAGGTCCCAGCAACCATGTCCTGACATGAGAATGATTGAAGGAAAGCACTATCTAATACTGAGGCAATATACACAAACCCAAATTCTGTTACTTTGCAGAGGACCCAGTCCTGCTCTTGTTGACATTAATGCCAAGGGTTCTAATGTCATAAAACAGCAGTAGGTTTGGGCACTAAAAGGGAAAACTATAGTGGCATCACCATGGAAACCAGCAGCACTAGAAATGAGAACCAGAAGAAGAGTGAAGAACTAAAGGAAACAGAGGAAGTATTTTGTGACCACACTTACATTGTATGAAGTCACCTGCTCAATAAGCCTCTTGTCCCTCCCAGATAATACCATTTCTTCATTATCCTTACTGCTTGACTTTTTTGCCTCTTCTCTTTCCTGATGAGTAGAAGGAAATCACATGCTACAGCAATCAGAATGTCTGAAGTGAAAAGCAAGCAAATCTATATCTACTTTAATTAAATTTAGAGGGTAAAGACCATGATACATGATCAGATATTTTCTGCTCAGCTTGATGGAAGAAGAAACTGGACATGCTAACTGGAAAGTCAATAAGCTGATACAGAGTATCTGACTACTGCAAAAAGGGAGCAGAAATAAATGTATATCAATGATATTTAATGTTGTTACTTCATTGCCTTCATCTTTAAGCCTGAATTAGTAAATTTTAATAACAAAGAAAAACCTGGGAAAGAAAATTTCACCAACCAACCCACAGTACCTTTGCTTTGTTTTCACTGAACATCAGTAACACCAACTGCCTGCAAGTGTATATGAATGGATAAATAAATGCTCACCTTGGCTTTTCTCTCTCTGTCAGCTGGAGTATCTGTCCAAATAGATCTATCACCTGATTTGTCATCAGCTCGTCTCTTGAATGTTCTTGGGCCAAATCCAAAGTTTTTCAACTCGGGTGGAAGCTCTGTCATCCACGATTCCCTGGTAACTTGTTTGGGTTCATCCTTTGCCAAAGAAGTAGGGGTGGAGGGAAGAGTGAAAAAAGCATAATCAAAAATTACTGTCTGAATCTCTTGGCTTCCAGCAGAAATCATAGACTTTTTTTCTTTAACACCTGCTACACATAGCATCCCAAGTAGAACTGCAACCGGGTTTACACAGAAATAGGCAAAGAGAAAGACAAATACACTCCAGCAACAAAACATTATAAATTAAGAAATCCAACTTACGCTGTCTGCTGAAGTAAGCTTTTCTTTCATTCTCTGAGCTCGGCGTTCAAACTCTTTAGCCACATCAGACTCCACTGGTCCTTTTGCAGGCATTGGGCCTATTAAATTGTCTTCGTCCTCACTACTATCTGTCAGCTTCCAAAAAGAAAACATTTCTTTCAAACACAGTGCTAAGAGCATCAAGGAACACTTCAGCTTTATAGAATTAAAATTACTTTGTCCAGAAGAGCACATAAACCTAATGTAAGGCATTTCCCAGACAATAAAAACCTAGATTAGAACTCCAGATGAGACCTGTTCTAGTGCTTGAACATGGATATTTTGTCTCTAATTTGCCAAAAGCAGCATCTCTTGTCTGAGGCAAGACTGCTGGTAAAGGCAGTGGCAGCAGACAAAGCCCTGCTACTTTACACTGCTCTGCACACAGCCACACAGCCTCTCTGGCTGTAGGTAAATTTGGAACACACATTCATACAACTTCCGTATTTTGGGCTTTACCATCACCAGCAACATTTGGATGCATTTCTCTATTAAGGATCACAGTTTCACACTGCAAGAACTGTCTCAAGCTCAGGTGCTGTAAGGATGTCAGAAAGAATAAAGTGCAAGGTAGGGTACCAGTGGCACGCATGGTACTATGCCCCTGAAAGTACAGCATCTCCAACTAATCCCCTGGCTCTGTCATTCACTTCTTCGATCCCTCATGGATCCCTTCAGGAAGAATTTCTTCACTGCAAGGGTTATCAAGCATTGGAACAGGCTGCCAAGGAAGTGGTGGAGTCACCATTCCTGGAAGTGTTCAGAAAACGACTGGATGTGGGCCTTAGTGCCATGGTCTAGTTGACTTTGGTGAGTCCAAAGGTTGGCCTCAATGATCCTGGAGGTCTTTTCCAATTTAATCATTACATGATTCTGACATCG
The DNA here is from genome assembly GCF_014805655.1 of Passer montanus. Taxonomy (NCBI): domain Eukaryota; kingdom Metazoa; phylum Chordata; class Aves; order Passeriformes; family Passeridae; genus Passer; species Passer montanus. The sequence continues at coordinate 5,745,424 of NW_024368374.1, read as the reverse complement.
TATTCTAAGGAATTTTTTGGAGAAGAGCTAAAAACTTAAATTTGTTAGGGACTAGATGTCAATAAAAATTTTCCTACTTGCCAGGAGTTGTACAGAAAGCTCACCGGTGCCTCCCTCCAAGTTCAAACAGTACAGATGTGGATGGAAGCAAAACTAGACAGAAAATGGTGATGCCACAGTGCCCTGGACACAAAGCTAAGGTGTCCAATATCTACAGAAGGGAGTGCAAAGATTTTGCTACAGTCTGACTGTGCGTGATAAAGCAATGGGAGTAGGATGACAAGGCTGTGTAGCCAGGAAGCACAAAGCATTACTTGAGAATACACAAGGTGGTGAGTCATTAGATTCACTAAAGCAAAGTGAAGAGTCAGCATGCCTCTAAAGATGTACCTGAACACAACATAATTAAATACATTTTTTTAAAAGCCAACAAGAAATTACTCATATTAAAAAATAAGAAAAAGAGTATTATTAGGAAAAGGTAACAAAAAGATAACTATTAGGGAGAGAAAAACAGTAAGTTCTGTAATACCTGTAAAAAAGCTGTTGCTTGAAGATGTATTTATGAGAAGAGAGACTTTTTTGTTTGCAAAATATAAAGGCAGACAGCAGACATCTCTGCCTCAAGAGATTTGTCACTATGATAAATTACTTAATCATTATTTGGAGTTATAAGACGATGAGTACCTCAGAAATGTCAGATAATCTTTCTGCACGATGAATTACAACACCACTCACTGTAGGAGGCTGGAGAATTATATGCTTTGCAACTGCTAACCAAAAAAGTGAAGTTTCAGAGCAGCCTTTGCATTCCTCCTTCCTAGTGTGTCTAGCATTTCCCATAGTATCTGGGAGCTAAATGTAAAAATGTAAGTATTTTTAAAATAAACAGAATAAACATTAATTCTCACAAGGAATTAATATTCAGTTTATCATGGCATGGCAGAGATTCACTTGCTGAAGCCCTGGTATCCAGCACCATTTTTGGTGTCTTAGGTGCTGTGGTGTTAAAAGGTGCTGCTCAAGAAGGGCATGACTTTCTCTAAAAGTGCTACTCCCTACCTGCCAGGCCCTCCCATAGGCAATTTGGATCCCTCAGAATGGTACTAGAAGCCCATGTTTAGGGAGTTCAAGCTTCCCTACGGCTGTATTTTATCAGGCATCTTGTTCATGAATGTTCTTTAGTAGCACATGCATTACTTTGCAACCAGAACTTCTAGCTAGTTTTTACCTAACATGACCAGAAAACTCAAAATCCATGAACCAAAAAAGCACGTCAGTGTCACCGTCCTGCACCTCACTCCCAGTTATAGGTATCATCCTGCAATTGCCAAGAACAACTCAGTGACACTGTAATGTCATTCTTGATTACATTCTTTTGGATAAACTTATTTAAAGGTTGTAGCCACTAGTAAACATCTTTAAGGAAGTGAAGATGTGTTTTCTGCCTGCAGTTTAGGATGCCAAGATTGCTTGTGTTCAGTGAGTGCACCATCTATTTAACAGCAAAAGCACAACAAACCAGGCCAGTCTTTTTGGTTTCTTTTTTTAAAAAAAGGCTTATTTATGCTCAAGTATTTGACTCCAGCAAAAATATGCCAGACACTTTCTGGTCCAAAATTAAACTGTCATCCTTAGAAGTGTCTGGTAGTCTCTTTCAGGCTGCAACTTGTTTAACCATTTCAGATAGCTTGTACTAAAACAAAAAGCTTCTCTTTGCACCAACCTGGGGACGGGATTCTGATGAAACAGATGGTCCTATGAAACATCTGCTACTTCTGGTGTCCTCTGAAGCTTTCCTAAAGCCAGGTGGTAACGCAGGACCTATAATGGGCCTTGACAGCAGAGAGAAAAAAAATTTAAAAAAAATTTTGTTCTTTCAGTTGAGGGGGGAAAATATAATAGATCAGTATAAAAATAAAATCAAACATCAATGAGAAGTATGACTTTCCTTCCTCCCCAAACCAAGTGTGCCCCTGTGCACACCTACTGTAGAAATAACTGAATAAGAGTGCCTCCATTTTCCAGGAGGATATGTGCAGACAATTTTAATGCAAAAAAACAAACAGAAAAAAAAAAAAACAGAACCAGGAAAGCTGCAGCATGTAGTCAAGGAAATCCACTTTTTTCTTCCATAGCTTTCTTCACCAGATTCAAGAGCAATGAAAGGTGATAAGACAAATATACACTCCTTCACAATCAACAAACCCAATTTCGTTCTTGTCTTGCACCTCAGTTTCATTGTCCTTTAATAAGCAGAAACAGTGAACTGCTCTAATTTTATTTTACCTTGGAGTGGGAAAGAGAAGGAAAATTTTGTGAGTCCAGGTAACTTCACTGAATTGTTTTTAAGCAGCAGCTCTGAAAGAAATATTAATCAGCTGTCTCCACAAACGCAGAAAGGTGACAATCTCTATTCAGTGGTGAAAAGAATACTACAAACCGAGCTCAAAGAAACTTCGCTTGCTGTATTGAAAGTCTTTAAAATGTGGGCTCCTCTTAATAATCCACCATAAAATTCTTTAAAGCTAATAAAAACGAATTAAAAACTTAAACAACTGTCACCTGAAGACACATCCAGGTGACAGTATTGTCACAATGTAAGAGTAGACTTTGTTTATTACGACCTTCAGTTGTGAGCTTTAGCTTATTAAATGTAACAACACCTGAATTGAATTTGCTAATTATGGCCTTTACTCAGTTCCAATAATCTAATCAGGACAGCCCTGCTGTAGTGATATTGCTGCCAGGGTTTAAAGAGGGGAAATAAAAGACACAAAGTCTCACTGAAGAACCAACCACAGATATACAGACATGAGAAATGAATATGAGCTCAGGCCAGGATAAGGGCACTGGCATGGTTTTAAACCCAGGCAAGAAGTCTGGGTTAATTTTGAAGTTCCACCTCCACCTAGCTGCTACAGTTTTATCTTCCTTCCTTCCTGACCACTTTCTTGTTAAGACCATGTTTTAATTTCCTAATGTAATTTAAATAGAGTTTAAACTTATACAGATATAGCAAAATGAATCTTTTATTTTGGTACACAAGTACTTTTATTCTGCATGGAGAGACAGATAAACTATAAAAAAAAGCTCTCTACTGAAATATATATATCTATATGAACATCTCTGTTGTGGGTTGTATCACTGCAGCCTGTGAAAAAGAACCAATCCCACATGCTCTGTCTTGATTCTGTCACAGCTCAAAGGGCCTTTAGAGAACAGAAAAGTAGTTTATATATTCATCCTTCCCATCCTTATGCTTTTTCTTTTCCACTACATGAGTAACTCCTCAGCCTTTCCTCAGCAGTACAGAGGTGACGTGATCCTTGATAGTTTCCTGGATGTCCAGAGGGTCTCTGAACAAGTGAATTGAATCTAAACACCAGTAATATTATAACTCTGATAATATATTTACTTTAATAATATATTAACTACTAAAAAATAACTGGCAAACACATTTTACTGCTGTAGGTAACTTCAGGACATGTACCATGTCAAAAATACCCCCCAAACTTATGCACTAAGATTTAATTTAAGGACTATTGCATTTTATATATGGCAAAGACTGTTCTCCTGTTGTTGGACTTGGAAGTCCTTGCTAATGCACATTTTGAGATGGATGTTTCAGCATTCTTCTGATGTATAATGTAAAATTTTTTAAGATCACCTTCACTCTTTACCTTGATGTGTGAACTCTTCAGAAATATTTATGAGTGGTGTACTTCTATCTAACACTGGTAAACAGTAATATAATATTCAAAGTTGAAGGAAATATTTTCACATATATATATATTATGATGGAATGATTCAAACCATTTTCAACAAGCTCCAGATTGCCACACGAGCTGCCCCTAATCATGAACATGTTGCTTTGACAAGTCTGGAAAAGATGTAAGAGAATAAGATCTTTCCTAAAAGAACGAGTATGTCACACAGAAGTGATAAACAGCCTGTCCATACACTGAAACAAACGACCTGCATTTGTTTCAATTATTCATGGCTCAGTTGGCAGCTGGCAATCTGCTCAAGGCTAAGGGCAATGCAGCAGGCAGACAGCAGCACTGTGTCTGTGCCCTGCACAGCTCACACGCCTCCCAGACTCCCAGGTGTGTCAGCTGGCAATCTGCTCAAGGCTAAGGGCAATGCAGCAGGCAGACAGCAGCCCTGCACAGCTCACACACCTCCCAGACTCCCAGGTGTGCGGGGGTGGAAGACAGACAAGGCTCTTCCCACACATCTCACTGTTCCCACCTATTCAGGGAATCAGGCTGGGTGCAAAACAGCTCTCCTCAATCTGCTTTCTCTGTGCGTGCTAGGAGCAATTGTATGGTGAGGTAGGAAAAAACAATACAGTGAGTGCCAAGTGCCTTTACTGCTTTAATTTATCACAGACACAGAGCAGACTCTTGCCTCAATGTCACAGAATCACAGAATATTCTGAGTTAGAAGGGAACCACAGGGATCATCAAGCACAGCTCTTGAGTGAATGGCCCCTTCCTCTTCCATTTTACCACGAGTATTCATGACAAAAATAAAGAAAGGCTACCTCTGCTGATATCAGAAGTTACAAGCATTTCCTTTTTTTAATAGAGAATACATTATTTTTAATGACCTGCTAAATTTTATAATTAAAATAATACTTTGTGCATACACAACACAAGGAAAAAAAATTAGTTGTTTGTGGGACCATCAAAGGACCAAATGATTCCACTGAGCATGATACCCACAACTACAAGAGGTTTTTGATTACAGCAGTGTAACCAAATGTACATGAGAAAGATACCTCCAAATAACCTTAGTTACATAAATTCTTGCTTAGTTACATACATTTTATGCTGCCAAGCATCATAAAAATTTATGCAAACTAAAAAAAAGAATTAACTTCAAAATTTCTTTTGAGATGGTATATTTACACACACAGCTCAACAGTAAATTGAGTCACTTTCCTGGAACTGAAAACTCATACCTGACAGGCAAGTATTATTTTATCTACCAACTCCTATTGCTCTGAGGAAGATAAAAGTGATCAAAGGACTCTTGTACTTCTCATCAGGAAGTATCCCCTTGGAAGCACCAGTTCTACTATGGACTATAATTTCAAATTATAGAAGGAAGTGCCCAGATTGATGTAAAGACTGAAAGGCTGTGAGACATGGTTGAGTTCTATAAAGAAAATCCATATAATATTTTGGGTGGGAAGTATTTTATAACTGTAAGCAATCAAATGGAAAGCTTCCTGATAAAGACCATAAATAGTGTTTATTTGTGTAGACCTGACAGGCTCTTTTCTAGAAACCTACAGTGTTCAGAGTAGTTTTGTACCTGGAGATACGTGAACAATAATCCTTGATGCATTAGCAAAGGACAGGGTATTGCACCACACACGAGGTAACTGCCCCAGTCCCTCACAGACCAGAATGAGCACTACAGAACTACAGGTCCTCGTACCTGTAATTTGTTTTTTCTCCACTGATCTGAGATCTATCAATAGAAATGGAGGAAATTTGACACACATCTCAGAAAATTTACATTAGTTCTTTTACTCTCCTTCCAACCTGGCCTAGGAGGGCTGGTGCTCTGTTTCAAGGGAATGCTGTTCTTGTTCTCAGAACATGGAGGAAGCATTACCACTAATCATATCAATCTCAAGTGCACAACTGAAATGTTCTGTAATAGTGACACAAAACATTTAATCTAAAATAATTGTGTTTTGAGGAAAAGAATCTGAATATAATTCCATTTTAATTACCTCTCAGGAGAATCATCCTGTTTTTTAAATCCAGGAGGAAGAGCTGGCCCAAAAAAGCCATCATCATCATCGTCTTCATGAATTCTTTTTGGCTTTCTGCAAATACAGATTTCACTTAATAATTACCTTGACAAGCATAGCAATTATCTACGCTTTAAAAAAGAAAAAAAACACATAAAATTATTTCATAGGGTCTTCTGTACTAAATATCCTGTTGTTACCATGGAAACAGTGCAAAAGGATCCAAAATGATTTGAAGCAATTAAAAAATGGGGAGTATAAGATTCACTTCAAAAACGTTCTGACATTTAAAAAAGAAAAAAAAATTAAAACAACATTAAGAATGCTTTTTCTGTAGAAAGAAGTTTAGTATAATGTTGAAATACCATTTTCTAGTCACAAAGTAATTTAAAATTCAGTACTTTCTCCATTTTTGTATGCCGTCTGCATTTTGAGTAGTATTTTTCCTGTTCAATTCTAATTAGCTGAAAAACAAACTATTGACTAAGAAAACAAGAAAAAAATTGAATAATAATTACTCTAGCACTCATTAGGATGGCATAAGGGCCTTCAAGTCTCTTATAAAAGGCTTAGAGCAAACACACACAAATTCTTAACACAGCAATTGTGAGTAATCAACCCCACAAATGAGAGTATCTGCAGACTCCTGTTACTTGCTAAACAATTCAGGTTTTTTTCATGAGTTGACTTCATTTAATGCATAAATTCATGTCCATAAACAGGTCTTACAGCCTCTCAAAGAGAGTCAGTATACCAAAACCAGGGCAAAAAATCAAGTACCAAATACTTACGCACATGGTAGAATGGTATCAGTCCTTAGCATAAACATGCAAATTTGCAGAACTAAAATAAAACATATAAATACAGAGATCTGACTGTCCCAAATAATTTCATTCCACCGTAGGGCGTCAAACAGGTCAGCTGAACATTCTTGGCCATGAAGAACATGGAGAACATGTAACCAAAAGTTTTACACAGGTACAGAGTTTACCTTTTTTTATACAACATTGTCCCTTTCTCATAAGTTAGACACAATACATTTGCAATACAATTTTAAATATACAAACAATCCAAAAACATACTTACTTGGGTGCTGGATCTCCTTCTGTCTCCTCTTCAGAATCTCTGTTTGTGTCTCTGGGTAGAGGAAGAGATTCTGAGTCGTCATCACTGTCGGGAGTTTCTGAGCTACAGCTGCTTTTGTAGTCTGGAGGCAGTGCTGGTCCTGCAACTGAACATCCAGAGTTATTTGGGATCATAAAATCACAGAATGGTTTGGACTGGAAAAGACCTTAAAGATTATCTAGTTCAAATCCCCCTGCTATGGGCAGGGAACCTTCTACTAGACCAGGTTAAATAAGGATACCTAGCACATGTTTCAGATGAGTATGACCTACCATGGCATTTCCAAAACACTTATTTACTTGGAATTAAACTTATTTAATCACTGCTCTCTCCAGCATTTAGAGAAGATATCTAAACAGATTTCTAGAAGTTACTTCTTTCAGCACCTTATTTCCATCAACAACCTATGCTGAACTGTTCTGACTTAGGACATTACAAATCCATTCCTACATGAGCATTTCTCTGGAACAGGGCTAGAAATCCCTGTTTGGTGTAACAACTAACGAACAATGGATGTGGCATAAACCAGTATATTTAAAAGAAGCACTTTAATGAAGCATTTGAAGCTCACTAGTGAAGAAACACATCATCTGTACATACACAGCGTGGGAGACCGTAAATTATTAAATGGGAGCATTTGTGACCATAAAGTATTAAATTAATTGCCAGCCTGCTTTGGGAATGGTTTAATGATAAAGGTTATTCCCAGTTCAGCTAAATGTGAACAGCAGGGACAGATTTAAGTACTCTGCTGTAAAAGGGATGATTTAAGCATTCAGAGAATGAATTCAAAGAATTGTTACTGTCAAAAGGCCAGGACAGTGGATGGAGCTCTCATGCTCCAGTAAAACCTTCATGCTCTGGGGTAATATCTCAGCAAAATTAAAACTCAGACACTAACACTGCTAACAGGCCTGATCTTTATAGATTTATTTGGCTACAGCACCACATGCAGTGGGTCCAGAAGCAGCTTAGCCATTGACCCTAACAGCAAATGCCCTCCAAACAAGACCCCTAACACAGATACCACCCTCACAGGCTCGCTCTACAAGGAGTCAGCTGGAGCAAGCAAAAACCAGCAATGGCTTTACCTCCCCAAGTAAGAGGCCTTCCCAATCCAGGGCAAGGCACCCATTTACACAAACACAGTGCAAACAGCCCATGTTCCCATGTAATGGAGATTTGATTCTACTGATGATTTAACATCCTGAGACACAGACACCATTCCTCCTCTTAATATCTCAAGCACTGAGTACAAGATTTGCAGGACAGAGAGGTGCTTTGGTGAGGAAAAGACATTGTTCCCTTTATGAATAGTCAAGGGTCAGATGAAAAGATAAATGGTACCAGGAAATTAGATCTCCAGTTGAAGAACTACAATTTTTTGATAGTACAAAATACAACCTAATGCATATTATGGTTCCATTGTTAGCTGACAAAGGCTAGGCAGAAATCAAGTCCTTCCAGCGAGCTTCACAAAGCTTTTAATCATGTTTAGCACAAGACTAGTTACAAAGCATCCAGGCAGATCTGCCACTTCTTTGTTTCCTGTTCTAATGGAAAAAACTTTAAATGGGACAAATCCATTTCAGCACTAGGAAAGAAAAAAACCCCAACAAACCACTTCTCTCGCCCTAAAAAAACCCAAACACAACACCCTAGCCTATAAAGGTAAAATAAGTTCAAGATGAAAGCAAACAAACAGATTAATGATAAGTAGGAATAAAAACTGCTATCAAGAGGTCTCATTTTTCCGTACAAAAAGCACCACTTGAATGAAAGCACTTAAAACCCACACAAAACCTGCACAACTGCTTTCTCCAGCCACCTGGTACCCTGACATCATGCAAGCAGACTTCATCTGCTCTAAATGCAAAAAACAAGACTTGGAGTGGAAGGAACAAACTCAGATACAATCTGATGAGTCTGATACTAAAGAAGAAGAGAGAAATTAGGAGCAGTTTTGTGAGCTGCACAGAACTAGTAAAACCAAAACTATGTGAGGAAGGAGACTCATCCCACTGGTATGTTGTTCAACACCAGGGCTAACATACATACTTTTATGCCAATTCCTCTCCGTTATGTTGGCAAAACTGTTTGCATGGGCTATGCAATAAGCTGGATCAGGGAACTTAAAAGGCATGAAAACAACACTGCAAACCACAGCACTCCCCTGAAAGAACTGCTTGTTAGTGGAACTGCAGCCTAAGCAGCACAAGCAGAAATTAAACAGAGACTGAGACTGACTAATGAAGGGCAAACGGCATTTTAAGCCTGAGGAAGAAAAAGTCATTGGACATGGTGGAAAGAAATGGAGGGGAAAGAGACTTGGGATTAAAAATTGATATGACCATGGTGCTGACTGAGACTAACAACCAGCAAATCAGCACAGGCAAATACACAGCTATGGATCAGGATGGTTTGGGGAGCCACAAAAAAGAGGAGAAAGGTAGGAGTGGAAATTGCTAAGCATAAATTCTGGAAGCAAAGAAAGAAAAGGGGGAGCAGGGAGGCCAAGATTTAATCAGAAGTCTGTGAAATTCCCCAAAAGCCACGGAAATGTGGAAAAATACAGATGAAAGGAGAACAGAGGAGAGCTCAAAGAGTCGGGAAACTAAACCTAATGAGGTGAGGAGGATAAATGGATGTAGCAATGGCAGAGCAACAGAAAAATGACAAAGTAGCCAGATCTCAGAACAATTCAGAGCAGAGCAATGGGATAAAAATGTATGAGGAGAAAATGTTTGGGATAGTGAGAAGAGAAACAGGACCAAGTGAGACTGAAGTGAATGTTTCACAACTATTAAAAGTGACCATCCTACTAATGAGCTGGCTCTGGTGACTATCTGCCTGAAAATTAAGTCAATTCAATTCAGAAACCAAATTAAAAGCTACTTTTTGTTTCGTTAGGGTTATTTCTGCTGTATCTGGGGATTCTAAGCACACTACCACACCATCAGACGTGACCTGGGAAGCTCTCAAGGACAGACAAGACCTTTCAGCTCCAGCATAGTGGTAGATCAACCCAGACATATCAACATATCTGTATGTGGCCTCAATGCTGAAACAGACAAAACTCCCTTCTGCGTCTCTGGTTAATTTTAGCCATTCCCTAGCACTTCTGTCCTGCTGGTACAAGGACAGCCCAGAGACAGGGACAAATGGGCCAAAGGAAGTACAATTCTTCCAGCAGGAGCACAGTTAGTCCAGCTTCAGAGCACCATCATGAAGTGATGAATCAAGACATAAGTGCATCCCATGGGTTGGACAAGCTGAAGAAGGTAAAGATTTACTAGGGATGAGCTTTTGGGTCTGTCCAGCTACCACCTGCTTCCATCCTGCTCCCAATTAAGGGTCACAGAAGTATTATTAGCAACCTCTCTGATACCAAAGAAAGTGTGGTTTGTCCCATGGTAAGAACACCAGTGGGTATTGCAGGACAAAGTGTCTGGATGCCTGTATCCAGAGGGGTGGCGGGAGTGGGGCTCAGTGGGTGTTTGCTACTGACTGTGGGGCACATCAGCCTGCACAAGGGTATAAAATGTGGCTGGACACTGAGCCACCTAGTCTGCCAAGGCTGCAGACAGCTCCCAGGTGGATTGTCCCCAGAAGGAATGTATTAGCAATAAATCTAATCATAATCATACACAGTCATTTTCCTATTTCTTGTGTCTGTCTGAGAGCCTTCTCTTTGCCTGAGAGTCTTCTCTGCCACAGTCTGCTCAAAGTCCTACTTTCTTGCTGTTGGGAGACAGAAACTATGAAAGCAGACTAAAAAAACCGAGAAAAGCAATGAGCAGCTCAAATATCAGTGAGACTACTGTGACAGGAAAAATATTGGAAAAGCTGTTCAGCTTTAAAAGGTGAAGCATCTCTTAAAATAGCTAGAACACACAAGGGAAATTGTTACAGAACAAATTCTAGGCCCATTTGACTCAAGACTCAGCAAGTGCTGCAGCACAGAAGGTGCTGGTGGCAGCCCCACCGTGTGATTTTTGTCACTCCAGGTGCAGAGCTCCAGATGGAGCTGCAGTTCTGTACAGCAAAGTGTGTTATGCCAAAGTACTTGCTCTCCTGTCTTCCTCTGCACTGCAGCAGTCTGCCTCATGGGGTGAGCAGGGACACTGAACTGATGTAAGTCAAAGTCAGAAAAGGTTTGTGAAAATTATAAAAACAAACAACCTGCCAGTAGATGGAGTTTGGGGTTTTTGTTTGCTTGTTTTCAAAGGCAAATAAATTCCTTCATCCACTCCACACAGAAATTTCCAAGCAGATCTTGGATCAGTTGCCAGAGCAACTATCATACCATGGAACTGATTTACACTGGGACAAAGAGAGGACAAACTCAGCTGATGAACCTAACCTAGACACTGCTGAAGCACTCAATGTCACCAACTCATGGCCTAAGGATAAGTTTAACTTGTTTTTTTCATACACGATACAGATACTTGCAGCACCCATCAGTGTGTTGATGGCAAGTGAAAAAGCCATTAACACAGATATGGCCAGGAAAGGCAGCACCACTCGTGCAGTCAGGGCTTCTGCACAAAGCAAAGCTGAGACCCAGACACAGAGCTTGATGTTGCCATGGTGTCAGCTGATGCAGCAGCTTTATCCCTCTTGCTATTGCTCCCTCTTCTGGATTAAAAAATTAGAGAGCAGACAAACACAACAAACCTTTCCTATCAGAGCTGCTTTCTTTGGAGCAACCGAACGGTGAGGGACACTCTGCTAGAAACGGAATACATGAACTAGTGCCTTAAACCTGGATTAAAGGTAAGGAGTGCAAACGCTCAAAGTGCTGCTCCCAGAGATATTACTGACAGAGAACATGCAAGAATTTTAGAGGGGAAGCTGAGCTCCACTGCAGAAGAGCCAGCCTGGCAGTCAGCTGCTCTCGGTGGGATCCCAGCTCTGATGTGAGGGCTCTCGACATGACAGACCCTGGCAGGCAAGGCACCACAGCCCCACTGACCGGCACCACAGCCTGCTCCACATCCCGAGGGGCTCTGCCTGGAAAACCACAGCTGATGAAGTGGCTTGGCAGAGGAAAGCACGCTGCACAGGCCCAGCCCCCTCCTTTCCTACCCGCTAATTCCACACTTGGAGCTGCTGAAGAGCACAGGTTCAAAGAGCACACGAGACTTGAGCGGGACAAAAGTAAGCGACCGAAAGCAGTATTCTTCTAAAACGAGCCTTAAAGCGTTCCATTTCTGCGGCATTCCATCGCATACGGCGCTTATTTCTTGTGAGCTTTTTTTTTTTCTTCTTCTTTTTTCCCTTGAAAAAGTCACTGCAATGACCCTGTAATGGTGAGTTTAGCTCCATGCAGGTGCCGCACTAGCGGTGTACACCCCGGGCTGCGGAGCTATCCCACGCACGGAGCATCCCGCGCCGCGGAACACGGGCCGCACAGCCGCTCCACCCCACCCGCGGAGCGCCTCACGCCACGGAACACCGGCCGCAGGCCCCGCTCTCCCCACGGAGCGCCCCGCGCTGCGCCATCAGGGCCGCAGGCGCCGCTCTCCCACGACCGGCGCCTCCCTGCGCTCTCACCCTGGCTGAAGTCCTCGCCCGGCTCGGCCTCGGCGCGGCGCGGGAAGCCGGGCGGCAGCGCGGGCCCGATGAGCTGGCGGGCCATGGCGAGGCCGGCCCCGCGGGCAGCCCGGCCGCCCTCCCCGCGCCCGGCGCTTCCCGGCTCCCGCCCCGGCGGCGCTCCCGGATGACGCGGCGCCCGCCGGGGAGGAGGGAGGGAGGGAGGCGGGGAGGGCTCGCCCTGCTCGGGCGGACGTGACGCGTTCAGCGGCCGCCGCCGGAGGGCCCCACGTGGTGGAGCGAGAGCATCGCGCACCGGGGTCCGCACACCGGGCGGCCTCCCGGGCCCGACATGAACCCCTTCGCCTGGTACCCGCCGCCGCCGCCGGGGCTGCCTCCGCCGGGCATGCCCCCACCCTTCTTCTGCCCGCCGCCCTCCTGGGACACGAGCTTCTGGGCTGCCCCCGTGCCCTACCCCCCGCCCGGCCGCTACCCGCCGCCCGACGGCCCCTACGCGTCCGCCGAGTCGTCCTACCCGCAGCCCGCCGAGAGCTACCCGCCCGCTGAGGGCTACTCGGATCCCGCCCAGAGCGTGCCTCCCGCCGAGAGCTATCCCCAGCCTGCCCAGAACTTCTCGCAGCCCGAGGGCTACCCGCAGCCCGCCGAGGGCTTCCCGCCGGCTCAGAGCTACCCGCAGCCCGAGAGCTTCCTTCCCCCGCACAGCTACAGCTCGCCTGCCGCCTGGTTCCCGCCGGCCTACGGAGCGCGGCCGCAGGGCCCGCACGCTGGTGAGGGCAGGGCAGGAGCCGTGTCGTGGGCCCCTGGGCTCCTTCCCACACACGCGGGCTGTCGTGAGCCCGTGGGGCTGCAGGGCTCTCCTCCAAGCACGTTGGTCATTCAGCCCGCTCTTATCTCTTCCCCACCGAGGTGGGAGGGGGGGTGTTTTACCAGATATATCTGTGAATGGCTCATCTTTGTTTTTTCCTTTCTCTGTTCTGAAGGTGGAAATGGTAATTTCTCCCAGAAGTGGCAGGGCAAGCAAGCGCCTCCATTTAGTAAACATTGTCCAGAAGAAAATAACAAGCCAAAGGTACGGAGTGGGGTCCCCTGTGTAAGAGGAACATGTACGTGTTGGCATGGGTCCAGGGAAAGGCCACATAAGTGATGAGCGGGTGGAGCACCTCTCCTGTGAAGGCTGAGAGAACTGGGGAAGCCCTTTGTTCAGCCTGGAGAAGACTTTAGGTAGAACCCTGCATCATCCTTGCAGTACTTTGAGGGAACTTAGGAGAAAGATGGGGACAGACTTCATAGTACAGCCTGTAGTGTTAGAGCAAGGAGTAATGGTTTTAAACTGAAGCACAATAGATTTAGATTGGACATGAGATTTTTTTTTTATTATGAAGGGGATGAGATACTGGTACGCATTGCCTGGAGAAGCTGTAACTGGCCTGTCCCTGTAAGTGTTGAAGGCCAGATTGAATGGGGCTTTGAGCAGCCTGATGTGGTCATAGGTCATGGTAAGGGGGGGTGGAACCAGGTGATCTCAGAAGGTCCCTTCCCACCAAAACCATTCTGTCATGGTGTCAGTCTTATGGGACTTGTCCCAAGGCACTATAGAGGTCTGGTTCTCCTGTCTGATCTGGTGCCCTTAGAAGAGAGCAAACATGTGACAGTCTGTAACTCTTGAAAGATACATGTCAACCAAATTGTTACACAGGTTTATGTCACCTTACTGTGATGGTGCCTGAATTACACTAGTGCTCTGTTCATGGTCAAGACCTGCCAGCCAGATGACCCTGATGTGTGTAGTGGGAGAAGGAAGGGTCTGTGCTGCCCTCTGAACTTGTACCAGTCATGGTCTGTCTTGGTAGGGAAGAGACATGGAGCTTTAGCCTAAATCTCACAGCCCTCAGAAGTCTGTGCCAGCAGACTGGTGTGTTTGCAGAAGCAATAATTGATTGAAAGGTGGTAGTGGGAAGAGCTGAGTGCAGGGCACTTTGTTTAGAAGATAAGTAATTGGAATTTAACTTTCATATTATGTTAGCTTGTCTTTGAAACTTTTGAAACATGTAACTGCTTTATTAACAAAAATACTAATATTTTTTCATAACTAACTAAACACGGGAATATGTTGTAACTGCAATCCTGAGATTATTTCTTCTTTTTTTTTCAGACCAGAAAGAAAAAAGAGCCAGTTTTTTCTCATTACTGTGATACCTGTGACCGTGGCTATAAAAACCAGGAGAAGTACGATGAACACATTTCACAGCATAAGCAGGTTAATGAGTTTGGCTTTTTTTATTCACACTGATTTTTTGCTTTGTGCCTGACAAGTTGTTAGCTGTAGTCACTCTTTGAACAGAAGACACAGGAATGAGATTCCAGAGCTATGTCAAGTATTAGTAGAGGATTTTGTTATGAATGCTGTATGTAGGGGAGGCTTCTGCTGTATTTTTGGTTTTATTACTAAAGCCTTTTAAACAGTTTTTCTTGTGAAGTATTACTAAGCCATGGAAATTAATTCATTAATTCATTAAAATTAATTCATTAATTGACGCCACTATTGCATGTACAGTTGTTGAGTGAAAACATTTAAAAATTTCCTTTGAGAAGTATCAAAATTTGAAATGGACGAGTCTTGCAAATTTTTATCTTGAGTTGTTGAGTGAAAACATTTAAAAATTTCCTTTGAGAAGTATCAAAATTTGCAAGTATCAAAATTTGAAATGGACAAGTCTTGCAAATTTTTATCTTAGGCAAACTTCACTTTCTCTTCAGTTGTCAGATACATCGCCTACACTGGTTATTCTAAAACCAGATGAAATTTAAAAGTGCATTATCCCTGCTTGCTGTTTTTACAATCACTTTTGTTAGCAAACAGGGTAACTTACACAGCTTGTGCAACAAACTGTACAGGCAGCTGACTGAGTTTATTTGAAGTGTGCTCAAAAGCTTGTTTATAATTTGTGTAAATTGGTATGTTTTAAGTTCACCCTCTTGTCTTGCAGTGCTCAGAAGAAGGTTGCAATTTCAGTGCCCATGAGAAGATTGTTCAGATACACTGGAAGAATGTAGGTAACCCTCTGGGCCCAAAATAGGAGTCTGTGCCATCTTTGCCATAGTCCCCTTACTCATTCTTCAGTGGTTTCCTTTCATTCACTTGGAAAGAAAATGTATGATTTCTCAGGAGAATCTGTTTCAAGACAATATCATGGATGAAAATTTGTTAAATACTATGGGATTTTCTTAATGGATTCATTTTATCATCTCTGTGTACAGTCTCACCAGTTTTGGAGATGAAAACAATGTGATACCACTATACCTGACATAGTGATGTTTTCTTTTTTAACTTGTGGTTTTTTTCCTTCCCCTTTTAAACACCTATGAAATACTTTTTCCTTAGGCACATGCACCTGGTGCCAAAAGAATAAAATTAGATAGTCCAGAAGAGATTGCTAGATGGAGAGAAGAAAGAAAAAGGTAAGACTTGTGGCCTATGGATTTGTTTTACTGTATTTTCCTTGTGGCAGCATAAGATGACAGCTGAAGGGCAGGAGCAGCACATAACTTGCTGTTTCTGCTGTTCCATTTACCCTATAAAACTCCTGCAGCAGTGATCTGTGTCAGAATGTATGAGCCAGGAGAGTGTGAGCTGCAGAGATGATAATACCTTAAAAGATTATAATAGAAGGCAAGGTATCAGCTCAGAGGGAAGCAGCTTTCCCAGATGCTTGATGTGGTGTCCCAGGTTAGGTGAATGCCTCATTCCTTTTAGCCTCACCACAGATCATATTTTAGGTCAGAAATGTTTGTGTAGTGGTTTTTAGTAGCTTAAAAATCCAGAACTATTGTACTGATTATAATTGTAATACTGTGTGCACATTTCCCCAGCTTAAGTTGTCCCAGTAGAACACACCAGGGAGTTTTCCTGATTTTTAAGGGCTTTCTGTGTTGCTCGATACTTTTCTAATGAAAGAGAGCAGAAACCATGAATGATGCTGTTCTCAGGTACTCTAACTTACATTTTATGCAGGATGCAAGGTAAAATTCTACTATAAGCAGTATTTCTCAATATTTCTTAGCCTGTGATTTAACAGGGTGTAACTTTTATCTTGACCAGGGTTGAAGTATTTATCTCCCAGATTTTTCTTCCTTCAGAGTTCAATAAATTAAAATCCACACTTTCCCAGCAGGAGAAAGATGCTACATGCTTTCCTCACATCTGTTGATAATTTAGAATATAGTCTTGCAAGTGATCAATGTGTGTTTTGTTTCCACAAGCAACAGTCCTGTATGCAGAATGGGAAGTGATATAAATTTAATTTTGAGATCAGTGGTGATAAGCTAGGGCTGTGAACTAGTCATGTGGAGTTTTTTTAGTAAAAATAAAACCCAGTGGTCTGATGGAATCCTACTGATGTATCCACCTTGCATCCATGTCAGAAGGCAACATTAATGTGTTCTTGCTTTGAGCTTCACTTCCCTTAATACATCTTTACACTGTTTTTGTTGAAAAAAGAAAAATGAATGGAAGTTATTATAGAATTCCCATCCATTTTTTCCTGGATGGTGAAGCAAAATTTATCCCCATGTAATTTCATTCTTGGAGGTTTTAATTCTTCTTTGGACATGGTTTCAGCTTTTTCTGCAAACTTCAGAAAGGCAAAGGGAAATCTTGCCACTCTGTTGGCACATCACAGAAGTCAATTCTTCTGTGAAGAAATGAACAGCACCCACTGTTCATTTTTCACAAATGAAAATAATCCACAGGTTCTTTAAAAAAAAAACAATTTTTTGATACAGAAACAAGTGATTATTTTCTCCCATTTTTAAAATGCCATCATTAACCAGAAAAAAAAAACTGGTTGTGATCTGTGCAAATATAAGTGTGATGTTAGATTAGGCAAGTTTTCTTACTAGATTAATTTTAATTCTAAGATTTCCTTTTATTCAAAAGATGCTTGAGGGCTTGGTTTTTATTTGCTTTCAGTCTGCATATTACTGTTGTGGGTTTTTTGTGACCTAGTTTTCTAATGGTAGGTCCAAGGAAGAAGATCCATACTGGTATGCAGTCTCCCAGAGAGGCTTTGCTACTCTTCTTCAACTTTTCATACACTTCTCTGTTTTGGGAATTGTTCAGGAGAGCTTCTGTTTAGCATCTGATGCTGAGGTTTAAGTGTTGAAATGATGTTTAAGGTGTTTAGGTCACTATGTGCTCTACTAGAACAATAGGAAAGTGGGAATTGAATGCAAAATTACGGATATTGTTTGTGTGGGGAGTGGGTGCTGCAAATCACAGCAGCCTTTATCTACACTTAATTGTAAGGGTGATGCCCTGCCTGAGATGGTTTTGTGAGCTTCTGAAGGATCTCATGTTGGTTTTATAGATGAATGTGATTTGGCTGTGATACAGCATTGCTGAAAGCCTTTGCTCGCTGCAGCACAGTAAAATCAAGGGACATAAAGTTGTGTGGTCACAGCCACCAACCAGAAAAGGCAGAATGGGATTAGGACTGTCTGAGCTAAGGCCACTAGATGGAGTAGTGCCTTATCTTGGTACTTCAAGCCTTCTGTGGGCATCGCATTTAGCTGTGATGGATGGGTGTAGAATGACTACCTGGGTGGCTTTTGTTACTCTTTGTACAGCGAGGAAGCTCTATGAGCTTCCTTCTTTTTTTTAATTAAAAAAAAAAGGGGGCAGTAGGCAGGCAGAGAGAGAAAGCCAGCTGGAACTTTTGTGCAGCATTAATTGGGTCACCAGCAAAGCATCAGTTTAGTACTGAAGGTCTGTTGTTGACTCACAGTAAACACTGCATTGTACAGAAAAGAGGGACACCAGAGGGAGTCTGAGCTATTAAGCAGTTTTGGTTTACAGTGACAGGAAAAAAACCTTTTTCTTTCTAGAAGCTCCAATCAGAGCTAAGAATGAATCTTTTTAGGTCATTAATAGTTTGTTCCTAATTAGGTTGCAGTGATTTAATATGTGTGTTTCCTTGCTGCATCCTGTCTTGCTTGTTCTTTCAGCCGTTATAAATAATTACTTGCAGAGTTGAGATTTTTCTTCTTAATTAGCTGCTGTGTTGCTCAATTGTGTATCCTGCTTAAAATCTTCAAGAAAGAGCTTGGGTTTAAAGTGTAGCCTTACCCTCATAGAGGAAAGGGGAGGAGGAGAGCTGGTAAGGAGTATCTCTGGATGAAGCATGCTGAATTGGAATGCTGTTTTCCTGTTGAACCTGCTGAGCCAAGAAATCTAATTAAGTAAAGAGCAATAGAGATGAAGTTCCATGGGATCTCAGGGTTTCCCTGTGTTTTGCAGACAGATGGTTGTGAAGTCTGACATCAACTTTTCTTGTTTTGATTTGTCCTGTCCCTTCCAAGTATTGAGAAATGTGCTGTCTTCAGCATATTTTTTCTTTAACATGAGCTTAAAGAGAATTATCTGCAATGCATTTCCTTAATGTGTCAGAATGAGGTATTGCTGTCTTCCCTACTTCACAAGTGAGATCTGGGTCCTGCCAGCCCATCTGTTTCTCACCAACATTTCTTGAGCAATGGTTATTAGTAAGAATGTGGCAAGGCTGCTTTAGTGTTAAAGCAAATAATTTAATTTACTTTTGCTTAGCTCCTAATATAACACTGGGGGCTTTTCTTGAGCTTGTGTGTTGCTTGTAAATTCTCTCCTTTCTGCCCTGCTGTCTTTATTCTCTTGGCATTGGTTTGTTCAGATAGGAATTGTCTGTTGTATTCCTTGCAATACATCTCACAGGCTAAGCATGTACTTAGTTCTTGAAGTCCAGTACTGTTAAAGACACCACTTTTAATTAATTTGTGGTTTTCTAGTTGCATAATGATAATCCTAGAGTAGTCTGGAATCCTCCCTGGTGTTGCGTTCATAGTAGTGAAGAATGCAATATGGAAAATAATTTCTTGTAACTTGGTAAAAGGAGAGAAGACCAAGCAAAGTAGAAGGGATGTGTCAGGAGATCAAGGTAAACATAGATGCAATAAATTTACTCTGATCTGCTGGGATAGATCAGCAATGAAACTGCCTCAGTTAACATATGGTTAAATCAGATGTGGGAAAGTAAAGCCAAGATTTTATCAGCTCTGTTGGGTCATTTTTGTTCCCTTTGGGCTATCTATGTCTCCTTTGCTGTGCATATGCAATTAAGACCAGCTCAAGAAATTTTTGAGGCATTTTGCTCACAGTGCTGTTCCTGTTAAAATGATGAACTTGTATACCTCTTGACTCAGGAATTCATTGTATAAACTGCTATAGAAACAGGTCTCTTTTGTGTTAGCTGTTGGCAAAGCTCTATTTCTTCACTGCTTGCTAAGAGCTGCTTTACTCCAATGTTTATGAGAGCAAGATAAAGTATGCTGGCCTATAAAAAAATGCATGGCTCTGGCTAGTGTGCTCATTTATTGGAAAAAAAAAAACCTATTCACTAAGACACATGTGTTATTGATTAGGCTCAGTGTCACTGTTCCCTAGAAGCTTTACCTGCATGTCTCACTTTGTTGGGATATATTTAGTAAACCCATCTTAGCCTGAAAAGCAGTTTTCTGATACTATCAGTTTATTTTGAAAAGCTTTGAATTGTAGAAGTGTGTACTGTTGGGACCTGCAGCTGCTATGAAAGAGGGCTGCCTTCTCAGGCTGTACTGGCTTCATGAAGTCTGCTGTGCCAGACCATCAAATCCTGGTTTAACTCTCCCTTTTACAAAAAGTTGCTTCAGTTTGTAAAGCCCTGTGGGGGCTGATGAAGCTCTTTGTATTCAAGCTCTGACAAGTTGTTTGCAAGGCATAAGTGCTGGGGTACTTCTACTTCAGTGGTGTTTGTAGGTAATGTTTTAGGAACATCATTTTCTTAGGAGAGGAGGATGGCTTGCCATCTTAGAAGGGTGCAAACCCAAGTCAGCTCTTGGGATTCAAGCATATGGCCTTTTACATGGAGAGGCTCAGTCAGTAAAGGCAGTGAGTAAAATGCCATTTAACATTTGAGAAGAGCTGGAGAAAATAAACACAGCCACTACAGATGCCTTCAGATGTGCTTCTGCAGGCATACTGGGACTTGTGACTTGAGCTCTCGCCAGCTGTCAGTTACTGCCTGTGTCAGCTGGAAGGGTGGTTTAAGAGAAATCTGTCAGTCTTGGCAGTTTAAATGGAACTGAAAGCCTTGGTGCAGTCCATTACGGTGGCTCGTGGAGGGAGTGGTAACTCACAGGAATGAAGGTGGGAGGCATTCATGTCTCAAACCGTGTTGAGAGAGCGTGTCTGAATATGTCCTTAATCAGCATAAGTGCTGGAGCATTTGAAGACTCCTTTGCTCTAGTATTTAGGGTCTTCCCTTATATTTAAAACACTCTCCCCCCTGCAATCTCTACAATAAGCTTGGGGATTTTTTGAGCATAAGTACTTGTTTTATGGCTTGATGTCCTCATGGGAGCCTTTGTGTTTGAAGGAAAACCCCTTCTAAAACTGCCGCACACAGGGGTCTTTGTCAGTGCAAAGCTTTTGAGATTAAAGAGTTCATTGCACATTTGCTGTGTGCTGGGAGTGTTGTAACATGGATGAACAAATCTAACTAACAGGGAGGAGCAGAGGTAAAGCATCGCATCCTTGTGCTCACTTGAGATATATGGCAGATTTCTGGGAGAAATCCAAAGAAAATAGATGTTGACAGCTCATGTTCAAATCCTCTTAAAGGAGACAAGTTCTGTAGTGTGTTTAGGTTTGTCTTGTAGAAATTGCTTCTTTTTCCCTTGGTATGTGGTTGAAGTTGTCTTGAATCAATGTGACATTTAGCATTCATGCTGTAATATGGGGGAAATGCATGTGATAAGATTAAATATTTAAAGAAAGATTTGTATCTTTTTTGTTAGCTATTTTTACTGAGAAGCTGTTCTATATTTCTCTTTACTTCATTTTAATAGACATCAAATATTTATTCTTTGTGTTTCTATCCAGAAGCTGGGGGAGCATGTGCATGTGTTTCTCATTTACCACCTTTATCTCAAAGCAGAGCAAGTAGTGTAGCCATTTTTGGGCTTTGGTGGTAAAAAGCCTGCTACCCAGGCTCTGCGTGTTAGAACCAGTGAGACATTGGTCTGGAGGGAAGGATGTTAAGGGTGGCGGGGAATGGAAGAGATGGGATGGTTTGGGAAATGGTTGCAACTGTAGATTTTTTTTCATCTGCATGATATGGTAACTTTTCTTGAACCTTGAATTAAAAAGGGGCAGTAATTCTGGTGAACCTGAGGTCAGTGTGCGAGCACAATGCTAAATATTGCTTAAGAAGGAACTTGTGTGCTTTTCCTTCTCACATTAAAGGAATCTTGTGCACCCAGAAGCTGTTCATATAACCTTTTTTTTTGTTGTTTTTAAGTTTACAAGAACTCAGCAGTTAGTTTGCTAAAGGCATGTCATTCAAATAATCCAAATGAAGCTCTATAGAAATAATATAAGAGGACTAAATCATGTGTTAGGGCAAGGAGAGGGTCCATGACTATAACCAAACTTTGTATGTACCTTGCTTGGTGGTTTGGTAAATCTAAGAATGCTAATGTGATACATTTTTTAAGTTTTTGTTTTGTTTGTTGCATGAGGATATGTCAGCCTAAATTCTCTCAGGTTTCTTTTCCTCACTAATGCCTTTTTAATAAAGAAACAGTCTGTTAAACTTCCTTGAAAATTTTTAAAAATCTGTAATGCTTATAGAGGAAGCTGATTTGGTAAAGGGGGAATTGAGAAACTACAGTGAATCCTTTAAGAGCAGTGAAACTGGGTTTTTTTTCTTCTAGAAATTTTCCTACTTTGGCAAACATTGAAAGGAAGAAGGAAATGCAGACTCAGAAGGAGGAAAGGGGAGAAGTGCTGACTACCCAGCAGTTTGGGTAAGTGTTTTGAACCAAGCTTGTTGCATTCCTCCCACCGAGTTCAAAAGTATGCTGTCTTACTGTGGTCTCCCAACACTTGCTGCTTCCACTGTATACAGAATCTGGCTGCCCTTTAGAAGAGGACAGGCCATTTGACAAACTGCTGATGTAATACTCTTTTGTTTACTTCATAGTGCTCCAAAGTCCTCTTCAGTTAAATGAAAGAATAACTACATTAAAAATCTGGTATTCTGGCTTGTTTGAGAAAACCACTTTCTAGTGGGCATTCATTAGATCAGCATAACCTTGGTCTCTGAAGAAGTAGTAATGCAGGCAGAAGTCATGCAACAATAATGATTCCACATGATTTAATCCTTTATTACCTGAAAATGGCCAACAGAGATTTTATTCTTACTCTCTCTCCTTTCTGATGATAAATCAGTAGTCAAATGAAAAGGGGAAAAAGATAAAGATGATGGAAGGCAGAAAAAAGAAGCAGCACTATATAAGTTATAATGAAAACTATATGAAAATAAAGTTAAATCTATCTGCTACCATTGTTCTGAGCTAGTGCTTACTTGGATTTTTATCTGTTTGCTGTCTTATAAATTATTTTCCAGCAGTTTTGTTCTTCTCTCTCAGTTTCATTGTTAGGTGGAACCAGTTAACTTCATTAGCTCTCTTTAGGACCTGTGGGAAGATTGTTTTTTAAAAAAAGATGTTATAATGAACCACACTCCTAAAATATAATTTGTTTAAACTAGAATGACTGAGCTGGAAGGCAGGAGCAGACTCAGTCCTAAGGGGCTCTTGCTAAATGCCATTTTCTGCTGCATGGAATTGCAGCTGGGGTTTGCCTAGCTTTTTGTGTAGGAGATGACAGCAAACAAAGCAAAACTTGCAAACTTTTGCACCATGGTAAAATGGTTGAGTTAGTGCAGAATAAGAAGTTAGTACAATTTATTAAATGTGGACAGTGCAAATTACCTTGTTGTTGCATGTTCTTCAGAAGATCCAGCACTTGCCTGGCCCCACTCAACCAGTTGCCTTTCATGCCTGAAAGGAAAGGTTTATAGAAGACTGAAGTAAAACTTCCTTTAAAGGATACAAAGCGGCAGGAGTGCTTTGCACCCAAAGAACCAAACCTGGACACTGAAACTAAAGATGCAAACATATATATTGTATATATATAACATGTATATATAACATATATATTATGACATTTCTTTGTCACAGTAACAAACTGTTTGATGTCTACAGGCTTTATTTGCTAATTTTTGTGGCTGTGAGTCAGATGCATCAAGTAGCCTTAAATGTCTGTCAGCAATTCCATGCTGTTACATTTGTTAGTAGGTTTATATCTGGAAAACTGTTTGGAAAAAGAAAAACCATCCTCAAAACTTCAGGTTCTTCACTTCTGCGTAGCAACTTTTTATTCTAGTTCATTCTAGAAATCTCTTCTTTTTCTTCCCTCCCTCCCTCCCCTTAGCACTCTAGACTTGGTGAACTATCCATAATCTGTCGTTTCTGCTTTGTATATCAGCAGTCAAGATTCTGGAATTGGTGCTTATCTGGCAAATTTACTGATGTGTGAAGAAAAAATAGAATACAGCTTGTTCTCTGCAAGCTGTACTATTAAAGCAAATGGCTAAGTAAGATGTACAAAAAATTAGATGCTTAACACTTCCATGGTGCTTTCTGTTTGTGGTTGTCTGAAGTGCTTTGCAACTCCTAAGTCTCAGCATCCCTGCGTGTGAGATCAGAGATGCAGAAGGACTGCTTTGGAAGCCTCTCTGGTGTCTCACAACACCTGAGTAATAGTGCACAGCTCTCCATGCCCTCTGAATGGAGAGTGAAGAGCAGGATGTCTTCCACAAGGGAATGGCAGAAGGCAGATAGCAGGCTGATGTTTGCTGGGACACGTTTTTGACCTTGAGGTTTCTTTCTGCGTGTTTGAGGCCCCAGAGAATTTAGAAAGTTGTTTTTAACCCTTGGTCAAGGACAACAGCTTTAATTAAGCCTGCATTTGCTTAATATCTTCTAGGTTGTACAACATACTGAATATAGAGCGTGGATGGACAAATTCAGAAATGCAGTTATCTCTGTTGTTGGAGTTGAATCATAGGAGATAATATTAGCCTTCTTTTGTGGGTGAGGGACTGATGCACAGGAAGGCAGTGCCTTGCCACTTGTGCCACAGGAACACTGTGGTGGGTGATGCCATCAGGGATGAGCAATCAGTGTTAGACACTGTTGTGAAGTGAGTGGAGAATGAAGTTAAATATGTTTTGCTGTGATATAAAGTAATTTTGAGTGCTATGACTGGCCTTGTTCTTCTCTAAAGAAGGACTTGATAAAGCCAGAAAAGCATGGAAGAGAGGAATGCTGGTAACGGGAACATTTCTGAACAAAGTAGTGGGTGGCTTGAAAAGGCTGTGTCATGGAGGCCTAGAAAGATTGCATAGGTGGGAGAGGTGAATAAAGTGTAATTACACACTGATTCTTGTAACACAAGAAGGACGGGTTACTAAATGACTTGTTTAGACCTCAGAATGAGGACAAACAAAAAAGTCCTTTGTCTCAAAATATTAACACCTTGCTGTAGGACTTCAGCAATGCCAGACATGAACACAGCATCCCACATGAGGATAATAAGACCTCAGCTGTGCTGTGGGTGAGGCTGAGGCAGAATGGATCAGAACAAACCATGGCGCTCATTCAGGACAGGAGATCTTGTGCAGTTTCTGCTGTTGTAATGTACTGATGATTAGTTACAGTCCTGTTTTGCTGAATTAAGTTTCTGTTGCTTGGAAATAAATATTTTCGGAAAGCTTCAGCTGTCCCTTTCATATTTGCTTTTCTCTCTTGGTCACATTTATTCTCGTATCTATAGAATTCAGCCAGAGTTTGTTGAGCTTTCCATGTATCTTCCTATCAACATGTGTTTATAGGAAGATAATAGAGCTGTGAAAGATAAGTGGAACCAGCATGCTGTGCTCTTCTTGTATTTCAGGACTTGTTATTTTGTTTTAGGTTTTAAAAAAATGCATTATCCTGATGGACATTTCTTTTATTCCTTTTCCTTGGAATGGAAAAGATGAATGGCATGTTGGTTGGAGGCGGGAGTAGGTAGTCATTGCAGCTGATGGTGTCAGATGGCTGAATGGATTTGGTGCAGCAAGATGCTTCTCAGAGCTCTAGTTAGAAAAGAGACTTCAGCAGTGAAAGAATGTTTGTAGTGGATGCTTTTATTTTAACTTCATGTTGCCTTTGTTTTGAATGACTTTAGTGCTTAAGTGAAGAGAGAATTCTGAAATGAATTATCTGAAATGAAAACACCATGTTCTCCAGCTGCAGGTTATCGAGGAATTTTCTTAGCCCATGTACCCTTGGCCTTGTTGAAAGCTAAACACTAAAAGTCCTGAGCTTCAAACTGTTCATTCAATTCCTGCTTTGTCCCATTGACCTGCCTGAGATGAGGTGTGACTGATTTTATGGTCTGTCACCTTGTGTTAGCCGAGCTGGTGTAAGTCCTGGCATCATTCTGTGTTGCTGAACCTTAAACAAGGACCTGAGCCATTTGGTTACATCAGTTGTTTTTATTCTCATACCTTATAATCTGTATGAGCTTTCTGTTTCTATTCTCCAGCAAAATGAAGGG
Organism: Passer montanus; assembly: GCF_014805655.1. Lineage (NCBI taxonomy): Eukaryota > Metazoa > Chordata > Aves > Passeriformes > Passeridae > Passer > Passer montanus. The sequence goes on along the minus strand of NW_024368374.1, from coordinate 5,719,451 downwards.
GATGTGGAAACCTTCAGAAAATGGAGAGGGTCTTGGCCATCAACGAAGACACAGGAGAAGACAATGGCGCCCGTTCTGGAAGAAATTTAGGAAAAATGGTGGCGATTATCATGGACCTAGAACTCAAAATGAAGCCAATGCACCAGAAGACAGCACATGTGAAAAGGAACATGAACAGCAAAATGCTTTGGCAGGCCAAGCATATGAGAAAGATGTGGACCCTCTTGGTCTTCTGGCAAACGGTGATGTTGGTAAGATGAAGGAACTTGGAGAAGTTTTATTTTAAATGGTTGTTTTACGTTTAGAGGCTGAGACTGTGCTTGCTAGTTACCAGTTTGGAAGTCTGACATGAAGTTTGTTGCATGTTCTGATGTAAATATTGTACAGTAGTGAAAAGGCCATGCAGCACCAACTTAGGTTGCTAAATTAACGTAAGAGAAATAAGAAAGTATTTATAAAACCAGAAGAAGAATGAAGTACTTCAACAGCCAAATTATTTTTAAAGGCTGTTAAATATCCCTTTGTGGTTTTGGAAACAACAGTATTTAGAAAGTGAAAACAAATGGATTTCCTTTTATGAGTTAAGTGAATTACTTAAAATGTCAGTATTTTACTTTTAATTCTGTTCTATGCAGTATTATTACTCTTGATGTTCTCCATATGTGTGTGTTCTCTGAAGTATTCCTGCTTAGGTTTTTTGGGTTTGTTTTTTTGTTGGGTTTTTCTTTGTGAGCATGTCTTGTTTCCTCATGCTGGCAGCAATATAAATTCTTCAGATCTAACTATTTATAATATAGTCAGCAGTGATGCAGTACTCCTAGAATATGGCATGTAAGCTGACTTATACTCTGGCTATTTTTAGCAACAAGGGTAGAATACATTCCCTGGAAAGATGTCTGATGCTGAATTTTTCCTCTTGAAAACATAATCTTCAATTAGTGAGAACAAGAACTCAGCATCCCTATGCAATTTGTTTATTCCATTAATCTTTGCGTGTTGGGAAACATAAGTATGCTTAAATATCTCTGTATTTCCCTGCAGCATCTGTGTTTTACTTAATGATAAAAGGTCTAATTATGCCAAAGTGCAGCTAGTGACCTCTGTTATAGTAGGTAGAAAAGGAATGTGGCACCCCTTAATTACACCATATTAAAGCTAGATGCAGCTTTTTAAACAATTGAGAAATATAGCCAGAACAAATAATGACAAACACAGTATAACTAAGTAGAATTAAAAAAAAATAAAATACAGCCCAAACCTATGATTTTACTGTATAGGTGCATCTTTTTGAGTATTTTTTTTTAATGCTCCCTGATTGGCTTCTAAATCCTTCTCCTCCATCTCAGAACTAAATTCAGCAAGACATATTATGAAATCTCTCTCTCTCTTGACCTACACTTGATAACAAAACTTATGATTATATTTGGTATGCAAAGAAGGAAGCAGAAAGCTCAGCTTTCTGCTGAGCTTCAGGAAATTCGTGTTCAGGAAACTTTGTTTCAGTAACTTTGCTGGCAGGACTATAAACCAGTGGAGGCACCAGTTTGCCACCACCTACCTGTAGAGGGTAAACAAATGTGGGGGGTTTTCTATCAGTCCACAGCACCACTGGGCAATGGTGCCCAACATCAGGTGTGTGTGATGCTGCGATGGGGATTTGGCAGCGAGGCTGGCTGTTGGCAGGATCGTTGGGAAAAATCCCTCTTGCCTTTTCTTTCCCTGCAGAATCTGACAAGGATGAGGCAGCTGAGGAGGATGGCAGACTGGGAACGGCAGTTGTCCCCAGGCAGGTGACCTCTGCCCTCAGCGCGCTGTCGGTCAACTATGGCAGCGCATCCGACAGTGAGCCTGAAGGTGTGTGGAAACAACCTCTGCCCTTCTCCTCTCCCCTTCTACCCTGTGTCACACTGCAGTGACGGGGACTGCAAGCAGGACTGTGGCTTTTTTTGCTGTCCTTTTTTCAGCAGCATGTCCTGGGCTGAGAGAGGAAGCATAAAATGCCTTTGATTAGGTGTGTGCCATCAGATTTCCCAAACCTTTTCTCCCCTAGCTGGGGGAAAATAAGGAACCTGTTTTCAGCCTTGGTTCAAATCATGTTTGAATAGTGCCAGGAAAAAGCTGTTATTGTCACTCCATGAACTAATTTTCACATCCTTAAGAGCTTTTTCCATAGAAGGCTGCTGGGTGTTGCTGTAGGACTTGAACTGTCTGTTACTTGGATTTTGTGCTTCTCTGAGTGTATGCATCAGTGTGTGGGGAGGAATTGCTGCTGCTGCTTGTTTTTGCGAATATTTACTAAGCCTTAGTTGCCCTGGGTGGCCTACCCAAAGTTGGAGAGCATCTAGCAGACAGTGAATTGAACTTGGGCATCCTCTGCCCTAACTGTGTCATGATTTTCTCAGCAGCCAAATTTGCAGCAAGCTATAATGTGAAGCACGGTACTTCTTAAGTGATAAGAGGGCAAAGGTTTGAAAAATCTTGATCAGGTGTTATTCCTTTTCTTTTTTTTGTGCTGTAGAATTGAAATAGCTTGTTTTCCTTTCTGTGAATGTTCAGAGATTCTTTGTATTTAAAAAGAAAACCCAAGCCAAACAAAACCCTCCCTTTCTCCAAGTAAACCTTGAACATCTTCACATCAGGTTGTGTGAGCAAGAATAGTACTAACGAACTGCCAGTGCATGGGGATATGAGCATGTTGAAGAGGCTTTTAAGTTTGAGATGAAAGTGTGTTCTTTTTCTTTAAGAAATCCCTGTCAAGACTGCAACAAAAGCTGAGAGAAACCAGGCTGTGCTCAGAAATACACCTCAAACTACTCCTGCTCCTCAGAGTCGCAAACCAAATCAAAACCGCCCAGAACGCGCAGGCACAACGTTAAGGAGCTCGAATTCAAACGCACGTGCCCCCAGAGGGCCTGAGAAGAGGGGCAGGAAAACATTACCTCGCCTTCCCAAGCGCCGCCCAACTCTGCTGGAAATGGTAAGAGGCTAAAACAATGCCTCCTGTGCAGGAGTAGAACTATTTGTGAATGTTTCTCCTCTTCCCTGTGGATAGTTAGAGCAGTCTGTTAGCACAGGGCCTGGCTTAAGAACAGTAAAGTGAGCATTTCACTTGGAGAAGGTGAAGATGCTTTAATAGACCAATAGAAATACCCTGGCAAGTATTCAGGTAACAACTCATTTTGGTAAGTAAGAGATGACAACTGAATCATGTGTTTGAAATGAGCTGCACAAGGAACAAACCTCTGTCTTCCCTTCCCTGTGACAGTATCCAGTAGGTTTGGATTGTATGTAATCCCAGCAGCCATGATCTGATTTTTTGCTCCCAGCTTTGCTGTTCAGCCACCTTCCTCTGCTGGAGGAGCACGCAGTTCTTTTTGCACATGCAAAGAAATCTTGTTGAAAAGTGTGTTGGTGACTTAAAATACAGAGTGGTGTTTAGCTGCAACCTGCTTGCAGAAGGGTTTCTTCTCTAGGCATGTTTTGATCAATCTGAGGAAGGGACAGCACCTTGAAGAGCAGCAGGTTGGTGTCTCAGAAGGGTAGAAGGAGGTTTGTTGGGGTGAATCCCAGTAGCAGTGCAGAGCAACCCATTTGGCCACAAAGGTTGCTGTCTTTCTTTAGAGAGCTCTGACAAAACCTTGGTGCTTTTACTGTATTTATTACTCAAAAGCAGCACTACTCTTGTGATTCTATAAATGGCGTAAAGCTCTTCCATCAAGGGAGAACTTGCAGTGGGCAAAACACAGGAGGAAGCAGGGTGCCACTGACATCAGAGCTCTGAAATAGCACAGGATGTTTCAGCAAGAGATACCTGATAAGGTACGACCCAAGCTGCTGATGTGGGAGAAATCCCTCGGTAGTCTTTTTAGCACATAGTACCATTGCTGCCAAGAATTCAAGCTCCTAGTGACTGAAAAGGAAGTGTTTGTCCCTTGTGTAGCTCCCTAAGCCTGCAGATGCCTTTATCACTTGCTCTTCAAAGTTTTTGATGATCAAAGCAGTGACGACTCTGGAAGAAAGTCAGATGAAGTCCCACATGCTGAGAGAAGCTGGCAGTACATAGGAAACCTGAGCTGAAGCTTGCCAGTATATTCCATTTTTAAAATTGCATTTTAGTGAGGATTTTTTACCTTTTCAGATTGCTCAGAGTTGTTTTTAAAGAATGTGTACTGTGGCTGTGAATCATAGAGGAGGGCCTGAGGTTTGCAGGTAGCCTTCCACTGTCATTAGAAATGGTTAGTGTGCAAAAACCTTGAGAGGGAGCAAGGTTGAAATTTTACAAAATGGATCCAGAAGGTGTGTTAGAATGCTAAAAAAGGTTGTTGTATCAATAAAATGATGCTTTAAAAGAAAAAGAAAGGGAGGTAGGAGAATTGCTGCAGGTGTCTCTTGGCAGTCATCCAGCAGTGAGCTTGGGCACTACTAAAACATATTTATTGTGGCCCTGCAAACACTAATGTGTATTTAGTCATTCTCTGTGCTGACAAAATCAAAAGCTTGTGTACTGTCACTCCACTGATAGCCATCCCTGCCTTAAAAAAGGAAATACAAAGATACAGTCTGTGATAGGGTAATTTCTGCAGCCCTGCTGGGCCCTAATTTGGCCATTTGGGAATTCACCAGTTTCTCCCAGTCAAACAAAGAGAACATCACCATGCTGTCCCTTGTCTGCCCGAAAGTACATCTCCAGGTTCAGATGGAAGGTTCCTGAAAGCTCATTTTAGGAGTCAGCTGCTGGTAACATCTCTTAGGAAGTGATCTAAGTAGAAATATTCAGATTTAAAAGTGGCTGGTTAAACCACCGTTGAAGTTTGTAACAACAAAAAAAAGCTTCTTGGTGGCATTACAAGCCAAACTTAGCCAAATCTCCTGCAGGGTGTAATACAGCTCTCCTGCAAATGATCAGGTAGTTACAGATTTAGCCTCTTGGCTCAGATTGTGTTTGTTCATACTACTAGTTCTGCTGACACTCGCAATGAAAAAGGTTCATTTGGCTCTCTGGCTGATAGGTTTCTTTTTCCTGCTACCAAAGTGAACTTCAGTGAGGTTAAAGCCAGTGAGGAAGGCCTCTAGCACATGGATTAAGCTACTAGAATTAGGTTGGTGTATGTATTATAGCCCAGACCAGTTACTGCTGTTTAAATCCATGGTCTGGTACCTGATAAAAGATGCCCTTTCCTTGTATTTATCTTTTACTCATAGGGGGTTTAAATTAAAAATGCATGGGATATTAAATTGCAGATATAGTGTAACTCACAAAGTGTGAAGAAATGATAATAGACCTACTACCTTGATGTACTGGAATGCATGGCCTGGTATCACAGTCCATGACATGAGAACATCATTGTCTCTGGCATGGCAGTCTCCAGCCCCATGTGTCCAGGACCTGTGTGAGAGACTGTTTAAATCAAAAGATGTTGGAAATCACTTGAGTAGATCAGTATATGCTATGCTTGTATCAGCTACAGAGCAATAGAGGGAAATGTGCATCATCTTCTCCTTTTTTTAATTTCCAGTTACTGGCCCAGGACATCCGGCACGAAAGGAATGTGATTTTGCAGTGTGTTCGATACCTCATCAGAAATAACCTCTTTGGACTTCACCTTAAAACAGAACCACAGGCTGAAGCAGAAACTGAACAGTCCTCTGCACCTACAGCAGAGCCTTCCATGGAAAAACCTGAAGAATCTAATTGTTCTTGTAGCTCTGACCTTCAGTTAGAAGGAGGACAAGAAGATGCATTATTAATAACCCAGGGTGAGAAAGAACCTGTGGATCAGACTTCACAGATGGCTCAGTTGGCAGATGAGGACACGTGGGAAACCCCATCAATTCAGTGTGAAGGAGCACCGTAGAGGATATCTGTTATGGCAGTAAAGCACATTTTCTACTAAACTGATGCTTTTTGAAAGACATCAGTGTAACAAAAAATCATTAAAGTACATACTGAGAGCTGTTAAAACCACTTTCCTGATCTGTTCTGCCCTAGGTGGCCGTTTCCTTGGAAAACATGTCTAGTAATTCCAAATCCACATGGCACAAAGGTAGCAGTGGCACAGAGTATGACCTTCCCTAGAGTAGATTCAGATCCCTGCTCTAGAGCTTCAGAGTTCTGAGTGTCTTACCCTCTTATGAAGCATGTGCAAGTCCATTCTCAGAGCCAAGAAGGATGGATTTTCTTCATGTGAAGTCATGGTCCAGTGTGTGTGGAGTATCTTGAGTGTCCAGAAGTATTTCAGTGTAGTTTCAAAATGCTAGTGCAGTGCACACATTGTTTCACTTCAGCTGTTATAAGATATATCCAATATAAATCTAATATAGCCAGTGTAAAGTGTGGAAGATATAACTGACCTGTCTCAAAAAGTATAGCTTGTACCAGAGGCCTCTTCCTCCCTGAATTAAGTTGTTAATTGAGCAGAGAAATGGAAACGAGGGTACAGGTTTTATTTATTAAAAAGAAAAGATACTATAACTGCTTGCATCAGTGCTGGGTTGCTGGTTGAGCTCAGGTACCCAATACTGAGTTTTAACTTCTGTTACAGTTATTGCCTGACAAATTAACTCCTGAAGCAAGCCCTCAATATCATTATCAAAGTTTAGAAAGCTTACCAAGAGTTACTGGTTACCTTTTGCATATACATTGGGAATTTATTGATTGGCCTTCTGGAAGAATGCCTTGGTACATTGTTATGATGCTCCTACAGCACCCAGTGACTGGTTTTATTCATAGGTTTGTGCATACTTCCATAGTTTTGTGAGCACTAAAAAAGAAGGATCAGCCAAGGCTTAGAAACAAATTTAGTCTTTTGATTATATTGTGCCTTTGTTTGTCAGAGTGCTTCTTATCAAGGCCAGGTGTTAGTTTGTGACATTGACACTGAAAACACACCACAAAAATAATCTATTCTCAAAACCTCTACTTCAGAATCTGCTCTTTGTCTTTTAGTCATGGTTAAATGTTGTCGTTAACTCTCAGGGACTGGCTTTATTTTCTTTTTCTTTGGTAGAAGTCTAGCCCTCCATTCCACCACCTGAAATAGGGAGAGTCACGTGGGGTTTTTTTATTGCCTAATAACTATATTTTCTTTCCTTTAGTTCCTTAACTTGTGCCACACATCTCATTTGTGGAGTACAGGAAACAAGAAGGAGTTGAAAATTCTATCCTGCTGCTCCACTATTTATAACTACAACTGCATATTGTGTTTGTAATGCACTGTCTAAATTTATGGAATTATATAAATACCAACACCCTTGTAAAAGTTGTGTGTCTCAAGGATATATGTGCAGAATAGAAGCAGTGATCATAAACATTTATATTTCCAAGGCAGATGATTCATTCTTCCCATGATGATCTCACGAGCCATCTCAATCTCACTGACTTGCCTCTGGCTCTTACAGTTTTACTGCAATGAAAATACCAAGGAAGAACACTCAGCCATGGAGATCTGGCACTCAAGCAGAACCTGGTTTCAGAGTGGAGTGGTACCAGTGCTGTTGAAAGCATAAGTAACAGCTGCAGGAAGAGAAATGGATGTCTTAAATTTGCTATTAAATTGCACTTTAAACAACCCTGTGTCCTATCAAGGTGATGGCAGAGCTTTCTTTGATTGTACCCTTTGACTTTGTGTTTAAAAAGACAAAACCTTTACCAAGAATACTTTATACTGTTGTCACTATGACTTAAGAATATTAAACTTTCACATAAAACCAAAAACTTTGTCAGAAAAAAAGTCTTTTTAAAAGTCTGTTTCATATAGATAGAAAGAAGTAGGTTTCTTTATGGGGAGATCTGTACATGGGATAAACCAGAAGTTTTAACCTAGGACTTGTTGCATACATGAGGAATTGCTATTTTTCTCATAACAAGCCATTTCTGCCAACTCATATAGCAGCCATGTGGAGACAGACACTGCAGTGATGTCAAACCCTGAACTGCAGTCTTGGTCAATGGTAGAAGGTCTCTGTCCCTTTCTCTTCCCCCACTTTTCTTTTTGTGTTCTTCCAGACCACATTCAGACTTCACATACTCCTTCCTGCTCATCAAGGATGTGCTTTCTCAGTAGTTTAGATTCAGCCTTTGTGTAGGAAAGGTGCCATAATGACCTTCTCCGGTACTCTCAAATGCCTGCAGGCTTTTCTGGTCCATGCAGTTTTATCTGCTCTGGGTTAGCAGAGGTGGGTTCTGTTCACTCGAATAAAATACCTCTCTGTGTCTGTAAGAAGAGCCTGTTGTTTCTGCCATGCTGCTGGAGCCACTGCTTTGTGTAGCTTTTAGCTTTCTCATTGTCTTGATTTGGGGTGGTAGTTTCTTAAAGTTTTTTTTTTTTTTGCAGTGTTATTAAGAAAAAAAGAATCCTACTGCTCAGTCTTTGTGACTCACTTTAGATAAAAATATTCCAGTGACAACCTTCACACTTCTGAAATTTTATTTTTTATCTTTCTTATTTTATAACTTAGCTACTGAAAATGTAGTTGTAGGCGTCTAGTTTAAATTCAGTTCCCTTGGGCTTTGCTGGTTTTTGTTTGTTTTAAACCCATCTCACCTACTGAGCTAGAAGAGTTGAGAGAGGGAAGAAAAAAATCAAGACTACTCATTTGTGGAGGTGCAGCTTAGGCAATTTAGCCTTACCCGTGAACAAAATCCTTTGTGCTACAGCACAGCTGCTCCTGGGATGGTGAGGGAAACAAGTGGTGTGTGCATTTCTAATCCCTGTGACTGCTTGGTCAGTGAGGACCTTTGCAACTGATTTTACGTGTTGATGTTGCAGTCCTTGCACTGAGAGCACAGGAGAGGGGTGGTTTGGTTAGCCCTGCACCGAAGGGAGGTGCTGGCCCTGCTGCCAGCACTCTGCTGCTCTGTGTCACAACCGGGTGTCCCTCGTGTTTACCCTTGTTCCTGTGACTGCTAATCCAAGTCATGTGGTGCAAGCATTATTCAGAATGACAGTCATGCAGTCCTTGCAGATCTTAGATGTTTGAAAAATGTTGAGGAATAAATACAGGCTCTTTGGGCTGGTTGTTTTGTCAAAGACAGAAGTCTGCACTGGAGTGCTGCATTCTCCAAGCTGTCTATCCAGTATAGTGCGTCTTTCTGACTATCTGTGAAAGCACAAGACAACTGGAGAAAGCTCATGAGGACTGGAAAGAAAACAAGTATTAATTCAGGAGGATCTCAGGCCCTACAGGCTCATCAGCTTCACCCTGACCCCACTGAAGGTGGAACATATGAGCCTAGAAACTATTTCCAGACATTGTAAAGACAGTCATAGTATGGTTTGGGTTGGAAGGGGCCTTAAAGATCAGCTGCTTCCAACCATCTGCCATGGGCAGGAACACCTTCCAGCAGACAACATTGCTCAGAGCCCTATCCCACCTGGCCTTGAACACTTCCAGGGATGGAGCATCCGCAGCTCTTTTGTGCAAACTATTCTAATGCACACCACCCTCACAGCAAAGAATTTCTCCCTACTATCTGACATACAAGAAGGTGTTTGGGTTTAGCCAGCAGTGTTTCATGAAGGAGGAATGCTTTAGCAATTGGCTAGTCTTTTACAGAGACATTCCTTGCTTGATTGGCTGAGGAGAGGGCAGTGGATATTGCTCACTGTAGATTTGGCAAGGCTATAGATGCTGTGTCCTATAAATCCTTATAGATAAGGTATGGGTTGGGTAGGTGGATGATGAGGTAGATTGAACACTTGCTGAAGTGCCAGGGTGAAAGGGATGTGATCAGTCATCAGCAGGTTGGAAGAAGTGATGCTTTCTGTTCAGCATTGGTGATGTCTTTCTGGAGTGCTGGGTCCAGTGCTGGGCTGCCCAGTGTAGGAGAGACATGGACATACTGCAAGTCCAGTGCAGGCCCATAAAGGTGATGAAGGGATTGGAGCATCTTCCTTGTGGGGAGAAGATGAGAGAGCCTGGAGAAGAGAAGCTTCAGGGGGCTTTTATCCATATGGATAGACACCTGATGGGAGAAGTAAAAGTGTAGCCAGGATTTCCTCTGTAGTGCCCATGGAGAAGACTTGACAAAAGCACCCCTAATGGAAGGAAATACAGGAAATTTCTTTTAAACATCAGAAGAAATGTTTTTACTGTGAGAAGGGTCAAACACTGACACAGACTGCCCAGAGATGTTGTGGCATGTCCATCCGTGGGGATATTCAAAACCTGACAGGATGCAGCCCTGAGCAGGCTGCTGTAGGTGAGAGTTGGGAGGGATGATCTCCAGAGTTCCTCACCAGCCTCAGCTGTGCTGGGACTCTGCAGACCGAAGTGGAAGTGCTGCTCAGATTTGCTGGTTGGTGAAAAACACTTGCTGTGAAGGCACTGTCCCTAACGAAATGACAGAGCAGACAGAGCCCACGGGCTGCACAAGGCTGATGGACTGCATTGACTGCATCGAGTGTTGAAGAGAAGGTCCAAGCTCAGCACCCGCAACAGCTGACACGACTCCATGGCCTACATTTGTCCCTAGTGTTTGCCCTTGTGCAACCTTGAACTTCAGCTCTGCGCATCAATTTGCAGAGAGGGATGCTAAGTTCAACACTTTAACTCTCCCTGCAGTGCAATTTGAGATGGATGAATGAAAAATGCTGTGTAAGTGTTGGGTTTTGCTGTTACTTGGTGAGGTGAAAAAGAGTCGTGTTGGTCTGGGTATTCACTGGCATAGTCTGGGAGTGCTCAATACCTGAAAGAAACTCCCACTCTCCCTACTCTTCATTACTCTTCTGGCTTATGTTGTGTGACTCTCTTCCTAAATTGTCCTCTGATTTCTAAATATACCCTTCAGGGGGTGGCTCTTGTTTGGCAAGGCAGCTTTCTTGGCAAGGCATAATTTTTCCATCTTTTCTTGTATACATAAAGGAAGCTGTATAGACTATGTATGAGAATCAGCTTTTGTATGAAAGTGATACCAGCTCAGTAAAATAAAACTTTGTGTACTGGGGAGTATATGACACATCGAAGCCCCTAAGTGGTCACAGGAACAATTGTTTTGGGTAAGGGGAAATCCAGAGTGGATTTAATTTTCTTTCAGGTTGACTAAAGTCTTAATGAAAACACTGATACGGGTACTTGTTGAGGAAAGAGAAACAAGAAATTGGAACAAGTGCAATGTGTAGTTGGAGGGAAGCAACAAGTTTGTTTTCTATTTGTCACAGCAAGCCACGTACTGAATTGTTAAACCTGCTTCCCCCCTGCAGTCTCACCATCTTTCTTTCTAAACACAGGCTGATGTGCTTGTATGGTGTAAGTATATCTTTGGCATTGGGGAAGCTGAAAGAAAATTGCACCAATATTTGTCTATACTGATCCATGCTCTCTTGACTAGTGGATATCTGTTCAGAGCTGATGCCTTTTAAAATCTGTTTCCTTGGCAAACAGCTGGGGTGAAATAACTAGATTTCCCACTGGATTGACTTATGGATGGACCTGGGAAAAAAGGATATTTTTTCAGTTCCAGAAATGGCCTGAAACATGCTAAGTACACCTGTTCATAATGATTTCAGAAGAGATTTCTTTCTTGTGTTTGTCCAGAGTATAACTTTTGTGGAACATTTGGTTTAGCTTGGTGAAACCTTTCATTTCACTTGGGACAAAAGCATTTTGTTTCTGTTAAAACAGAAATGAAGAAACCAGAGCAGATCCTCCTCAGCATGGGAGAAGGTGAGTCCCCAGTCCCAGGCTCCCAAGAGAGGGCTGCTTGGAGTGGCCTCCTTGGAGCATGCAGGGCTGGCTGGTCCCATCTCCTGCCTCTCTGTGGCTCCACTTGGCCAGAATGTTTGTCTCCTGATGGAGAAGACCAGGATGCTTTGCTGAGGGGCTGCATCTCTTGCCTGGGAGGCTAGACCTCTGCAAAATGGAATTAAAAAAAAAAAAAAACAAAGCCAGAGGATGCTGTAGAGAGTCAAGGTGATGTTTGGAGTATTCCTGGTCAGGGACACATGGAGGCTTCATGTCACTGGGATGCCCATCTCCTGAGCAAGTACTTTTATTAATTTTCTTGTTATTCAAAGCTCTTTGCTTCCTTCACTTCCTCCTCATCCTCCTCCTGCTCCTCCTCTGCCAGGGATGGAAAGTATAGTAAACACTTTCTCATTTGCTGGAGCTACTTAGTAAATCCAACCTGAATTGGAAAATAGCAGTGGGATTACTTAAAACCACATTTCTCAGCAAGTTCACGGTTTGTAAAACTCTTAATTCTGCTGTGCTTAAATCTAAACCCTCTTTATTTTCTTTTGGTCCCTTAGCAAAGAGATTTTGACTTTCAAGGGCAAGATGTCAGTATTGTACCAGGCAACATTGGAGGGAAGCTGATTGCATCATATAGCAGCAAAATGTTATTGCAGATTTCCAAAAGTAGAGCTGTTCTCCCCACCCTTCTAAAGTTAATTCTGAATTTTGGTGCCTGTTTGGTCTTTCATGTTATTAGGTGATACTGTTGATAGATATTTTCTCACAAGAGAGAATGAAATTTGTCTGTCCTTGCACCATGGAGAGAAAATAACAATACAGGAAAAAGAATCTTCTCTTATTGTCCTTTGGTTTCATGGCCAGGAGCACAATTTCCATCTCAGCTTCAGATGACCCTTTCAAAGAACTTGGTGTCTGTGATCCTGTGACTGCCACCCACACATGGGAGCTCAGAGCTGGTGTCTGAACTTCTGTGACACCCCCTGAGAAAACCCCAAGATGACCAGAATCAAAGTCTGGTGCTCTCCAAGAGCTAGGGTGTGTGGAGGGAGCAGCATTTTACTTCCTGTGTGTACTAATTTTTTAAAGTGGCTATAAATAACGTTTGTGTATTGTATTTGAACATATATATTGGTAAAATAATGTAAATTTTCAATGTTTATGAAATTAATATCCTCATATTGGATATTCCAGGGCCATGCCAGACAAGAACCCCCATCCTCTTTGCCTGCAGGAGTGCTCTTCACTTTCTATCATGGTAAATATTGGGGGAACCCTGGCATAAGCATCTTGCTGGAGCCTCTGTTATGCAGTCAGGTGTGGCATAAAAACAGCAGTAATGCGAAAAGTGAGTCTCCTCTAGGGGAAACAACTGATTCATTGTCATCATTAAAGTTGGAGGCAACGTGGAGCACAGACTGTTCTTGGTGGAGGATTACAAGATTCTGTTGGGATTTAGGGACGGAAATACATGCAGGATTTCCTTTAAAAAGCCCTGTGCTTGAGTAGTTGTTTTGTCGCTACACTAAAAACTAAAATCCTCAGGCTAGTGGGCCACTTTAAATTTTTGGGGTGTTTTGGCTCACCCTGCATCACATCAATGGCAGTGTGATGTACTGATGTGCCACGTCAAGTGCTAAAAATACAGCTCTGTATTGGAGATTTTTGATAAGGGTGCTGCAATGATGTTTTTAATTGAAGTACCACAGCATGCACAGATAAAAAAAGTGGGGGAAAATGGAGGAAAATGCAGGGTACTGGTACCTGCCTGCTGCCACTCTGGTTCAAGGGGACAGGAGCACTGCAGGCAGCTGAAGGTTTTGATGGGAGTTCAGGTGATGATGCTCCATCCCATTAAGCAAGGCAGGCCAAGACATCAGCCCACTGACCCGTCTGTGTCTCAAGGCCAAGTCAACATCCCTCTGACCCAGTTTGAATTTACCACTTAATTCATCTCCTCTAGTGCAATAAATTATTCAGCCCAAGGCAGTCAATGGTGATAAATAGGACAATAAATCTGGTACTGCACTGAAGGCTACAAAGAGAGCAGAAGTTTTAATTGACTGTTGCGTGGTGACTGGGGAAAGCAGAGAGAACTCACTCAAAGCACTGCACACAAACGTCACCCAGCACAAGCTCTTTGATGGCTTTGAAGTTTCCTGGAGTAATTCAGCCCTTGTCAAAGCACTGCATCTCACGTAATGTTGGGGATTTGAACCAGGAGATCATTTGTGCTTCTGACCTCTTCACACAAACAATAATTTAACCTTGTGGGACCACTGTGAAGGTCCTGTGTTTTATTTCTGGTAGAGTCTCTCCTCAGTCTCCTTCGTTCATTCTGCCCCCATGAGAGCCTGATGAAAGCCAAAGGCTGTAGGTGGGACAGTTCTTGCTGCCAGGCCCTGTGCTTGAGACCACTGCACAACTCTCAGTTAATAGATGCCTTCTTTGCACTGTTAGTTGGGTGTCCTTACTGCCTCAGTGAGAGACAAAAGCAGGAGTGACATCAGTGGCTTCACAGGGTTAGACCAGGAGGTTGTCCTGGTGACACCAGCTGTTCAAAAGCTGTCCATGGCTGCCTGTCCTGCTCATCACTGACTGCCACCAACACTCCTGCTCTCGAGGGAAATGAACTGTTCATCCTTTGGGCTACCCAGCAGGAGCAGCCATGAAAGCAGGAGTGAGCCTCCGGAGGCTGGAAAGGGTAGCACATCCCTAGGATGCTGTGTGAACTTGCACATGTCTGAGCGTGGAAAATAACCAGGCATGCAGGAAGCTGGGTCTTCTTGGCAGCAAAGCAGAGGCACAGCATCCTCCCTGCGGTTCTGGGGAGATCTGGTTAAAGCTTCCTGTCTCACTAGAGCCGCAGTTCCATCGTCTGAAGAGCATCCCATGCGCTGGGATTTTCTGCTCCCTGATGAATTAGGCACAGAGCTTTAGAGTCACTGCTTTTTTGATGTGTGCCTATATTTAGTTTAATTTTAATGGTCTGCTAGACTCCTCTGTAGTTAGCTAGCAAGATCTGGTTCAATAGGTTACTGTGCTATATCTGTGTCCGGTTTGACTCGCAGCTATGAGAAAAACTGGGACTAGGGAGTCTTGGAGCCTGTATTTGTACACTGCTTTTTCTGCACTGCTCCCAGAGCAGATGTGTCTCTGCTCTTTTCCCTGATCCCATCCAAGCATGGAGTCCCAGGGTGACTCATGGGAAAGGCCTGTTTAATTTTATAAGCCTGGGATTTCTGCTTAGGGTCACGGGTGGTGGGGATGTAACTGGAGAGGAGCTGAGATCCAGCAAAAACACGCCTTGGCTGTTAACAGCTCCAGGGAGCAATGACAGAAAAGGATTCTCCAGTCTGCATCTCGTGCTCCCCTGGGAGCTGGGATTGCTGAGTAGTCTGAAATTCAGTCACCTTCAGCAGCATCTTGGCCACCTCTAAGAGAAGCATTATAGGGCATGATGTGGAAGAGGAGGGGAGGGAAAATAAGGAGATGGCACAGTCTCCAGGGCCAGCCCAGCTCTGATAGATGGCTTTGGGAATGCATTGCCCTATTAAGGGCAAGTGAATGAAAGAGTGATGGCTTATAAATACCCACTATATCTGGGAAGAAAAGACCCAAGAGACAGTTGTGCAACCAGCCCCCAGTTTCTGGACTCAGGAAGATGGTGTTTACCCCAACAGCATCTAAATATGCATCTGAATCCATAACTCCAGCAGTAAGCATCAAAAGGGTTAACTAATAAAACCCTAGCTTGGCACTGTATCTTTCCACTGAGAGTCACTGAAGGAGAGAGTTTCACTCTGGCCCATGTGGTTGAGTTCATTTCACTTAGAGGTCTCTTTAAATTCAGGCCAGCATCCTCCCAAGACAGTGTGGATGTTTTCTTATAGCTTTTTCAAATTAGTGTTAAAAATGCTGTACCTGAAGCCATTTTGATCAACTTGATATTTGCTGCATTCCAAAAAAGAGAGTAAGGTTGCATCCCACCTGATCCTGGTAAAGTGAGACAGTTTAGCTTTTTTCTCTGTGGTTTTAGCTGCACCCCCTTCATCATTGCTTCAGCTACATGCAGCAGTAGATCAGAGGAGGAGCATAAATTCAGCAGGCAAAGAGGGACAAAGGGTCATGGAAGAAGACCTTGGCAGATAAGCTGATGCGTGGAGCCTGGTCAGTGCCTGGGTGGATAATACATCACTGCTGCTGAAATGGAAACCCCTGCAGAAACAGGGCTTCTCCCAGGGATGGTGATGGCAAGGAGGTAGATATGAGAGGGTCAGCTGGAGGTAGCAAGTGCATGGGAGGCAGTGCCTCTGCAATTTTTTCACTCAGGTGAAGCTAATCGCTAAAATCTCCTCCTGATCTCAACTAGAGACACTAAATGCAGTGTTGATTTTCAAATAATTTGCTGTCCTCAGTGGATGAGGTTTGGCTTCCAGAAAGTAGGACCTGTTTCTCTTTGGGACAGGAAACTGCAGTGTAAGAAGCCAACTCCCTGAAAGAAACCATTAGCCTGGTCCTTTCTCCCTGACAAACCAAGTGTCACACTTTGTGTTTTCTGTGGGAGGTATGCTCAGCTCACATGCACCTTCAGGGGACAGTGTGTACCCCTTTGAGGACCTTGACCTGGAGTTCTTGATGGAGCTGCTTTGGCTCTCAAAACAAGGGTTCCTTATTTTGCCTGTGAGAGTTATGACCTTAGAGCTCTTGCATTTATGGGTTCTCAGAAATTAAGCTGGTGAGTGCCCTGTCAGCACCACTGTAGGCAAAAAGGTCTGATGGGATGGTGTGGATGTAATTTGTAATCAATCACAATTTGCAAGTGGCTGTGTAGTGTTTACATGGGTTATGGCACAGAGATATTGCTTGAAAAATCTATCCTTGGGTCTCTTTCAGGGTGTCTCCACAGCAGGGTCTGTCAGGCAAACTCATATTGCCTCCACAGATGTCTAAGGCTACAACTGAGTGCTGGGTCTGGTTTGCAGGTAGCAGGAGCCCAAAAATTCAGGAAATTGTCTTGAAGACCTTGATCAATGCTGGTGGGAATTTTTTTGTCTCAAGGTAGTGGAGACTGGAGAACAGAGCAAATGCTATCAGGCATCCAGGAGGGGAAGGGATGCAAGGCAATGAAAGACACTCCTTAGAATGCACTGAGCCTGCAAAGCAATCCATCAGCTCCTGCAGGGCCGTAGCAAGGTGCACTCTGCACCTTTCTCTAGGAGACCCTGAGAGCAGAAGTGGCTCAAGCTCTTTCCCCTGAGTGTTAAACTGGAAAATTACTCCATGCAGCCCAAATCAAAGAGAGCTTTATAAGTGGGAAGGATTCTTGGGAAGACCTTAGGAGGGCTGTGGCTTCCTTCCTCCTTTTCCTCTGCCAACACTTTCCAGTGCAGCAAGCATCCATGCATGAGCTGCCATGTGCCACCTTCCTCCTTCCTTCCCCCATCAGCACACTGCAGTTCTCCAACATTGTACCTTCCCATAATAGCAGCTATAACCAGCCCTGCAAATCAGCTCTGTAATTATGGGGCCCAGTGTGGAGGAACAGGAGGAATGTATTGGTCAGCAGCCACTCTGAGGGAAGCACGCAGATACACCAAGGGGCCCCCGTGGGTGCTGAAAACAGTTTGTACCAAAATCCAGACTATCCTAACAGTTTGTCTTAGTGGTGATTTGTGCTTTTGCTGTCTCCAAATGTAGCAGAGCATCTTCTCCCTCTGTCCCCTTCTCCTCTGTAAAAGTTCTCGAAGGGCAATTGCAGCAACAACTGCAGAGTGAGACATGTCTCTTTGCAAAAAAGACTGGGAACTAAAACAGCAGGCAAGGCTTCAGTTTCCCTCTCTGTCCTCTATGACAGACATTTGCAAAAGTGTCCTGATAAAGGCCCAGGTCTGCTGCAGAGTATTGGTGTTGTGCCTGACTTTGTGCTTTTAGTCATCGATAAACAGAGCGATTCCACACTCCTTCTGGATGTGCTCCCTCTTCTGCAGTGAAATTGTTTGTTGCCATGGATATCGCTTTGTCTTGAGAGACACATAACCAAAATGAATTTAAACAGATGTTTGTGGGTCAATATTTCCACAGGAGCAAATGCACAGCTTGAGGCTTCCTCGTATTATTTTACTTGTCCCTAATGCAAAGAGAATGAAGAACCCAGAGGTTCAGCTGGAGAGGTAATGGGTACCCCTTAATTGTAAGGAAAGACAAATAAATTCTGTAAATTATTTTACCCAAACCCAGAAAAGTAAAGGAACTTCTCTGATCTCAGCAGCCTGAAAGATCAGGTAGAAGTTTCTCTATTGTTTCTTCTTGACAATTTGAAACTATTTTTTCTTGCCAGTCCTAATTTTTTTTTTTTTTCAGAAGTGCCTTTCAGTCTGGGGTTTCCAAGATGTGTCATATTGCAGCTCATAAATGGACTTGTGTTCTGAGTGAACAATAGTTGTTACTGTTTAATGCAGAGATTTGATAAAATTTGCTAATGACTGCTGCAGAAAATGGGCAGATCAAGTGAAGAGAAGTTTTCGGTTTCTACCCAGGAGCAAAACTCCCACTCCCTGACTTATGAATTTCATTAGGTGGAACTAATTAAAGGGATGTTTCTTATTACCAAGATGAGAAGCAGTCCAAGAGGAGTCCAGGGAGGTTTGTACTCCACAGCACAACTGCTCTGCTTTTAAATCCTGCGAAAGCACTGCGTCCTATTTAATTTGACATTCCTTGTGTTTGTTTCTCTTCGTGACTCATAGCACAACACTGGCAGCAGGCCTAGGAAGTAGGTTTTGGGATCTGGCGTGGAGACACTGGTAGATTGTATTCCAAGTGTTGTGCTTACATTGCACCACCAGCCATGAGGGCATCCAGCAAACTGTGTTCATGCTGCCCAGCTAGCTGGTGGCTGCAGAAATCAGATTCACAGCTGCAGTGGTGGGTCAAGGCAGGCTTGACTTAGCATTTAATTTGCTACATCTATTAGCCTAGCTTGTTTAATGTGAAACAATTTTAGTCTGTGAATAAAAAAGCTCCGCAAAAAATGCAGTTCTTCTAGCTGTTACACTCTGTTTTTAAGCAATAGGTTGATCCCTTCTAGCCTCTCACCCATTCCCTGACAGCACTACAATCACCAACCTGCACAAAAATAGGGTGATCAAGTAGTTGTTGATAAAAATTGCACGAAGGTTCTGATTTTACACACTGATGGGGACTTGATGGTGAGGGGGGGTTATGGCAGGTGGCAGCAGCTCTGCCTCAGCTCTTCAGCTTTCATTCTCTCTGGTACAGCCCCAGACCTCAGATCTCTGCTCCCTCTGGCTTAAACTAATTAAAAGGCAAGGGCATCAAGCTGCTCCTATGGACTCTGAAAGTGAAAGCACCAGAATATATCTTGAGGAAGACTGAGTAGCTTATCTAGCATTGCTCTACCTTTGGTCTTCTGCAGAATAAAAACTCACAGCAAAGGAAATAAAGTGCTTGGGAGGGTGTTTGAGCTTTGCACTGACATCTCACTACCAATAAAGCCAGCAAAGCACAACATACAGCTGGGTGGTAGGCTATGTCTAACCATGCTTCTTTAGCACAGCCACTCTCTGTGGGAGGACCAGAGTCAGGATTTAGGGTGTCTGTCTTTCTTTGCAGATTTCTTCTGAAAGAAGACAGATGACTTCTTGCAGCTTGGTGACATGATAAGAGTAAGATCTGGGGAATGCACCATAGGAAGCGATCATCTGCAAGCAGAAGAAATGAAAGCATCATTGAAAGATATTTGCCTGTCGTGCCTATAGTTGAGGCAGTGGCTCCTTGTGTCACTCAAAATGCCATGTGCATGGTTATGCATGCTCTGCTGGACACAGAGCTAAGACCTCAACTAAATTAAATTTAGTTTAGTTTTGTAAATTCATGGTGAATTTACAAAGCGGCAGGTCAAGGACAAGATGCAACATTCATGCTGCCTTATGAAGAGCTGAACAGCGACATTAATTTTGAGTGATTCTGGATTGATCTTTTTAAATATTAACCAGAATTCAGCTAAGCAATGGAGCAAAACAAAAACTATTCCCTACTGCCTTCTTTGGGACTTTTTTTAAAGAAAATAGTTTCTCAAAAGCTGTCCTAGCCTTCAGAATGACCATCCTAAGATCATCAGGCACAGTACAAATCCATTTTTTCTTTTACTGTGCACCATCCAGGACCACGCAGAAACAGGAATGGGCTTGGGAATCCAAGGAAGCATATACTCATTTTCTCAGGTGTTCCTAGAAATGCTTATTTGCATTTTATTTTGCTCTCAGGCACTTAGGAAAAAAATTCAGAGAACAATAAATTCTCCCTGAAATGAAATGTCTTTTTTCCTTTTTTACAGTTTGTAGCTGTAGAAGAGCAGAGTGTTATTTGCTATTGTGAACTCACACCAGGGCTTCTGTACTCTTCCACAATTACAGAACTCCTTTATTTAGATTTACACAGTGAAACATTTCTGAGGCTGCACACGTACTGGGATACATGAACAAAAGTTAAATTAATCACACCATTAATGCATTATTTAGGTTTTGGGGGTTTTATGGTTATTGTTGCATCTTGGAAACAAAGAAGAAAGCCAGGGCCGTACCATCAGCCAGCTGGAGATGGGCCAACCCCTGGATACACACATGCACACACTCTCACACTGTCCCCTACTTTTAAATTCTTGCACAAGATTTTTTTCAAGGCTCCCTAAACAGCTGCCTGTCTTCCCTTTTGCAGAGAGGAAATGGAAAACAGAAGCCGTGGCTGAGGCTGTCAGGAGTGGTTGCAGACCAGCCACAATGGGCTTTCTGCCCAGGTGATGCAAGAAAACAAGAGCCAGGAATGGCTTCATCTGCTGTCAGGGTGACAGATCCTTCCTATCCAGGGGAGAGAGGACGGAAAACAACAGATCATTGGAGAATTCCTCTTGTTTGTGTTTTTATATATATTACATGTTTCAACGATAAGTGTGGTGGTGAAAGGGCAATCTTCTTGTAACTCTTTGGGTTGAAGGGCAGATTGAGCTCTGTAGATGTTGTTACTTTGATTTTCATGCAGTCCAAATCAGTTTAGTGCTGCTAAAACATTGTTTTGTCCATGAAAAGCGGTCTCAGTCTCCAGCCTGGGCTGTCAACTCTTCATTGTGTGCTCTTTCTCTGCAATAAATGTTCTTCTCCAAGGCTGTAATTTTCTGTGAGGGGAAGCATTAGACAGAGGTCTGATTTATCAATTTCCCTGATAAAAATAATGTGACTTCCCATGGTAAATTGATATTATTTTTAGAATGACATTTTGCTACTCACTGAAATAATAAACACATTACAACAATGACTTAATTTTTTTTAACCTTGTGCACATGAAATCCATGAGTTATCCAAGTGAGTGGAATTACTTTTCTTGTTTCTTAGTCTTCCCTCCTCAAGCACTGCTTCTCCTCCAGGGAAAAGTGGTGTGTCAGCAGGATACACATTAAAAATGTAAGTGCACTTTCTTCCTGAAATCTTGCAACATGCCAGAAATATCCAAATGGAATAACCTGACTGTGGGGTTAACAACTGCAACCTGTCAAAACATCAACCTAAATTCAGCATCGGTCACTTGACTATGAGAAACATATCCTGATAATAACTTCTGCTTCCCTGCTGGACAGAACGTTTTAGAAGTGTGTCTGTGAGACCATCTAATGCCCCATGCATCATTTCCCCCACCTCAGCACTGGATGGCTACACGGGAGGAACAATAATTAGGATTTCCTCAGCTAGAAGACCTATCCATCTGCAGTCTTGCTGCTCCATCTTAAATAATGCACACGTCCTTATGTTCATGTAATTTCTGCATGAGAACAGGATCTATAATAGCTAAGCAGTAAGCTCATAAGAAGCTCTGCCTCACCTGAAGGTATAATCCTTTATTTGTAACATCCCAACTAGCTACCACTGGAAAGGATTATGGCTCCAAGAGGGAAATGGACAGAACCTGTAGAACCTGAGAGGGTATGAGGTGAATTTTTTTCCCCACACATTAAAACGTCTCTAAGATACATTTACTTAAAAACAAAGGAGGTACTTTTTTGTGTTTTGCCTGCAGAAATGCTCCTGAGTAAGTTTGCTCCTGGTACGTCTTCTAATATCTGCCTGTGTTTTACTTTAGTGCTGCAGAGAAATGGATAAACTATACAAATTGTGATACAGCAGAAAATCTTAAATATTAAAAAATACCCATGCTTTAATCCTGTGGAAGAAACAATGATAAATGTTATCTGACATGATTTTACCAGTATAACATAATGGGAGTGTTTCCACTATAATCAAAACAGACAAAACAGCAAAGACTCGAGATCTGACCTGAATTTAGCACTAGGCAGTGTTGCCTGTCCCCTGCTGAGCCCTGCTGAGAGGCCCAGGCTTGCCCGAGGAGGGGATGATGTGTGCTCAGTGGCAGTGAAGCCACCACGTGTCTCCCCACCCATGCCTTCTGCGAGGTGCAAATCTGCAGACCCAGCCCTGCAGGACTGCACTGGCAATTCCTGATTGTCCCAGGGACCACTCAGGTACCTTTTAGTTTTTCAGAAAAGTGTGGCCTGGCCCCACACATCTCAGATTATTAGTACAGGCTTGTTTGTACTCATGGCCTGACTCTGTCCTTGCAGTTTGTGCCTGAAGGGTTGGGATAGAAATAGGATAGGGGGAGATTGCTTGCTGGGACAGGCACCAAAAATAAAAGGCATCCAAGCAACAAGTGGAATCACACAGATGCAGCCTGTGGTTGGCACTTTTATGTGATCTTTTCCTCTTCAGAGCAGTTGGGGGAGGCTGTTAATATCTAGCCTGTGCAACTGTACCTGTGGAAATGAGGGGTCTCTGTCCCTGTGCTTGGTGCCTGTGGTATGCACAGGATGCTGGTATTCTCATGGATGGGTTTGCGGCTGGGCTCTGCCTTCCAGCAGCTTAGAGGAGGGAAAAGAGAAGCTTGATGCTTTGAGGTTGGTGCTGTTTGTGTGGCACAAGTGAGGGCACTACACAAGGGCAGGAGACATTGTCCTAACTTGGAATTGCAATACAGGGCTATTCTGTCTCTGTTCCTCCTTGCTCCATCATGGCTTGCACAGAAACCCCAGTGTGCCCACAGCGGTGAGTGTCTGGGATATGGCTTGTTCTAAAAAGTGCAGTGAAACATCATCACAAGGCCTGAATTGTCCCAAAATACTCCAAGCTGGACAAGCTTCTGCCCAGAGGTCCTCCCATGTGCTGTACAAAGGGCACACAAAAATTTGCCTGTGCCTCTCTCACTGGGAATGCAACTTGTTGCTGTGAACAGCAGTGCCAGATTAGGGGTGAAATGTAGCCTCTGATGCTTTTCATGGCATGGTGGTTTCACTTACAGCACTGGGACCTGGATGGCCTGGGCATATTGGGAATTTGCTGCACCATGAATGCCATGGGGCAGGTCATAAAGCAAATCAGGCCCTTCCCTCCAAATGTCAAATCCCAAATTCCACCTGGAGCTTCTTCATGCTTGTGAAATTAATTTTACCAATCCAAGATGACTCCAGATTCATTTCTGGTTACGGAGTCCAGGGAGAAGTTAATCAAGCCAGAAGGGTGACCCAGACCTCTGCCTGCTAACTCTGAGCCTGGAAGATGATACTACCAAGTGGTGGCTATTTACAGGAGGCTGTGACTTTGTACAACACCTGGAAAGTCCCCTAAAGCTTGGGAGTGAGTCCATGAGTATGGACTCCTCAGCTCAGCAGAACAGGCCAGGCAGTAAAATAATGCTAAATGAAAAATTACAGGGTGAATTTGGCCTCATAATCACACACAGATAATTTGGTGCTTAAACAGAGTCAGCTGAATATAAACAAGTCTACAATGTGCCTCATTAATTGGAGCTATTTTTCTAGCAAGCCCCATGGAAATATGAAGTGGCTTCACTCTGCAATTTGCAATAGAGTTTGCTATTAAACGCGCTCAGTTTAATTGTGGCAATGTGTCTCGTTTTGGAAGCTTTCACAGCCACCATGTAAAAATAGCAGAAGATGGCAGGAGCCAGTTCCCTGGCACAGATGTCCTGCTCAATTTGCTGCGTGCTCTTAGAGCAGACAGGTGTGCTGAGTGAACCTGAGCTGCAAAGCACAGCAATGCTGATGGCAGTGAGAGGCATTTCAGGACAAGTGGCTTTCCTAGGAGTGGCACCACACAGGGCAGGATGTCACAGGTTTGGCCGTGTGAATAGCCTGACCTTCATCCAGCTTTGGCTCTCTATCCATGGTCACGGTGACAGACCCGTACATCTCCACACAGATATAGTACCTAATGTTGATCATATCTGACTGTTTTATGCTCTGATCCCGTGACCTGCCAAAGATGAGATCATTCTGGGCTGCCATATATCAAATGCTCACATCAGCCTCTTGTTGACTTTGGCCATATGTTGTCAGAGCAATGAAACAAGAACATTTCTAACCTTGACATGCCAGGGCTTAAGATACCAGCGTAAAACATTTTTCCCTAATTGGGGTTATAAAGCCTTCTCTTTAAATGTGTGGTTTATTTTAATCTGTGTGCTTTAGGTTGAACAGAAACCTGTAAGTGAAGGCCAAAGCTGATTAGGAACCAGGTGAGTGTGCCAAGCCCAGAGCTCTTTGTTTCAATGGCAGGATACAGCCACTGCATCCACAGCCATAAAAGCCTATTGCCTGACACAACCAAAGCTGGCTGTTCGACTGGTTTGGTTTGTCAATCACACTGCACACACAGATCTGGGCTTTCAGCAGTCTGAACATGACCAAAAAGGGACCATCCAATCTGTTTGAAGAGCTCTGGACTTGCTGCTGGTAGGTGACATGTGGCCAAAAAGAATTAATGGTACCATGGTTTTGGGAGAATAAAAATAGCTGTCATATATTTATTCAGCACCCCTTTCATCCTTGCAGTCACTGCTAGTGGTGCACAGTCACTGTGCTGCGCTTGATGCAGATTCTGGTTATCATGGGGCCTGAGACAGATGATGAAGCTGTGGCTTTACTCTCTGCCATGAGGAGGACAGGTCTCATTCATGGGGGAAGCAGCAGTGCAGAGCTATCTGAAGAAGGAGCCCAGAAATCTTATATTCTTACAAGCAGAGTTCAGTGGTGGCCCACAAACTCGATGCCACGTGCAGCGGGGATCTTCCCCAGCCCATTGTCTGGTTTTGCCTCAGTGGGACAGACTCGTCTCTTCACCAAGACCTTCTGACTCCTGTCTCTGCACACGTGAGCAGCCTGTCTTGGAGAGTGTCAGAGCAATTTCACAGTGCCTATTTTTCAGGGGCATGTACTGTGATGACACATGTCACCCAGTGTCATCTGCGGCTGAAAAAATATAGCATTCAGGAGTAAACACTTGGCAGAAACAACAGCACAGGCTCAAATTTAGACAGCAATAATTTATGCTGTGCAGACCCTGGCTTGCTGGAAGGGGGCACGCTCTCTGGAAGGCAGGCAGGAAAATGTGTTGCTAATTTTACTAGACAACTTCTGCCCTCCCCTCCTTTTCCTTTTGTAGTTGCCAGCCTTCCTGGTTATTCTTAAAATAGAAACATCTGACGCCTTGTTTAACTTATTCTGGGGCCTGCAGGGAGGAGGAGGAGGGGATAAATCCCCTCTCCGCACTGTCCGTCAGACTCTTCTGGGAATTGCCTCCTGGTTTGCCACCTGCTGCCAGTTTCACACTTCCTCCCCGCTCTCCTTTTCCTGCCCCAACTTCGTGATGGCTTGGGGACTCCCCTGCCATTGTCCCGCATCACTCTGTGACTCCTCTTGTGTGGCAGCATGCTGTGCAGGCATGATGCAGGTGACAACTGGCTGGTCTGCGCCACGCAGGCAGGGCACCCACTCCTGCAGGGGGAGAGAAGCTGGAAGTGGAGAAGGGGTATTTCAGTGTGCTTCAAATGGAGCTCTCCCTGAATTTCAATGAGCCCATTATTGTTGCCTGCTTGCTCGTAGTTAATCCCTCCATGTGGTATTAGATTCAAGAAGGATGACTCGGTCGTGTTGCTGTGCTACTGAGCACACTGAGCTAGCCATGAGAGGGGCAGATTGTGCCTCCAAACTCTTTGAATGTTTCCCAATCCTCATACAATGATCCTTGTGTAAGATTGCAGTTCTCCTTATTTCTCCCTCCCATGGGGGTATTACCTTTCCCCTGACTACAGATGAGAAATCCAGTTTGAACTGTGGGGTTTTTTTCTGAGAGAAATACATGGAGAAAACCTGCAGGAGACTTCATGAAACATCCCCACGGGGCAGATGTTTTTGGCCCCTTTCTCTGGGGAAGATGCAAACAGTACTCAGAGGCAATGGGGCCTTCAGTGGTGAAGAGCTGTGTGCTCTTTGTGGGCCCAAAGCAGCAGAGCATCCCTCCCCAGAGGAGGCAGGAGTACAGCTGAGCACAGCAAAGGAGCTCCAGCCATAGGACTGTGAGTCCAGGCAGGCCCACCTTCCCTTGCATTTGTCCCAGGGACAACCACAGGACAGTTCTCCAGAGAGGATGCCCTGCTCCAAATGATCTAGATGCCTTTTTTTTTTTTTTTTTTTTGGGAAGGTGTTGTAATGCAGCCAGGATGTCATTGGGCTAAATTCCATCCAAGCCACGTCTTATAAAATTATCTACTCCTTGTTTCCCTGCCAGCTTAAAACTTGTCTCATCTTCTAAAAACTTCAATTACAAAGCAATGAGAAATGTAATGGAGCATGAAAAATACCAGTGAGAAAAACAGATGAATAAATAGGAAAACTTTCCTGTGAGAAACCTTTTGAACCCTGGAGGTGTAAGAAATTTCTCTCCTTGACTTCTCTTTTTATTGTTTAACAAGCAGTCCCCACCCCCATGTTTGGTCTCAAGCTGCTCAGACCTTGGAAATGTGTATGTTGAGTGTCTGTTTTCTCTTTGTGTATGTTGAGCCTCTGTTTTCTCATGGCTTTGCAGTGGAACAAGATTTGTTTCCCTGCCAGCTTAAAACTTGTCTCATCTTTAAGGTGAGACAAATATTAAGGTCCAGTGCAATATACAAATTAATATTAATGTACAAACATTAATGGTGCCTCCATTCAGCTAAGGACAACCTGAGTTCTGCAAGAAGTAAGCGGGATCTCTACAATCTCAGGAATGTTTGTGCATTGTGATGGAGATACATAAAGCATTTATATGTGCTGAAGATGAAATGATCAACAGGCCTCCAACTATTTAAAAACCAAAGTAACATTAGAAATTTCTATTTAGATAGATGTGACAATGGCAGAGGTATGTGAGAGGCCCATCCTAGCTTTCCTCCAGGACTCCAAACACAGTTTGGCCATCTGGCACCTGAGACTAGGAAGTTTAAATTGGATTTTAATAATACATTGCACTGTCTGATACCAAAGGAAACTCACTCTACTTACATTTTGAAAACTGCAGCCTGTGCTGAATCCCAAAGCACGGAGGAAATCTGCTGTTTCTTTTCAAAAGGGTGTAGAGCACTTTGCTGTAAAGAAAAAAAAAAAACAACCCCATAATAAAAGTAAGTGCCTTGAGCTTGTCATTTCTGTTTTACAAAGGAAGTGGCAACTGGGTGACAGGTGTGTAAATTCCCCAGCAATACTGCTGAACAAAAAGCACACACTGATTTGAGTCTGTTCTTGGAAATCCTTTCCCTACCCACCTCCTAGAAGGAAATGATCACACTAAACCCATAATTTCCTCATGGGCTCTGAAAAGTTGGGGTTTCTTTCCTTGTTTGTTTCTCCAGAGAAATTGAAAGGTTTGGAGATTGAAAACCTAATGATGACTCTTAAAACAAACTAATGCAAGAGACTAATGCAAGAGACTGAGGAGATGAATGATGGTAGTTAGTAAGGTTTGATACTCCTTCCAAACTTGGTATTTCAGCTTTAAACAGCTCTAAATCATTCCCCCCTCTGACCTAGGCAAAGCATTATTCCCCAGTGCAGCTTGCATGGCTCCTTTTAACTCCTTCCTGCTATCACCTGTGTAAAGGCTTCAGTTCCTAAATAGCTGGGGTAAATTATTAATCACATGTGCTCTTCAACTAGCTACCACATGGTTTTCACCTTCCAAACTCGAACCAGCTCAGTTTTTTCCTTCAGGATGAAAAATATGTCTGAATGCAGGCATGTGGGTTTCTCTGCATCTTTCATAATGTGTTTGGTAAAGAAGGCTAAAAAAAAGTTTCTGTCCATCTCTGCCCACCTGTGTGCTCTGCACTTGTTGCAGCTTGAATTAAAAGACCACAATGATGCACATTATTTTTAGGAAGTCTTACCAGAGGTCCCCGCAAGGGCAAGAGCTCTACCTGCGCAAGACCACCTTGTATGAGAAGTGATCCTCAAGGAGTGTTTTGGGACAAGAGGTACCTGGTCTGAAATCTGAGCCAGAAAACATATCTGCCTATCAGGAGGGATGGAAGAAGATGCTTTCTGAGACAAGGGCCATGTCTGAGCACAGAAGTGGCTGCAGATGACGTTCCCCAATCCAGATGTAGAGCCAGTCCCATCTTCACTGGCCTGCGGACATTGCCCCTGGATGTGTGCTGAGAAGTGGTGAAATGCAGTGATTAGCTGCACAATAAAAACCTTGTCATGGTGAAAACCATTGCCTAGCAGGTCTGCAGCTGAGTTGGAGAGACATCAGCCCTTGTTTTATCCCTGCCTGGGGAGCCTCAGCCCTACTTTGCACTGTCAGATTTGCCATCACCAAACTCTTGGTGCGCCTGGTCTGCAGCTGAATCAGCCAGCCAGGCAAGAACTTCAGAGTCACTGTTGACACAACTCTGTGGGACATTACAATCCTGCCCAACTTTACATTCTGGGGGAGGTGAACCCATTATCTGCTTCCTTGGAGAATACCCACTGTTTTTCTTTGTCCTGCTAAGAGCTCTTCTCCTCCATCAGCAGTTATCTTCTGGAGGTGGTCCATCTGCTATCTATGGAACACGCAGCTGCAGCAGGCTGCATCTGCAGCACATATCAAGGTAAGGATGGAGTGCTTCTACTACATTTCTAAGACTGGCATTCTGGTTCCCTTGAAATCACACTGTGGCTTCATGCAGTGACCTCTCTGAAATGCTGTCTTTCCCAGAACATGCACCTGCTCTGCATGGGAAGGATCTTCTTGCTCATCTTCTGCACAAGGGCAACACCATTCCTGGCAGATGTCTGTCCCTCTGTCATCGAAATCACACTGTGGCTTCATGCAGTGACCTCTCTGAAATGCTGTCTTTCCCAGAACATGCACCTGCTCTGCATGGGAAGGATCTTCTTGTCCATCTTCTGCACAAGGGCAACAACATCAGGTGTCTGCCCCTATGTCATCAGTGGGGACCTTCAGTGATGGAGAAACCACATATTTCTTGATCTTCTCCAGTGTTTCCTTATATTCACTTTTAAAAGCCTACCATTCTCTTTGGTCTAATTTCTCACTTCTACCATTAAATAATTTCCTACTAGACCTGACTACCCTTCTCTGACTGCCCTTTTGGTCCATCCATCCTACAGCTTGTCTTTGCACTAGTCATGCCCACATTGTGCAGTTCAGTCCCACTGATGCCCAGTCCCACTTCTTTGAGAGAAGAGCATCAAGTGGAGCAGTGCAGAATTACCTTGTGTTTCCACACTGGGACACATGTTCATACATTCAGTACAAGACTTACCTTTTTTACAGCAACAAGATATTCTTGAGTTGTGTTCAGCCTGTAGCCCACTTCCCCAAACTCCTCCTGACCTCATAATTCCCTGGTGGGTTTGTGCAAAGGTGTTTTTGCTGTGCAATGCAGAATTTTGTATTTGACCAGTCAAATGTGAACCAGGATATTTCTTAAATTGTTACTTTTTAAAAATTCTTAGTCTGTGCATTAACCTAAATGCAACCTCTTCTAGCTTCACATGTCACTAGCAAAAATCCCTTCTTTTCTCTTCGCAGATTGTTCATGAAAAAGTGAAGTGCCATCAGATTTGGAAAAGACCACAGACCACAGACCACTGCCTGAGCATCCCTTCAGCCTGGGAGATGAGACTACGGCACTGAGAACTGCTCTCCAGCTATGATTTGCAGACATTTTTACAACTACCCCAAAGAATTTAAATCTACACAATACTTTCCCAAATGTGAAAAGTTAAGATATATGACATTTACTGTTTCTCCCACTAACTTGTAATGAAAAAACCATTTATACTGGTATGACAGAACTTGATACAATTAGATCTGTTTGATGCATGCTGGCTGCTAATAATCTCTTTTTTTTCTCCTGAGTACTTACAAAATTGTGTGTGATTTGTCTCAGGAGGGTTTATGGAAGTGACATGGAGCAGCTGTTAGCTACCGGAGTTAGTGCTGGAGTCCTGAAGTCCATGGTACCCTGCCTCTGTCAGGAGGCAAAACCAATGTTTTAGGGTCTTGGATATTTTGAATTTCCTGTGCATTGCAAAATAATAGGACCATTGATATTTAATTAAAGCAACTATCTTTCCTACCCATGCAGAAATGTGCCATAAGTATTTTGAAGGCAGAATAGGAAAGTTCAACAGGAAATGCTAGAGCAGCCCTGGAAGCTGTGGCAAAGCTGAACTCACCTCCTGCTTAGGTGGAGCTAAACTCTCACTTAGTCAGAGTGGGGCTCTTTGGAGTCACATGCAAGAGGAGTAGGATGCCAGGCTTCTTGGAAGGCAAACAGGGGCATGCTGGGTGCTCTGGGGGCTGGGCAGCAACTGGAAGGTTCTGTTCAGTCTGATGGATTCCGGGTGGCCAGGGCCAGGGTCTGGGCTCAGACCGTTTCTTGCCTACCTTGCACACAGTTGTCATGTACTCCTAAGGGACTGCAACTGCTCATGAAAAAAGGAAGGCAGCTATGAGCCTTGAGAGAGAAAAAATCCCTTCATGTCTGAATAAATATTGCACATGGAGGATCCATGGGTCTTTTCAGGTGTGTAGGCAAGGAGGAATCTCATGGCTGCCTCCAGCACAGCTGGATGCGCTGAGGGGCACCCCGACTCCACCCCAACAGCTTGGACTGGAAAGAAATAGTCCTCCCACAAGTGCTACCTCCACTATTTCCCTTATTGCTGACCTAAGAATGTGTTTCAGGTCCTTAAATGTGGCAGGAAATACCCTGGATGAGTAAATTGCTGCCCAGCTCCCATGAGCATGTTGCTCCTTCTATAGCACTCACAAACACCTGGTGTGGTTCAGCATTTCATTCCTGATGTTTTCCCACACCAAGCCTAGACACCCTTATTTTTAAAAAAATGTTATTCTATGGCATGGTGTGTTTGTTCCTATATATTTTTCTCAGAGGATCACTGCATCAATACCATGAAAGAGTCTGTGCAATCCAGCTGTGACAGGTGCCTTCAGCTGCTGCTGAAACTACATAAGGCATTCAAAAAAGAGTAAAACTTCCAAGTTCCAGGGCAAATCCAGTTTATTGGGATTTATTAAAGCCATGAAAGAGGAGCAGGCTGGCTGGAGCTGATCCCCCACCTGTCTCCTGTCCTGTGGCAGGATGCACTGAGCTCTGCCCTTCCCACAGGAGCACAAGGGGAGCTGCCTCCTGCAGTGGGAACCCTGTGGCTGGTGATTTCAGAGGAAGATCTGGTTTCTGCTGTGCCAGATGCCAGGTCCTGACAAGCCAGGCAACGTCCTCAGCAAACACCTTCTGGTGAGGATCTGGGGGACGTGGAGAGATCAGGCCTGAGCTATGACAACAGTTCTGTTCTCACGTCAGAGGTTCCAGTACACCACCATGTAGGAGTGCTCATTCTCTTTAAACAGAGCAGGTTTTTATCAAAAAAAAAAAAAAAAGGAAAAGGGAAGAAGAAAAGAAAGGCAAACGAGCCACTGTTTTGCTTCTATGATTGCTTAAACCACCCAATCTGAAGCCAAGGTGAATTTCCGAACACTCTTTACAGGTAATTTCCCTTCCCCTTCTCACATCCTCAAGTGAAGTCTGATTTTCATAAACACTGTATTTGGGGGTTTTCTTGCTCTCTCTATATTTATTTTTTTTTACCATGTAAGATGTTTTAGATCAGACTTATAAAAAACACTAAGGAATATGACTGTGTTCATCCAAAAGTTATTATTCTTATGGGATAATTTGACTAATGAAAGTTTAATTGTATTTCAGAGAACTGTGTGCCATTGCAGTGCATTATTTTTGTACCTCATAGCTTGTACTATTAAGAAATTGCAGCTGATACAGAGTGATATGGGAGGATGCCAGCTGGATTCAGATAATTTAATCAGATTAATTTGGCTTTGAAAACTCTTCATTGGTTAGTTATAAAATTTCCGATTAATTTTAGGGCATTCCTGCTTACTTTTGAGGCCTCTAACAGCATTATCTTGAAACCCCAGGAATTACTTGAGAAAGAAGAGATATTTAATGTTCTCTTTCTTACTCTGTTTTCCTCTAGTAATTTTTTTCAGACATTTCAGCTTGTGTAACTTTGGGATGGGTGTTGAATAGTTTCTGAAAGTATGTGAATGAATTTTATTTTGAAGGCTGTTGTTCACATATACAAAACCTCCTGCCTTTACAGATTTGAAAGTCTTAACTTCATTTTCATACACTGTCCTTTCTACAGTTTTGAAACTTGGAAGTTTCTTGTTTCAATAAAAGACGTGCAGCTGCAAAAGCCTGTAAAACATCATTTACAAATTCAGTTTTCCCCCCGCATTGATACACTGGGGTGGATCACAACAGCTACTGGGTGGGCAGCTTGAGTGGAAGGAGAAAGTGACTTCTAATGCTGGATACCACAAGCAGAAGGAGGAATAAATAACTGAAGTCCAATTGACTTCACAGTGCATGGAAAAAGTGCCCACCAGAAGGACAACAGACAACAGAGCACTGTCAGCAGGTAATTGTGATTCCAGCAGGAGATGCCTTCAAGGCAAGATGAGATAGACTCTGCTGAGGTACAGTGGTGGCAGCGTGGTGGCACTGGAGGAAGGTGAGGTCTGAGGGCCCCAGCCTGGTGTCTGGTGATCTGCTTCCCTTCCCAGCACTTCTCCACTGCCTTCAGCCTCCCCTGCTCCCAGGGCACACACGGGCAGAGGCTGGCAGGGCACCCACTGTGTTTCATAGGAAGGAGCTGGGGCCAGGATAACCATCTAATAAACCCCAAATCAGCCCTGCTGTGGATACAGATGGATGCACCAAATAAGGACAGCCAGGGTCTGACTTCCAAGGGTTTCAGCTTATCTGGGCCTGCTTGCTCGCTTCTCATCGAGTGGGGATGTATCTGTGCCTGTGCTGGTGCTGGCCCTGGCTGGTTTTTTCAGCTTTCATTACAGAAAAAAGGGAACTTCTGCTCTGTTTAAAGAGCAGGGGTGGGAAGAAAACCCCACTGACAGCATATGCCTTATGACAGCACCAGCACATTCATTGTGAAAGTGATGGGCAGCTAATGATGTCAGCGGAGGAAAAAACCCAAAGCATGTTTGTTTTCTTCTTTCTCTCAAAAGCTCTGGCCTGAGAAGGGGCTGCAGAAACAATCACTGCCTGGGAAATCAGGGCAGCATTAAAAAAAAAAAAAAAAAAAAAAAAAAAAAAAGAGGTGGGGGAGAAAGGAGGATATAAAAGTAGTGCCAGCTGGATGTGAAATCAATCTGGCATTTCAAAATAATGAAAATATTTCTTTCCCATTCATTTGGTCTGGCATGTAACATCAGTGCTGTTGCCACATCGTTATTCAGTCAGCATGCTGGAAAGGAGACACCAGCAGAGACCCAACTGCTGCTCAGCCCCCCCAGAACAGGACAGTGCTGCAGATACAGCACCACAGGGAAGGATACTCCAACAGATGCAGGAACACTCCCCAGATCCAGGGCAGCAGATGAAAAGGGGTCCTCAGAAAAGGAAAAAAAAACCTTTGCAATTTGCAGGAGCAGCCACTAAAAAAAGGGAGGGGCAGCTGCAGCTGAGATAGAAGGATGGCAGTGGCACAAGCTCTTCTGTGTAAAACCTTGCATTATTTGAGTCAGGCCTAGTTAATTCAGTAGGCATGAAGGTCTGAACTTCCTATACAGAGAAGATGAGAAAAATCTCCCCAAAAAGTACAACACAGCCTAGTGTCAGGCTTTGTTGGCTTCTCTGAGCATCCCAATTTGCAACAGGAGGATTCAACTTCTTCAGTCTTCTGTAGCTGACCCTTGTTCCAAGCCCCCAGCTCTCTTGGAGTTATGCTGTCACTGGTAAGTGCTGCCAAAACAACAAAGAAAAGCAACTTTCACTTCTCTGTGCTATGGACACACAGACACCTGCTCCCTTTTCTTCAGGGAAGTCTGGGAGCTGTGGAATGAAGAGCCATTCCAGTGGAGGATGCACCTTGTTAAGCAAGTAAACCTGGAAGTGTGGAGCAGGGAAGTACATTCCACGCTTTGCTTTAATGCCTGCTCTGGGGCTGCTCTGTGGTTAAGATGAGCCAGAGATGCTGGAGAACCAGAAAAGCCAGAAATTTGGGGGAGCACAGGGGTGCAGGCTGGTCCCGTGCTAGGACAGGTGTCACAGAGCTGTTCAGGAGGAGGTGGCACCTTCCCATCTGGGGAGAGGCCTCTCAGACCCTCCCTTCACCCTTGGGCTGGGGTTGACATTGTCACTGCTTTTGTAAAACAAGACATGCCACAAGCTGTGTGTCACACATTCCAGTTTTCAGCTGGAATGGACTTTGCAAGGGAAGGCTTCAGACCTACCTGGACAAGAAACAGAGGGACACTGGTGAAGAAGAAGGACCAAAAAATTGGGAAAAGCAAAGAAGTCTCCATGGGCTGATTTAAAAAGGAAGTTGCTGTAAATCAAGCTAAGTTAGACCCTGCAAGCACAACAAGAAGCTAAGTTCTTTCTGTGGTATAAACAGAAAGCAGACAAGAGGTGAGCAATGAGGCAGTGATGACAGAGGCAGGAGGTGTTCAGATAGTGCAACAAGCTAAAAACTCACCATCATTCATTTTTATGTAAGCAGATATTAAATACTTAGGATAAAACCAGGGAAGCTCTTAGGAATTAGGGCTGAAAATTCAAGGGGCGACATCATGAAAGCAGACAAGAGGTGAGCAATGAGGCAGTGATGACAGAGACAGGAGGTGTTCAGATAGTGCAACAAGCTAAAGACCCACCATCATTCATTTTTCTATAAGCAGATGTTAAATACTTGGGGTAAAACCAGGGAAGTTCTTAGGAATTAGGGCCTGAAAATTCAAGGGGTGACACCACAGGTAAAAACAAAGCCAGTCAGTGCACCTTATCACAGAGATAAGGTCATCTCCCTTGCATAACCCCCAAAGCCTCATTCACTAGTTTGCATGAAATCTTTGATCGAACCTTAACTACTTTTTCTTTAAGCCTGCTCAGTCAGAGGTGCTAACCCAGATTTAGAAAATGGGAAGTTATTTTCCTAGCCAGTTGGCTACTGTGGCCTGGATGTTAGGAAGGGCCCAGAACAAAATTTGAACAGCAAATAAAAATTAAGAGGGTGTTCAGGGTGAAAAAGCTCTCCACCCATGAAATTCAGATTAGGTTTAGCAGAGGTAGCTCAAGCCAGACTAGTCCAAATGATAAACAATAGATGAGCAGATAATTGGTAGATAATTTATTTTCTACACAGGAGAGATTAAATAGATCCAATACAGCTGAATTTCAAGAGGTGACTTTGATTTGTAGATACCTGGAAAATTATCAGGGAAGCTAAAGAAGACAGGCATCAGTGTAAGAATGATGAGATAGGTAAAGGCATTGCTCACAGTGAGAAACAGCTTTTGTGTTTTAGGGAGCATCAAGCTGGAGGAACCTGCCAGTGGCATTCCTTACACGTTGGTCCTGGATTTGCTGTTCTGCAATACCTACAGGACTGCTTTTGGCACAAGCAAGTGGGAGCACCCTGGTGAACCCTTCTTTAATGCACTGCCATGACAGAGCAGGATCAGGGCAGTTTCTGTGAAGATCTGTCTGAGTTTGCAGAGCAGGTTGCGATGTGCAGGATGAGACAGGGCAGCACAGAACTGCAGAGTGATGTACAAAGGACACTTTGTGCTATGCTCTGGGAAATTTGTCCATTGAAAAGCATCTGGCCTGGACAGACCTGAGCACTGGACTTGACTATGGAAGAAAAATGCAAGGTGGCTGTGAAAATGCAAAGCTGGGCTAATAGGTACAAAAGCTAGCATGGAGGAAGGACAAATGAGCCCTAATAAAGATGCTGGCAAGCCTTGACTTGCACACTCACTTTCCTGAGAGAGATATTTTACTGAATGAAGTGTACATAGGATATAAAACTGGGCTAGTGGGAGAAAAATTACCTAATTGATGAAAGGTAAATAAAATATTTGGCCTGTTTTCCTTAGCAAAACTGGGGCTGTGAATAGTTATGGTTGCTGTCTATTGAAATAATGCAGGTAACCCCAAAGGAGGCATACAAATTATTTAAGCTGGGTAGATGGTCTACACAAAAGCAAATGTGTCTGAAGTGTCTTCTGTTAGCTAAGGCTGGAAATGAGAGGATGTCTGCAGCCTGAGAGCAGCGAGGCTCTGGGACAGCCTCAGCCTTCAGACAGAAGCAAATGCCCAGTTGTCATGATGATGGATTTTGAGGAGGGCGAGAAAGAACTGTAAGCAAGGAGGCAAGACTTGAAGTTATACATTTAATTCCCACCCTATCTTCTTCTGTTTGAGTAGCCAGCAATCCCTTGATGAGCCTCACAGCGGACTCTGTTTGCTCTGTGCTATATCAATGTTTGTCTCATTCACAGCAGAAAATGCAAAACTGGGAGATGGGAATTTCACTTGGAGTCAGAACGCTGCGGTGCCCTCACTCACAAGCTTTGAAGGGCAGAACTGCCTCTGGGTTCCAGCAGACTATTCTTCAGTCATCTTCCATTCATCTTTTGCAATGAGAGCTAAGTAACTCCTGGCCTGTTCCATAATAGCCTCTCTACGAGGTAAAGACATTTCCTTTCTTCACTTGAAACATCATGAACTTTCAAACTTGGCAAGGCTCTTTTGCGTTCGATCTAATAATAAACCCAAACCATCCACTGCACGAAAGTAATGAGTCTGAACTTGCCTGAACTTGCCTCAGGGAGCTGAGATCCAAAGCTCTGTCATTCCCTCAAAAGCCTTTCTCCTTTTTGCAAGGACAGGATGTTGTTGTGGCAAGGCATCCTTGCTGTTTGCTCAGCCTCTCTGCCTCGTGATGAAATCCCTCTATAGCGACTCTGGAGGTCCTACTTCAGCTCTGATTTTTGGGCATACAAAGTGCTGCCCAGCTAATCTCCGCTCTTTTCTATGAGTGATTTATGGAGGCTTGAAGGACATTGAGACTCAGCACATTCTCTGTTTTCCAAATGTTGGTGCAATGAGAGGGGCGCTTTTCCTGCCAGTGGGAACCTGAAAGACCTGATGGACTTTTCTGGCAGGACTCAGTGTCAGTGAAAGGGGGGCCAAGGCGCCTGCGGAGCAAGCGGAAGTACAAATGTGTGTTAGCTTTGACTTCCACTGGGAATGACAGAAAAAATATTTTGACTTGATTTTACAGTTCAGTTTCTTGTTAGCACAAAGTGAATGCTCAGCCAGTGATCAGAAATGCCCTTGCTTCATTTGCATCGGTTCCTGTCCAGTTATTAGGCACAATTGACGTGAGGAGAACAAACAAACAACAAACAAACATTGAAGAGCAAGTGAAATACTTCTTTTCTCATCAACTCTTTTGTTGTGCTACCAGTTCTTTTTTAAAAAGAGAATTATTCTTGTATCGTCATGAGGAGTTTGCTCTGGGAAGGGAGGAGGTCAGTCTGCAATGTTTGTTCTGAGTATCTAAATTTAAATGACTAACTTAAGCACATAATCTCCCTAGGCTGCCTCTAAAAACCAGTGGAGAGGGAAGGGCTTCTCTAATGAGCAGTTCAAAGGCTCTTGCTTTTAGCAAGCAATATTTTATTACCATGCCATACAGTGTTATAGGTGCTTAGGGTTTTAGTTTGCCTTCTTGCATGCTTCTGTTCTCCAGTAGCATGTGAAAAGCAAAACCAAGAAGTTCTCTGTACATGTGGATTTGTTACCATATCTTCCTATATTTCATTATGCAAATCACAAAATTACTAGAGCACAAGGGAA
The DNA here is from genome assembly GCF_014805655.1 of Passer montanus. Lineage (NCBI taxonomy): Eukaryota > Metazoa > Chordata > Aves > Passeriformes > Passeridae > Passer > Passer montanus. The sequence goes on along the minus strand of NW_024368374.1, from coordinate 5,681,612 downwards.
TAAATTAGGTGATTTCCTCCCCCCTTGTATAAAACAAACATTCCACTCTGATGTGGAGATTGAAGCTCAGCAATTTTTGCCTGTGTGGGAATGGAGATCACTGGTAGAATCTCTTATACTTGATTCTGGAAAGTGAATTTGGGCTCATACAGGCAGGCCTGATCCAAATCTCATTGAAATCAGGAAGCCCATGGTTTAGCAACTGTTACACTAAATTATTCCCAAATCCATTTAGTCTATCATCCTATTTAGTGCAGAGAAGATCACCAGCAGATGCTTTTGGTGAATGGTGGAATGGGTTTGCAGCTGGCAGGCTGAGGCATTTGGTCATATCCTAATCCTCCACAGACAGCAGCCAGCTGAATCATCTCTGACACATTGATGTTAGGTTCCCTTCTGCATGTTTTCTTAACATTAACCATTAAAAATAAAAAATTTCTTACTGCCCATATAATAGGGAGAAGCTGTAGCTACAATAGCTTCCTCTTAGAAATGCAGCGTTCTTATACGAAGTCAAAGAGAGAAGGTTCAGACGAAATGTCTGAGAGTACTCAGAGAGCAGTTACCAGGTGAACACTGTCAAATGGGAAAGATTTATTGAGCTGGCTCCCATGGGATATCCCTAGGCCTGGGTTCAGGCCTATTCAGTATTTTCATTAATAATTTGGATGAAAGGGTAGAGAGCCCTTTTGTTAGAGTTTCAGCTAAGAGCGAGAGACACCAGGGAGGAGGGGATTAGTGCTCGGGAGATCTCAGTAATTAGAGGAATGGCCTGGAAAGAAACAGGATGCAATTTAGTGAAGACAAGCACAAATCTGCACCTATGTTGAAATAATCAGCTCCACGGGCACACGGTGGGAGCGAGAAGCCAGGTAAAGCTGTGCTGCAAAGGAGGCTCTGATGGAGCAAGGACTCAGCTGTGGAAGGAAGGAACACGGGGCTGGGTTGGACAGATGGGGATGTGGCATGTTAGATGTGGAGGATAAGCCCTTCAGCTGGATCACTGGGACTGGCTTCTGCCATTCCACCTTGGGAAAGGCGTGACTGCAAGTCCCAAGGAGAGCAAGGCTCCAGAGAGGAGAGTGAAAGGCTTCGTATTTAGCCTAGGGTAAGCCAAGCTGAAAAGAGACACAATACCAGTTTTCAAGAGCAGTCAGTCTGCCAAAAGGAGGAAGGTGGTGAGCTGTTCTGTGTCCAGAAATTATCCTCTGTGGTTTAGCCACGGTTTTCTGCGGTTAGAAAAAAAGAGAGAGGGAGAGAGAAATTGAGATGGTAGATAAGTTGACTTTACTGCTTTACTTATGAAGTGCCTTGGGGCATAAAGCACATGATCAAACATAGTTGAGTTACTGTAGCTTAATGAGTTATTGCCTGCTGGCTGAACCATACTAATTAACCATGTGTGTGCTTAGCCTGCCTCAATTGCCAGATGAAATGGCCTCACTTAAATACTTGGGTTTTATTTTGCAGGAGGCAGCCCAAATGCTTATGTAGGGTCAATGATTACAGCTCAGCTGAGGGAGGGGTGACTTCTAGGGGATGGAAACTTGTTCTTTAGTGCTCAGCAATAACACTGGCACTGTTATATCAGGGAATAATAAAATGGGCCTGACAAGGGAGGAGGAGCAGAAAACAGACCTAAATGCATATGTTACTTCACAGGTTTATGTCAGTAGAAAGAGGCTCTATACAAGTGCATTGAAAATGTAATAACACTGAATTTCATAAAAGATCTCAGTGAGTTTTTGTTTGGGAAGGCTTGTAATATGGTGATTAAAAAAATACAGCATTAAGAATTCTATAGAGCACTGCACACATTTCTCTTATAACTGCTCATACACTTGCTTTAAGAGTATCTCTTTTTTTTTAGTGTTGCTAAAAAAAAAAGAACTTGCTCCTTTTTTTAGTGTATTCCAGTAAATTATTCTTTTTGGCTCACACCCACACAGTCCTCTCCAGTTGTTGCTCTTTGCTATCAGTGATGGCTGTTGTAGTTTCTGCATTCAATGAGTTTTTCCTTTTCCTCTCACTCGATAAGTAGTAGCTGCTGGAGTGGAGCCTTCCTGGTTCCTGCTTCCTTTGCCTTCCTTACCAGCTTCCTCCCTCCCTTCCTCCTTTTTCTTTGTGGCTGTTTTTCCACTGCTGTCACAGTTTGAATTATGTGGCTGAGGATGAACATTTGGATGTTGCAATCACTGGAAGTTTTTTGTCCACAGCAGTGCTTCTGTCTGTGTTGTCCCATTGAAGTAACTTATCCCTTTGCTTCCAGCATGCCATCGAGGCAGGCAGCAGGCTTGGCAAGCCTGCTTTGCAGACAATACATATTCGACAAGTGCTATGTGAAATGGAAGCAGAGACTTCTACTTTGATAGTTTGTTGCTATTTTATGTCATCACACAAATTAGCCCGGAAGGGGACCTGAGGAAGTTATCTGGTTCCTTTCTGTGCTGATCAAATACATCCCTGCCCTTTTTGGCTGATTTTTTTGCTTAACTTGTTTTTGAAGGCTTGCATTGCTGCAAGCTCCCACTCCCCTGACAACCTTTCTCTGTGGTTTCCTGCATTTGACCACTCCATCTGATCCAAAATACATAGCTGAGGACAAGTTAACACACAAGTTGAGCCTAAACCAGCCAAACTACATTCATTTGCTGCTGTGATACTTTCAATTTTCTGTAGGAAAGAGAAATACTAGAAATCTTTATAGAGATTATTTGATAACATAACTGTTCTGTAATCTAATTTAATCTAAAGATGATTGTCTTCCCTTCAGGAGACAGATTTTTGAATTGAGAGATAAGTTACAACCAGGAGCTATTACAATAGTAATGCATGCCCTGCGTTTCTGTAATGCCTGCAACAAAGAAACAACTTTTCATAGCTGTGTTTTATATGTGTGTAAGGAGGGATATTATGTAGGATTTCTTCCTTTCCCAGAGACACACTCTAGGCTGAGGATGTGTGATTTGGTTGGAGCTGAAACTGAGTCCAGGTCTGGGGAGCCTGTCTACTGTAGCACAGAAATAATTAGCAGCTGCATGAAGTTCTTACCCAGATGTAGAAAGTCTCTGACCAATTTCAGAGAGGTTTGTCTTATCTCTAGTTTTGCTGCAAAGAAATTTTATCTTAAAACATTACTTTCACAGGGTCCCTGCAGTACTGCTAAACCCCCTTGGTATTACCAAGGAAATATCAGACCATAAGTATTCCGTGGAGATCTGAAGTGAAATCGTCATGCAAGAAGAACGTGAGAACTGCTGAGCAGACTGTGCTTCCTGTTATCTGAGAACAACTCTGCATCCACAAGAAGCTGAAAATTGTGATGCTTCTATGATCCTGTCACGTCCTTCAGCAGATGCGTTTTGCACAGACCCTTGTACAAAGAGACAGATTAAAGTACAAGTGAAACATTTTCTGCCCTGCATGTAGAAGAAAATATATGCTTAAAATGAGGGGTGACACTGAAAAAACGATGCTTGAACTAGGAGGTCATTTTAAAACAGATGAAAGAAAGTCTATTTCTTACACAATGAGCTATGGACTTCAGGGATTTATTAATGCAGAGGATGGTGGGTACTGGTACTACCAGCTAATTCAAGAAGCTGTTGGACAAATTCATGGACAACAGGTCCATAAGGGGAAAAAGGAGAGTTGTACTCAGAGGCAGGATGTGGGGCAAGGTGGGCCATTGATCTTGCCCCAGCAGCACGAATTTGACACTCATGTGCCTCTCCTCCCCTTCTGTCTGCCCTGCCTGTGACTCCAGAGCCAAAACCACTGTCACAAGGGTAAAAAAGCTCTTTGCTGGGCTTGCAATATTGTACAAAACTGGAGTTTATGGGGAAATAAATGACTGGGGTCCTTGGAAAAAAGCAAACTTGATCTGTATCCAGGTTAGACTTCTACCACTCTCATCTAACAATAGCTCAAGAGGAAGGCTGGTGATAGCAAAGCAGCCCAGGAACACTTAATTATTCCTCAAAACCTGCTGAGGTTTGAGTCTGGATCCCTTCTTTCCTCTGCTCCAGGAGAGCAGAGGAGGGATGGACCATAGAACACACATATTGCCTATTTTTGTTTTCACTACATTTGGTGACGGTTGGAAATGTGATGTATTTTCCACAGTATCAAATAATTCTCAGTAGTGTCACAAATAGCAATGTTTCAGCTCTCTGAGGGATTTTGGACAACAGTGAAAGACCCTTGAAATTGATATCAATAATTCTTCTGCTCAAGCTGGAGGCAAAACTCCAACAGCTGTCGGGGGTGTGTGTGGTTTTTTATACCCCGTCTAGCCTCAAGGAGGCAAGGCCATCATAATTAGCTGCTAATTGAGAAGTGCACATCTGAAAAGCACAATTTCAGAGAACAAAGAGCCGGAGAGACCCATTTCCAAGGCTAATTAGAATTAATTCATTGCTATAAGTAGAAGGTCTCCCACAGTCCTGGGACTCTCTCTTGCCCTCTCCTGAAACACCAGTCTAAACATACACACAGCAATCATGGAAGGCTCAGCATGACTTGTGCAGCTCTTGTGCAATGCAGAAATAGCACTGCTTGTTAAAATTAGTCTAATTTTCTTTTTTTTTTCTTTTTTTAATAGCCCTGGGCTATGTCTCCCCTCTGCTTTGCTACCTGCCCTTCCTTCCTTTTCTGAATCTGCGTATCAATGAAAAAAGTGACAATGTCAGCACTTTTTGCACTACTGCATGAACATGAGTGAGGCTTTTAGAGAAAAAAAGGCCTACAAAGCCAGGTCTCACAGTCTGTGGCATCCTCCTGAAGATGCCTCCAACAGGACTATCTTCATGCACCTCCCCGATCTGCTGGAGTCCATGTGTTTTCCCTCCAACAAGTCCACAGCAGCTGTTTTTGCACTTAATCTGGGGCTCCACCAATAGCCCTTCAGGTGGTAAGGACATGGGCTGCAGTTTCTAGTCTTCATGTGGTCTCTAAAAAGCCTTCAAGAGCTGATTTTTGTCTTTAAGTCCTGAAATGTTTTTTAAAAAGACACCTGCACAGTAAATATCTCCGTAGCAGGTCAACCTACAATATTTCTATCTCACTTGAGATCATCATATCTCTCTTACATGTATTTAGTGCCAGCATCTCATTGCTGGGTGACTCAGTAGTCACTTCAAGGACACTCCAGTGAGAAAATGCCAGTTGCGGCCATCCAATGTAAGGTCCTTTTAAAATAAGTTTGATTTTTTTGGGAAGATGTTGAACACTTATCTTTGGAAGACAGAAATTACTTCAAATTGCTTCAAGTTATGGACCCAAAAAAAGAGCAAGATAATAACTGATTTGGAGAAATTTAAGGTAACACATTGTCATTGGAGATGATCTTGTTACAGAGGAGGTGGCCCACTGAATTTTGCTGTGCTGGCCTCCCTGTGTAAGGATATCCAACAAACCTTAGAAGCCTCACAGTTTAATCATGGGTGTTGGAAGCTGATGCTCCTAAAGCAGACAAATGGCTTAATTTGCAGGAAAGAGGAGTCTGTACTGCTTAGTAGGTGTGAGGTGCCTCATTTATGATCCAAATATAGATGCATTTCTATATCTTTACTTAGCCACTACTGAAAATCTGGTGTGTGATACCTCAGCAAGCCTGTGCTGGGGCAAATGTGAACAGCGCACTGCTGAGATTGAGAGACTCTGGTTCTTTGAATACCTTTAAATTTCCTATTGAAGGAAACTGATCTTAAAAAAAAAAAAAACTTCCAAAGGATTTTCTTCCCACCAGTGCTCATCTAAACCACTACAGTGCAAGAACAATCTTTCAATTCCTTTTTCTGTGTGGTTTTGGGATGTTCTTTTTTCTGTGTGGTGAATCTTGCATGTTATTACACATTTCCCACATGGTCATTTTGGTGAGGGACAGTATCTACTGCTGCCATTAATGAGACCAAAAGCCTTACCTTGGCTTTGTATCCACTGCTGAGAGGAGATGCAGTTGCCACAGTTTGCCTTCATTAAGGCTTCAGCTGGAGCCAAACCCAAACCATAATCCCTGTGCTCTCTTTCTCGTATCACCGAGGTCCTGGGGCCCCTTCTGCATAGGAACATCCCTGTGGGGTCTTCCAGAGGAGGGCAACATTCCTGCTGAGGGGCTTGGAACAAAGCCCTATGAGGAAGGTTTGAAGGAGCTGGGGTTGTTTAGCCTGGAGAAGAGGAGGCTTAGAGGTGACCTCTTTGCTCTCTACAGCTTCCTGAAGGGAGGCTGTAGTCAGGTGGGGTCGGTCTCTTCCACCGGGCAGCAGCTGACAGAACCAGAGGGCACAGTCTCAAGCTACGCCAGGGAAGGTATAGGTTGGGTATTAGGAAAAAAAATTCACCAAAAGAATAATAAAGTACTGGAATGCTCTTCCCAGAGAGGTGGTGGAATCACCATCTCTGGATGTGTTTAAAAAAAGGCTGGACATGGCACTTGGTGCTATAGTCTGGATTCTGAGTTGAGGTGTTAGGACGTAGGTTGGACTCGATGATCTTAGAGGTCTCTTCCAACCTCATTATTCTGTGATTCTGTCTTCAGTAACTTTACACTGCTCCAGTGCTGCAGGCAGGCAAGATGCCTTGACAAGCTCACTTTTGCCCAAAACCAGAATTTCCTTCCCTCACTCATCTGATTCTGGCTGCAATGCCTGCAATCATGCTTTCAGCTGCTGCTTGCAACACTAAGAAGCAGTCACAGTGGAACTAGTGGTTTTCAATTAGATCCCAGTGGCTCATATTTGCTGAATTTGTTTGTATCTGCAGTGGCTCACATTTCTTATGTTAGGTCAGCAGAGCTGTCTAAGGTTGTATAGAAGTCTAATTGTAAAGACTTCAAAGCTATTTTTATTTGACACTCACTGATCCAGCCTGTAGCAGAGCAATCATATGATTACAGAGCCAACTGCTTTTTGGTCAGTATTCCCTTCCTGTCCTTAGGTCTCTTTCTCTTGAAGGCATGAAGCATGGAATCAGGTGTAAAACTCCTTTAATGGGTCATGAAAGTTTCTTTAACACATTTTCCCCCTGCTCCCCCTAATTTTGAGTTGAAATGGGCTGATTTGGTTTAGAAATGGAACCAGAGATACTGAAACACCTTTACAATAGTGCTGGGACTGCTCTGTACCTAAATGATACCATATGTTGGCCTGCTTCTAGTGGTGCTTACTGTGTAACCACATTGGCTCAATGGGAATCTGTCTGGAAAAACAGTCAGGGTGTAAATGAATATCTGAAAAGAGCCTCTCTGAGCAAACTCTTAAAATGCTTCTGAGGGGCAATGCTAAGACCATCTTTGATGACTTTTTTTCCAAACCATCCAATCTGCAGAATTGGTTATGAAGAGTAAAAGAAGAAGAATTGGACTCAGAAGATGTCTTTGCCTAAGAAAATAATTCTTAGGTCTCTGTGCAATGACGATCATCCATCCTGGGGACAGTGTCCACACAGAATTCCAGATAGCACTTTAGTGTGACATTGCATGGAAGGGGACTACGACCTGCAACTGGAGAGAAACTGAAATTTGGCAAATGGCTCCAAGCCTTGTATCTAAACCCCGCCTGTGATATGTAGAAGTGCCCATAGATTTCAGTGCTTGCATGACTGTGCTTTCCGGTCAGACAGTCAGAGTCCTTACACCCAGTCTGGAAACTGGGTGGCAATGACAAAACTCCCATTGCCCATTTTGGACAGAAAAATAAATCTCATTAAGTCCTTACAGTCACACACATGGGGAGCACGGCTGGTACCTCGCTCATGTTTTATCTCATAACTACTACAATTTTAAAATGTCTACATTTAAACAGAACTTTTCTTGTACTGTTCTCTAAACCTTTATTCTTGAAGTCTGTTATTTACTCTCCTTATGAGGCTCAAAATTTCCCAGAATCTGAAAGTTATTTGATTCAATCCCACAGCTGCCATCTCAACAAACATGTAAATAAAACAAAGATCCTGTGAATGGGGATCTCAAGCAGTTGTGGAGAGGATTAGGGATTAGTGAAAGATGATTCTGCCATTGTTCTCCTAATTGATAAAAGACAGACCACTGCTATTTTGAATAATGTCATTACCACACAAGCCTCAAGCAACTTAACAGATCCTGTATAATAGAGAGGAGCCACTTCTGAATATTGAAAAGGTTCCTATGAAGTTATTCCATTTCAAGTGCTTAAAAATAAGGACCAGAGTGAGTGAAGCAGTATCTCTCCTTCCTCTTTTTAACTGAAAAAAAATTGCTTTCAGATGAATCCACTTTCTTTTTCTTCTGAAAATTTCCTTTCCCCAGCTGCATCTCTTATGAGCTCCTTCCCAGCTCTGTCACAGACCCATGGTGTGCTTTGATGATACATCTTGCCTACCTGCTCAGTCACTACTACCCTCCCAAGCCCAAAAGAGCAGGAGAGAATTCAAAAGCAGCCCTGCATTCCCTCCCACAGCAGCTTTCCATCCAAAGCTTGCTCATGACCTGAACCTGGCATCCAGGCTGATTCATGTTTGTAACAGCAAAAGCAGCCAAGCATACAGGTTGAGGTCACAAAAAACTCAAGATGGCTTTACAAGGTGTATTCAGAAATGTCCACATATTTCACTCTGAACATCAGCTCCTCTGTTGAGTATCACTGCATATTCAGAAGGCATTCAAAAGAAAACACGTGAAAAGGAGTGGCACACTTGTGCAAGGTGTGAGTGTCCTCCTAATGCAGAGGTTGTACCTTAGAGGGTAAAAAGAAGGTGCCTGGAAACTCAGAACAGTTCTCTGTAAATCCAAAGGGGCTTTAAACTTGGGATTTAAAAGCAGCTCATCTCTGTGGGACACCTGAACAAATCTTAACACAAGCCTTACTACCTAGAATTTTCAGGAGTTCCTAAGCTCCCAGCTGCAGAGCCCCAAAGCTCTTGCAGGATTGTGTCAGGGTCATGTGTGAGTGGGGCTGTCCCACATGAGCTCTGACCAAATGCTGCTGTGGAAGCCTCGAGGATGAACGTGCAGGGTCAGCGCCAGTCCATCCCTCTGAGGCTGAGGGGGTGGATCCTGATTTAGAGCTGTAGCAGCCCCTTCCTTGGTGGTGGGCACTGAGCTCAGGTGCAAGATGAGGAAGAGACATTTACACAGTTAAGCTGGAGCAATGATGGGTGAGGGGCAACAAAGGGCTTGTGGGGATGTGCTGCCCTGTATACAATACCCTGGCAAGTTAAACATGCCACTGAGAGAGCTCCCATGAAGATGCCCCATCTCCTTCCCAGTTTCATCACATGGCTATGGCCTCCCAGTGCAGCTTTAGACATCAAACAGGCCTTTAAAACCATTGTGTGGACCCCATACCATGTCACACACAGTGTGAGTCGCCCTCTGGGTGAAAGACTCCAGGGAATTTTTAGGTCCATTCATGTCAGATGAAAAATGGTCATCTTCAGACATAATTTATTTTCTTTTTCTCCCTCCCAAAAACCAAGTGTCTAAGCAAGCCAGCCAGAGGCAAAGGCTGTGATTTTCCTTGTGTTCTTCTAGCTAGGACCTCCTGTCCTTTCCCTCATGTCATTCAGGAAAAAAAAATAAAGTACTGCTTCTGCTTGTTTGGCAGCTGCTCACAAGCTTACATGAGAAGTAAAGAGTGATGTGCTGGGGAAATCTGATTCCCAGAATGACAAGGACCTGCGAGCAAAAACAGAACTGCTGAATATGTGCAGAAGAGCTAAACAGTCACCAATGGTCCCTTAAAATGCCAAGGAAAGCACTTGTCATCCTTTAAGTATACAGCATGGGTAGTTGGGTGAAATTAATAAAGGGAAGCTATGGACCTAGAAATCAGGGAGCTTTTATTAGAATATACTTCCTAGTAGCACCCTGGGAGAAGAGCAAAAGCCGGTTTCAAAAATTTAAAACTGGGTAAGACAAAAACCATGAAGAGGAAGCAGAGTTAATAAATAAAGCAGAGTCAATAATCCTGCTTGGGGATGGGGTGAACTGTTGGCCTCATGTCATGTGTGTTTTCCATTCCCCACTTCTGGGATACTAAAAAAAAAGTCTGACCCAATCCAGGGATTACACAAAGAATGCACTCCAACAAAAGGAAATGCATGGCTTTTCTACTCACCCTCCAGAGGCATTTGGGACCAGAAGAGGGGTTGGTCTGAATAGTCAGGATTACATTCCTGGCTGTGTCTACCAAATGCTATGTGGATTGAGAGAAAAAAAAATAAATGTATGTGCTCTGTCACTGTGTCTCTGTTCTCTGTGTTCTCTTGTAAGGCAGATGTCAAAAGGAGACAGCGGTGGCCACTGAAGCCATTCCTGCTTAACAGTGTGTCTGAGATGTTGTTTCTTCCTTTGTCTGCCTGAGAATGGGCTAGTTCTAAACACAATTCAACAACTAGGATATTAATAGTCCCATTACTCCAAGCCATCCAGTTTGCTTTAAAATTCATAGTGCAGTTAGCTGAGGTTTGTTCATAACAGTAAAAGTACAGAGATGCAGGAAGACTGAGTCAGAACAGAGCTTTGAAATGCATCAAGCAACCATTTAATTAAAGAAGGGAGCTCTAATATTGTGTTCCAAATGATTACTTATTTATATACTCCTCAAATAGTGCTATTTTTAAACGAGATTTTGAAGGGAAGACAATTTATATTTTTATATGCAGACAGTCTTAAAATTAAATGAGCTGCCAGTACAGCACTGCCCTGAAGGAGTAGGAGAAGAAAAATCTCTGTGTCAGTCCTTCTGGTTCTTCTGCTGCCTCTCAGCACCACGACTGCTAGAGATCAAAACAGGCATCTCAAGATACACAGGCTTGTCAGCTCCTCCCAAAAGTCCTCCTGGGGCGGGTCATTGCCTGGCATTGTTGAGACATGGGTTTGGAGGTCCCTGGAGGCAGCAGTAAGCTCAGGGAGATGGCCAGGTAGAAACCTAGGGAGGACTGGGGACTGTGCCTCCTGATGAGAAAGAAGGGTTCTGAAGAAGGGTTCTAAACTTTTAAATTTAAACTTTTAAATTTAAACTTCCTGGAGTGACACAGGGTTTTCATTTTACAAAACTGAAACTAAATTGGCAAACCCTGGGTTCAGGCAATGACCTTCATCCTTCACTCATCTGATATTTGCTGATTGCACCAGTGTGGAGTGTGAAGTTCAGCAGGGCACCATTTTATGATCATTCTTCACTGGCCTGAACAAACATGCAAGTTGCAAGGAAAGAAAATGTTGGCTCCAACAGATGTTTGAAAACTGAAGTTTTTCTTCGCACTGGAACTGAGAAAGGCCTGTGTGGGAAGCAATGAATGTTTGCTGAGTTCCTAAATAAATCTGAGCCCAGCTTGAGAGACTGAAAGCCCAGTGGCTTCTTTGAGTTCTCTAACAAAGGGCTGCACCCAAGTGCACTGAAGTCAGAGAGGGATTCTCACTGACATCAAAGGACATTGAATGGGACCCCATGAAGGGCTGTCTCTGCCAGAGACCAGCAGGAATAATTGTGTGTGATGTACGTGACCAACTGGCCCTGACCAACCGCCTGGATTCCAGGCATTAAACACTGCAAACAGTGAACTCACAAACAATTCATGAAAATGTGCCAAAAAATTCAAAGAAAAATATGTACGGAAACTGCAATGTGTTTGTGGGTATTTTGTGAGCAGAAAAATAAGATATTTGTGGAATAAATTAGTCCCTGAGAAATGTTCTCGCAGCTCAGAATAGCGTGCAGTCAAGTCAGCTAATCGAAGTCAAGCTTCTTGTCTCTTGCCAAAGGAAGTGGGCAAGTACAAAGACATGGATGAAATGAGTTTGGGTTTGCTTTTAAAATGTGAGGTGCCAATTAAATCTCATTGTAATAGTTCTTATCATTTGCAAAATAATTTTTTGTTGCTATCCAAATGCTTTAGCTTATTCTCTCATGAATGCTGACAAGCTTTGGTCTGGTGTTTATCCATATCAGACACTGCAAAGCTCATCCAGTCCCTTATCTCCTTCTGATTAGATTACTGTAATGTCCTGCCTTGAGGTTCCTCTGGCAGGGGATGCCACCACTCCTGTGAGAGCAATACATACAGGAGGAAATCCAGTGCTTTTTATTCCAACTGCATCGTGCCTTTCACTGGCTATAAATGAAAAGGATTAACTAGAAATGGGAATATCTGCAGCTGGAGTCCAGATCAGTTAGGAAATGGGGTAACACCAAGAGCAAGCATGTCTCTGATGTGGTGAGCAACAGCTGTGCAGAAGCAGCACGATAATGGAAGAAGGCTCAAGCTAAAACCTTTGGCTCACCTTTGGTTCTCTCTAGACAAATGTGTTTAGGTTGCTGGAAGACTGGTCTGTGCTGCCCTTTTGGGCTGTCTCAGGGAATCAAAAAGACCCATTTATCACTTCTCTGAGAGGACTTGCTCTTGGTGACAAGGAGTGGAGGTGGGATTGTCCATGCCCCACAATGCAGGATGGTGATTTCTGATTGAAGTGGTTGAAGAGTCTCTAAGGAGCTCTGCAGGTCCTTAAAATTATCTGCACGCAGGAGTCCACACCTCCACTAAGCCTTGCAGGGTCAGAGACAAAGGAGCAGAGGGGTTTTGGCTGCACAGCTCTGGAGAGAGCCCCTGAGGTTTTTCAGATAAGGGATCAGACACTTAGACACAGGAAGCATTGAGAAAGACAGGGCTGGAGGATAACCTTCTCAGTAGTCTGTGCATGTTGGCAACTGCTGCAGGTGCTTGGTTGCAGGCTTGGATATGAGGGTTACTGCTGTGTTCATTTAAAACTGAATTTTAGTTTGGCTTCTGAGGTGGGAGAAAAACAAGAGGCACACTGTTCCCAGCAGTTTTCAACTGCAGACTGAGCTCTGAAAGCTGCAGGTCTCCTTTCTGGTGTGTGGTTATAAATACAGATGGTCATAAATGCCCTCAGATGCCAACCAACACTCAGTCCCAACAAGCAAGTGCCTCTTTCTATCTGGGTATCACAAAGTGCTCTACAAACCTTCCCAGATACACTCTCAGAAAGGCCATTTTGTGTCAGGCCACTGAAGCATACTGGGTGACTTCTTCAAGGTCACACAGGAACCAGTGCGGCACAGACGGCAGGTTGTTTAAATCCCCAAAGATAACTCACCTCCTTGCTTCCCCAGGGAGTGCCTGTCACTGAGCATCAGCCTTTTGGCCCTCTTTGTCTTTCAGCTGCTCAAGTGACTGCTGTTGCTCTCTGCACGATCAAAATCCTGTTTGATATGGCTCTCTTGCTGCTGGTGTTATTTATAGATGTTCTTACCTTCGACCAGACTGGGCATCTCTTTTATGTTTAAGCATGTTCAGCTCCTGATGTTGCTTCAAGGGCTGTGAGTGGCTTTTGTGCAGCAGGTGCTGCTCAAAATTAATTGTTTGTCTTGATATTATATTATCACTCATCTATGGATTTTCAAGTGTGTTAGTTGTTCCATTAGGGCTGTCATTTCCTAAACCCTTTTGGTGAACAACATATTTTACTTTTATTTCTCTCATAGCCAGTGTTTCTTCACTCTTTGCTTCCCACAATACAAAATGTTTTCTGAGCACCTTACAGAGCAATACCTCACCCTTTTATTCTGTCACAGACAATAGGTTACTGAGTGGGGCTCTGAGGCTCATTAGAGCTCATAACATCACTTGTTTAAGTGTTTGGGTTTTTTTTTTAACTTACCATGTCAAATGTGCCTAGTGTGTGGAGCTGGCTTGCTATAGTGGAGGGTGTCTGCAAGCTTTGCCATGCTTCTGCTGATGGCAGGCAAAACACTGCCTGGAGCAGCCTCTGGAAGGACATAACTGGCCAGCCTGCAGTGCTGGTGGTTTTCACATCTCCATCGAGCCTGGGGATGGCCTCTGCACAGCGAGGTGAGCACCTCTTTCCCACCTCTCTGGAGATGCTGCAGAGAAATGGGGAGGCAGCCCAGCCTGGCTGTGACCCCACTGAGGGCCTTTCTGCACAAGGCAGAACTGCTGCAGGGAACATTTGGCCCGAGATCTTGGCTTGGCAGCATTACAAGAGCAGATTTACTGGTGGGGATTAAGTGAGCCTTTGTCATTCCTCTCCATTAACACCATCCAGCACACGGGTGGTGTCACAGGATGACATGTGGAGCTCTGCAGCTGCCCCTCTGCAGCTGCATCCAGCTTTGACATCCTGCTCATGTAGTTCTCCAGAAGCCACCCTGGCCACTCAGTCATGAATTCAAGTCATTTTATCCAGTCTGACTGAGAATGGTGTAGATACAGACAGAAAAACTGCACATTGTCTCAAAAGAGCTCTAAACATGACAAAGGTTGGCTAAGTCTGCCCTGCAAGGACTGTCCTGTGAATCATGGTCTCCCACCTTTCAGCTAATACTTTGTATGATGTCATCTCAACTTTCCTCCCTTGGGTCCCTGAATTTCCAGTGCAGGGGGAAGTGCTTTTGGTCCTCCACTGGTGACAAGGCCTGCCTTGTACACTTGCTTCCTGCTTCTGGGGACTATCCAAGTTATTTTGCAAAGGGCACATCAGAGTAGGTTTGGTGGTCTCCAAAGCAGATTTGGAATAGTCTTGGCTTTGCTCTGCTCTGGGGTTCACTACAGGCAAGCTAAAGGCAGAGGGGAAATGTGGAATTTTTAGACATAATTACACAATATAAAATCAGATCCAATAAGGTAAAGAATAATGTACATAAAAATGGCAGAAACTAATGTCTCTGTCCCTTTTCTTCTTGCACTGTTGAGGATCTGTTTGTCTTCTCGTGTCTTGAGCTTAACCATGCACCTAGAATTATCTTGGGTGAAGTCTCCCTTGGCTTCTGTGTTTGTCTTGCAGTGCCCCAGGATGCTGGTTCCCCCTCAGTCCCTTTGGCTCTGGTTATGGAGGAATATGAAGCAACAATCATTTTCCCTTGTTCCCTCCTGGTACAAAGGAAATGCTGCTTACCACTTCTAGTTGGAATCCTTTAAGTTGATTTCTGATGATGAGCAGACCTTTTTCTGATGATGATTAATACTCCCTTAGCTTTCAGCATTTGGTTCGCAAAGTCCAAGGAAGAGTCCATTTCCCAGAGCACTACACCCATGCACCTGGACAGGATAGTGGGAGTTAGCAGTGAGGGTGAGCAGGATTTCCTTGGGCTTTTATTTAATTTCCCTTTCCCAGAGATTTGGTTGGTTCTTGTTTATTTGTTTGTTTACTGGTTACTCTCTCTGCTCTACTCCTCACTTTCAAAAGCTTTGCTACACTCCTCCTCATTGTCATTACTCTGGGAGTCACTGCTGCTTTGTCAGCTTCTGCCTGAGGCTGAGGTGGCTTCCAGGGGTTTCCCTGAAGCTTGCTTTTGCCTTCAGCAAGGATAAAGCTGGGCAGAAAGCTCTGTGTTCAACAGCTTCAAGAAGCAGACATTCAATTCCCTCATTGCAAATGAAGTTTTCATGTTTTTCCTTTGCTGAAGAGAGTATTCTCTCTCCTCTGCCAAACAGAGGACACTGCCCACTGCCATGGGTAGATTACCTAGTTCAGCAGTGTGTTTACCATTTCCTTCCTGCCTTTCCTTTGCTTTACCTGAGGGAAAAGGGCTCATTAGCTCTATAAGAGCTCAAACAAGACATGTCTCACAGACACACAGGCAGCAGGTTAGAGCTATTTAGTGAGCAGAGCTCTGGCCCTTTGCTTAAAGACTGCAGCAGCTCGTGCAGGTGAGCTGCCTCAGCTGTGCTGTCACCTTGGCTCATGATGGACTTGTGAGAGAAGAGAAATAATTCAGTCCCAGTGACAAAGAACATCAAATATTTCACGTCCAAAGCACCCAGTGTGGTTGTTCTAGAGGGCAGTCAGCTCTCCCCCTGACACCAGCCCTTCTTCTCAAGCTGTCCCCTGCACAGGTGAGCTGGTAACCAAGAGGGCTGTGAGCCTGCTCAGCACTTTCACACAGCTGCAACTGGGATGACCAGGTAGGAATTCTGGTTTCTAGCTCTGTCAACAGAGAATCTGCTAATCTGCTCTACAGGAGGCATGGGAGCTGGCTGGCATTTTGGGGGGAGTTTTAAAGTTTTTTAAGTGTTTTTTTAATAATTTTTGTTTGTTTGTTTGTTTGTTTTGGTTTTTTATTCCTTTTTTATTCTTCTTCAAATAAATCTCCAGCAGAAGATAATGCTTTGAGTTCTGGGAAGGATTTTTGTGGGGTTCTTTATTAAATCCAGAGGCTACTGGAATTTTTTCCTTCTTTTTTTTTTTTCTTTTTGTCATTACAGGCCACAAAGTCGCATTTTCTCCACATTACTGAAGCAAGTAGTAAATCCAAAGGCAGCCACTGATGTGCAAACACTACAGCTAATAGCAGACAGGCAAACAAGCTGTTGTAGTAGAAGGTAAAAACAGGGAAAAGAAAGGAAGAGACAAACCTAAATGACTGAGGTGATGGTGACACACACAAAACCCCCTCAAATTACAAAAACCTGAGAAGGAGAGCTTCCCCCTTTTTACTGGGTTTTGGTGCTAAGGATCTCCTCATTGTCTGCTGAGGTAACCACACATATAAAATATATTCATTGTATATAGGTTATGTAAGTATATGAAGTATAAACCATTGGATTTCATCTAATAACATTCATATTTCTTGGTTTTATAGTGACTTAGTAGAGGAAAGCTGGAGTTAAAAAGACTGAGGCTTATACTCACTCAGGTCATATCAGAAACTAGAGATTAGAGATTTCTCACGTCCTTGGCTAGTTTAATTATCTCTCCTCTCAATTGCAGAGCTCCAAGTTTCATAAATATGGATGGAGAATTTCCACTTGTGTTTTTATATAAGAAAACACTTGTGCAAATTGTAAGTGCTCAGAGAGACCTTGAACCCTAACTCCTATGTTGGTATCATTGGAAGAGAGAGAGAGGTGCCCAAATAGCAGGTGGGATATTAATAAGTCAAAGGTGTGGTTTTGGGCTCTGCCATAATCTTGTCCTGAGCCTCTGGACAAACCTTATCACCTTTTGGTTTAGTGCTTTTCATCTGCTAAAACACATGAGGCAACTTGCCTTGTTCTTCTGGAGTGTTGAGAAAATTGATCAGTTCCTATTTTAAGTGTGCTTGGAACAGATGATGCTGGGTTTTGCTAAAAGGCTACCAGAGATGAAAAACTGAGATAGGAATCACATAAACTGTAGCTACCCATTTGTATTTTTATTGATTTCATTTTTCATTTCTAGAGCAATTTATTCTAAAAGGTCTCGGAACAGAAACAAACCTTTACATGGTTCTGTCCCAGGAGATCACGGACCAGGGTTATATATATAGATTGCACAATATTACCTCTCCCTGTACCCTTGCTTGGCTCATGTCTTTAGACCTCCAGTGCTACAACTAAATTGCTGCTGTTGCCTTTGCTTAGAGCCAATTGTCTGCCATCCTCCTGTCAGGCACTTACACTTATTTCTCCTAATATAATTTATATTAAGCCAATTTATATTACACAGTGAGTGCTTGATGGAGAACGTACCCACAGGAGGCTTATGTGCTGCTTTCCCTCAATGATATTTAGCTGATCTACTGACAGGTATTATCTTTTCCCATAGGCTTTTCCTCATTTACATCCTTAGAGCATCCGAGCTGCAAGAACACATTTACTCCAAGGAAAAACCCTGTTTTTCAGGAATTACCTTGCTGTCCTCTCTGTGGGATACAGGATAAATCCCTCTCACCAGGCCCTCCAGGAGCCCCAGGTGGTGCACTTTGATTTTCTTATTTGGTCTCAAATCAGTCCTTGCCCAGATACGTTTGCGTTTCTATTTACTTTAGATCTGGTTTGTTTGCTTCTCCTTCTGCATGGAAGTTTTCTCCAGGAAACATGCAAATTGCCTAGCTTCTGGAGGTGCCTTCCTTCCACCACCTTCCAGCAATGGATCCAGCTTCAATTAGCATCTTTTCCTGTGTGAGTTAGTTGCTGTTTGCATCCCTGGAATTACACTGGTGGAAAATTAATCTGATGACAGCTCCACCAAATCCTGTTAAGTTACTTTTGCTGTAATTCAGCCTCCTCAGCTATTTTTTGTGTCTTTTCATCTTCTAGATCTGTATAGTGCTCTGCTTGTTGGGTGCTCTGGGAGTACCAGGAAATGAGCTAGCAGACATCCCAAAAATAGATATAAGCAGCTTCAGCTCATCTGAAGGGGTTGGGGAGGAATATCTAACATGTCCATTTCTTTAACTTGAGAGAGAAGCAGGGACAGGTGTTGATATCTGGTGTCTAACAAGGAGGGGCAGAGGAGGCATTAAACCCCTCTTTCTCTTTTTGTCACCTGTTAAATCTATGCCAGGCTTTGATATAAACTCCCATTCACAGAAATATTTCGTCAGCTAAACCTACAAAATCCGTATAGAGCAAAGGTGATGAATAATTGCTCCTTCTTTGCTGTTGTTTATGGGATGAACACTCTCTTCTTCCGCCCTGTCCCTGTGCAGAGGGGTCAGTCACGGTGCCACTGAAAGGCACTGCCCATCAAGCCATCTGTGAGGAGTCTGATGGCCAAAGACACCGGGATGCCATGTCCTCACTTGCTGCAGGCAGCAGCCTGCGTCAGGCAGCCCAGGCAGAAGGTTCACCCATTTCTCTCTCTTTTGACCTATTTTATGAGTAACCTTTTGTGCTTCCCTTTGTTGTTCTCTACGGGGTCAGCAGCAGGACAGCCTCAGAGCACTGAGCTCTCAGATCCCACGGGCAGGCACAAGCCCACCAGTGCTGGATTCCCTGCTGGACCCCACAGCACTTCACTGCTTCCACAGGCATCGGAGTAAATCCTCCTGTTTGCAAATCTGCTTTCCAGAAGACAGCTTGCACAGTGAGGGGTAGAGAATGCCCTATGAAGTCTAGGGCAGCACTTAAGCCAGAGATGTGACCTTTTTACTTTTTTTTTTTCTCCCAGTGGCTTTGATTTTTTGCTCTGTAGGGTTTTCAAGGCTTTGGCTCCCAACCTTACTAAAGCAATTATGCGACTTTGTAAAAACAATTCATTTTTCAGCACTTCTCCAGCGCTGCCAACTTTTCAGTGGCTTTATAGAAAATATTGCGTTATTTGGTGCTTTGCCTGATCTTACATGTGCTTAATCAAAGAAGCTAATCCCTCGCTGCAGAATAAATCCCCAGCACCATCCCTGGGTCTGAAACTTCGAGCTGGCCACAGCAGGCACAGGCGTGGTGCCCACCTGCACCTCTCGCCAGCTCCATCCCTGCAAGGTGCAGCCCCCACAACATGGATCATCCCAGCCAGGGACGCAGCCCGAGCCACTGCATTACACAACAATTTTCATTGTAGCTGTCTGCAGGACTCCTGCGAACCAGCACAATGAGACATTTAGCAGCACAATGCGACATTGAGGGGAGCGGCCGCGGGGTGTGAGCCGTGCCCGCTCCATCACGTTAGCTCCAGCTGGAGTGGCACGTGTTCCCCTGTCACAAAACACGCTCCCCTGGCTGCTCACCGCTTGGCAGCTAAACAAAATTAAAAGGGAAAAAAAAAATCAGCAAAGGTAAAATTAAGCCTTTCAAAAGGAAGCAAATAATTTGAATGAAAGTATTTCAAGGAAATTATTTTATCACTCGGAAATTTTATCCATCCTCTAAAAAAAGAAAAAAATAAACACCCCAGTAACTACTTTTTCAGGCTACGTTTTGCAGGCAGGTTTTATCTGCAGAAAGGATTAGCTTGTCCGTGGATGGAACGTGCTGCACACACCCTGTTCCCATGCAGATTCATGCGGCAGGGAGCTGTATTTCCAGCTCGGCTCTAGGACGTTTATTCTGCTGCTAAATCAGATGACTGCAAAGACCATTAGAGCAGTTTATCGCTGGAATCTGCAGGAACGTACTGTACCCAAAAGGAAAGTGTTCATTGACAGGGGAAGTGCAAGATCTGTGATCCTTGTAATTATGCAGATGATCCTCTCCAGAGGTCTGTGGTATGTGAGCAGGTCCACAATGAAGGCTTTCGGCTGCAACCCTTTAACAGTCCACTGAAATCCAGCTGTTCCTGCTCTCCAGTCCACTTGGCTGCTGCTCTGACTGGCACATCAGCATGAATGGTTTTGCCTCTCACCGGGGACACGCAAAACACTGTCATCCAAGGGGCTCCTTGAAATTAAAGTGCTGCTTTTCCAGGCAGTTTGTGTTGCTGCTCTGCTGGGTCCTAGCAGAAGTTTGCACCTTGCAGCTGGCTGGTGGTAGAAACTTTGGACATACAGAGAGGGATGATTTTAGGAGTGAAATGCCAGCACAGGCTGGCAGTGTGCAGGTCAGCCACTTCCTCCAAAAATCTCCAGGCAAAGTCTGGTTTAAGAAAGGATCCCTTAAATTTAATGCCTAGATAAAAAGAAAACCTCCTCATCCCATGGCAATGTTTCTGCTCCATGTGCAACCTGGTGTAAGAGCTGCACATTTCCCAGTGTGAAGTCAAACTCAGGTGCTAAAACCTCAGTAGGCTTCTTGCAAGAAAATCACCTGGTGGAATTTATAATTATAATTTCTTGAAAGGCATTGCAGAAAGCAAAAAGATTTCGCCCTCAAGGGTTTGAAAAGTGTAGTACTTATGAGCAAAACAGATTGTGCAAACTTGTGTATGGAAAAAAATTGTGCAAAATTGTGTATGAAAAATGGTGTAAGCCTTGCTGCCAGTTGGTTCCCAGCCTTGCCAGGTGAAAGCCATCCTCCTCCCAGAAGCACTCTATTCCCATAAAACCATGGCTTCACCAGAGAAGGCAAAGTATCTTAAGGTTGGAAGGCTGTAAACTTCTGGTGACCTCAGGGAGGCTTTTCAGTGGGGAATATGATCCCTGTTGATCTTGAGGACGCTTTAGCTGTTTCTAACCTCTGATGGTGTATCAGGGAGTTTAAAGAAACATCCAGCTGGGTTATGCCTCTCTGCATTCAGAAAATGATCCTGCCATCCCCCACTCCTCCCAGGACAGGACCAGGTTGTGCTGTATCCATTTGAAGCAAGACCCAGCTCCTTCACTGTAAAACTTTACCCTCCAGTGGCCAGAACAGGTTGGGAGTAAGGAAATGCTGTTCCAGCTTTCCTGATAAGGACCCAGAGGAAGCAGAGAAAAAGTGGTTTTGCACAAGGCCATAAAGGACAACTGTTTCTAATATGGGAAACAAGCCTGAATCTCTTGACTCTTAGTGCTCTCTCTCCTTTTTGGCAGCAAACTAACACACTTTTTCTGTCTCTTGGACTGCCAATCTCCAGGGCAGAGACAGCCAAGCTGATGCAGAAGGAAGCTTTGGTGGCTGCATCTTGGAAGAGCTCATCAGATTTTTTATATGACTTAATGCAGCTGGCTGCAGTGCAGAAACTGCAATGACTTTGGTCCTGAGGTTTTGGTGTGAAATGGCCTGAACTAGCTTTTGGTAAAAAACTATGAACTCAAAACCTTCATTATTTGCAGTACATGTTGTCTGAGCCTGATGTGAGTTCACCTGTGTAGCTCACTCCAGGAAAAAGATTACAGTGAGTGAAAATGAGAATTTCAATAGTCAGATTCAGACAAGGAATGGCACATCAAATACTACTTGCCTACTGTCAGGTAGCATTAAAGGGAGCCAGAAAACAGAGAGAAAAATCTTTCTGCATATCTGAATCCCAGAGGAAGGACTAGATATGCCCTATTCCCACAGAATATTATAAAATTGCAACAGGCAGCTTTGAGGTGAGAATGAAGGCTGTTCTGCAAAAGCACGGCTGGAAGACAAATTGCTGAAGGGTTAGGTGAATATTCAGAGCAGAAACCAGGATTTATTGGCAGGACACAGCCTCTGCATATTTTATCTTCCAACAGTCCATTGACACAGGGAAAGGCTTAGCTGAGCTAAATTGGTGTTGGAAGCCTATGAGATGAAGAGCTGTCCATCCAGGAGCATCCCAGAGAGAGGTAATCCTGTAGAAATGCATTTAGTGGGGATGACTGATAGGTTTTCTCATATGGGAGCGAGTAGCAGGGGTTGCTTCCACAGGCACACCATAAAAGAGCAAGTTCCAGAAGCATGAGGAAACCTGGGTGAGTTGACAGCACCCATGCTTCCCTGCTCACCCAACCCATCTGCAAAGGTGTGGGGCTGGGGAGAGAGCCCGGGGAACTGCATGCTGGAGACAGTGGGGCCACCTCAGCTGAGGGAGAGGAATGTTTTCAGTGGTTATTGCCGTGCTTTGGGGAAGGAGGAACAGGTCATTGTGAAGATCATCAGAAAAGCAGCTTTACATCTCTCGCCTGGTTGCCACCTTTAGTGGGAAAACAGTGCTGGCTGCTAATAAACATTTCATGTTTGTGAATTGGTTTTTTGGCTGTTCCAAGCTTCCTTCCAAGTCCAGTGACAGCTGGTCATCCACCCTTCCAACTCTCTCAGCTGGGGGCCAGGACACCCCTTGAATTTCTCTCCCACCTGTGCAGCACCCTACTTTGTATTTTCCCTACTTTGCAGCTGTGGCTCAGAGCAGCCACACGTGTCCCCGACCTGTGGCACATCGCAGGGGAAGGGCTGCTCCTGCCAGGGACATGGGGAGCTGCCACCGGAGCTCCAGCTTGCACCCCTTGGGATCCTGGCTTAGCAAGAGTCAGCCCTGGGACTGGTCTGCTCAGGGGACACGTTTCTGATGGGTCTGCAGCCTCTCATCAACATGGGGACTCCACTTTCCTTGTGGAGCAAGTGCACACTGTGCTTGAAGCATCAAAATGTATATATTTGTCTCTGTACATATATACGCATGAACAGATTAGAAGTCAAACAAAGCATTATAAATGTGCAGCCAAGAAATAACAATCTGGCTTCTTTGGTTAAACAGTTTGATTTACTGGGCTAAACAATAGGTTTTTTTCTCTGTGCTACGTAATTGTTATTGGGAGGACACATCTGGTCGCTGAGTAGAAATGCACTTCTGTGGTGTCAAAGCATTTGAAAATGTGAGGGAGCAACAACTGTCAAACAGGATCTACATATAAAAAAGTCAGCCAGAAAGCTCAAATAAATTTTGAACGATATATACTTTAAAAGGCTGAGGGACAACATGGCTCTTTAATATTATTGTGGCCAACTTACGACATTTATGGCTCTTCTCCTGTTTGGCCACTAGGAACTTGTCTGCTCTTGTTGAGAAATGATGCCTCAGAGATAACAGCCCCTTGAGATGGAGATCTCAGGTCATGTTGGAGATCACATGGAAAAGTAATAAATTCATCTAAATGAATGGATAACTGCACAGAGCAGAATGTCAGTCTCCAACCAGGCAAACCTGGAGGGAGGAGCACCTCCTGCTCTTCAGCCAGGGACTCAGAAATGTTGTCTCATGGCTGTCAGGACTTATCACTGTCTCAAACCAGGGAAAAAACCCAAACAAACTCACAAGGAGTTAAGGAGATTAGAGGGACTGAGCAGCAAGATCTCATTTGGGTCTCCTACAGCTTTTTAATGAGGTATAAAAAGGGTCTCCAAAAGTAGACTTATTTTTGATTCTCTGCTTGCTTTGCTACACTAGAAATTTAAATTTCCTTTGCTTTCCCAGGAAGATTCAGCTGAAGAAGGACTTCCAGCAGCACAGGAGCACTGCAACTATCATGAACCTCCTTTCTTCAGCCACCCAGCTCCAGTCCTCAGCTTTCTGCCTTCCTGGTCATCCTCACCCACAGACAATGCCAAAGAGCCATGTTTTCAAAAGTGACCAGCAGTTTCCATCACTTGGCCAGTGACATCCTGAAAGGAGCTGAGGTTTCTGAAAGCAACAAGCAAGCTGTGGAAGAAGCCAAGTAATCTGAAGGTTCTTCAATGTGGCAGCCAGAAATGAAGGCTTTCCACCAAAAAACCCAAATAAAGTTCAGACTGGGTGCAAAATTCACCTTTTCCTTTGGAAGAAATGACTTATTACACACTTCTCATGGGAGAAATATGGGATCTACTTGAGCTGTAGGGCCATTGTATGTGCAGAGATTGATTAATGGTCATTGGGAGAAGAAGTTTGTGCCATCTTTGAAAATGCACACTCACATACCTCACACATGCACAGATACCTCACACAGCAGCTGGCCACGTCACAGAGATAGAAAACATCTGTTAAAACTGATTCTCTTACATGAACTGGGGTTTTCAAGCTGCCACACTTGTGCCTGTGTGCTACCATGCAGTATTGTCACATCCAAGCATGCAAGAAAGCATGAGTCATGTCCCATAGAAATTAGGAAATGAACTTTAAAAAGCACCCATTTTCTCAAGGAGAGAAACCCCAAACCTGTTAACAACTTAGTTTTCATGCTGTATATATGGGAGTCACAGCACTAGAAGGAAAAAATACAGTTTTTAAAGTAATTTTTTTAATTTAATTTTTTCCTAAACAATCCAAATGTAATATTTTTGTACAATCTCATGCTGTATATATGGGAGTCACAGCACTAGAAGGAAAAATACAGTTTTTAAAGTAATTTTTTTTTAATTTAATTTTTTCCTAAATAATCCAAATGTAATATTTTTGTACAATTCTGTGATTCCAGACAATGGTGCCATATGGGATCCATCAAGCGATACTTATGCTTAATTAGTGAGTCATAGAGACTGGAAACTGGATATAAGATTATCTTACAGAAATGCAAACAAATCACAAAGACCCTCAACTTTTCTTCACAGCAATAAAGAGCTTAATAAAGAAAAGATGTTAATACTAAAAATGCTGTATTTTGTCTTGCTTTGCTTCTTACACCAGACCCTGTAGCCTTCTAGTTTCTCCTAATTAAATGAAAAAGCATGAGGGGCACCTTTTTGTCCTCCTTTCTGAAGTCCCCTTTTTCTATATAAAAAACATTAAAACTTGACACTTCCAGTGTTGGGCTGTCAACACTGTCCATGGAAGGGTGTCCAGCAAGGCTCCATGGGGCAGGGCCCCATAGCAGGGAGTCTGGGATTTTCGGTGTTACAAAGGTGCCAAACACAGGAGATGAAGCTTTTATCTCCAGATTAGCAAATGGGCCTCTCTGTGCTTTTTCTTGTGAAGGTGCATCAGTTCAAGGAAACTGATACATGCCTTCTTGTCATCTGGTTCTGGCAGATGGTTGGTATTAAGGGAAAAACATGATTGTTTTAGTTTCCACTCTGTTAGAACTTATCACTCATTACCTTTGGAATTATGAATGTATATGTTCAGCTATGCCAAAAATTTGGATGGAAAAATACATTGAGATACTCTAAAATATACAAAATAAAGGCAAAATAAACATTGAACCCTTTCAGAAGCTAACAGAGCTGGTTGCTCCCTAGTGCTGCATTCAGCATGGCCAAACTGCTCCCCAAAACCCTGAAAAGACAGAACATGGGGAAACCACGGTGTGGAAATGTAGAGACTGATTCTACAAATATCACACCCCAGACTGCTTAACTTGGAGCATGAGAGAAGCCTACAGGAGCCAAGGGCATCCCACAGGAGTTCATGCAAAGCCCAGGGTATGGCTCTATGGCTGTTTGGTCCCTGCTCCATCGACAGTGCAGGAGTGGGACAAGGCACTGAGCCACTGAGCCAGACCAGCAGAAAGCCACTACCCATCACTTGCAGGGATGTTCCTTGGTGGCGGAAGGGCTGAAGGTGCACTCCCTGGGCCCAGGCACACACTGGTGCTGGCCCATGGGGGAGATGGGAGCCAGGGGATGGAGAGGGAAGCCGGACAGAGGCAGCCCTGGCTCAGACTGATGGGAGTTTCACGCAATGGAAAGAAAAGTGCATGAGGCTGGAGCTGTATCCCCACCTACCTAATGGATTGCCTTGGGCACTGCACTAAAGACATTAAGCAATGATGAATATACATATTTTAAGATTAAATCTACTTCCTAATGGAACTTTTCACTGGCAACCTTTTCTTATTGTGCCTTTGAACTCCATGTATCTGAACAACTGCTGCTGGGTGGAAACAGCTTCCCAAGTCTAAATAACAACATCAAAAGATTGAAGGAAATTCACAACATCCAGAAAATATGTTTTGGGTTTTGTTTTGTATGGGTAAAACCAATGTAACCATAAAGCTGCCTCAGATTTAACTCTTGATCTGAGAAATTGGTTTAAAATGGATGAATTTTCACAGAATCACTGAAGGGTGTCGTTGGAAAGGACCAGTGGAGGTCATCTAATTCAAATTCCTGGATCAGCAGGGTCTCCTAGAGCACATTGTTCAGGATTGTATCAAGGTGGCCTTTGAGTATTTCCAGCAAAGAAGATTCCACCATTTCTCTGGGCAACCTGCTCCAGTGCTCACACACCCTCACAGTAAAGATGTTCTTGCTCCTGTTCAGGTTGAAATTCCTTTGTTCCAGTTATCGCCCATTGCCTCTCATCCTATTGCTCAGCACCACTGGCTCCATCCTCTTGGCAATCTCCCTTCAGACACACTGATGAGGTGCCTCTCAGTCATCTCTTCTCAAGGCTGCACAGGCCCAGCTCCCTCAGCCTTTCCTCACTAGAGAGATGCTCCAGTCCCTTCATCATCTCTGTAGCTCTCCACTGGGCCTGCTCCAGGAGCTCCGTGTCTCTCTGGTGCTGAGGAGCCCAGAACTGGAAACAGCACCCCAGATGTGGCCTCCGGGGCTGAGCAGAAGGGCAGGGTCACCTCCTTCAACCTGCTGGCCATGGTCTTCCCAGTGAACCCCAGGATGCCATTCAGCTTCCCGGATACAATGGCACAATGCTGGCTCATGGACAGCTTCACAGAACATCCTTAGTTGGTCCACCCCTATCCATCCATCCATCCATCCATCCATCCATCCATCCATCCATCCATCCATCCATCCATTTATCCAGAGTCCAGGATGAGCTGTTACGTCACCTTCCCAGGAACTGACATGAGCAGTAGCTCCCTAGGTTCAATTTCTTGTCCTTTTCGAATACTGGAGTGATGTTTGCTTTCTTCCAGTGCCCAGGCACCTCTCTTGATTGACAAAGGTGACTGAGAGTGGCCCAGCACTGACATCTGCCAGCTCCCTCAGCAGTCATGGATGTATCCTATGTATCCCCATGGACTTGGTGATATTGAATTTGTCTAAATGATCTCTAACCCAGTCCTTCTCAACCAAGGGGAAATCCTTCCTTTGTCTGGACCTTCTCCCTGGTCTCCTGGGTCAGAGATTCCTGGGAGCTGGCCTTGGCAGTGAAGATTGAAGCAAGAAGGCATGCAATATCTCAGCCTTTTCTACAACCTATGTTGCAATGGTTCCTTTTCCATTCAGTAGTGGGTCTACATTTCCCCTGCTAATTTTGTTGGTGGTGCGTTTGAGGAAGCCCTTCTTGTTATCTTTGACAACTTTAGCAAGATTTAATTCCAAATGGGCCTTAGCCTTTTTCACTGAATTTCTGCATACTCTGATACTATTCCTTTAATCTTTCCAGGTAGCTTGTCCCTGCTTTCACCTCATGTATCTCCTGCTTATGTCCTATTTTCTCTCTGGGAATCCTGTTACAAGTGGGGGACTTCATGGAGGTGAAAATAGCCACAGTACAAGACTATCTCCTTTTCCATGATGTCACAAAATGCTTTTGATTTCTATTCTCAGTCTGGCTGAAGACTTTAGAATTGGGCTTTAGCTGCAGGGTCCCAATCCAGTACTTTTTTTCCAACCTGCTTTCAGGTTAGATGTAGAATAAAATGCTGTTGAAGTCTTCTGACAAGAGGCAGCAGCTTCATGACATGGTGCTATACAGATACTTCCCCAACACAAAATCTGACAGCATATTGAGGTCCCCATCTGAAGACACAATTCTGGTGCCATCCAGCAGTGTGGTGGTGCAGGGTCACCAAAGCAAGACTGTCCATACAGGCTGCAGCTCTCTGGTCCCCTCTGAGCTGTGGTGCCACCCCCATCCTCCTCTCTAGCCCCAGGTAGGGCCAAGCTGGTGGTGGGGTGACCAGAAGTTTGGGTGTCAGCCTGGCTCTGGTTTCCAGAAGATGGCACTGACTGATGAAGGGAGGGTAAAGGGTGCCAAGGACAACCATGCCATGGTCCCAGTGACGCAGGGTGGCTGCTCCAGCCTCTTGCCCACATGATGTAAAGCATGTAAAGGGGGAATTACACGCAGGGATAAAATAGATGGTCTAACATGGTAAAAAAGTGGAAGGTCCAAAGTGGGAAAAAACCCCACTTCAGAACTCCACGTGACGCTGTGCACATTGAAGCTGGTTGGTCCATCCCTGTATGCAGGGGAGGATCTATTTCCAGAACCACATCGAGGATTTCAAAATGAAGATCAGGAAAACCACCAAATAGAACAATTCCTGTGCCAGCTCTGTCATCTGTCTGGACTCTGTCTTTTCCCCTGGAACAGGGCTAGCTGAAGGGCATGATCCGACAGCTTTTCCCAGCCCATTTCAGAGAGCATCAGCTGCATCCTGCTGGACCTGTTGACCAGGGATGAATTCTATGGGTCCTTTGCAGTTGCCTGCTTGGACATAAATTCCACTGGAGACAGCAATAGCTTTGCTGCAGAAAGCTGGAAACAAGGACAACAGAAGAGGATTTTTTTCAGAGGCAGTAAAATTTTCTTTAAAAATGTCAATAAATGAGAGAACTGTGGGGTTTTAAAAGCAGGAAGATGAGAGGCTGAGTCAGACAGGATTGCTGACCACAGCTCTGCCTGCGAACTGGGAAATGAAAAGAAAATAATTTCTGCACTATAGAAATATCTAATTATTGTCTGCCATCTCAAATGCCTCCAAAGAGAAACTCCTGCAGAGACCTTTAAAGCTCGTTTAGTACAGAAAGCAGGAAAATATTCTGTCAGACTGAACCAAGATGTGGAGTGTGATCATATAAATCCCATGTCTTGGACCACAGCCCAGATGCTTCTGACTTTGTTGTTTTTCACCACAGTTTAGCAATTCAGCAGAATCATGTTTGCAGCCCTAGATCTACTGGTTTTGGTAGTGGTGGTCCTTGAACTAATTGCTTATGTAAATAAACATTTAAAAACATAGAGAAGGAGGACTAAGACAGTGGTGGGGGGAAAAAAAAGGAATTACTACCAACTTCCAGCAATATATCTGGGGGTTAGAAATAATCATTCTTTATTGAATTCACAGAGGCTTTATTTTTAGAGAGGATAAAACCTGCTAAGCCTTCAGTTCCTGACACATCTCTTTGGAGCGAGAAGAGAGCAACAGCAATTAACAGGGAGGTCTCCGGCAGTGCCGATGGACAGGGGCTTTTCTGTGCGTTTTCATCTTTGAGCCCCCTAAAGGAGAGCAATCGGTGAGGAAGGCAGTGCACAGCCCAACAAAGGTAATTATTGCTAATGAAAACAGAACAGCACAACCACCACTCCAGCGAAACCATCCCAGCCAGCGTGGGAGGCTCTGGGCTCGTTATCGACCTTCCAGAAACCCTTGGTGACGTTCTTCAGGAGTGGGCTGATGTGATTCCCACTGCCACCAGCACCTGTCCTGCTGGCAGCAGTGCCAGAGAGCATTGCGACAGGGCCAGAGGTGCAGATCAACCATGTCAAAAACACCTTTGGTGGGCCAGACCTTCATTTTCCCCCCCTGGAATATGTTTTAAATGAAGTAAGTCTGGTGAAAAGAAGAGCCGAGCAAGCATTGAGAACTGTTTCTTGAATAAAACAAGGTTTAAAAGCCGCATTATCGTCCCGGGACACAATGGCCGTTACTGTTTTTGTTGGTAAGAACCCGTGTGATTTAAAGCTGCTGACAGCACCAGACGCTCACAATGAAATCATCTCTCCCTCCCCTCCCCGCAGTTCAGGCAGACACTCATTTGTATGTATGGGTTCAGCCTGTCTGCTGCGGCTGGCCAAAGCGACAGATACTAATGGCATATGTTAATTGCAACCCAACAACTTCCTTTCATTTGGGTGTTTATTAACATTCTCACTTCTGCCCGTGGAGGCAGCTGGCAGAGATGCTGAGGCGGCCGGGATCACACGCGATCTCCGATCTGGGACCGCCATGTGCACTGGATTACGCCTGGCATCCCAACGCACATTTTTCTCCCCCTCTGCTTATAAGGCTGCAGAGGGGATGGAAAGAAGAAGGGAGCTCCGAAGCAAACTCCCAGCCACTGCTGCTGGATGGATCCAGGTGTGGCTGTGCTTGGAACCCGGCACTTCGCTGGTAACGCCTTTGCGTAACAGCCCCAAAGAGCTGGAAAACAGCTTGATAATTCGGAATTTAGGGGCATCATAAAGTATCTGGTGTAAGCAGCAAATGCAACCAAACAGGTTTTGCTGAGAATAAGGGAATTGCCATCTCACCTGGAGCCAGGATCCATCTACTCTCCTGTCCAATTGCTGACTGTAATTGGAGACAAATGCTTCAAAGGCAAATGCAAGAAACATTTAAAGGGACAATTCAGGTGATGCTCCTTTACCTTCATCTTCACAACTGGTTTGTGACATTGGAAAAATGAGATAAAAGTTTACTTTGTAAGAAAGAAAAGATATCAGATTTTCATTTCTGAATCCCTCATCCTTATTAAGAGCCATCAGTGATTTCTTATGGTATGGTAATGCAAGATGATCAGGTAATTCTGTAATACATTTTTAAAAATCCCTCCAATCTCTTTTCAATTGCTGTGCTTCAATTTCATTCATAATCAACTTTATTAATAATCACTGTGCTGGCCAGGAGCCATGGCCAGTGGAGCAGGACTGGATGCAGCTAGGTTTTGCAGTTGTATAGAGCAAACCCACCACCTCACAGTATAAAACAAGCAGAGTCAGACACAGCACCACAAAGAAGAGCAGAGTGGGCAGGCTATTCTCTGCCACCTTTGAAGAAAATTGTGTTAATCAAAAGACATTTTCAGGAGCAGTTTCTAGGAGGCAGCTGCGTGGCTGATGGGAAGCTTTGAGGCAGCATGAAAGAAAAATAGGAGAGTTCCTTTGCTTTTGTTTTCAGACTGGGTTTGATGCACGTCAAACCCTGTGTGAGATAAGTCTGAGTATTCCTGGCATTCCTCTCAGCAGGCATCAGGCTGCCTTTGGCATCTGGGGACTTCATATAGCATTGTGCTGCCCTGGTGACTGTGAGTTGTTAAGTCCCCACATAATTCCCTAGAGCCTTCACTCATCTGGAAGTAAAGCATAATTAGCAATTTTTGTTATCTCACTATTTAACCCTTCTATGGAGTTTGTGTTTTGTACTGTTCATTTACAAATATCCGAGCCAAAATGATAAATCTGCTTTTATTTGTTGAGATGTGGAAAGAATTATAGTAGATCAGTAAGACAAAACTCTCCTTTGCAGTTGTCTGCTTTCTCTTCTTTTTGTATCCTATTTATCTTCCTGAGGTTAATTACTGAAGTTAGTGGTTTGGCCCATTGCACTGCACAACATAAATAGAAATAAGATTTAAAAATTTATAATTAAAAAAAAAGTGCCTGATACCATGTAGGTCATAATGTAAAAGGCCACTCGAGGAAATTTGATTTTTCTGTGCAGTTCATTCTCAAATTCCTGCATTTGTTCCTGGAGGCTTTTCTTGAGCAATTCAGAGTGAATGTGGAGGATTTGCAGGGTGAAGCCAGGCAAGGGAGCACTTCTCTGTGGCCTACAGCACTTTTTCCCCTACAGGAAGCAGAGAATTGTTCCTCTCCTTCCCCACTTCGTGGGACACTAAGACCTTAATACCTCTGCATCCAAGGAGCTGCTTGCGTGGTTTTTCTTCTTCACGCTGACCCAGAGCAGGGCTCTGAGGCCTCTGAAGTCTCAACAGGACTGAAGAAGTCATATCTGGGATGGGTAAGCCAGAACAGTAGAATGAACTACTATTTTTTTCACTGTTTACATCCAGCAAAATCCCCACACAATCACTCGTCACAGAGTACCAAGCACAGCCCCAAAAATCATGCCAGAGGAGCAAGGGTTCTTGGTTTAGCAGCCTCTATTGAAAACTACTTTGTTTCTTGTTTAAAGACAAGACATTTAATTATCTGGTTGTACATTGTTCTCACTCCCCATGCTGCTGGGCTGATGGGACATTTCAGTTATTTATTGACATGTAGCAAAGCCAAAACCTTTGGATACTACACTGAGGAGTTTGCATTGTCCCAGTCCTCTGTAGAAACTGTCCACTAGACAGAGGGAATTTAATTTCTTTCTTACAGTGAAAAACAGTCCTGCAAGACCCAGAACTGCAACAACCATGTAATCAGAAGGTGTCCATGGGGCTAGGTTTTAACAACAGCTCACAAATTAGTGCTAAATTGTCCATCATTATCCCAGGGCAAGGGCAGTCATGCCACCTGCACACACCCATGGGCAATGTCACCATGAAAGGATTGTTTCAATTAGCTGTGTCTGATTTTTGTATTAACAGAAATGATAAAATTAGAGCAGGAATGTCCTTGGATGGCTTCTGCTGTGTTCTGTTCTCACAGGATCAACTGCCCTGCGTGAGAACCTCTGGTTGGTAAATCCCAGCTATCACACAGGAGTTGTAGCTCGAGCCTCTCGTTCCCATGTACACAGCCACAAAGCACACTGAACACCCCCCTGCCTCAAGAATTCTGCCCTTTGTGTGCATCCATGATGTAGGGTTTTTCCAGCCATGAGTTTTCCACTGTTTCTGGTATGTCCCTTACGCAGTTCAATACATATAAGTTCATCAGGAGAAACAGATTAAACTGGTAGGCTGATACAAGCAGTAGAAGCAGAATTGATAAGAATTTGTCATACACCATGGTGGATGGGATGCATTGGGTGAAGCAAATGGGGCCCATCTTTGCAGCAAAGCCTGGTGACACCTGTCAGTCCTCTTCTCACCTCTGTGTTGGGCCAAATCCTCACTGGTTCCAGGTGGAACCAAGCACTCGGATCACCAGGAGTCCTCTGGGCAGCTGCTTCTCCTCCAGAAGCATTCTCCATCACAACCCCAAGCTCCCTAGGTATGACTTATGAGGGAGGACCCCAGATATAATTTTCTAGCCTGAAAGCCCAAACACTTTGGAGGATCAGGCCTCTTCTTTCCTCCTTCCTGCACCACATATCAGAGAACCAAGGACTGGAACCAATACAATACTGAGTTTCCAGCAAAAATATCTCCACTAAGTCCTAGAGGAACCTGGGATACTTTTTTCTGGACTGCTAAACCCTTCAAAGCACAGTGATTGAACCAGTCTGGAAAAGAAAACTGCAGACCTGGAGTCTTGAATCAGAAGCAGGAAGCACTGGCTGAACTGATAACTGGGAGATTGCTTTAAAACAACCGGGTGAATACAGCACCCAGCAAGGCTAAGGCAAGGGTAGGCTGTGCCTCTGCCATCATTGATTAGCTCCCCTGCAGTAAATAGAACTGATTCAAAACCAGACTTAGATTCTTAGTAACATTTTAAAAATGCTCCTCAGATAACTGGATAGGCATGTGGGTAAAATTCAGTCATGGATAAAAATTGCCAGTGAGAGTGTAAAGCAGGAGTTCACTTGCCATGTGGCAAAAGCAGCACATGGCTGCTGGTGTTCTGATGGGCAAAGCTGGAGGAGGGGAAGAGAAAAGGAAATATGCTGAAGACATCAATTTGTCCAGGTTAATTGAAACTAGAAAAATCTGTGAGGCACTTCAGAGATGAGGTCAAAGTAGTCTGAAGAAGCCTAGAAAGAGCAATAAAAAGATTTGAGGAGCGGAAGAGACTGAAAGATGAAAAGGCTCAGGTGAGAGTGATGGTAAATATGAAGGAACCTGACAGAATGACTTGAGATAATATAGAAAATGTCAGCTGAAGTAACACAAAGAATTTCAGCTGAACACAGTATTTCCTTTTATTTAACACAAGAGAAAAGTGACATCAGATGAAAATGAAAGATGACAGGTATAAACATCCAAAAAAAAACACTGCTTTTCAGAACAGCGTGCACCTCCACTGCCATAACTAAGCAGGTGGGCTTTTTTCATTCTGCCTAAATACAGGGCAATGTCCATAGGTGTGTGACTTCATTTTTCTCTCACAACACTAACATAAAATGTAACATAAAATGCTTCGTGCATGGAAATGGTTTTCATAAGGTGTTAGAAGAGATAGTCCATCTGAATTCCAGGAACAGCTTACATTTACATGAGTAATAGGCCCAGCAGGTATGTCAAGAGAAAAAATGCTCTAAAAGCCACCCTACTTTGAGGTGTGATACAACCAATAATTGCCTAAGATTAGCAGGAAAAAAATCCCCTGAATTGTGTACTCCAAAGGTACCTGATTCTAGGATCCTTTAACTTTCTTTTAGCACCAAACATTTCTGCAAGCAAATACATTAACTGAGTTAATTAGGAGGCTGGGACCTATGTCCTTAGCAACCTCTGCAGTCAGGCGGAATGCAATGCACATGCTACAGGAAGAGAAATAAAATCGTATTTTATAAAGCTTCTCTTACGTGAAAATATATGCAAACCTGATGGATGAGACCCCGGTGAAAGCCTTCCCCCCATATACCCCCCTGGAACCCCAAATATTCCCACAGGCCAACAGACCAAAACCCAGCAGAGCTCTGTTTTCCTCAGGACAAATGAGAAGCCCAGTGGCCAGAGTGGCAGAGTTGGGTCCCCCAACCCAACTCCATCACTTTCAGCATCTGAGCTGCAGAGGGAGGACACTGTAGCACCTTTAACAAAGCAGCCAGCAGCCACAGGGCAGAGCACAGACTCCCAGCTGAATTAGTCCTTGCTACCCTGCAAGACTAACTGAAGCCGCCAGGGAAGGTTACACATGACTGGGAAAGTTGCCAAGCAGTTGTATCCCAAAGTAAGAGAAAGTGAAAGTGTCACAATTTAGACATCTCTTCTTACAATGCTGTTCCACCTCATTCAAATTTCCTTTTTTTTTCCCTTTAATAAGTGCATTGTTTGTTACCCACCTGACTCCCATTTGGGAATGCTTTAAGAGTGGCTGCCCCTCAGACAGCATAACCTGGTATTGCCCAGGGTGCTGGTTCTGAGCTCAAGCTGGAGTGTTTGTAGTGACGCCCTTACACTTGCATGCAGCCCTGGCTACTGCCCACCAAGTCCTGCAGAAGGGTTACATACACACAGCTCTCCTTCACTGCTTTGGAAAAGCTGAACAA
The DNA here is from genome assembly GCF_014805655.1 of Passer montanus. Classification (NCBI taxonomy): domain Eukaryota; kingdom Metazoa; phylum Chordata; class Aves; order Passeriformes; family Passeridae; genus Passer; species Passer montanus. The sequence goes on along the minus strand of NW_024368374.1, from coordinate 5,646,570 downwards.
GCTTTGTCTCCATGAGAGGATACAGTACCTCATTATGATCTGGAAGGGTCGTTCTCAGAGATTCAGCACTGGGATGACAAATCCGTAAACTCCTTTGGGATCTGTTTCTTTGTAAATACACAGACATGACTCATTACACTAATGTAGTTATGTGTGAAAATTCAAGGGGAAAATATAACCCCAAACCACCTTCATAAGAAAATAAGCTGCAAAGCCAAACATTACTGCATGCTTTTTTTTTTTTTTTTTGCCTGGCTATCAGCAGTTTACAAGTTCCCTCTTGTTGGCCCTTGGGAAACAGCACATCCTGAGACTATGAACTATGAGCACCAGGCAGTTCAAAGCAATGCCAACGCTCTTCAGTGTGATTAAAAAAGCAAGTTCGTTGATATTTGCTGGAATTATCCATTGGCCTAGATAGTCCTGAAAGAATTTCTTTCTGTGTGCCATGCTGTCTGACCCTTGCAGGCCTAAGTGTTTATCCCCTGCGATGCCTGTGGCTCTTGTGCTTGCTGAAGGCTCCCAGGTCTGGTCCTGCTCCCCAGCAAGCCCTTGGAGGTCTGATGTTGCAAGCCCTCTGCTAATGGGCTGTGCACTGGTGCTAATGAGGTTCAGAGCACTGACCACAGAGAGGATGGGCCACTTGTTATTTTTCTAATTAATTCAAGAACTAATCACACAGCAGCATGCTCTGAAGACAGCCCATCTAACAACCGCGTTAAGAAGTCTGCACAGATCTGCCCCCTCTGCATTCGCCCCTGAGTATTTTCTGCTGCTTTTTGCAACTCATTTGAACAAAAGATGGCGAAAAAAATCTTGTTCTACCAGCTGCTTGTGTTCTCCCCCATGGCAGCTCATCTTGTACATTAGCTCCTTCTGCTGTTTTAAATCATTTGGCATTCCTTTTGGGCCCACCCATCCCGCATACCCTGAGCTTAAATTCTTGACCCTTACTGGGAGATGACATTAGCTCTCCGCTTCACTGCCTCTCCCATCTTACTCAAAGCTTATCTAAACCCACAGTTGCTCATATCTCTGATTTCTCTTTTTCTTTTGGTTATAACACTCTAATTAGAGCCTTGAAGCATACAGAGATGTGATTTGCATGAAAGGCACTATTCAAAATGAAACTGGTTCCCAACCCGTGCAGCTTAGCAGCAACATTTGAAGGCGATAAGTTATTTAGAGCCCTCACTTCTTGCCATTATTTTTTAAACACTCAAAGCCCCATTCATCTGCTCTCTTCTAAAGGATTGGAGCTAGTTTCGCTAGTTTTTCTGGATGGGTAGTACCCTCATAGCTCTGCACTGTGTTAAATAAACCCTAAAGAGTTTCCACATTCCTCTTCAGTGTGTATATATTTACTTGAATGTGTATCACCTGTTCCCCAGCCCACACAGTGGATGTCTATCCTGTATGTTAAAACACAGAAAATAAGGCCATTGTAATAAACATCTGCACTCACCACTTGCTCCTCCAAAGCTGCTTATTAAAAAAATAAAGACAGAAAAAAATCATATCAGAGAGGTAGGTAACTTTAAAGTGAAGTACTAACAGTAAAAATAAAGACATCTTATTATAGTTTCTGATTATTATTAAATATTAACTAAAATTAAATCTGGAAAGTTTGTAAATACCCTATTTACATACCCAAGTGGTTGTCTTACGTTCGAAGACTCCCCTCCCAGAAGAAAAGAAGCTCCCAGTGCCATTTGGCATGAAGGGGACATAAGTTACAGAAGACCTAACACGAGGAATTTGTGCTGTGGCTATTCATGGTGCCAATGCTTTCCACGTAACTCTTCATTTGTGGCCTGCTTGGGGAACGGGATGTGTCCCAGGCACTGGAGAAAAGCCAGAAAAGGGCCATTTATTGGTAGCATATTCAAAGCAACATTTGCAAAACAAATTCAGCACAAACAAAATCTGGCCCAAGCAATGTTGACAAATCCTTGCTTGTGCTGCCCACGGAGAGCAAGTCATGTCCTTGCTGGGGCACTCTGGCTGGGGTGTGTGAATGTCCTGCTGCCTGTAAGGATGCTTTACCCATCCTAAAACTGTGAGAACTCCCGGCACGCTGAATGCATGGCTAATCCCATGGGAAGCTTTCTGCACTGTGCTGTTTCAGCAGCCAGCCAGGCAACAGCAAATTGGTTGTGCAGACCCAAGCGTTTCCCCGTCCCCCTGCCTTTGAACAGGCGAGGATGAAGAACAAACTTCTAATGAATGGACTTCAGTGCACTGAATGTGCCCCTGGCTGGAGCGCTACAGCTCCGCTGGCCTCGGGCAGAAATGCTGCAGGGGAAGGATGCGAGGAGCAAAGCACTCAGAGCTGAATTTGGCCCTGTAATTTCAGTCTGGGGCTGTACCAGGTTAAGCTATGCAGTGCTACCTGCAAAGTTGAATGTTGTTACTCGAAGGATCAGGGAGAGAGGCCAGGCCAAGGCTGAATGCAGTGACAAGTGTTAAAAATCAGTAAGGAGTCTAGATGGAGAGCTGAGATTGCTGCATCTGCCTGTAGGGCAGGAGTGGTGAGCAGAGAAGATTCTGCTGCCTTAGGAGGATGGACCCCCACTCATCACTAAATCCCAGCCCCCTCCAGCAGCATCAGTAGCAGTGTCTTTGGTTTTTCAGGGCTCTGACACAGCCAAAATGAAGAGCAGGGTCCCAGACCTTGAGCTAGTCCCTTTCCTCCACCCTGCTTCCAGACAGCCTTCCCCTGCAGATACCCATCCACTTCATCTGTGTCTTCAGCTGGCCTTTCTCTGTGGGCTGCATTTATTGTTTTATATAAAAGATAATTCTGAGAAGAGCAAGCCAGAGAATGTGTCAGAGAGGGGGAAGAAGTGACTTTGTGACTCCAAATAAGTGCATGCAAACAGGGATGACTGCCAGTGATTACTCCCAGAGTTGTGCCTCCTGAACCCACCACATTCCCGTCCCGTGATGTTTGTTCTTCTCTCCAGCCTGACTGCAATCATTATCCAAAAGATATTGTGGAATTTCACTGTCAGCTAGTAAAACTAGGCCCTAGAAATGAGCTTCCTCTATAATTACTTCAGAATACTCAGAGGACCAGATGTTGAGGCATGTGGGACTCATCGCAGCACAACAGGATGGTTGTGGTTGGGCAGAATCTCTGGGGATCATCCAGTTCAAGCCCCCTGCTGAAACAGGGCTGGTTGCCCAGGTCCATGTCCAGACTGCAGTCCCAAACTCCAGCAGCAGGAAAAGCTCCTGAGGCGAGCTGGCTTCTCAGAAGGAAGAGAAATTCTCAGCAGATGCTCCGCCCCGATGGCAAAAGATGCCTTCATGGCTTCTGTAGGATAAAGCAGAAAGCAGGGCGGGGGAATACTGGGGTTTAAGTGGAAATGGGTTTTGGCCACAAAGAAATAGGTGGATACCAGAGAAGGGGGGCTGCCCCAAGCTGGAACAATAATAGTCCAAACTCCCATCAGTGCAGTTCTTGCCTGTGGAGCTGAATTAAGTGCTTTAAAAGAAAATAAACCAGTGTTGGGAAGACAGTACAGCTGTTATGGTTAGAGGGAGACCCAGCACCCAGGGACCTGGTGGGTGAGAGAGACAGGTTTAAGTTTCTTCATTGCATCAGGCTTCCTATGCCATTCTGGACAAATCCTGCCTAACCGTGCCTCAATTTCCCACAGGAAGAGGGAGGTAAGAGCATTTCTCAGGTTCTTTTTCTTCTTTTTCATTGTATATGCCAGGATGAGATAAACCTTAAGTAGCGAGGTGCTGGTGCTGGGCAAAAGTGGTGGATATTTAGGTAGACAGGCAAAACTCTAAGCAGGTGGTGCCAGGTTACCCTTTCTGAAGATGTCTCCAGTAGCCTCAGAAAAGAGGTGACTTGAAGACCTCCCTGAAGTGTTTCACCAAATAAATCCTGATTATTTGGGCTTTGTGAAGACAAAGTGATTGTTACTCTAACTTCTTAAGGCACATAAGCATTTAAGCTGCCTAAATCTTTAAGGTAGCACAATGTAAGCATTAGAGCCAACTTAAATCCTTATTAAGTCTTCTAGGTGCTTAAAGCAGTTAAGCCATTTCAAAGTCTTTTTAGAATGACTGCTGATTCCATGGGAAGGATGCAATGTTGAAGGACACTTTGTATGCGATGTCGCCTTAAAGTGCATGCTGTCAGACAAGCTGGTGTCTCATATGCAGCCTTATCAGGAGAGATTTGGAAAATGTCTAGACTTTAATTTCCCTGCCATTTCAGCTTTGGTCCCAGGTTCACAACAATGATTATAAATGTGACAGGGTTTTGAGAACATAATGATTGATCTACCAGCTCATCCTGGTGGTTCATGTTATCCCATATCAGGGCTCTATGGTCTGTGGTAGTGGTCCGTGCTTCAAAGGACAGTAGAGGAGATGCTGAAAATGAGCAAGTTCCTTGCACATACAGGGACAATCACAGCTCACATCTAAACAAAACTTTTTGCTCTGACTTTTCAGCAGTGACCTTTGGATTGCAATCAACCTTGGAATGCCCAATCTGAAAAGGCAACATTTTTGGCATGCCGTGAAAGCGAGGCTTTATAATAGAAACTACTTTTGCAACTTTTATTGTATGACTTGCACTCAAGAGGATGCCATAACAAACTGCTGAGCACAGTCTTTCTACAAGAAGAGATGCAATCCAGCTAACCCTGTCCTGTGTGCACAGGCAAAAAAAACACTTAACCCCTTGAATAAGAGGCGGCATATGTGGCAAAAGTTCTAAAGGACTGGGTTATCAGTGGACAGAGGGTTTTTCCAATAACTGCAGTGATAATTTTGACTTGTTCTGGCTCTTAACTTGTCTTGCTGGATCATATCCCTTATACAGTTATGACACTGAATGGCTGATAAAGCTCTTCTTTTAGCTTGATTTTTGACTGGCAATGGCTGGGAAGCAGTCTGCCTCCTTCAGCCCCTTAGCTGGTGCTGATATTGCAGGCACCCACTGAAGCAGCCCTCCAAAGTCAACAGAAGACCCACAGCAAGCACAAACCAGAGAGACATCTCACCTGAGTGTTGGACACTGTGCTGGGACATGGGCTCTCCTGCTGGAACCCTTCAAGGACTGACAAGATGCTCAAGGGACTATGGTATGATTTGTTTCTCCTCATCTTCTAATAAAATCTCTTTCTGGGTGGGTCATCCGATCAGACCTAATCACATTTAGTCAATGGGCAGGGACAGGCACCTTCAGGAAGCCATTCTCACAACCTGTTTAACACAACTCTCTAAAAGGACAGCCATACCTAAAAATAAGCTCATTGCTCTCCTGTATGCGTCCAGGCAATGTCAGACATAGGCCACAGTGCACGTTTGAGCAAAGGACATCTTACACCTAGGAACAAGCCAAATGCTTAAATTGGCCAGACTGGATCTTACCAAGTGTGCTCTGGTGTGTGTACAAAAGTGAATGAATTTCTCACCCACCTCTTGAGGTCAGTTTTGAAGACCCCCTTTACTTTAAAATGCCATTGCTGTTGAATCATGGGGCCAGTCTAGATTCTCCTTTCGCTTAATTGCAAACTGTTAGCCAGTATGCCATAAAAGGTTTGTGCAAGCATACCCAAGTGGGTTTGAATGCTTTCCACTTCCCTGCTTTTGCACGTGAGAACTGGCTCACTCCCATTTGCAGACTTTCAGCAGATCTGGGGGTTATGACTGAATGCCTCCAAGCTGGGGGATGCAAACAGACATCAGTGTTTGGAGTCAGTGACCGCACTCATGCCCGCGATAATCACGAGCATGTACAAGCCACAGGGAATTGTTAACATTGAGACTGATTTGGCCATAACAAAAGTCTCAACTGGGTTTTGTTATAAAGTGCCTCATTAATCTGATATTCTTTGTGACATCCCATTGGCAGTAGATATGAATAGAGAGTTTTTTCCTGTCTCACACATGAGCAATAGGCACAAATTCCAGTCAGCCAAAGCCAGGCCTGCTCTCCACACCAGAGATGTGTAATCTGTGGAACAGAACAGGGAGGTTGTGAAGTCTCCCTCACTGAAGATATTCAAGAACTGTCTGGACACAGTCCTGTGCCACGTGCTCTAGGATGACCCTGCTTGAGCAGGGGACTTGGAGCAGGTCACCCCCCTGTGGTCCCTTCCAACCCAACCCACTCTGTGATTCTGCGACTGTGTCTCTCAAGGACTGAGTCTGCAAGATGCTGAACACCCCCTGCTGATGAGAGGAGCCAGGTAGTTATTGCCTCAGTCTCCGGGATAATGTATCCCAAAAAGGGAATGGAAAGTTCAAGAGCTTATTTAAGAGCTCTGTGCCCAAACTTAGCTCGCGCAAAAGGAATCTGCAGGCTGAGCGAGTGCAGCCTGCTGCACAGCTCTCTCTCCTCCTCACCCCTGGGATGAGTTGAGGAGTATCACAACCCGAGTAGCGACTGCACCTGATGAAACCGAAAGGAGATTGCCACGCACAGAGTAGCATCTGCTGGAATGTGCAAACATGCAACATGCTGGGCTATGCAGACCAGCCATGGGCAGCAGGAGCAAAAGAGGGCTGGCTGTGCTCCTGCTCATGCAGCACAGGGTGAGGCTCATCTCCTCTGCTGCCATGAGGTGCAGCTGGCTCAAGGTCACCTTGTTGGCCACCAGGACAGCCAGATCCTTCTTTGCAGAGCTGCTTTCCACCTGACTGCTCCCATACTCGACTGGTGCACAGGGTTATTCCCCTAGGGGCAGGGCATTCTATTTCCCCTGCTTGACTTCATAATGTTCCTGTTGGACCACTTCTCCAGCCTCCTTAACATCCTTGTGCACGACTCAGTAGCACTGCTGACCTCACTGATGAGGCAAGCTGTCCTGTTAGGTTGTGTTCCTGAATCAAACCCTGACAAACTCCTCCAGCTGGACTCTGAACCACTGCCCACCACTCTGGCAATACAGCCAACTTTCCATTCGCCTTATTTATATCCAAATCACAATAATTAGGGCATGCCCTATCAAGCATTAACTTTACAGATTAAGCCACCGTGGTTAGGAATTGAAAACATATCTGCTTTTCCTTTCAAATATCCCTGTTTGAAGGAGAGTCATCCCTCTTCTCCACTGCTACCTAGACATGCAAAATGATTCAAACTGCTGATCCCGTGAGAAACAGCAAATGTCATCACAAACATCACAGGAACAATCTATTTGGCTCTGTAACAATACTTCTCACTAGTGAGAAGGAATACATTTTATTTAATGAATTACAGATCAAAGGCCCTGAACCAAGCCTTGGTATCACCTCACTTTCTACTTGGACAGAGGAAAGAAAATATTCCTGATACACTGAGATATCTCTGTTTATCTGAATGATCTGAAAGAGAGATTTGTAGTTGTTCCAATTAGATTCATAAAGAATATACTGCATGCTTGGCTATCTCTGAGATGAAGACCATGTGCAGTGCGCTGTTGTTAAATTGCTGATCACCTGCAGAGACAACGACCTCGATTCCATAGCACCCTCTTAATAGCTAAGGCGAGTGATCCTCTGCAATTGCAGTCAAGAGTTCATTCTGTTTGCTAAAGCCATTACAGTCATTATTCTAATTACCTATCGAGGCCTATTCTTGTGTGTGGTGCTGCACAAAGACAAAGGGAATATTGTTTCTGTCGCTCAAAGTTTGCACTCTTTATCAAAGAAGAGCATTCAGGCACCTAACAAATTGAGTGAGTTAGGAAGGGGAAGGAACTACCCTATGAATTAGCTACGAAATGTTTGTGAGGAAAATCTCTGGGTGAAAAATAAATGTATTCCTGTCAATCTCCAGCCCCGATATTCTTGCAAAGTGGAGTGCGAGAAGGCTGAGTGTCTAATAGCCTGCTTCACAGGCAGTAATTCCTCTGGAATATGGTGACTGATTTGCTTGACATTTCCTCTGGCGTCAGTGGTATTAGAGCCATCAGGCAATTTCTGAGAAGCTAATTTGTTCCTTTCTACTATATGTTGATAAGGAACAAAGAGATGTTAAGTGGTGAAATCTTTCAAAAATCCAGTATGATTTGGATGCAAATCTCAGGAATCCTTTAGTGTAATGTAAGAATTTATACAATTCCCTTTTCTATTTCATTAACAAAGTTTCCTGCTGGAAGTATCCAAAATAAATCTGAAGTCTGGCATAACATATAGACATGACTATAGAGAAAAATAATTTTGTTAATTTAATCAGTAATATGTCCTTATATGGAAACCTTGTCAGAATGTAATTATGTATCCCAGCAAATGTATTGCTACATGCTTCTTAGTAAGACTATTGCGGAGCAAAACTGTGAACTTAAAAGGAACAGAGAGGCTTCAGATGCCCAAACCATTCTACAGTCTTTGTTAAGATGCAATTCCCAGTGCTAGTGTGGTAGGGTTGGAGGGCACTGTAACCGTCTTATTTACCAAAAGCAGCTATTTGGGATTTTTTTTTACTCTTTTTTTGGGTAGTGGCTGAGATTATGATGGTCCCTGCTGCTAAATCAGGTTTGCTAGACAAGAGTCCCTTGGCCTGGGTTCAAATGAGTTGTACTGTGTTAGCTGGCTTGGCCCAAGGGACTGGCCTGTTTACCTTCATCTATATTCCTGACCTTTCTGTTCCTGTTTTTGTCACCTACATAGCACTTCAGAGACAGTTCTGCTCCCATGATTACCACGGCCACTTAGTGATGCTCAGCTTGGCTTTTTTGCAGTGCTTCTGCTGCATGGATCGTGACTATTGCAGCAAGAGCCATCTGAGAGCCCATGGCAGGACAGCCCTTGTCCTGACCTGCTGCAGTCAGCACAAAAGCTGAGATGGAGGATCACCATGAGGAAATAGCTGGGTTTAATTGTTACATCCCTTCCTTTTTTCTTCTTCCCCCACCTATTGCTACTCCCCACACATCTAGGTCTTGGGAACAGAGTTAATATTTCCTTTGTTTTATCCAAGGTGCAGGTTAGACACACAGAAGCATGAGCTCTTTCCCATGCAGGAGCCAGTTAGGCTAATTAGCGGATGTGAACACGAGCTGAGTGACTTTCAAGGTCACCTCATATCTGGGAATTGCTTTTGTGCTACATAAAGCTCAAACCTCCCAGCAGACTCTCTCGCTCTACCCCTATATTCTGCAATTTGTTTTATTTGGTAAACCAAACTCCTTTGTTACCCTGGATGGTGGACAGTTGAATTCACTCATTCTTCAAGCTCAATGGAACGAAATATTTGGGCCCAGAGCCTGGAGGTGTCACCAAAACACACGTAACAGGGTGACAAGCACACTGCCTGCTCTGCTGTTTGTTGCAGGTTGAAGACCAGTGCTCCCTGTGGGTCTGACCAGCTCCTTCTGGAAGCTCAGACAAGATTTTAGGTCTATCAGCTTTTAAAAGCTAGTTGTTATTTACCAGTACAAGCATTTAACAGCATGCAGCTTCCTAAAACATGATTCCCCCCTCCCACCCCCATCTTGATTAGTTTAAGAAGAGGAAATAACCTTATTTATAAGAATAAATTAGTGACTTAAATTAGAGAAAAGACTGAGCCCCAGGTGTAGTCTTATCTCAGAGCTGGACTTAGCATACACTAACGGTGGTGCAAGCTACTGCACTCAAAGGAGAGTGCTGCCTCAAAGAGGCACAACCTGGAGGATGTTTAAAGGCAAGCACTGAGTGCTAACAAATTTAGCAGTTTGCTGATGATGGTTCTGCTAATATGTTTATGCAAAACTTGTCCTTTGATTCTCCCAAGGCATGGGTAAATGCATGCAAGCAGTGCTAATGATGAGCTACAGAAAGTGTCAATGACTGAGCTCTTATTTTACTGACAGCACTGCATGCATAGGCAGGCACCAAACCCAACTATCTTTTTAGGGAAGGCCAAAGGGCTGGGATCCATACTTGTGTTTAGGTTCTTACATCCCTCTTAGAGGCTGGAAGCAGACCTTCCCCACCTAACAACAGGCATACTGTAAAGTTCATGTGCTTGGAGCTTAGTCACCCAAGTCAGAGAGAAAAAAATCAATGTTTTCAGGGGTGATTCAGACTTGAGCCACCTCTCAGAGCCACACATCTCCATGCAGAAGCTTACTTCAAATGGGCTCCCAGCTGCGCTGCCACAGGTGCCCGAGAGCAGCAAGTGCAGCTTTGGTGCTTTGCAAGACTGCAAAGGAAGATAACAGGTATGGTCCATAAACAAGCCTGGAGAGGAACTCTGTGTGAGAGATTGAAGAGCACTTCTGTTAGCAGCAGAAACATGAAGAAAAGATGGTGCTTTACCCTCCAGGAGTGGGGAAGAGAGACATTAGTGTAACTGTTCTATGATTTCCAACCCAAACCAGGGAGCTGGATGGTTGTTGAACCTTAATTTCTGCCTTTCAGACTATTCCATGCCAGGGTTTGAGTGTCTTCCCAAGGATGCTGGGAATTTTTATGCTGTGAAGAAGTTTATGCCCATTTCTCAAAAGAGCACTCACTCCCATGCACCGTGTGTTCAGTTTTCATTTCTTCAAACCACCTAGCATGGAGAGGAAGAAGAAAGCACAAAAAGAGTTACCTGTAGGTAATGCAAAGAAATACCTGCAAGGCTTAACCCTTGAGAGAGTGTGTTTGTCCTATATCCACAATTTAATAAATTTATTTCTGGAATGGTGCTGTCCTGTTTTAGAGCAAAGCAAAGCAAACATTTATTTGCAGCTGCCTGCAATGAGGTTACAAGTAAACTAATGATATAATATTTTCTCTTGGAATTTATTCTATGAAGATGACTCATGCTGGACAGCTAAATGCCATCAGTGTTGTGTCAGCTTTTACTGACTAAAGTGTTTTTCCATATGTGATAGTGGACTGTTCTTATTAATGGTTGAGCTGTAAAATCTTGCTTTCCCTCTTATTTATGGTACTGGAAAAAATCCAGTGTAGCACAGTACATGTGTAAGTCATTACCCTCCCTCTAAGCTCCCCCCCAAGTATGGAATGTTACTGTATTTTAATATATTACAGAAATAAACAAATGTTTTACATGTGGGGGATGAGTATAAATCAGAGATGACTCAAAGGGCAAAGGGGTTTAACAGAGTTTGCTGTGCCTGGAAATCTCTGGAGCCCAAGCAGTATTGTGAGGGGGTGTGGCTGTGCTGCTGCACTCTGCTTCCCCTCACTGGTTTGGCCACTTCCAGTTCTACAAAGTGCCAGGCTTAGAGTTCAAGCAATTTTTCAGGGCTGCTCTTTAAAGGGATCAGGGTATCTGATGGTTTTTTGTATCATGTGGTCTGTGTTCCTTACTGCTGCACCCCAAAGCCTGATGTTGGGGAGCTTTTCCTTCCAGACAGCACCTCCTCAGAGAGCTCCCATCCTTGAAGCCTCCTGAGGGCCACATGCAGACCCTGAGTACTCCTGTCCCAGTGGCTTCAGTCAGCCACTCTTGTGGTGTCCATGTTTCTTCTCACTGAGACCAGTAAAGGACAGTGGAGGTTAAATACAGAGACACTCCTGAGAACAGGGACCTCCCGAGTGCCTATGGATTTTAACTCTCTTCTCTTTTGGCACCTCATATCTCACATCTCCCTTTCCATTAGTGGCCCAGCTTGCAGAGGAGCATTATGGAGATTTTCTTTCCTGAGGAGCTGTGACTAGAATGTCCTCCCCCTAGGGAGTGAGCTGTCCCTTGGCTGTTGGCTCCCACCACTGACAGTGTCACCACCAAAAAGGGCTGGAGTGCTTTGGAGAGCTCTTTTAGCCCCACCAGGTGCAGGATCAAGGGCTGTGCATCAGCAGGTGCCATTTGTACTGGCGGGAAGAGAGGGCTGCTGAAAGCTGATGGACACACAGAGCTTCCATCCTTCTGCCTGAACATTTTTACCTCACCTCCCTCTCTCTGTGAACAATGCCAAAGCTGTTCCCTGGGCTTATCAGCATGGCTGTAGGCACTGCATCCATGCCTCACCATGCTGTGTGGGTAAGGCTAACTGGGGCCATCAGACATAGCTGCTAGTGGCCACTCCAGCGTTGGGTATCACATCTCTTATCCAGGAGGTGCCCAAGTGCCCCTTTCAATCAGGCCTTGATTTTGCCATGCCAAACTCCTCAGCTCAAGCATTTATGCTTGGATCAATTCTCTGTCACATAGGGAGTGAGGAAAAAAATCTTCCTCCTAAAAGAGCCTTTTCTTCCCTCTGGATCAATGCATACAACTTCATTTGACATCAGTGGGAGCTCTGTCAGAGATCAAGAGCAGTAAATGGCCTAATGGAAAGAATAATAATGCTATCATGTGTACATACCACTTCTCATCCATCTTGTGGGTTTAAAAATCTTCCTCTTGGTGAGCTCACTGGTCATAATGCTCACCCTCAGCTAATTCATACATTTTAATTATCTTTTCAAAGACACTATCAAAAATCAGGAGGAAAAAAGGAAATGCCTTCAATGCATAGAATATACAGATGGCAAGTTGAAATGAGATGCTCTAAAAGTTGAGTTTTCTCTTCTTAGAAATATAATACACAATATTTTTTTTTAAAAACAGTAACTTTTATTAGAAGCTCCATAATATAAAAACTATGATCCTGAGATTTAATTTCATCCAGCTGTAAAGTAATACTTTATTGACCTCAAGCTGGCTTATACAGGTTTTTTTTCTACCTCTTAATTATAACAGGCACATCTTTATAAGCCACTGGATTATTTACTAATGCAACTCTTTCATTTTATTTCAAGTGGGAAGAAAATCTATTTGTTGTGGGATTTTATTTTTCATAGTGTTTTTTTTCCCGTGGATGTTGCATCTTTGTGGGTACCTTTCATCTAATACAATATTAGCCTTCATGATGGGGCTGACCGCTTCCTTGATATTCACTTGAAGATGGATAATAAAGTAGGGAAGAATAAGAGAAAGACAATAGAAATAGAAAAGTCTGCATATATGTGGCAGTTAATTTTCTAGCAGCAGCATCATTATGTTTCCCCGAAACTGCTTCTCTGTTTGAGATTTCACTCTCATTTTGATGTATCGTGGCTCAATGGACACTTAAAATAATTATTGTTATTTTTTTCCTTTTGCTTGAATAGCAAAAATATTCTGAAACTCCCACAGATTCAGTGGCCACATTCACTTATAGTGATGTATTGTGGCTCAATGGACACTTAAAATAATTATTGTTATTTTTTTTCCTTTTGCTTTAATATTCTGGAACTCCCACAGATTCAGTGGCCTCATTCACTTATAGCTCAAACAGAAGGGATGCAAGGAAAGCTAAATTATTTTCTATATTTATGTTGGCATCCAGCAAAACAGAAAACATCATCTTGTTACTGTAATTGGTCATTAAGAAGAAATTATGAGTTTCTTGATGGCATAATTTATAAATTCTTTAAAAAGAGGTTAAAAGTGTGTGATAGTATAAAAAAATGGTAATGGACTGATTTTCAAGGAATATTCTGCCTATGTCAGGTATCACCATATACTCACATTGTGGAAGACCCCCTACACAATGAATAGATTACAGCAAGTCACTAAATGAGGAATCACATGGACTGATTTTCAAGGAATATTCTGCCTATGTCAGGTATCACAATATACTCACATTGTGGAAGACCCCCACAATGAATAGATTACAGCAAGTCACAAAAATGAGGAATCATAATAAAAGTAATTTCAAAACATACTAAGGAGCTAAAATTAAACATGTGCTTCCCCTCCCTCAGCTGATTCACCTCAGTCTTCAGTGGGGAAACCGAAGCACTTCTGTACATGACACAGTAAAACACAGAAACTGAGACTATTGATAGAAAATTATTTTAGGGTAATTGCTGCTTGCATTCAGTCTGCTCCTTGGAGATGAATGAGTTGTTATTAACCATATGCTCAAATCTGTGATGAGTAAATCCACCTTGTTTGCCTGGATGGAATGATGAGTCTCAGAGAATGTGAGGGGTTATGAGGAGGAAAGAGACATTTTAATATGAAACCTACATCAATGTGCTGTGGTGCTTAAATAGAAGAGAAAATGTCTTCTGTGGCAGGGAGGGTTTCATGCAGAAATTCTGAAATTTTAAGAGTAGGCAATTGGTGTTTAATTCATGTTATGAAACAGCACACTGTTCCATCAGAACAGCTGGGAAGAACTTAGCTTGTCCAGCAAAGTCTCAGGACAAAGGAAAACATGTGAAAATGTTCAATATTTTCCCCACTAACGTTTGGATGTTGGACAACACAGGGAAAAACAGAGCTTGTGAGCAGCTGCCTGCTGTGGCAGGGGAATGTGTGACTCCATCAGATTCTTCATTAGGTGCCAGAAATGATGCATGTCAGGTAGCCGGCACCACTCCTTGGTAGTTTGGAACAATTCAGAAAATGGGAAAAATTATCAAGACTGTAGGCCATTTTAACTCCTTTGAGCTCCCATTAATGAGCAAAACCAGCTCATTTCCAGTTTCCAGAGCACTCCTTCTATTGCAGAGGTCAGGGCCGAATCTCACAGAGGTTAAGTGCCTTTCCCAGGACTGGGGTGCGACAGCAATAAGGGCTGTGGGGGCTGATGACAAAGATAGGTCACGCAGCAAAACAATTGCAAGTCAGGAAAGGAATCTGGGCCACGGGGATGCTCAGACCCCGCACAGCCAGACGAATGCTAACCATGGTGGGAATAAGAAAGAAGACATTGTTCCTTCAAACATCTTGGGACTGAATGTTTATCAACACAGAATGCTCTTCAGATTTTTTCAAAACATGCTTCAGCCCAAGGCTTTCCTGGATATCAGTGAAGGAGTTAATAAAAGGCAGTGAAGATTAATGAGCCTTTAGTAGACTTGAACTCTTTATTTCAGAGTTACAGGATAGGTGTCTGCAAATCAAAATAATTTGAAAAAAAATAATAGATTCCATCTTTATCTGAAAAATAAAATCATATAAGAAAAAATTGAAAAATCGCAGAAAACATCCACCAGAAAGACATCATTATCCACACTTCTCCAGGAAAGTATGAAAAATGATAAGATCAAAGGTAGATGCACCAACTGCCTTGAACCATGTTTATACATAACATCTTCCATGTGTTCTGCTTTTGAAAGTAGATTAGCATTGGAAATGATTCAAAAACTTCTTCAAAATGAGCAATGCAGCTTTAGGAATACCAACATGAGGATGAGAAAATGCACAGAAAGAGGTTCAGATCTGGATTCGGGGCTGTAAGGGAAGCTGTTGTAAAGCCCTTGCAAGTTAAAGATGTTGGGGAAGACATCCAGACATCTGGACACAGAGAGTTTCTTGTGTCACACGAGAACCTCAGCTGTGAATAGAGGGAACCAAGAAGAGCAGACCAAGGAGAAGGAGAATTATGCTGAGCTTCTGGCAAAGAGAAATGAAAATAATCTAAAATCTCTTATTCATTTTATATTATGTTTTGGGTGTGTGAAACAGACAGAATATACATTTTACTTACCTTTTAGTACGCCTTTTCCTTTTTTGTTCCTCTCATGTCACAGAAATGCTCTTATTTAATGGGCTAAAATAAGCCTGGGAAATGAGGGTGCTTACCTTCTGTGTGGAGCCCAGATGTGGTGATGGAAGCAAAGGGAACCTGCCAACAGCTCCTTGAGGCAGAGTTTTCTAATTTCTGCAGGTGTCACAGTGGTTCATCGGTGGCCTGATTTCACTAGAAGATTCCAGTGTGCTAGATTATGGAAAGGGGGTATGTAAGAGCCTCTCTGCTGACCTCATGCACGCAGTTGGGTTTCTTTGTTGTGTAGGAAAGAGAAGAAGGTGACAGAGGAAGATGTCAACTTGCATGAGGCCAACATTTCCCCAGCTAATTTTGACCAGCAAAGTTGTCTTTGTTTCATTTGAGAAGGCTGAAGGGAATGTGTCCCTGCACAGAGCAGATCCTAAGGAATGGTAAATATGTTGGCATTCAAAATACACTTGAAATACAACATGCCAGACCTACTCTTCAAAGAAGTTACAGGTCCTGCCTCAGCCCACCCCCTGAGTACATGCTTCGCTTTGAGTCCCACTGAAATCAATGCCCCTTTGAAGTGTACTTTCCAACACTTTCAAGAAGCACAAGGGAGATAGCAAAAGGTTAACCTAAAGTAATGGCACTATGAGCTATATAAATCTTACTCTTGGATCTATAGCCTTTCCATCTGCAGCTGTGTAGATGGACAAATTTCTTTTGATGCCTGGAACTGTGTTGCAGCACACCAACATTTAGAAATTGCACCTCCTGATTTATTGCTTGAGTGAATTTCTCTTGTTGCACAGAAGGCACAAGAGAGCCTCTGTGGATCTGGCTGCTCTGAGGACTTGTCTGGTTGAACTTCTGCTGCTGGGAGGGTTGCCAGTGACGGGCAGTGGGAAGACAGCCGGGTGAAGACAGGATTACTCGGACTGCTGGAGAGTAGGGGTATAATGCTGAAAAGCTCCAGGGGAAAGCAAACTGCAGCCTGGCTCCAGCATGGGGATGCCTCACCCTGCTGTGCCTCCAGCTGTATGGTCTGGCACCTTGTGTGCCACAGGAGTGCCGGAGTGCACCTTGAGAGACTGGGCAGCCAGCTCCAGCATGTTCCACTGACACTGCCCTGTCTGCCCTCGGGGTCATGTAACTGTGGGGCAAAATTGTCTCTGTCATTTCCTTTCACGTGTCCCTGCACACCTCATTCTTCACTTTCTGCCACTCCCAGATCACCTCCAAAGCTCTGACTTTCTAGGTTTCTCATCCCCTTGAACATCTGCCTTTTATCCGGTTTTCCCCTAGATACATTATGTTTCATTTTTTCACTGAATGTCGCTGTTATTTTTCAGCTGGTATCTGTCTATTGCCACTTGCGTTTGCAATAGTAATGTCTGGGAATCTTAATAAACCAGAGTATCAAACACAACAACATTGGTTTGTAGGAACCTCTAAGCTAAAGGAAAGGGAAGGCAAACACTCTGCCCACAGACAAAAAGGTGGTTTCAGACTCTGGTGGCACAGAGAGCATTTGAGTTTACACCTGATCTGCAAAGATAAAGTTTTTCATCTGTTTGAAAAGAAAATAGCAATGACAGTACCGCCCTCAGCCCTCATGGTTTGTAAAAATATGCATCATAAAGATGAAAAGCAATATGAACAGAAGAAGAAGAAAAGGCATCCCTATGAAAATGCAATTGGCATTTCAGAGGCTGCTTTTGCTTTTAATCTGTGGGTTTTAGAAATGAGTGCACTTTAGTTGCTGTAACAAGAGATGACTTGTGCTGAGTAGGCAAGTTTGGTGGTGTGTGGAGGAGTGAGGAACAAGTCCTGCCCAAAGGAGGTGTATGTTCAACCTGACATTGCTCCAGGCACCCACAGCTGACCTTTAAACCAAATGTGAGCCCTGGGCTCTCCCTGAGAACTTTTCTAACGTGTGCTGGGATTTAGTGGGGATGTTTGGAGATTGGCTGGGGCATATTTATAGACTGCAGGTTCAAACTGCTCCACAGTTACCTTGTCTGTCCACACCTTAAGATGTTGCCCATTAAAACAGCCTGGGTCTGGCATTCCCTTTGCATGGGAATCCTCTTTTCTCCTTGGATATAACCATTTTCCCCAGCTCCATTTCAGGATGCATTTTCATGTCCTTGCCATTCCCCTAACCATTATAAACAGTGGGTAAAGGGTGGATTTTATAACAGCACTGGTGTATCTCCTTTAAAAATACTTCTTCCCTTCTCTCTTCACCTTTCCCATCTCTTTCTTTGCTGGCTTCAGAGTGAATGAAGGGCAAACCCAATTTCACAATCTTGGTATTATGTACGGTAGGCTGGAGAGCAACAGCTTTCTGAAGCAAGTCTAAATATGGAAGTTCTCATGGGAAAGGAAGGGAGAATGCATCTGTAGCAAAAAGGAAAGTTAGGATGAATGAGAAATGAAACACCGGAGGTGATTTCCTTATGGCAGGTGAGTACTTGCTTAGTTTAGGACAAAAGTAGTTATTGTAAAATCCATTAACTAGTGTGTTCTAACTGCTACCTCTTAACATTATTATTAAAGTATATATTTAATTTTATTTCATATATATAAAAATATTTATATTTATATTAAATTTATATTATCAGATATTTGAAGGTAGAGCTCAGACTGAAATGAAGGCTAATGAGGAGATAACTTTGCCCTAGCTGGCTAATCTGTGCTAAAATAGTTTCCCTTGTCTAGATTAAGGTCACGGGTCCATGACTGCAAGCAGTTGTAGTAGCTGATTGAGTTTCCCTCATCAGCTGACCTGCAGTACTGGTTGCATACTCTGAACACACACATCTACTCTGAACTCACCACAACACTGAATTCACATAATTTCCCAAAGGGGACCCTTGTGCAAAATCTGAGCCACAGTTTATGCTAAGATGTGCAAAACGAGTAGTTGCTGTGGCCTTGGTAGGCATTTTCAGCAGAAGATCTGCCTCAGTTTTGTGCCACAAGTACGTCTCTTGATGCCATGACGTCTGGGTTTTGGATCACTCATCAGTGCTTTGATCCTTTAAGAGTCACAGAATCTACGTGAGGCACTGCTGATAGGCAGTCTGAATAAAGCCCCTTTCTCTATCTAATCTGACTGGGCTGATGTAATGCACGATACGAGCCAGCATCTTCACAAGATAGGAATCTAGGAGCGGCTTATGTGGCTAAGCCTTATACCAGACACTGCCTGGTAATGCCGACTGCATGGGGGAATTAACTAGAGGAACAGTCAAGGCTCTTTGCTGAAGGGATTGCATCAATTGTTATAAGATATATTTGCAATAAAGATCTGTGGTTCCTGCTAGTAGGTTGGTATCAGTTGTGGCTAAGAACACTATCTTGCCATCTGTTCTTGGCGAGAATTGTACAATCCTTTCTTTCAAGTCGCAGATATTATTACACTTAGTCAGCCTTTGTCAGCTCAGGACTTGACCATTTTAATGCTCCCTGCAGGATGCTGCTCGCTGTGACCATCTGGAAAAAGAAGCTAGATCAGTATACAGCTGCTTATTCAGTAGCATTCCATACCACAAATGTCTCACACATCTGCCTTGTCGTCTGCTCCAGCTATTCATTTGAGGGTGTGGTGGGAGGTGCTGCTTTGAATCTATACAATGCTGTGCGTGCAGGCAGAACCATGCTAAAGGAACACTAGCCTGCAAAGTGAGGCAAAATTTCTAGTTTGGAAGCTTTGCAAGAAGCCTTTGGACTTCATTAAATATAGGGTGAAGGAGTATTTACACCTCTTGTCTTACGCTCTTGGACACAACCTGTGCCCACCAACTAAATTTCCAACTTCTTCCTCTAAATTGCCTTCAACTCAGATTGCTGTGACGTCCTCCAGTCACTGAGATGAGTGGCACAGAAAGGATGGTGCCCAGCAGGTGAACAGCTGTTCTGTGTTTTGTTTCTCATTATCCACTGCATGGCCCACTGCCCACTGCCCACACGTTATCCAGGCCTTTCTCAGAGGCAGGTCTGTTCCCTTCCTCGTGGTCCCTTCTGTGTCACTCATCACTGCGATGCATTAATTAATCAATTTATTCTCACAGACTCGTTTGTGGGGGAGATGGTGGTTTGTTTTCATCTTGCCTGTGATTGTCACATTCTCCTGGGGTCTCACCTGCTTTGTTCCACCTCTCATACCAAACGTTCTTGCTGTTGGTGGCTGGTGTGACTCTCATAAATTGAGGGCATGGTGCCTGTGGATTTTTGACATTTCCTTTCCTGGTGCCCAGGCTGCCTGGAGAAGGAGGTGCCCACCTCAGTGGCAGAGAAGACAAGCAGCAGCACAAATATGGGAAGTCATGGTGAAAGCATCTGAGAACTAGGAGCCTTGCAAGGTGGGTGAGGGAAAGAGGAACAAAGACGATGACTGAAGTCAGGCCACTGGCTCTGTTCCTTGTGGTGCTGCAGAGACTGAACCAAGGACTGGGAGAGAAGGCTGGGTGAAGGATAAACAGCTCAAAAGCTGGCAAATAGTTAGGTTTGGAATGATTAGGAGACCAGGAGAAGGAGGCATGGATGAGAAAAGGAAGAGCAGAGGCTGGGAGAGGCTGGAACATGTTTCCACCATGGTCTTGGACAAAAGCTGCCCTGATACTCCTCCATTGGCAAGAAACAGCCTTGAAACTCACCCACAAACTGTGCTATCATCCTCATCTTCTCACTGGTCCAAAGATTGGATGGCAACCTATCGCTACTATCAATTACTCCCTCAGATCAAGTGTCTGAGTCACTTCAAGTCCCAGAGGACCAATCTACCACAGACCACATCTAACCTGCTGGCTTTTCAAGGCTGATCTTACCCGTGGAGGCAAGGTAGAAGTTAAAATTCAATCCACAGTTGAAAATCTTTGGAGCTGCTGCCATACTGTGAGTTGTATTTTCCCGGGTAGTGTTCATGTAGGCTTGACCAGCAACACAATGAATGCACAGCTCCTCTGTATGTAGCTACAACTGCACGAGGACATCACACTCACACAGTCTATTTGCACAGCCTGTTAGCTGCATAACTGCTCTTTTGTACACCAAATCTCTGATTCAGCAAGTTCTTTAATCACGTGTCCCACTTTAAGCACGTCTCTGAAAATTGGGTCTTATGCCATGTACCTCTGAAAAATCAATTTTTGCCGCAGTTTGTGGCTTTTTCTGCCATTTGAGCTCTCTAGCTGGATTTGTCTGAAATTCCGTGCCTGAAGCAGAACATCAAGGAAACATACAAGTGCTTATAAATGATAACATTTGTCAAATAGTTGTCCTCCTATGGCTTAAAGTGACATGTCACTGATTTCCATTTTTTTCTGCATTATTATCCCACAAGAAAGGACTACCCCTTTAAAGAACAAAAATCTGCTCCTAAAACTACCCACAGGATAGTCTGAGGGTTTTTTCTCTTTATTGATTAATGAGAATAAAACAGGACATCAGAAAAAGACACATTTTACAGGATCTATTTACTCTGTTTACTCCTATTTACTCTATTTACTTCCCTTAAGCTCCATAAATTGTATGGGCATACCATTCAGCTTCACAAGTTTGTTTGCAAATCACAAACACCCTAAATTGGCATGATCCCACAAAGCCTACCACGCACTATATCCAAACACATTTGTCCAAATACCAATTTTATATCTGGTTCATATCTACTTTATATCTAGTTCTAGTATATATCAAAACTGCTACTTGTGCACAGATCAAGATTAGTGATTCAATGATGCCTGCTGAAAAATGGGAAAAAATTACCTGTATTATTAAAACCTAGAAGTTTTCCTATGCATTTAGGGACAATATTTTTTGGCTGGAGTTATCTAAACTGCACCTTGCCCTCCTACTCGTAGTAATGTGCATGACAGGCTTCACTGCTGGCTTCCACAGGGATGATTGATTGCATTTGGATATCAGAGAGCGCGTTCCTGGGTCTCAGGAAGTGTGTGAAGTCAGGCAGCACGTGGCTCCCCTGGTGACTTGCAGAGGTTGTATATACCAGTTGTGATGGAAAGAAACCATGACCTCTCTTTTTGTCTTCAGAAATTTTACAGATCTGTCCACAGAAAGCCAATTTGGGAATCAAATAACCTTTGTGTTTTCTAGGCTGCAGTCTGAATAGGCAGAGAAGGAGGAAACTACTGTCAATAAATGCAAAGCTAAAAATAGGAAGAGCAAAAGCCTCAGCAGGGCTCTGGAAAAATCCTTAAGGTGGAAGTAAGAGTTATTTATAAGGTTAGGAGCCGAGAGGGGAGAGAGAGGTCAGTAGAAGACATTACTTACATAGTTTGGGTTCCAGAAATTACTTTCTGGTGCACACAACATCACTATGAGGTGTTTCTGCTCAGGTCCTGGGTCCTAACTACTTTTTGTGCCAACACATCATGCCATACCAGGAAGCAGGTTTCTAGACATTGCCAGGGTGTAAGAAGGACAGGACTCATGACCTGTAACTCCTATTTGGAGAGCAGAGAGTCTTTCTTGCAGACACATGTTTTTCAAAAGTACTTTTTGGAGCCTGAAAGCAGGTCAAGCTGCCTCCACAGGCATGGTCCTAACTGGTAGGTAGTTTGATGAAACTGTAGCCAGATGCAAGCCTTGGGTGGAGTCATCTTCTCCAAACTGAACTGCAAAGCACTGAGTTTTCTAAGTTTGTTACCTAGGATGTGTCCAGACATCTCCACAATGGAAGGTGAGCTTTGAGGACTGGTACTGACTTAGGCCACGTACAATTAAGCAAAGAGATCAGTGCAACAGATTTGATGCTGGAAACTTGACATTTACATGATATAGACTGGTTTCATTCTAGTCTCATCCCATTAGCACACCAGATGTGTCCCCAGGAAACACCTTTTGAATTTTATCAGCAAGTGTACACCAGATCCAGCTGGTGTATCTGAGACTACTCTGTGATGTGAACCCCAGCAGGGAAGGGGGAGTATCCAGGGGATGCATTTCAGAAATACTTCCCAGTGCAAACAAAACTCTGTTGTAGACAGATTATGCATACTTAGATTAATAATTTTTATACAACTGAAATAGCTACTATTTCAGTTAGATAGATACCTATCCCAGATTATGCATACTTAGATTAATAATTTTTATACAACTGAAATAGCTACTATGATACCTATCTCTCAGTCCGAGTAGTCCACTGAAAATGTGAGATATGAGACAAAACCAAGATACTGACCTCATTTATACTTCTAAAATTTGAAAATTGTATATGTTTTCACCTCACATTTTCAAAGGAAATAGAGGGAATATTTCTTTTACAAGAGATCACACACTTTTTTCCCCCTATCTTTACTCTTAAAGGTAATAAAACATTTTGCTATTAACCAGCAAATTACCAAATTCTGCAATATTTAATGAAAAGTCTTGGGCAGGCTAAATTACAGATGGATATTCCAGCCTAATGTAATAGAATATAAATGAGCAGAAAGTGTGTATTTAAATATCTCCTCTTGGGCATATTTTAAATTGGCTATTTACATTAATTCTGAGTTAAATTGCTAGTGACTTTCATTAGGATTTTATTCTAGTTTTCCATTAGAAAGAAGGACAACAGTTGTGCTGGAGGTGTGTCCTGCCTGGCGGTTCAAGTGGACCTCCTTGGTTGCGAAAGGACACCTCTGAGAAGTTGCCTGTGCAGAAGAATATCAGAAGGAAATGCTGGGACAGGCAGCTCCTGCATGAAATAATTGACAGCATCCCACGGAGGAGCACTAACACTTCAGAGGCCTGATTTATTTCTTGCCCACACAAAACAATTCCGCCGGCGCAAGTGCGGGACCGGGAATTGCAGTGTGGAGGCAGGAAGGTGCACCCGGGGCTGTAATCACTTAAATGGGCTTTGCTGCATGAGGAAATGAGTGAGATAAGGAGCAATGAGGTGGAAATGTCTCTCGCTGAGGCTGAAGCTTGAAAAGCAGCGGCAGTCCTTCAGCAGCTAATTTAACAGTCATATTGCATATCAAAGGGACCCACTGACTTTTGGAGTGCACAGAATAAATAATTGATACCTCACCAGGGGGACTATCACGTCTCAGCCGTCAAGCTGATGGGAATTAGCCTCATTGGAGGGGATGTTTGCAAGGCCAGACCATAGGCAATACTGTTGATAAGCAATTTGGCTGTGACATAATGCAGAAGTCAATGACATGTCAGTATTTTGTTACACCATTTTACTCTCTGCTCTTCATTAAACCCTTCCAGTGTCTGAAAAGTAATTTCTTTCCAGTCACCACTGCAGTTGTTGGAGCCCTCTGACCCCAGCAGCCTGGTCACAAGGGTGTCATGACATTTCTGCTAGAACAAAACAGCTCTCTGAAAAGAGTGTAGGTAAGAGAGACACTGAATAGGCTATTTCCACTGCAAAGCTTCTTCGATGTTTCTGCATTTGGGAATGAAAACACTGAAATTATTTTTTGAAATAAAGGGTCGGGGTCAGGATCCTGCCAATGGCACCTCAAAAACAGGATGGTTCAATGTCACCCACTAGTTTGTACATAAGGATATGACTTTGCATGGGAAAGCTGGCTGTACAGCCATTGTCAGGAAAGCCTGTAACCCAAGGTTTCATTTGTATTGGCTGGAGGACAAACACTTCACCAAGAGAAAATCCCATTGCAAACCATTTGGTCAGAGCCAGTGCCTTGTCACTCGACTTCGAATCTAGAGGAGGGACGCAAAAATAATCTGGGAATACAACAAGAACTGCAGGGAATAGCTGTGAACTGGGAAGGCAGTGAGTGAGACTACTCTATGACATGGCTGCATATCTTGGTCTGATTCTACACTCCCATGCTCTGGATCTGTCTGCATGCACCTAAAATTTAGAAGAGAGACTTTCCCAGACACCGGAGACAGCAGAAAAACAGACTCAGGTGGAAGTAAATCCACCCCACACCTTTATCAGCTATCTCTGCAACAGGAAAAGGAGACATAACAAAGCTTTTATTTCTCAGGGACAGGCTAGGACAGGCTATTAGACCTGAGAGCTCCCGAGTATCATAGTGATGACTGCTGAGACCTTTCAGGGATACAGAGCAAAGGTACCCTCTATCACCATGTCAGGAGACTGAAAGGTTGTAGCACCTCTTGCTCACATCTGAGCAGTGCAAGTCCTTGGAACACAATGTGCTGCTGCAGCCAAGACCCAGCTCCGGCCCCAGCCTGCAGCTGTTCCTTGAAAACAACATCCCAGATCCCAGGTCATTGGTTCCACCTGGGACTGGGCAAGAGCGTGCCCCCAGCCTGGCCCTGCATGCCATGCATGCCTCAAGCCCCCTGCAATCAACAGGGGGGGCAGCTGCAGGGGAAACCGGGTCAAGCCTGTGCCATTAAGGGCTAATGAACAAGCTGGCAAGAGAGCTGGTTGTTTTTTTGGCTTCCTCCTGAGAGGGAGCCCAACGTAACTAAATACAAAGACAAAGGTGAGCAGGTCATTCCTGCTTTGGGCGGCCCCGGGTCACAGCTCTTTCCACTGGCACTGGGTCACAGCCTTGTGCAGAGCAGGGAGCGGGGTGAAGCTGCTGCACTTGCCCAATGTCAATCAGGGATGGGGCAGGGAAAGGCCATGACCTCGTTCATGTTGAGACCATGAACAGCCAGGAGACAGGCTGTGCTGTGCTGCACATCACCTTCAGTAACTTTTGAGCTCTGCCTTAAGCTTTGGAGGCCTTAAGCCCCCTTAAGGAGGCTGCTGTTTTAGAAACATGGAGGTCTACCTAAAAAATGGTACTATGGCTGGAATCTGGGTGTATTCCACAAGACTTAAATCTATGGAAATCACCACTTTGCAATCTGTACTGCTTTCAGGATCCTGCAGCCAAGGTCAGAGGTGGTAGGACTGATGCAGATTACCTGACATTACATTGTATAAAAAAATTATTGGGAAATAGTCAACTTACTAATGGGCAAGACCATTTTACCAAAGTTTCCGGGAACCTAAATGCCATCAGTGAATACATCCTCCCCAGTCCTGTCTGTATTTACCTCTGTACAGGTGAAGAAGTAAATAAAAATGGGCACTGGGAAATAAAGTGACTTACTCAAGATCATACAAAAGATCCACAGCCTTGTTTTTGGCATTCAGACCAGGTACACGTGTGGGGAGAAGTCTCACCCCACATTCCTCCTCTTTTCTGAGACTAATACCCCCAGAAGCTGAGCTCTCTGGAGGTGCTTCTCTTCCCTTTTGTGGCAAAAGGAGCCTCATCTGGGTGCATGGGAGGCACTGGATACAACTCAGCCCCTTCTGAGACACTGTCCAACTCCTTTAGAATTATATTAATCACCATTCCCAACTGTACTATTCAGGCTCAGATCAGGACTTAGCATGCTTGCATTTCATAATCTGCCTCTGAATTCTAAAATATTCCACCACAACCACTGTAGTAGACTCTTCAAATTAAAATGCTGTTTAACAGGAAAATGAAGTTCTAGAAATGTATTGCAAAATTAGAATTGCCCACAAAATAAAATAATTTTGATGTGACATATCTGGCTGTAAATTTGCCTTGCAACAGAAATATTCATAATTACAGTAATTTGCAGCTCAGCCTCTTACTGTAGTTACATGATCCCATAATTGCTGAGTTGTCTGCAAAGCGCTGGTTGTGCTAGCTAAACCAGTTTGCTGCTTTAAAGGAACAGACTCCGAGCCAGCTCCAGTGCGTCCTGAAGCCATGGAAAACTTCCTAGAGACTGCAGCGAGCAGTGGGCTGTGCCTTCAGCTGGAAGGGAGGATATCCAGTCTCCTGCAGAACTGTTTCAGTAACATTTGTTCAGGAATACTGGGATGGAGACAGATATTGGTAAAAATTGGGTAAAGCAACCTCTACTGTAAATCAGTGCATCTTATCTGAGCAGTGCTGGGCTTATGCCAACACAAATGGAAAATACTCTGGTCAACATTATGGATAAAACATTGGCTTGTAGTTAGGATAACAAGCTGTTGATTTCCTCAAATTCAGAAATGAATGTTCACTTTCCAGAAGCCACAATCAGGAGAGGTGTAATTCAATAAATACTACTTCCAGATTACATAAGCATGCCTACCCAAAAACATTGAGTATTTGAGCTCAACTGCAATTAATGATCTTGAAAAAAATAGTCTGTTTCTGCTATTACATAATCCATAGAGGTATCTTCTCAATTACACCAGTAAGCAAAGAACTTGCACAGGAAAGGAGAGCCTGAGGTCTAGGTCCTTGATCCCAGGGCAGCATCTGCATTTAATTTTGGGTAAAGCAAAAAAAGAGTCCTAACATTCTGTTCCTAAATCCTGAGCCTTTAAAGTTGTTTTCAACTAGTTATACCATCTTATTTCCTCAAACCTGTGTTCCAGGGAGGTTTATATTCAGCAAGAACAGAGTCTGGACTACCTGTGGAACAGTGTTTTCTCCTGGGATGTGGACACTGTGGACTTAGACTCCTCTAGATTGTGGTCCAAAGGGATTTTCCATCTCCTAAGAAAGCCTTAGAACCAAGCTGCTGTCAGAGGCAAGCTGTGCTGCATGGTCAGACAGTATGTAATGCCATAATAAATAACAGATAGGTGCTGGGTTTGGTTTTGTTTTTTTAAATATAATGAATACTACTATTGAAGCTATCTTTCTTCTGGTCTACAAAACTAATGTTACACTCAGTCTTATATTTTATGACACTAGAAAAAGAGAATCTTGCAAGAGATAGGTTTTTATACCTCAGCCAATATTGTAGCCATGCCTGTTTAGTCAAATCCATTGAGCACGGTGTTTGAATGATAACTCCTTTATTATCTAATGTGTTCCAGCAATGATCACCCACTTATGAAGCACTTATTGCAGCCAACAGCACGAGGTTTCTTCAAAAAAATTCTGTGACCATGGTTGGCCAGGTACCAACCTAATTCAGCTAAGAGACATAACCACTAAGGTCTTTCTGCTGTGCCTGGGCAAGAAGCAATTAAAAAGCTACTTTACCCAAAAGCTCAGGAGAGTCCTGTGACACAGTGCCTCTTAGCAGCCTGAATCTTGCTGCTGATGGGATGTCTGCTTGGAAATGCCCCATCCATCCAGGCTCGTACATCATAGCATTTCATTATGCTCACTGCAACTTAATACCCCCTACAGCAAGCAGGTTCCTGGCACATGCAACAGCCACCAGCTCACGTGGACACTCATTGCTGTGAGGAACCTTGCAGGGTGGGCTACAGTATTTTATACGACTTGTGGCAGTTGGTTACAAATAATGGTATTATTAAAGATATAAATTATGGCTATTCAGCTTGTGTAAATCCATTCAAAAGACTATTTGAGTATGTGACCTCTGGAAGGAGAGTTCAGATGCACATACTGCACCTTTTCCCTGGGCCAAGCGGGGAAGCGTAAATCCATTCAAAAGACTATTTGAGTATGTGACCTCTGGAAGGAGAGTTCAGAGGCACATACTGCACCTTCTCCCTTTTCCCTGGGCCAAGCAGGGAAGTTGCTAGTCAGGCTTTGCCCAACAAGTTTAAGGAGTTTGTTCCTCCTTCTGGCCTCATTCCACCAGGCTTTTCTCATCACTTCTGTTTAACTGGTTTCTGTCACTGTCATTTGAACAATGCTCTACATTGCTGACCTGCCTGCGTAGGAAGGAGTCTGACTTCAGACCTAGGATTTGGGATTGTTCATCCCTACACTGCAATGCATCCTCTTCCTCTGAAATCTTTGTCTGGAGCTGTTAGTCGCTCTCCCCCTCATCCCTAGCCAGCCTTCACCTCCTCCTCATCAGCCCGGGAGGTCAAGTCAGGGATGCTGTAGGTGGGAAGCAGAAAGATGAGGTGAGATTGTGATTGCTGCCATGCAATCAGCAATGGGAGCTGCAGGGACAGCTGCTGCTGCTGGGGGACCAGCTCCATCCTGGCCAGTCTCCTCTGCAACCCAGTGGCAGCTGCATCACTGCAGCACGTGTGGCCAGTCTACAGCAGGCACTGTGCCACTTTCCTTTTAATAAACAGACCAAGGAGAAGGGACATGCAATCCCTCTTCAACCTGTAAGCCTAAGAGCAAATGATTGTCCAGTGTTTCTTCTGGAAGTAATCGATTGCAGTACAGGGATATCAAGACCCAGAGTGTCTGGGCAAGCTGCCGTGAGCAAAATCACCCCTCCCTCCTCCCTGCATGCACATCATCCCAAAATAAATGTTGATGCCATCAGTAACCACCACAGTGTGCCAGCTAATGGACCGGGAGCAAGAGATGTGCTGCTACTACCTCAATAGAGACCTGTTGGAGTAGAACTTGATCTAGCTCTGTGCCTATTCTCAATATTTTTTGTGTGTTACAGTAGGTCTTTGGGGTGGCAGAAATGCTAGAACTTCTTTCTGGATGGTTCTTCCATCCTCTACCCCACCTCTTTTTTATTTTTTAACACATATCTCTCTGCATTTTTTAATTGCAAGTTCCTTTCTCCCACCTAAAGAGCTGACAGTACTGATTTCTGGTGTCTAATATAGTGATTCTTATAGAGGGACACACTGGTGCCTACAGATATGGAGCCATAGTCCACAGACAAGCTCTGCAACGGGTTCTATGCTGACCATCAACACATGATACCAAGGATCCATCTTCTCAGCAGCTTTCTTGGCTGTGTTCCAAATTTTGGATCAATTTTATGCTATCATTTTATATAATCTATTTTTTCCCTCTCTTAAAAAAAATAAAATAAAAGCCATGACAAGAGGGTTGTTACACCAACAAACAGTAAAAACATTGACTTTATGGAGTCTTCTGCCCTGGGCTGTATGTTTTGTAAAGTATTTTTTCAATCAGTGCCAGGCTGGGATTATGAAGTGTGATAACCAGATGCAGATAATCTGCATGTACAAAGCTGAATAGCTGGACAGTGCAAATGGCATTGATTTTTGTCATACTTAATGAAAGTTATTATTCTGACCTTAACACTTCCTTAACTTTCAAAGCAGTGTGTGGTGTTTTATCTCTATGGCTTCCTGGCCCCACACTGCTTCTGTCCAAGATAACAGAAATTTTATCAGGGATTTCAAAGGGGACAAGCTCATACCAATGATGTCAATACCACCTGCATCATAAGGCTATTATCCTTGAAACATTACCTGAACAGGAGTTCCCTGAACAGGAGGAACCACAGTCCATGTAATAGCACCAAATATTTGCCATATGACTTCATGTGGATCCACATGTCCATCACAGTTCTCACAGCTGATGTGGCAGCAAGTAGATGCTCAGCTGGGCTCATTTTCAGATGTCTGTTTCCTCTAGATTGAAGCCAAAGTCCAGATCTGTTGGCAGTGACTGTGTAATGTCAGTAGAGCTTACACTTCTGTGGCTAAAGGTAAATTGTGTCATTCTTTTTAATGAAATGCTCCTTAATTGCCTTTATTACTTTGAATAGTGTGCTTAATAAATAGAATATACATTTTATAAAGAGATTACAGAAAAGGAGAGTTGCTAATACCATTATATAATCTCGCAAATCCTAAACCTGAAACTGCCTTTTCTTGCTGTTCTACAGCACATCTTTTCTTTGTGTCCTCTATAGCTGACAGAATAGTGTTTGTTTAAAAAAATATGTGACAGAAAACACCATGGGAAAAAATGTATTGTGAAATCTCAGCCAACCCGCGGGAAGGCTCAAGCCGGGACTGTCAACACACACAATCCCAATTCAATGTCTGCTCTTTGCAGCAGAAGAAGGCAGTGCAGAGCTAAGCAGAAATTAATTAGAAGACCAAAAAGAAAGAACAGAGCAAATTTTATTTCTTCCTAATCCCCACCCAAACATGATTGGCAAATACCTGTCTACTGTATAAAGATATAGTTTCACTTTGTAGTGCCTACCCAGTGAAAGCCATAAACTTGCTCACAGTGAAGTTATCATTTTTTTGAAAGCCCAAACAAAACTCCTACTGATTTCAGTGGAGCTAGGCTTTCGTTTGATAAGCTTATCTTCTGCAATTTCAGCATTCTAAGAAACCAATAGTAGTTTTTCAGTTTTTTTCAAATCCTGCATTTCTTGGTCTGTGTATTTCAAATAACGCATCATAAACACTGTGAACATATAGAGTGATGCTATATATTTCTCAGAGTTGTAGGATGTTCATTTTACTGTTTGCCCCTCACAGAGACACACTAGATAATACACACAAAAGGCTTCTGTGTTCCTCCCCCTGCTGTAAAACAAGACCAGCTCTTAAACTGACTTTTCTGATTGGAGGTGGATCTTGAGATTGATTAACTGCTTGGGGCTTGAAGGTACCCACAGGCTCTGCCTGAAAAGACCTATTTGTCTGGCTTGGTTCCATCAGAGAAAAAAAATTGTGCCACACCCCAACAGATTCACTCACATCTGTTTTAGATGCTTTGGACACTCTCCAAATAAAAGTGGTTTTGCTATTGCTAAGGAAAGGTTTTCACCTTTGATTATGAAGTGGAAATATTTCTATGGAAGTAAAGCATTAAAAAACCAACCAACCAAACAAAAAAACCCGCAACAAAAACCCACCCAGGAACTTCAAGTGGATTGGATAGCTGCTTATGCCCAAGCTGTCACTTAAACTTCTTTTGAAGCATAATGAGTCCAGGAGTCCAGGACTCCACAGGAGTCCAGGGTAGAACTGGTGATTTTTGAGCTGCTGTTCTGCTTACTACCCTGATCTTCCCAGATTGCTAATGCACCCCACAGTATCCAGGTTTCACTGTGTGCCCACAAACTGTAGAGTTCACAGGACTCTTTCTTCTCCTAAGCTGCTAAGGAACCCTGAACTATTTTTGCAAGCATTTAAGCATACTTTAGAAATGGTCTGGATGTGGGATGCAGAGCCAGTGCCAGGCTTACCTTCCAGACTGCCCTTCCCAGGTGGCATGACCTGCACAGAGAACTTCTGATAGTGTCGTAGCAATGTACACATTGTTTATCACACAGAGAATTCCATTCAGAGCGTTTTGACAGCCTCTGGGGTTGTGAATGACTAGCACTGGCTTTCCACAGAGACGTTACGGTCTTGGGGCAGGTGTGGGGCTTGGTGTGTCACCTCCACACCTACCTGACGTCAGTATTATAAAATCATCACATATGCTATTGCGTCAGTAATGGCTATAGGACCTCCCTCTGCAGCTGCTGCTGCTCTGAGTGGCAAACTGGCCTGCAGCAGGACTAGGAGAGACTGGCTCCCTGCAGCTCTGTGTCTGGGAAACTCAGGAGAGCTATGGCTATAGGGCTTTTATGCAATGTATTTTATGCAATAGAGCTTCTCTCTTTCTTACACACGTCTCTCCATCCTCGTGTTATATCAGGAGTAAAAGTTACACTACAACCTTTCTCCTCTACTTCATTAAGCTTGTGCAAACTAAAGGTGTTTGGGACCTCAATCTTTTCTATCAAATACATTAAAATTCCCATATTGTCTGGGAATAAAAAAATGGGAAAAATATGCGCTCACAGATATTTCAAATCTTTTGGAAAGTAGGTTAGAAAATACTACAGGAGATGTAGGGCTTTCACTTTCTACCATGCTGCTCAACAAGGTGAGTAATATGGTCACAGCACATTCATATTTATAGAAATGGTGCTAGGGCAGTGCTCCTGGACATCCTGCTGGCAGAGGCCCTTCTGTCTGTAGAAAAAGCCTTTCATGAGTAGGATGCCGGTCACCATCGCTGCCCTACAGTACTGTTCCTAGGTACTGGGCACACCAGAAACCAGGCACAGGCTTAAATACTGTCCGTGGCATATTGTGACCAAAATCTGGGTTTAGTTATAGTCACCTTTTTAGTTCCCTGAAGGTATTCAAGTGCTTTTATGACAGATGGGGGTTTGCATAGGGCAGAATGGAGCACTTCTGGGATATGATTTCACGGAACCATAAAAGGGTTTGGGTTAAAGGAACCTTTAAGATCATCTTGTTCCAACTCTACTACCATGGGCAGGGACACCTTTCACAAGACCAAGCCCCTGGCCTTGAACACTTCCAGGGATGGAGCATCCACA
The DNA here is from genome assembly GCF_014805655.1 of Passer montanus. Lineage (NCBI taxonomy): Eukaryota > Metazoa > Chordata > Aves > Passeriformes > Passeridae > Passer > Passer montanus. Next base: position 5,614,129 of record NW_024368374.1, on the reverse strand, counting down.
GTTTCTCTGGGCAACCTGTGCCAGTGTATCACCACTCTCACAGTGAAGGAATTCTTCCTAACATCCAATCCAAATTTACACTCCTTCCATTTAAACTCTCTCTGGTTTTTTAGATCAGTTGAGGCAGAAGTTCTAAGATTTCTGGTATTCCCAGAAAACTGAATATCCTTGGATTAGTTGTCCACACCCATTGCTTATACAGTCTTTTCCACTAAGTTATCAGGTCAGCAGGTAGTCTGCATAGAGTCAGCTGCCTCAGAACAAGCAGAATCCCTTTTAAAATACAGAATAGGAGCTGGAGTTTTTAAAATTTATTTATTTCATAAATAGGCACTTTTTTTTTTTTTTGTCCAGCAGCAATTTATGCTGCTGAATATGTGACTTTCTAACAAATCCCTTGCTTAAAGCATATAGAAAGAAATAATAATAGAGCGGAGAACTCTAAGTCCTGTAAGACTTGTGGAGATCTCTGCCAAAGTAGGTCAATGTGTTTGCACATCAGTTTTAGCAGAACTGCTGGAAGATTCCTGAGAGAAGTAAAAATCTGAAACGGCTTTATTTGTTGCTGGCTTTGCAATCTGCTAAAACTTACTTTAAAAAGTGGTTAAAAATATAGTGAAACTATTTTTATGGGAACTGAGACAATAGCAGTCATGTTGAGAAAGGAAGCAACATGCTCGTATCATTATGCAAAGCTCTAAATTATTCCTTCAGAAGGCTCCAAATGTTACTGATTTAATCCCAGATGTTTCTCATATTTATTATAATTTTTAGCCTTAAGAATTAACAAATTATGAGAACTTTCAGAAACCTATGGCAACAATCATGGTCTTAGGAAAAAAATAATTTACCTGGGATTTCCTGAAATAGGAGGAGAACAAATAGAAAATTTCTGAGAAGTTTAGTGAAATATCTGCCAATTCAAATCCTGGCCTGTGTCTTGAAGCCATAGCACTTTCTGCATCCTAAACATGCATATGACTGGATGTACAGGTTTTGATAAAATACTATTATACTTACACTAATATACCATGCAAATTCTTTGGTACTCTTACACCTTTGTCTCAAACCAGAATATTTTCCACAAAGATTCCCAAATTTTCTTCTCCTTTCCCGGTCTCCAGTAGCTAAATTTAATTCCTGTTTTTCTCAACTTTGCTAAACAGTGACAACTGGTAGCCAATTATCATTTTTGAGCTGTGTTTTCAGCCAAAGAGCTGGATTTAGAGCTCTGAAATGTGAAAACACAACCAGGGCATTTGTATCACATGCAGTTGCCAGCCTTTCCTATAAATAGCTGGGTCAGGAGAGCACCTGTGTTTTTTCCCTCCCAGCATTTGATGGATAGCTTTGCTGGCATCTCTGCAATAGACACTACACCAAATTCAAAAGAGAGGCTTAGTCAGTTCTAAGTAATGGAAAGTGTCCAAATTCTCTTTGGCTTTGATTCTAACAGGGAAAGACATAATTTTCTTGTCTCTTTCCAGATTAAACTCCATTCCATTTTCTGCTGCCCTCAATGCACACTCCTGAAAATCCCACAGACACATTAAGATTCAGTCAATGAAATATTTCTAGAAGCTAGACTACTACAATGTTTAGGTTCTTCTGCAGTTGCAAGGCCTCGATTTTAGCCTGCCTTAACAGTGCATAAATTGCCTTTAATTTTGACAGCCCTGAACAATACCATCTCGACAGCCTGTAATGCCTTGTACCTTGCTAGCTGTGCTACCCTGTCTTTAGGGCTGCCATTTTCATCTTCTGTTGATTGCTGATGTGAGAGAAAAAATCAATAATCACCATCGAAATCATGAAGAACCTGGCTTTTCACAAGTTCTCCTGGAAGTCCATGAGGAAACTTTTTTCAGCATATTGTTTGAAAATTCCTCAGAATGCGGGTGAAACAACAACGTGCAAATGTTTTCTCTTTTCCTTGTGCAGGATAAATAAACCACCCCCAGCTGGTAGAGTATCAGCAATTCCACATTCCAGCATTGGGGAAGCACGATGAAGGGAGGGATAGTATATCAGGGGAAGCACAAGCAGCAGGTTCAGGCTGTGAAAGTAAACAATACCTATGGAAAAGAGGAGATGTAACCTGCTAACATCGACCTCTTAAACCCTTCCCTTGAAGATGGCATGCTACAGAAAGTACAAGCTATTTTCTTGCCACTCACAACCTTTGGTTCAGCTGCTTGCAGACTCAGGAGGATTTGCTAACCAAATTTATAGCAGATCATGCTTTCAAAGTTTTCTTTGCAACTTCAAAGGGCAGGAGGGTACTTCAGACTGGAAATTAACAGCAACAGCACACAAGTTCTAGAGCGTGCCAAGTGCTGGCACTGTCTGGGTAGTCCCTTCTGGCACACTGCAGTGTCCTTGACCCAACCTTGTACGAGCCACCTTGCATATGCTAACATGTCCACTAGCTAAGGGCAAGATAACCAGCCAAGAATACACCCCATTCCTCAAGTGGCTTCTACTACTTGTGTCAAACTTCAGATTACTACATTGGTGGAGACTCCAAGATGGCTTAATGGGAGCTCATGCACATGTCTGCACACCCACAGCCATACATTGCTTGCTAAGCAATGTAGTCAAATGTGTTCAAAAAGTGTGTGTCATTCCTCAGCAGCCTTTTTCCACATAAAATTCAGTTCAACTGAATTAATTTCAGTGGCCTGAGCATATGTAGAGCTCCAAAAGGGCAGGTTCCTAGGTTACAGCTTACTTTACTTAAGCCCCATCGAAACTGCTGAGTTTCGTGACAGAGCACACTCCACCAGATTGACCAGTTTGTGTTTGGCCATGACAGTTCTAGCCTGATTTCCTTAGGCAAAGGTTTGTGATTGCAGCCTTCATGCATAAGTGTACATTTGCATGTCTATGGATTCTCATCACTGTCCATCACTCATTAGTAATGTTGAAGCTCTCAGTCACTTCCAGCCAAATCTGACAGCAGAGCAGAAATTTCTAACATGCTTATTTTCTATGGGTCTGTACAAATAGACAGTTAGTTAATGGATAAAAGCTCTGGTAGTATATCAGCAGCCCAAAGGAAAAGGTGTAACTCCCACAGTGTATGTCTATATCCCTACATTAATTTTCCAGGACCATTTTCTGCCATTAAGGGCAGCAGGCTGTGAACATATACTACTATATGCCATATACTACTAAATGCTCTTGCCCTCTGAAACAGAGGGTGGCCAGTTACTTGATGGAAATGGCACTGGCCAAAGCTCACTCCCACACTGTGATCCGCATTCATTTGGAAGACTGTTACAGACACAGGTCAGCACCATGCCAAGCAGTGTGTGGATAATCTGACAGTACAGAATATTGAATTTGAGTGGCCAGAACTGTTCCCTGCGACTGTTTGATGTAGTACAGAAACTCAAAAGGGAAGGGCTTAAGAATGTCCCATCCATAGGGAAAGCAGGATCAAGGTCACTACCATATTAGACAACAGAGAATCCAAGAATGAAGTACAAACCTTCAGGGAATAGGACTCATTAAATCTGTTTCTGACAGAATTACTTGTTTAGCTGATGGCACCTTATTTAGAATTCACTCCCACTAGCAACCCATTTCAGATATGATACAGAAACTCTCAGCCCTGGATGCCAGATGCATGAGTTGGGGTTTTTTTTTAGTATTTATTTAGCTGTTCAGATTTTGTTCTCTAGTTTGTTTGTAGTAGCTGCCACCATGATTGCTTTTTTAAGACATTGTAATTATATGCACCTTTATTGCTTAATATGTGAATCAGAGGATTTATCTTATTTGCTATCTGTAGAGGAAACTGAGAATTTAGATTGTCAGATTCAGTGACCTCCATGGCTAAAGCATGAAGATGTTAAAATCTTAGAGTATGAAGTCGGCTAACCAGCAGCTGCAAAGTCTCATCTTCCACAGCACAAAGAGAGACAGAGGACAAATACCAAGTATCTGCACACTGGGTATCTGAAGAGCAGCCTCCTGCAAGGATAAACAGCTGAAAATTGTAGCAATGCTGAGAAGATTTAAGGCTTGGAGGAGCTGGAAACTTGAATGCCCATGAGGACTCTGAAAATTGCAAGCTGCAGGCTCTATCTCTTGGGTACCAGAGAACGAAATCTCATATTCCTGCAGCAATATTATTAACATCTGTTTGTATTTCACTGGCACCTAGTGACCCAAATCCAAGACTAAGCCAACCGACTGAAAAATGAATACACATGCACCATGGGTCCATGATATGCATACACATGAAGAGAAAAACTCCAGAGAAGGAAACTCTTTTTGCATGCATCTTCCTTTGTCATAAATGCACTTGTTCCATGAAAAACAGCAATAACAACGCTTGCCTACAGACTTTTGCTGTGTACAGAGCAGGCCTCCATCCTTCCCACTTCATCAACATTTTTCTCCTCACCAGAACACTGCCCCTCCTCAAGCTCTTTTTGCCCCAGAGAGGGCTGTGGTGCCTGGCCAGACCTTGCCAGCTGAACCACAGAGCTGTGGCCACCCCAAATGGCTGTGGGATCACCTGTTGTTCCCTGGAGCCTGTGTTAGGACCTCATCCTTTCCTAGGCTGCAGAAGTACAGGATCTTCAGAGCCAGCATACCTTTGGGATCTCTATTCCTGCCTGAAATGAACAAACAGGTTCAGAGTTATTAAAGAGGGGCTGACAGACAAGCAGACAGACAGCCAGGCAGAACAGTTGTGTAAGCTTTGTTTCCTTAGGAAAGCAGGCTAAAAAAAGAAACAAAATGCAGTATTCACTCATCATTGTCTACAAAAACACTGAAATCAGCTATTTAACACTTTGCAATGAGTGTAATGGCTCAGCAGAGTTATTTATTCTGCTTGAAAAACCTGTTTCTAGGCCTCAGAGGATTAGTTGAGAAGCAGCATAACCTCTGTGTGACCCTACCCGAGAAGAAGCTGGTCTAACTGGAAGCCTGAAAGCAGCATTTTGAAAGTGGTGGCAGCTATGTGTAGCTGTTCTAGGACTGAAACTAAGGGGAAGTTTTGCAGAGAACGAAAATACTCTAAGCATCAGAAAGGAGAAAGAATCACAGAAAGTAAGTGAAAAGTAGGATTGAAGACAAGTGAAGAAAAAACCCCAGGATCAGCACATTAACAAATGCATTTAAGTGGGATAAGGAACATGGTATATAATAAAAATGACAGATTAAAGATATGTTTGGATCGTTGTTAGAAGCTGTACAGTTAAGAAATTTGTACAACACAGATTTGGTGTTCCTAAACACTTTTTAAATCAGCATGAAGCATCACTGCCTCCAAACACAGATGATGCCAGAGCAGGGAAAAGACGACAACATCAGTAATATGAAGCCAGGGCTGAACCCAAAAATCTGCTTTCATCTACCTGCCAGTGTTAGGTTTGGGAGGTCATGTTCACATGGACTGTAGAGAGATGTTCTGGGAAGAAGGAAGACAAGAAACATGGGAAGGAGATCTCATCTGCACAGGCCAGGCTAAACCAAGCCCAGCTTGGCTAACAGCATCTGACAGCAGGAGGAGGTGGAATTGTCAATCAGCAGACAATGAGAGCACCACCAAATTAGGAAACATTATTGAGATTATTATTTCCTAACTTATATTAGCATATGTGTTAGGAAACATATATTAAGATTATACATATAAAACAATACAATGTATATTTTCAATCAGAAAACCACAGATAAAAATATTTACTTATGTATGCACATATTTATATACATGCATAGATTTATCTATATAAAGAATGTGATTTTATTCCCCAGCATAATGTTAAAGAACAAAATCACACTCCTTTCTGCTCTGGATAATCACTTGTCACTTTAATCCTGGTATCAGGTAAAAAGTCTTCAATTATTGATTGTTGTTCTTTGCCAGATAAGAGTATTGTATATATTAATGGTAGGAATAATCTTACAGATTATATGAACCCTCTCTTGGTAAGCATAGGATTACTCTGTACAGGCAGTTCTTTAGTAATTTATCTTGGCTAAATTTGAATGTCACTGTAATTGATTTTCTACCCTTTTCTCATGGGCTGTTTTTCACTGTTGGTGTCCAGGGTACCTTCCAAACTGTTCTGATGTTCAGTCTAAATATTCTTCTTCTGATGCCATGGGCTCACATACTTCCCACCTTACCCTTGTTTCCTTTTAATAGACACACACTAAACATCTAATTACCCTGGAGTCTCCTAGCAGTCAGTGGAGACAGCTCCAGAGGATGCAGAGCTTGTAGGTGAATGTTCCTGCTCTGTACGAGCAATGTTACAGCAACACTTCTAATTCAGGTACCTCACTGGGGGTGAGCTGAATTTGGATTTTGAAATACTACCCCTCCCCTTTAAATAGTCGCAGATGATTATCTTGTGATTTAATGCCTCAACCTGAGGACACTCACAAACAAACACACATTATGACTGAAACTCCTGCTTTTTTCAACATAATTTTTTTTGCTGCATTTTTCCTATTTCCTGTTCTCCAATATATTTTTAGTACAATGTTCTAAAATTATTACAATTCACAGGGCATATCAACAACACCATCTTCATAAATGCCACCAAACATTAAAAATGTTACTTTGCATCCATTTTATATTCCAAAATTGGGTTTAATTTTGTGCTTACTAAGCGTGTGAACTAAGCAAACACACTTCTGGAAATACTAAGCCTGCATGTTATTTCCTGGACCTGGGTGATTGACACGCCACCTCTCATCTTCATGTCAATGAATTTCATTTGTATCCCATTAACTTCCTGCTTTATGCACCAAGAAAAAAGTACCATCTCGTGCAGCCCACGCCAAGAGGGAGTCGTTAGAAGTCCTCTCACCAAGGATTCCCCTTTGACCATCCTCACCAGGCTGCTGAGGAGGCACCTGTCAACTGGAGAGCAAGTGTTCTGCATGTTTCTGAGCTCGATTTAGCATGCATGCTGACCAGGGTTCGTCTTTTGCTTCCCACAGATGGTTTCAAGGAGACAACTGGGAAACACAGGGCAGTGGGTGCTTGCTGCAGGAAGCAATTGCCTCACTTACAATGTCACCATATTTTGTATCACAGGACAGACACACTGACACACTGTCCTTTATTCAAGTAGGATGGGCTCCGTCAGCACAGCGTGAGGTGTGTTTTGACACTATTTCTGCCTTTCCTCATGTGTTATCTAAGAATTCATTCAGCAGTGAGATGTGGCAAGTAACCCCAGCGGGTTTTAAACTCTCATCAGTGCTTCCATGCTGAAACTACTAATAAAGGTATTAAGACCGAGGAGGAATAAAGCACTTTCCAATCAATAGCAGCATGCGTTTTTGTTAGATGGCCTATTTAAAATAGGGAAGTTTCTGATTTCTTATGAACAACAGTTAAAATGCCTTAATAACAGGTAAAACTGGAAAACTGTAGCTTGATCCTAAAGCTATGAAATATTGCAGGGCTGGCTTTTAAGCTGACACAAAGCTCCATCAGACATAATGTCAGCATCTTTCAAAAAATATCAGCACCATGAGGAGTAAGTTCCTTCTTGATAAGGACTCAACAGTGTTACCAACTGAAGGTAAACAAAATCCTAAGTCTCCATAAGGCCACACCTTAGCACATACCTCATCTTTTTGTCTTCTAAGCCTACAAATATTTACAGATTTAATGTTAAGTTTTTAGGGGTTTGGTGACCAAACCTTAATCAAAGGGACTATTCACATGACTGAAGCTAAGCCTCTGACTTTGTGTTTGAATTGTCAGGACCTGACACATCTTTTGTTCTACTGAAAGTGACAAAGACAAATTTTTTTCTTGTGCTTGAGTTGGAAATCCTAAACCTGTTTCCCACTGAATTTTGTCACAATGGCATTTTTAATATAACTTTCAAGACTTGTCAGTGTATGTGTGCAGAAGCAAAAGTGACACATACAGTACTTAAAATGCAGAGATAATCGGAGACAAGATGCCTGAAAACTCACAATATAGGGAAACAAACCAAAGACCTCACAGATGTAGAAGAATTGAATTTACTGTTATTGTGAATGAGTTTTTAAGTCCTTTAGCAGAGATATAGTGCAGTATATATAACTTCTATTATTGGAGTTGTCAGGAAACATACCAAGTGATTATTGATAAAAATTGTGTTTACTTCTGCTATGCTCATGACCAGTCTGTGCTTACTTTCAGTAAGCAGTTCAGTTACATTACAACTAATGCATATAAAAAACAAAGCTGAAGTTTGCTCAAGTACTGCGCCATAGAAAATTCTAGATTTCTGCAAACAAACCCTTGCTTCCACAGAATATGTTTTAAATGGCCAGAAATACTGTTGACACAGCCAAAAGAGAAATGAAAACTAGATACACAAGCTTCAGACAATTAAATGAGTTCAAGAAGAATTTCTCTGTACCCTCAACAATCAGGAGATCCTATCTGCCTCCAGTTACTGTGTGATGACTAAAATTGCGTGGCTGTACTAAATACTAACTAACTAACTAACTACACATTCTACCCAAAGAATTCAGCATCGAAGAAACCCATCTCTTCAGGGGAAAAACAAAATTTAATTCTAGACTGCGATTTTAAAGATTTGTGCCTTATCGCAACAGACACATTCACTCCTGACCATTCAAGAAAACCACACATAAATCACAGAACTTTTAGACATCACAAAATTCCCAGTGTAGTGAGGGAACACAAAGTACATTCCCAAACAAAGCATTTTCCTAAGTGTTTTTCTCTATCAGGGTTAGGATCAGTCAGAAGAAAACAATTCCACACAATCTTTACAAGTGAGAATTACAAACCAAGAGCTCACATTTTCAGCATTTTTAAACAGTCCTATGTAAATGTTTATGATTAATTCATAAAACCTAAAACTAATCTAAAAAATGGTTGACCCATTACTTTGCTCATTGATTTACCTGACAAAAAAAAAAAAAAAAAGGAGGGGGGGAGGCTGTATTTAACTGTATGACCATTTTCCATAGATTTGATCATCTATTTTATTTAATCTTCAGCTTAATTATATATACCATTTGGCTGACTAATCAAAGATCAAACAGTTAGCAATCTAAGACCTGTACTCTACAAACACTTAATTAAATAAATGATCTCACACTATAGTGGTACTGCATTCATTACAGTTGCACATTGAGGTATCTGGGAAATATTTTCCATAACTTGGTACTTCTATAAGATGCAAATTCATCAGTTGACTACAAATTCAAGAGAAAATGGAGGAATAAAAGAGAGCAAGATTAATACAGTGATAAAATCATGGTGATCTTTTGGCTGTTAATTCATTAGTCATGGGCTGGTGGAGGATTTGCTTTTAACCCTTGCTCCCACAATACAGTAAATACAGTCCTGTATGTAGTCTACACACCTATGAAGTTTTTAAAGTGATGATAAAGCTTCTAAACATCTTTCATTAAATCTGAATTTGAATACAAACCCCATTAAAAAGAGACTGCCTACTTGGCCACATTCCCCAAGTGCAGGTATAATGAATATTTTAAAACAACTTTTCCAGATGATCTAGGAAGATATGATTTTGTGTATATTGGCATTGGAATACACCTTACTAGTCTAAAGAGAACTGATTTTTTTTTCCAAGACTGCTAGATTGCAGTCTTGAATTGTTGATTTCTGCAAGAATTTATTTAATAAAATCTTGTGAGAAAACTTCCCTTTCCCAAATGTTCAACATTATTTAATAAGAATTAAAATAAGGGATGAAAAATGTCTCAGTAGGCGTTTTGGAATCAGTAAACTCAATCAACCAACTAACCAGCCAACTAAAAACAAAACAAGAAAGGAAGATCAAGACTTGACTTGAACTTTCTAAGAAAATGCAAAAGCAGAATTACCACTTTTTCAGGGCTGAAAGGTGAGAATTTTCTTATGAATACCTCTCTTAGAAGGAAGAAAAAAAATGCATACATCTTTGCAAGTCAACTGAGAGACTACAGTCAGCAATATTAATGAGCAGAGAGAAGCCTTCTGTCTAAACCAACAATGGCAGCTTCATGGGAAAAAAATTATTTTCATTAAATTAAAAAAAAATTATTTATGAAGCAGTCACACAGGGTTTAAAGCATGCATCAGACTGATTTGTCATAATTCTGACTGTTTTAAGTAAAAACCCCATAGTATTCCTGCTTGCTGGCTTTATAATTACTTGGTACAAAGACATAAACTACTGCATATGCTAGGATGAATGCACACAACTGTGTCAAATAGTAAAGGAGCCAAAGAAAGAAAATATTAAAATACTGCTTCTTTTGGTATCCTTGGAGAATGTGCTGGTAACAAGGCTTGTTGTTTCCTGTCTGAAGAAATATTACATATACAGGAGACAGATTTCTAAATATTTACACTGTGAAGATCTTGTTCTCTTGCACTAGCCTGAATCATAAGACTTTAAAGTTGAAATAAGGGTTACTTCAGACACTCACTCTCCCTGCCTGGCAGCGAGGACTGCATCAAGCTCATCTGTGCTCGTTCATTTGGGAAGCATGTATGTAAGAGTTGCAATCCAAAGGGATTCCTCTGTCCTGGCAACCCTCCAGCACTCTTTGGTCTGCAGCTGAGGTAATGATGGGACTGCAGGACTGTCTGCCTTGTAGTCATGAGCAGTGATCATGGTCAGCAAGCTGCTGAATCCATCCAGTGATGACACAAGTAACTCTGGTTCCAGCTGGCTGATCAATAGAGTTAATTAAAAAATAGCAGGTAGACCTGTTTGGAATAACTACTGGGTCATTTCACTTACTTTCTATGCATGGTCAGTTGTGTGGTGGCTGAATTTTGAAATATCTGGTGTTTTGTAAACTGGGTATATGATGAAATTTCTTTTCCCACCTTGAACAACTAAAGAACACAATCCATTATAAATTATGGGAATTATAAATTTCAGTGGTTTAATTTTAATTTCATATAGTTTAATGGATATGAAAAGGAATTAAAATTGTTAATCTGAGAATCCCATTTTTATGCTTAGACTAATGCTTACCAAAAAATGAAAGAAAGTGAAGTAAGCTTATACACGAAGAAAATAGTTAAGGATAGAAAAAAGGTGTAACATGAAAAGTTCATATTTACAAACAGCATTAAAAAATTCATTTCAAATGTGCTACTTCCGATAAGGTTTGTCTAGTCTAGACCATTATTTTGATTGTTAACAGATCAGTGACCACATTATGCAGATATGTTAACACTGTTATCTAAATTTAATCTTTTCTTCAGCTTCTCTTTATAAGAAGAGAACAATATGGACCAAATTAATAAAAACCCCATTTCACACACTGTACTATGAAGTAGCCCAACTACGCAAAATTCATGTAAGTTAATTAGCATATGCAAAGCAAACATTTAATTACTAATTCTTCCAATTCTTTTTCAGCCTTGCTGATATTGATTAGGTGCATACAAACCTTACAACTCAATCCTTTTTAGGTTGCTTTTGCACAAATTGTTAAGTCTAGAAACCAACTCATCTGTATTCATAGCCTCTGTGCTTTAAAAGTAGTTGGACTTTGTTCAAACATTCAAAAGTCATCTTCGAGCTGCAACTCATCATAGAAGACTCAATTCCTCAAAGGAAATTGTTCTGGGAAAATTATAAGCAGACAGAACAGGGATTTTTAGCGGCAGTTGACTTGCAGTGTCGAGCTCTCATCTCAAAAATGTTTACACGTGTAAGTATCTCATTAAAGACAATCTAAGATTTCAGTGTTGCACCAAGGATCAAGATGTAGACAGATTGTGGGCACCTTTGTGATGCAATGATGTAACCTTTGCACCTGAAATCTGCAAAGGTTACATATAGGCAGCTCACTTTCAGGTAGTATTGTCTTTAAGTATAGGCTTCCATCTGATTATAATTTTTTAAAAAATAATATTGGCTTGCCCTCAGGAAAAGAAGGATCTTATTTAACTATGGCAGTACAGCCATGGAAGGTCTGTATAAAGGCAGTACAGCCATGGAAGAAGCAAGGGTTGCAAGTCTACCTTTCAGGTACCTGGAGACCTGAGCTGAGTGCCTGCATTCCACATAAAAGGAATTAAACTGCAAAAGGCAGGGTTTTTGCAAAAGCCACCCCTATCCCCACACCAAATGAGAGCTAGATAAGCTAGATTAGCAGGGAGAGGCAAGATGGAAGTGTGAAATTCAGGAACAGCCAGCAAAAGCTCTCACTGTATGTGACCTTGAATCCTTGCCCTTTTCACAAAATGCAGCAAGAAAAGCAGCTTTTTAGTTCCTCGGTGATTAAACACCACACACTAAACACGGGAGACTCAAATCTCCTCTCTGCCTGAAGGAACTATCATTTACATCTCCCATAAGAACTCTCTAATGACTCAGCTATATGATATAATACCTTGGACTCTCACAACTTTTTTTCCTACTACTCTTCCTTATGTGCTTAAATATTCACTGCAGCAAGAGCCAAGCCCTGTTTTTTCTCCATGCCTTGTTGATCCTGACCAGTGGGCTCCACAGCCAGGTTACAACATTAGCCTGAGCTCTTCAAGTCCTGCAAACACTTCACCATTCCAGGCAAACCACACCAATCTCAAAGCAGTGATTTGAGAAACCTCCTGCCTGCTCATGGATGTCTCTGGAGACAAAGCCACAGCGCCAGGAGTTGGGAATACCAGCAGCTGTCCAGGCACGGTGCACACTGTATGTAGCACAAAGCTGCTGGACAAACAGAGCAGAGGGTGTGAAGCTGTCCCTGTCTCTCTAGGAATGCAGGACACCCCACCTATGGAGCTGGGGAAGTCCGGCTGGAGAGGGGTTCTGCTGCCAGGGGAGGCAGAGCAGTGCCAGGGATCCATTGGGCTGGATCCATTGATTATGGCGGGGCCATGAGACACCTGCCAGGCAGCCACCGGCACAAGGACGTGAAGGAGAATCTCTGGGCAGATATGTGCACATCGAGTGTCTCTGGAGATCAGGGGGCTGCTGCTCGCCCAAGGGGAGAAGCTTCCTCCGTTTGGGATGGGAGCAGCCTCACGGTGGTGGGTGTGTTGAGCTTGAGCTTTGCCGCCTGGCTCTGGTGATGCCGGCACTAGAACAGTGAAGGAAGGTCGGCTGATTTCACCTCGATCCCGTTTAATAAGTTTTGTACTTTTTTTTTTTTTTTTTTTTTAATCAGTGCTTCGGCACGGTTCGTCTGGAGCTTTCCTGAGAAGCTCCTCCACACACGCACACTGGCACACCGCACGTGGATGCGGATGAACGATTCCGCCTGACCCCGGGCACCCCTGCCCGGCCGCGGCCGGGTGGGCGGCGGCCCCGCGGGGCTGTGGGGCTGCGGGGCCCCGGGGCCAGCCGCCCGCCCCGGGCACAAAGGGAGAGGCGGCCCCGAGCGAGGGGGATGCGCGGACACTCCGCTTTCCTCCCCATGCGCGGGGGAAGGAGCGGGCAGGAATATTCTGGACCGAGGGAGGGGAGGAAGGAGAGAAGGTGATGAATAACTTGAATAAATCTGCAGCGGAGCTGAGGAGAGGGGGAGGGAGGCGGCGGCGGCAGGTCATGTGAGGCACAGTCATGCTGCGGGCAGAGAGGGGGCACCTGGCGGCTACACCCCGCGGCCGGCCAGGGGGGCGGCTGCCGCCGCCATGGCCGTGCCCCGGCCTCGCCCCCTCCTCAGCCGGGACACCGCCGCCCGCCGCGGGCTCGGCGCCGCTCGGCCATTTCCGCCACGCGAGCCGAACCCTATTTCCGCCGGCCCCGGCCAGACGGGCTTTATGTCTGCCGGCGGGCCGCGCGTGCGCGGCGGCCGCCGCCATCTTACGTTGTCTCTCGCCCGCCCTCCCCTTTGGCGAGCTCTCCCCTCCTCCCCCCCGCGGCGCCTCCTCCAGCGCTCCGTGAGGAGACGGGGCAGGCACGGGGAGGGAGAGACCCGCGGCGGCGGGGAAGCCGGGAGTAGACCCTGAGGGAAGAAAGGACGGGGCGGACGCACACGCGGGAGGAGGAGGAGGACGGATTCCAGGCGCGGTTCTGCGGAGGACGAGCGGGTGCCGCCTGTTATAAAGGGGGAGGAGGCGGCGGAGGGGGAAGGAAGAGCGTGCGGAGCGGAGCCTCCTCCAGAGACAGCCAGACACAGGGAGGAGAGAGAGGCTGCTTGGCTGGCTCCCCCTTCCTCCCTCCCTCCCTCTCTCCTTTTCATGGACTCTTTTGTCGGGTTGCTGCTGCTGCTTTTCTTCCGTCCTTATTCCGTCTCTCTAATACCCAAAATGATTCAGCTCCATGGCTGCCACTGACGGGGATGTCCCTGCCCGGCTCAGCCTGCCGCTGCCGCCCTGCTGTGCGCCAGTCCTGTACGTATCCGCGCCTTCCTCCTCCTCCTACTACTAAGCGCGGTGATGGCGAGGGGCGCCGGCCGCCTCGCCGGGCTGCCCTGCGGGCCCGCTGGCTACCCTCGCCCCGCCGAGGCGGGGAGGGAGGCAGGGAGGGAGGGCGGTGCTGCCGGCTCCCGGCGAGCCGCGGCGCCCGGCGGAGCCTCGGCGGCGAGGAGGAAGGGGCTCGCCCCCGGGTCGGCCGGCTGGCCGCCCTCCCGGGTGAGGCGCAGTCGGGGGGCTGGGGAAGGGGGAGGCGGCCGAGCAGGGAGGTGGTGGCAGAAATCACAGGGAGGCGAGGGGGGGGGAGGGTGGTAGGGAGAAAGAAAGTGAATGGCGGAGGATTGAAAGTGTCACATTCAGAGGCGGCGGAGGACCGGTGCTCGCCCCCTCCCTGTCTCGGAGGGGAGGAGGAGGGGAGGGGAGAGGGGTGGTGGTGAGCGGCGGTGCCGAGCCGCCTCAGCCCGTGCGCTGCGGGAGTCGGGGGGGTTGTGCGTGGTGGTGTCTGCCCTGCCCTGAGCACACAGCTAACTGTGTGTGTGTGTCTGTCTGTCTGTCTCTTTCCATACCGGGGGATTGCACTCTTAAAATACACTCGATACAATGCACCAGCCTGACTCAGCCGCAGACATTAGTGCTAGGAAGATGGCGCACCCGGCGATGTTTCCTAGAAGGGGCAGCAGCAGTAGCAGCGGCAGCAGCTGCGTTACTGCTCCCACTGCACCAGGTACCGGCGTTGGGAGCGCTGCCCTCTCCGCCGAGGATTATCAGCCGCCTTTGCTGGTCCAGCCGCCGCCTCCATCTCCTGCAGCAGCTTCAACAGCGGGTCCACAGCCGACACCCCCTCATCCACAAAGCCTGAACCTCCTCTCTCAGTCTCAGCTCCAGCCACAGCCCCTTGCACAGACTGGAGCTCAAATGAAAAAGAAAAGTGGCTTTCAAATTACCAGTGTGACCCCTGCTCAAATATCAGCTAGTATGAGCTCTAATAACAGCATAGCCGAGGATACAGAAAGCTACGATGACCTGGATGAGTCTCACACCGAAGACCTGTCATCTTCAGAAATCTTGGATGTGTCTTTATCCAGAGCCACTGATATGGGAGAACCTGAGAGGAGTTCTTCTGAAGAGACTCTAAATAACTTCCAAGAGGCAGAGACTCCTGGGGCTGTCTCTCCAAACCAGCCTCATCTTCCTCAGCAGCATGCTCCTCTGCCTCATCACCCACAGCAGAGTGTTGTGATCAATGGAAGTGTTCATCCTCACCATGTTCATCATCACCACCATCTTCACCATCACCATCATGGACACCATCATCCATCGCATCCCGGGGTGGGTAGCGCCCCAATTTCTGGAGGACCACCGCCCAGTCCGTCGTTTAGAAAACTATCAACAACTGGAAGCTCTGACAATGTTATATCAACTGCACCAGTTTCTGCTGCATCATCCACTGGTTCCCCGGCATCTGCCGTGTCTAATATCCGCACTACAAGTAGTCCTGGCAATTTAGGTATAAGTCCTGCTGCTGGAACTGGTACCTTAAGTAATATTGGTGGTGGTAGTTCTAGTGTGGCAAGCAATGTGCTTGGTACTATAAATTTAAGCAACATCATGAGTACTGGTAATGTAAATGCTTTGTCTGGAGCTAGCAGCAATGCTAATGTGAATATCTTGAGTGGTGTTGGCAATGGTACGAGTGCTTCCTCTAGTGTCATTAACAATGTTACTAATCCAACTGCAGGAATGGCAGTGGGATCAAGCCAGCAGCAGCCTGCATCTGGCACGTCAAGGTTTAGGGTTGTAAAATTAGATTCTAGTTCTGAACCTTTCAAAAAAGGTAGATGGACATGTACTGAATTCTATGATAAAGAAAACACTGTTGCAGTTTCAGAGGGAGTAGCAGTAAACAAAGCAGTAGAGACGATAAAACAAAACCCGCTTGAAGTGACTTCTGAAAGGGAGAGCACCAGTGGGAGTTCTGTTAGCAGCAATGTAAGCACACTGAGTCACTATACAGAAAGTGTGGGAAGTGGAGAAATGGGAGCACCTACTGTGGTACAGCAGCAAGCATTTCAAGGTGTGGGTCCGCAGCAGATGGATTTTAGCAGTGCTGCTCCTCCAGCAATTCCAGCATCTAGTATACCACAGAGTGTTTCTCAATCACAGCTTGCACAAGTCCAGCTGCATTCTCAAGAAGTAAACTATCCACAGCAGAAGCCAGGGGTCCAACCTCCTGCACAGGCCAGTCTAACCACTGTTACTGGGGTTCAGCCAGCCCCAGTTAATATACTAGGTGTATCCCCGTCTCTGGGCCACCAGCAGCCTGCCCTTCAGAGTATGGCTCAACAGCAGCTGCCGTATTCGCAGCCGGCGCAGCCTGTGCAGACTTTGCCAGTGGTGCAGCAGCAGTTGCAGTATGGACAGCAGCAGCAACAGCAGCCAGTTCCTACGCAGATGGCCGCGGGTCACGTTAAGCCGGTGAACCAAAACTCTGTCACAGGGGCTATGCCAGACTACATTCAACATCAGCAGATCCTTCAGACTCCAGCCCCTGCCATGCAGCCAAGTTCTACAGGAGTAGGAGCTGGGCAACCGGTTCCTGTTGCCCAGGCACAGGGCATGCAGCCTACAGTGCAAGCACATCCAGCTGCTGCCCCAGCTCAGCCTGTTGCACATGCTCCAGCAGCAATACCAGGTGTAGCTGCCAGTGGTCAAATGCTAAATGTTGGGCAGCAAGGAAGTGTAGCCGCTGTGGTGCAACCACCATCTGCTGCAAACCAAATTCCACCTCCAGTTATGCCATCAACGGCTGCTCCTCCATCTTCCCAAGTAGTGCAGCCTGTGCAGACAGGAATAATGCAGCAAGGATTACAGGCTGGCGCTACAGGCCTTCCTCAACAAATGGTCATTGCTCAGCAAAACACCTTGTTACCTGTACAGCCACAGGCACAAGGAGTGGAATCTGTAGTCCAAGGGATGGCTGGCCAGCAGCTGCCTGCAGTAAGCCCTATACCCTCTGCTAGTACTGTTCCTGCACCGAGTCAAGCTGGTTCAGCTGTGCCTCCTGGCATACCTTCTGCTTCTTTAGGTTTGGGACAGCCACAGAACATAGCACAGGCTTCGGCTGTGCAGAATGGCAGTTTGGCTCAAAGTGTTAGTCAGCCTCCCTTGATATCAACAAGTATAGGTATGCCAGTGGCACAGAGTGTGCCACAGCAGATGCCATTAAGCTCTACCCAGTTCCCTGCACAATCACTAGCTCAGTCCATTGTAAGCCAAATCGAGGACGGCAGGCGCCCTACAGAACCTTCCTTGGCGGGTTTACCTCAAGCTGCTGGCGTCGAGAGCGGTGGTGGAGCATCGGCCGCTTCAGATGGCGGGAGCAGCAACATGCCGTCCTCGGCGTCCCTCTTCCCGCTGAAGGTGCTGCCCTTGACAACGCCTCTTGTAGATGGTGAGGATGAGAGGTAAGACTGCCTGTAACTTTATTAAAAGATGGACTCTCTGATAGTTTGATTTGCGCTAACTTGCAGGTCTTGTTACAGCCATTCTGTGAAATGAAGCAGTGTGATGTTTCTGTCTAATTAAAATACTATTTCTCAGGTCTCAGCACATGCAGATATTGTATTAAAGAACTTGTTTTCCACTTGAGGGGGTGGGTTGTATTGATTATGCTTTGAAACTACTGTGTGGGTAAATTGTGCTTAACAGTCTGTACAGTGTGTATATTCCCACTGTTGAGGAAGACAAGAATACTGTAGAGTGTGGGTATACTAGTGGTGATTGCAATTTAGATTATTTATTATATGAAAATAATTAATATTTATTCTTGGGTATATTTTTTTTCACAAGACTAGACTTCATCCTGCCTTAGCTTCTCTTTTTAAAGTACTGCTTTACTAAGGTTGAACCAGTTGTGATTCTGTAGTGTATTCAAAGCCTCTTTTACAGCCAAGAGGTGCTTTAGGCAAACGAGTATGGTGGGATAAGGGATGTTCAGCAGCATTGCTGTAGCTCTTTGAATTGAACCTGGGCTACTTTTGGTCTTGATGGTGCTGCTTCAGAGTGTTAATGCATGGTGAGATCTGCTGAGGCCTGCCGAAGGATGGTGAACCTTTGCATCTGGTGGACCAATTCTGTGCAGTTAGAGTAAGAAAACTGCACTTTTTTCCCCTATTTTCACCAGTTCAAACTGCATGTAGGTAGTGAACCTTTGCATCTGGTGGACCAATTCTGTGCAGTTAGAGCAAGAAAACTGCACTTTTTTTTTTCCTATTTTCACCAGTTCAAACTGCATGTGTTCTCTCACCTTCACCTTTTCAAGTAAATGACCACTGCCTAGCCTTAAGAGTACATGCATGTGAACATTCCCATTTCTTTGACAGTGTGTGTAGAGAAGTTGAGACCATTGTGTGTGCAGGCTGAATTGATTGAAACATCAATTTTAAAGTGTGATGGTTTGATATTAATTATGTGTGGAAAGTCCTCAATGTGTTGAGGACCTCTTGTGATATGGGTTGTGAGTGGCCAGGAAAACTGGTGCTTCTTCCAAAGAATTTCCTGTCTAAGAAGTATCTTTGAAGATAAATAACCCTCCCTGGGAACGTGGAGCAGGATAGAAAACACTAGAAAAACTGAGAGTAGGGTGAGGAGACAAAATAAGGCACTAAACACAAGGGGGGGAAAATACTGTAGCAATGGGAGGTGAAGCACTTTTTAAATGCCTTCTTGGTGCCATAACTTAAATCAGGAGTAATACCAGTGACCAGACTTTATTATTTTTTTTTTAATAAAATGGGTTGCTGGGAGAGGCTGGATTCTTTTCTTAATATTGAAAATCCTAACTCTATCAGCAGCCTCTGATTATGTTGATCATAAGGTGTTGACTGCCGTAGTGGCTTTCATCACATCTTTCTGAGATGCCAGAGAACTGTAATGAGTAGCAGCTTGTCTTCCAGGAGTGCTAGAAGACAAGTTCCAACACTGTTGCATTCTGATTATGTTTTTTTAGTCAATAAGTACATGAAGGTGATAGAAGACAGATTGAGATGTTAAAGCCAACAGTGTCACCATTATGCTGTTAGCAGTTTTTCAGAAATATTTTTTGGTTTTCTTTTGTTTGAATTTTGTAAGCCAAGACACTAATCCTTCTCTTCATGAGTCCCACTGGTGTTTGGTGGTGTTGTTTGTTTTTGTTGTAGTGTTGTTGTTGTTTTTTGGCTTTGTTTTGTTTTATCAACCAAAAAAATCCCCTAAGCTTTTAGGGGACCCTAGCCAAGTAGAAAAATCATAAGCTTAAAGATAGGGTTTTGGAGAATGACGTCTAGAATATGTCTGTACCCTGATTTTAAGAGCATATGTTAACAGTTCAACATGATTGGTAGTTTTTCCAGAATGTTTAAATCCCTCAGGGTAACAATAGCCAGAAATACCTTCTTCCTCTGTTGTTTGGCTAGCCAAAGATCATATCCTTTCTTCTCCCATGCACGTTGCGTCTTTGTTCAATCTGTCATCTCCAGGTAGGCTACACTTTTGTTTAGCTGCAGTTGGAAAACCATTTATATTCTTTACACAAAGCAGGATATGACTCTATTAAATGGAGACCAAAAATAATTGGGGTTTTTTTTGCATGGCAGTAGTGGCCAGGTTACTTTTGTGTACAATCAGACCATTTACAGCAGCACGTCTCCCTGTGTATTTGTATGTGACCTTATAAACCTGGTGAGATTGCTTCTGTTTCCACTTCCAGGGGGTCTCGGGGCAGGGTACTTCTGTTGTCATCCTCACTGGAATTTTGGGCTGGAGATGAGAGTTTGTTACTTGCTGGAGGCAGTGCAAGATACGTTGTTACTCTGCTTCGCTCCACGCCTTTCTGGCCATGGGAGCTCTCTCGTTCTGATTTTTTTTGGTTAGTTTGTTAGATTATGCCTCTTTTACAGGAGGTAAAGGGTAGTGTGTTGTAAAAGGACATAGTTTCAGAAGCAGGTGTACTGTAATTATGTGTGTTTGAAATCCCCATTTCTCTTGCTCTTATCTGCACACACATATATCACTGAAGATTTCTATCAATACATCCCAAGTGATTCTAAACCTGGCAAAGGAAAAGGTAGGAAAAAAGAAGTGAGTGGTGACATAATTGGGCCAGCGAAGAAGCTGTAAAATTCCACTTAGTGTGCCTTTGAAAAAACATCTGACCCATGTAATACCTTGTATAGATTAACTCCCAGCTTTCCTTAAAGCTGTATATAACTGCATTTAAGGCTATGCCAGTATCTTTAACTCTGTTTAGAACGCCATTTGCAGCTCTTTCTATGCCTGTTATCAGGGCATGGCCTTTTAAATATAGACAGTGTGGAGTGTATCTGCTTTGAGAACCGTAACCTTTATTTCCCCAGTATGAATGACTTTTATTTCAAGTCATAGTGAAGATTAGATATTAAAAATGAGCTGCTTGGCAGAATGCCATATGGAAAATTAATTTGCAAATGTGAATAAATAAAGAGAGGATACAAATAATACTCCCTGTACTTTCTGTGTTAACAAAAAAAATAAAAATCAAACTGCTGAACAAAAAACCCCAAACCCCAACAAAATCACCAAACACCTGTAGTTCTTCTGATGAGTCTTCTTAAGCCTGTTTGGTATGCCATAGATGTTTGTGTGTTGGTAGATTCATCATCTCTTAATTTTTTGGTCTACAGAAATGCAGGCCAGTTTTTTCGTTGTTAAATACTTTTTTTTCCCCTTTTCCTTAATTTGAGCCATGGTATGGACTCAGTGCATGGTTCTTAATTAGTTTCTTGGATTTGGAGTGGTTGCCTTGGTGTATTCACTATAACTACTAAATCTTGCTAATCTTAGGCATGGTCTTTTGAGTTTAGTATTTCATCTTTAGGACTGTGAGCAGGATTGCTTTTATTTTCATGTGTTTGATATTTAAGCATGGAAGAATGCATGTTTGTATCACAGTGAATCTTTTTGTGTATTTATACTTAGTGTTGCAAAATCAGTTACATCCATGTAGACAATGTTTTGCTGTACATGCTTGCAGTAAGATTTTGTATGGATTTACATTATTTTTAAGTTACCTGTAAAGTGAAGACTTCAAAAGTTAATGTATTTTAAGGCATCTATGAAGGCTGCTCTAAGTGAATTTAAAAATAACTTAATCTGAAACATTGTTTGTCATTCCTCAAAAGCAGATTTTTTTGTGAATGAAGGACAGAGAACTAGTAACTGCTTCCCTGTCCTTGACAACATTTCCTGCAGAACTGTTTGCATTCTTTAGGCTGGTGCAAGTTGTGTTCACCTGTTTGTGTATGTCATCCAGCGAAGCTGAAGAGAAACAGGAGGAAAAGATGGTGGCAAACGCAAAACAGGCATAGAGATTTAAAATATGTCTTATTATCTGACAATCTCATTATTAAGAGAAATTTTTATTAAAGGATCCCTTTAGAAATGTTTTTTTTTGTGTAAGACGTGTTTTGGCTTGTTACTAAGTTTGTAGAGGGGCTGGAGATTAAAGCTGAACACGAGAATTAAGACTTGTGAGCAACTTTTGAGAGATCTCTAGCAGTAGTAACTAGTACTAAATTGTAAAGTGAAGTACAGTCAGGAAGGTGGATTAATGTTAATCTTGTATGCAGCTATGTAGTGGAAAGGCTGACCAGGTACAAGTGAGATTTTTACAGATGGAATTCAATCCTTTTTGAAGATTTTAGGAAGCAGTAGTGAGTGAAGTAAGGTAGAACTGGAAACTTCAATTATATTTTTGGTGCAGTAACTATTTTGCGTACTTACTTGTGTAAGTGTTTAGAGTTTATATGGGCTTCTTTGTTTGCTGGAAGTTCTGCTGCTCTGCATGTGGTGAGAAAGGGAATAGATATTTTACAACAAAGGATTTCTGGTGGATTAGCATAGATCTATAGTGACTTTTTTTTTAGTTGCGTCTTAGGGACAGTGGTGTTACTTTCTGTCTTGCAGATTTTAAACTTGCTTCACAGTCTTGCCACCATTTTGAAAACCACGTGATTTGAGTTCTAGGAGATGAGCTGTTACAAAAATCTGGTCATATCTTCAACTGAGCTTTCTGTGGAACTTGAAAAAATTATTAACCTTACTAATGTCTAGTTAAGTGAGCAGAAAGAGAGAACTTTGATGAAGAAAGTGTGCTTGCTGTTGTGTCATGCTGACAAGTCCAGTTTCTCACTTTGTCTGATGGAGTAAAAGACCTATTGTTGGTTGAATTGACTTTGTTAGTTCTGCTCTAAGTAAAGAACAATGAAGAATTTAGGGTCTGCACCTTGTATGTCTGCTGACCAGCTGTAGGTGGCAATACCTTTTTTGGTGGAGCTTTTCCTGGCATCTTTTATAGATGCATTTTCTGCGTGCCATGACACACTTTGAACTAAGGATTGCTACAGTGCTTGGTATGATGTTATTTCAAGACAGGAAGAACCAACAGATACCAGGGAGTTGTAAAAGCAGTAATTTAGCACTTAAGGCAGATGCTGAGAAATTAATCTCTTCTAGTGATTTCCAGAAACCATTCCTTAGCACTGCCGTGCTCTGGAATGGTTTGGTTGCTCTTTGGAGCTGTGCATAGATATGAAACCATCTATGTATTTGTATGAGAAAATGAACAAACAAGATTTTAAAGTATTTAATTGAAAAACAATCTTTATTACTGTCTCAGGATTTGCATTCTTTACAGGCTAATCTGAAAATTATAATTAAACCCACTGACAAATGGATTGGTAGTGAAGTGTTTCAGCCTTTACAAGTTACTGTGATCTAGATAATGGGGAACAGAGTAATGACTGTATCAGTCAGTGGTAAACTAGCAAAGATAGCAGAGTGGGAAGGGAAAATAATTGAAAAACAAATGCCGCAATCCCCTCCAAAAAACCCTAATCCTAGCCACCCCCAATATGTTAATGTATCTTGCTTAGGCATAAATAAAAAGGTGTATGGTTAGCATACCTGTGCTACAAAAAGACCTCCTATAACCTGTTCATCTTACAGATGGTAATAAGGTAAATAAGCCTTTTCAGACCTGTCTCTTGATGGCCTAGGAAGTGCATCAAATTGTAAACAGCAGTATTGCTAGTATGATTTTTTTTTAACAAGAAACTGCACACGTCTGAATATCAGTGCAATTATAGCGAGTGATTCTTGCTATGACCTTTCTGGGAATAATTTGTGATCTGGGTTTGCAGTGTGATGTAGGTGAAACATAAAAATGACTAGAAAAGAATAGTGTGTCTTTGTTCTCATTGATTTAATGCACTGGTTCTTTTTCTATTCTTTTGATTAATTTATGAGACTAAAATGTACTGTGTGTAATGCATATTATACTTTAACAAATGACTGAACACTTCTTAAAGTGGGCCTATACCTTTCATTTACTGCATTTGTGCCGCCAAAAGCAGTGCTATTAAGATGGACTAAGAGTAAGATTATTCAGTAAATTATTTCATGGTGATGATCACTGTAAATAAGAAACTAGTTTATTCTCAGCATGGTTGTACAGGAAACCATAGCCTAAAGCTAAGATGGAAAGAGTTCCTGAGTGACTGGAGATACAGCACTTTATTTATTTTAGCCTGTTCTAAAGCATTCAGACTTAGGAATTGCATGATGGAAGTGCAGCATAATTATGGTGTCAAATTGGAGCACCTGATCATCCTTCTGGCTTTAATGTCTGGGAACACTTTAACTCCTTTTCTGCCTTTGGAATTTGCTAAACAAAGATCGTAGTTGTGCTATGGTCAGTGGTGTAGAAATCCTTATCAGCTCATTTTGTGCAAGCCTCCGAACACCTATTGTGCATTGTCAGTGTTGGAAGCAGGATTTGGTTTGTGGTTGCAATTCTATGCAAAAATCTCCATCTTTCACTGAAGCTGAATTGACTTTCCTGAGAGAGATATTTAGAGGTTATAAATGATTGGCAGGCAGGGATTGTAATGATGCCATGCATGCAAGTGGTAGAGCCTGTGGTGGTTTGGCTGTTCTGTCATTGTTGGTTACCTTATGGACTAAGTGACTTGCTAGTACCTACTGAATGAGGGCTTCTGATTTTGCAGAGATGAAGAATAATTCCTCATGTTCTTCAAACACATCATTATGCTTTAGTAATGGGAACTGGTTCCATTTTATGAATTTTTTTATACTTGCAGAAGTAAGATCTTTAACGTGTTATGGTAAAACAGAAAAGTCACAGTAAAATTTTTCACTGTTTTCTTTGAGCAAACTGTTACTTTGATTATGCTTCCTTTAAATTATTTTGGTATTATTATGTACCAAAAATTACTCCTGAGTTTTTTTTCTTCTTTTCTCCTCTGGGTTTTGTTAGATGTTTGTCCCTCATGCTGTTTTGAGGTGTTGGTGAGGCTTCCTATATTGATGACCTTCGACACTCAGGGTGTAAATTTAAGAATCATAGGCATTCGGGTTTGAAGTTCTTGTTCCAATTTCTGTTTCTTGTTGCAGTGCAGGGTTACTGATGGTCCAGAACAGTAAAAGTAACTTTGCCTCTTTCAACGGAGAATGGCTACTAAAGCAAACTACTCTTTATAAGTAGCCTTGCTTGCTGGGGCTTGTAGGTATTGTACAGTCTGAAATGGGTATAGAATTTTAAAAATACACTAGAAGAACAGAGTAAGAAGTAAAGTAGTTAGGGATTTTGTTTATCATTATGGCTTGGAAATTTAACACAGTTTTGGAACTTACTATGGTCCTCTAAGAGCAACAAATGCACCTACCACTGATGCTATTTGTTTTCCTCAAAGAAATTCTCAGAAAATGGTTTTGTAGCTGTTTTAATTAAATTTAAAGGGGTATCTTGTTCATCTGTTTACATACTTCTGAATAATCTATTTTTTTGACTGTAGCTGAGAAGTACCATGTTATAAATTGCTAAAACAGGCAGCAGAGGATCTTCTCTGAGTTTAGATTTAGAGATGAACTTGCTGCTAGGTGAATAGGACAACAGTCTCTTAAAAAAGACAGGCAGTCCTTCCAGTAAGGTGTACATTTGATAGCAACTGGAAGTTGGTTGTAGCGTGTTTTATCTTCTGCTTAAGATTGTTAAATGACTCGGCCAGGCTTATTGTTTGAGCTTCTGTGTGATTTAAGTATTTTTTTAACCTTCTTGTTTGTATGTCTTGTCTTTTTTTTTGTCTTGTTTTGTTTTTGGTTTTGTTAGGGTTTTTTTTTGTTTGTGTGTGTTTGGTTGTTTTAATTAGCATGGATATCAGCAGGAAGTTTTCAGGACTCTGATTTCTTGGTGTGTTACTGAGTTTTGAACTTCTCCAGCAGCTGTTTAAGCAACAGTGTCAAAGTACTGTGCGAAGTACTAGGGATAGTACTGAAAGCTGCTGAAAATGTGGATACACATTCAACAATAGTTTTAGCATCTTAATGCATTTAATAATAGGGTTCTTTTTTCCTTCAGTACTGCAGTGTAGCGCTTAATGATGACTTACACAGGTAATGGAATTTCAGCATGCAGTGCTACTACTGTATGGCTGTTTCTTTATCCTCAGTGTTACACTTGGTTCATTCCCCCTGTAAGATCTCAAGGTGTGAATCAAATGTAAGTTACACCATCTTTTTTGCAGATATTGTTAGTCTTTTGTTTGTAATCCATTGTCTTGTGGGTCCTAGTTATTGATAACTGAGTTATCACTATGTTGTCTTTGGTTCTTACATATCTAGTCAGTAGTCCTTTTAGTTACATAAAGTGTTAAATTCTGAATATGGTAACCATGAAATGTTGCTTATGCTGGTTTATAAATGGTGTTTTCCTCTAAATCCTTGTAAACAAATAAAAGTTGTAGAAATAGCTCTTAATGTTTCTCCAGTAACTTTGAAGTCTGTGCAATGTAGAGGGACGAAATTCCTGTCAAGATGAGAGAAAACTTAAATGCCTCTTAAGATTCCTCTGACCTTTGTTTCACCCAATTCCATCACAGTCATGGATAGATGACAAAGAGAGATGATGACTGGTGGTTGACTTTTATATATAAGAAACTGTAGAAATCAAAAGTGTTAGAATGTAACCATACTAAATTTGTTTCTATATATTTAGTGCTCTTATTAAGGAAGACAGTGATTAAAAATTAACCCAGTAATTCATGTATGATTGCTTTGATGTCTGTTGTGACTGCAATTTTTAAATACTTTTTAAAGAAAAGCAAGCAAAAATTTCTCAGACAGAATCTAAATAATGAGTGACTTGTTTGGCGTATATTGCCACTGAGCTGGGATAAGCAAAGGGAAAAAAAGGCTTCTGTAGATTTCCTGGAAGATTATTTTAAGCTTCATAATTTTACTGGATGTATGTGTGTTGAAATATCATAATGTGTTTTTGTACCATATGAAAGATTCCATATTTTTCTGAGGAAGTCTGTCTGTGGACTATAAACAGCGTTTTAATTTGTACTTCCAGATTGAGCCTGACAGAAGTGGAATGCTTTTCTTTCCCTTTAGGATTTCATGAGGGTTCATGCTGTAATGCCTGCCATATAGAAATGAATGTAAGGGGAAGGAGAACAGCTTAGGGTGTTCCATGATTATTGTGTGTATGTCAACTTGTGCATGGGATTAATTGTCATTCTCCCTTGATGTCACTTTCAGTAGAGGATTCTCAGACTATGAGCATCTATGAAATCTGTCAAGGAAGGATTTTATAGTAATAATTAGTTTATATTTAGCATTATTGTGTATGTTCTAAGCTGATCAGTGAAGAATCTTGACCTGACCTTAATTTGAAATGTTTCCTGAACATCTTGATTAACTTGCTTTTGAAATCCTTCAGTCTAAAATTCTTAATGTTCCTTACCTGTATGTACACGTATGAGAATATATAAAGCTTTTTTTTTAAATAAAACAATCCAAAACAAACCTACTGGTGAAAGAATGAGCAATACTGCTTTTACAGTCTCATTTCTTGCAGTCTTACAAAATAAGACCAAGTGAAAATAAAAGGAACCATGAATTAATGACTACATACTTTAAGTACTTGTTAAATAATTTACTGTAGCACCCAAATGAATTCAAGGTATAAATGTACCTCTTTAATCTGCTGAATGAGGTTATTATGTTAAGAATGGATCAGCATATTGCACTGCCAAGTGTTTCTTTAGTGGGCCTAATATCCCAAATTGGGTGAAATGTCGAATTGCTCATAAATGTTCAGGGATTGGTTAGGATGTGCATGTACCTCCATGTTATTTTTTTTCTTTCCAAGTGTATGAAATTCCTTCTCAGTTCTGTAATTGCTTGTGAAAAAGAGGAGTTGCTGAGCCTCCATTTGATTGGAGAGAGAGGAGGGAGGGTAGAAGGTGTGAAAGAAATGTTCATGATGCTGGTTTTGGTTTTCTTCTTTATTTTTGGTGGGGAAAGGGATTTTATTTTTTGAAATACTGTCAGGCAATGCAGTGTGTCTGTCGAGTATATGCAGTTGTTGGCAATACAGCCTCTTCCTATATATGGGATAGTAGCTGAAAGGCCTTGTTGTGATTTGGTGCCCTGCTTTGCTGGCTGCTTTATAACAGAGAGCAGAAAAGATAATGTTGAAGGACTTGGTGTCTGATGTCCATACAACTTCTGAAGTGATTTTAAGACAGTGATGGTTTAAAGTGGGCAGAATCCTAAACATTTTTAGTGATTTGTGGAAAAAAACAGAGCAGCAAAGCAGGATTAGTAATCTCTGTGTTCTTGTGGAGCTGCACCCTGCTAATAATGAAGTGCATCATCTCAGGAATGGCCCTGCACTGACAATTGTTGGAGCTCCCGTTTTGCCATGCAGGCGGGGGTCAGCCTCTTCAGGAGGTGTCACTGACTTCACCTTCTAGAGCACTGGGATCTGTGGAAGGGGAAAAAGAAATACTAGCATCTTAGAAGAGATAGGTCTAGTCATCTTCACTTCCTGCATTTGTCTGACCATCAGAATCCAATGTGGAATCTTAAGTATGTTTACAGTCACAATTCTTAAAATATTTAGAACTGCTGTTTTTTTTAATTCCTGTGAAGTTATTGAATAAAAATATTTTCTCTGAAAAAGTTCTCCAAAGAATTTTATAAAGGACAATAAAATTTTGTGAAGTGTTCATACATAATTTCAAATGGAGGCTTGTCTTGATACATAGATATTTAAGTATTTAAGCAAGCCATGTAGTCCTCCCTCTTAATACTTTTTATCTGGGGAGATGTTTAAGGAAAGTTGTTCAGGGTTATTTTTTTTTAAAAAGTGTCTCCTGTTCCAGCCTCTGAACATGATAGACTAAACCATTCTTAATGTTTCAGAAACATGTACATTTTATAACTATCTAAAATGTTCCAATTGTTTTTATATTCCAAGAACAACAATAAAGAACAAAAAAGCATCCAAACCCTGGGATATCTTTTTGTAAAATAATGAAGTTTACATAATATGTTAGCTAGAAGATAAGTCAGATCAATATAGCAGCCATGCAGTTACCTAAATCCCAGACATCTATCCTTCTAGTTTGGCTTTAAAATCCTATGATTTTGTGCATTTACAGGTACTCTTTAAAAATACATTCTTGAAGTTGCTGTCAGATTGCTCTGGATTATGTCTTTAGCCTTTGTGAATGCAGACAAATCTTCTCATGCTTTTATTACTGTGATGACTAGAGTCACACGTATTGAATTAATCAAATGATACTGCCATGTAGCTGTGCTCAACTTGGCATCAGCAGCTTGGCAGTGTGAGGTCTGTGCTCACAATTGGCCAAGTATAAGTTTTGGTTGTGTGTAACAGATTGTAATATGTATATGTAGAGTTTCTGTAAATTATATGCTAGAAGTTCTTAATGCGTGTTCTACTAAAAATGGTATCTTGGATACCATTCTTAAAAAATGTAATTACAATATTAGAAATCATGTTAAATGAAACAAATATTTTCTTTAGTATTTTATATCCTAAATTGTATGCTCTAACCCAAGATATGCATTTAAAATTATGATATTAAAATGGTTTGTTCTGTTGCAGAATTGTTCAAGCATATGGGTAACCCTTTATTTAAATTCTTTTTCTCATCTGTTTCATGTTTTTCACCACTGATTTATATTGTCTGCTTCTGACGAAAAGGCAAGCTTTAGAAATAAAGCCATTTCAGAAATCATGGGATTGCTGTAAAGATTTGCATTTTGTTTCAGAAATAAGAGTTTAAGAAGTAGCTATCATTGGTAGTCTCATCTTCCTAATGTGACCACAAGAAAAATGTACCAAAAATAATTGCTGGGAAAAGTAGGCTTTTTTCTTCATGAAAGAAGATCCAGCCATGTCTGAATACTATTTAATTATAGTGTCTGTCAGTGAATGTGACTAGTTTCTGTGAGATTGTTCTTAAGTGGTAAACAAGGGTTGTTTTTAATCTCAAACTGGTAAGAAATGGTTTGAAATACTGTGTTTGAAGAGATGTGCAATTCTTTCTGGTGAAGTAAGCAATTTTTTCGCTTAAGTATGGAGTGGTGGATTTTATGAAGATGGCACAGATAGGAAACATGAAAATTAGAACTTTTTGCTTCTGGCTGTTTTGAAAATTAAAACTGAATAGAAGGCATGTTTGAAACATGGCAATGAACACCTGAAATATCAGTGTGGCTGCTGTTGACTTGGTAGATTGATTTTCTTGAAGGATGATCAAGTTAATTCACCTAACAGAGCAACTGATGATACCAGTAATATAAAAAAGAGATGCTGAAGAGAAGGCTCAATAAGAACCCTGTGAGGTGAAAAACTTGGAAATCCTGGATTGAGGTTTGCCTTTTGGATTTGGTTTGCCGCTTTGGTTTTGAATGCCCAGCCTTTACCTACTAGAACCTTTTGAACCTTTACTTAGAAGAAAGGCATCTAGAAATGTATTTCTGTCCTGTGTTACCTTCAGTGTAATTTCTTGGGAGGGGGTAGAAGAGTTCTTCTCTTAATGGTTCATGGCTGGAGGCCCACTGCCATAGGGAGAAATGGCTAATGGAGAAACATTTGTCCAGCTGGAGTGGGTTTTGTGGAGTCTGGCTGGTATGAGTGAGTGTTGTGGGGATGCCATATGTCCTTGAAAGTGACTGTTCTAGTCAATGCTTAACTGTTGAGGCCAAGACCATCCAGATTTATATACAATAGAAGCAATTGTTTGATGCTAATTGTAGGTTTCCAGATTAGCATGCTTTGTGTGTGTACAAATTGCATTTCACGATTTCGTAGTGCATTTTGTTTGCTTGGTGTGAACTGTTTGTCTTTTAGCTTCATTATACTGCTCTGCTTATATGTTGAAGGACAGGCTTCAGAACTTTGTTCTGCTTCTTTCCTGATAGTGTTGGCAAAATACAGCACTTGCCAAGCTAGGTTATGCTGCATGAACTAATGCATCCTATTTCTAAGCCTAGAACGATGTCTTAGAGTTTTTCTGCTTCAGCTTTGTGTCCTGTGCTTTTTCCATTTGCCCAGTTTGTTTCAGCATCTGCTGTTCTTTGCTTGAGGACTCCTGATGAATGGTAAATACTTGGGTTCAGGAAAGGCAGTCTTCTGTTGGTGAGTCTGAAGAGTAGAAGAAATAAAAGGAAGTAAGGACAAGAATGGTATGAGCAATTTAACTCAAGTTGGTGTGCTGCTAATTCCTCGTGAGATTGTGAGAAGACCTCCATTTATATTATTTTCCCTTCTTTGTATTCTCAGAAGGTCATTCTTACTGAACCAGAAGGCCTTTGTGTTGTCCTTGTAGGTCTGCTTGCTCCAAACATTTGGTGTCTATAGGAAATGGAGCCAATGTCAGGGTCAGTGGCTTTCCTTTTTTCTTATGTCACTCATATATTCTCTAAGTACAATGGAGAATTGTACCCTGGTCATTTTTGCCTTCCTGAGGATTTTTCACTCTCACACACTATTACTATGGTGAATTAATATGTTGAAGAGTTCAGATCTCTTGCCAAATGTGCCAGAAGGGTCACTTGGTTTTAGTGGCCAGGTAAAAAGCACAGAATGTCCATCTTGTAAATTAAGATGGTATTTTAACTTGGTTCTTTGAAAACAAAAAGCTGCTGTTGCTGAAGCCTACAACATCTCAAAAGTGAGTTGTGGTGTTGTATTTTTCTTAAATGACAAAAGATAATCTACAGGGATTAGAAGGAATTCAAAATGAAACAACCAAGTAATACCTAAACCAAGAAGTAAATCTCTAAAGCTGAATGAAAAACCTACATCAGACTTCTGATTGAGACATTGACTCATAAGGAGCCTTAAAGCTATGGTAGCATAGTCACTTTCTTGTGCTTTGAATTATAAATGAGGGTAGCTTAGATCATGAAGCTAGACTGTATGTGCCCTCAAACAATTTGGGAACAAGAGGCCATGGGTAGAGTTCCTTGGGCTAATACTAAGAAAGATTTTGTCTGTGGAGCTTGCTGGCCCAAGATCCTGTGGAGACCTACAGGAAAAAAAAAGTTTAGCGATTGTTGCCCCTTTAAAGTAGGGAAAAATGTAACAACTGCTCTACCCTGTCAAAGCATAAAACAGAAATTAAGATATTGTGTAAGTAGAAGCAAGATATTTGTGGTTTCATTAAGAACAAAACCACTTATTCACAATTATTTTTTGGGAAGCTGTTCTTATGCTTGAAAAATGTAATGGTCAGCATAGCAATGGCTCAAAATAGCATTTTGGATGCTATAGCACTGGCATTAGAGCGTTGTTGGCAAACATCCAAGAGGCCTGTAAAAGAAGAAAATGCCTTAAATGTTAAAGTTTCAAAAGCTTCTGTTTAAATTTAATTTAAATTTTCATTCCTATTTAAATTTAAATTTTCTAATATTTTCCAATTATATACCTATTTAGTCAAATATTTGAGAGTGAGCTTAAAATCCTGTGAAAACACACTAGATGGCAAGAATTCTTATTTGCAGCACAAATAATTATATTGATTATAGGAGAGCATGTAGGTAGGTAGCTGCAAAGAATTGCTCAAACTTTTTGCATACAGAATCAAGTGGTCACTGTACCAGTGAGATAAAAAGAAATAATTTCAGTAGCTGGATTTTTCTGTTCTCTCTGCTTGTGTATTTTTCAAATTTTTAGTTTCATGTCAGGTTACAGTGCAGGCCTTTCTAGGTCAGTTCTTCTTTCTATATGTACAAGTAGGTTTAGTGGTTACCTGATGCTGAGGTGAGTTTGTCCTTTTGCAGGACACTGTGGTGCCAGAGGGAGGGGTGGCCTTTAGCAGCCTCCTTCTTTGCTTTTCCCTACTCTTGGTAGTTATGTCCTGCCTCAGGGCAGGAAAGATGCCTCCTGTTGTAAAAACCCCTCTTAGAGTGTCAGTGGATAACCCGTAGCTGTTGCTAATGAATAAATAGGTCAATAGCAAGCATTTAATATTACCAGGATCTCAATTTTACTGCTGCGTAAAGCAAGACTTGGAATAAAGGGTGGTAAATACTTCCTGTGCTTCCATGTGTAATTGTGTTGGGTAAATGCTGTTACCAAAGTTGCTGTGAATTGTCTTCACAGTAAAAAACCAACCAAACAAAAAACCAAACAATTCCCCACCAAAAAAAACAAAAACAAAAACAAAAAAAAAAAAAAACAACAAAAAGAGAAGCGGATGTTTTAGGTCGATTAATCTCTTTGTGGTCATGTTGGCAACCAGGAGACTAGGAGTTACTTTTTTAAAATTAGTTACCAGGGCTCTGACATCTGGCATAGGTTTTAAAAATATGCCCTCATCACAATGCTCCTTTTTCAAATGTTTTAGGTAATTATCATAGAGGAGGAATTTGACTTTATGCTGCCAATAAATACTGGAGCCCATTTTCCAGGACTTCAGAGTTGCTGGCATATCTGATTCTCTGCAGATCAGGAAGCACGTCAGAGATCACTAAACCCTAAAGGAGACAAGTAATCTACTTAGGCGTTTAGGGGTTTTTTTCTGACTTTATTTATAACTTCTAGTTTGAAATGCATTGAAAATAGCTTTATTTTCATTGTGCTGTATTTTTGTTTTAATCCATCCAACAGCGGAGAAGGATGTTATCTTGTCCAGTGTGTGGAAACAAGTGTGCTTAGAGAAGACCTGAATATGATCCCCAAAGGGTACCATTGTGGGAAGGACTTGGGTCAAAACCTGGGTTAAGACAAGGCCCAGGTACTGGATCTGCTGTTTCTCTCCAGCTAAATAATATATTTTTTGATCTACAGCACCTGTTCTAGACCCCTACTTCAGAGGCTGGAGGAGTCTGCAGACTTTTCAGGGGATATATTTAGTGTTTGGAGAGGATGTTTGATTAGGTTTTAAAGTGAAGTGTGCTGTGGCTTATACAGAAATAATGCATAATATTGCAAGTCAACAGTAAAAAAGAGTGATACATTTAGAAATGCAGGAAGGCTGTCAATCTTGTTTTAATTATAAAATATTTGGCAAAACTTAGGCTTTTATTGTAAAAATTAATTGCAGTTATGAAAGTCAATAAATAACCCTAGTTTATATTTACTGTATAGAAAATGTTACTTCAAATATTGTTTGCTGCCACATGAGGTAGCATTGGAGAGAATTACTCTGAAAATGCAAAATTGAAAACCCAGTGTAGTATACTCCAAGGCTTCGCACGGCATATAGCTAATGTATGAGGCCAGTTAGCAAATGTGGTTTGGCTTAGTGTTAGTCTTGGTGTGAATTTCTGTTCTTCATCCATTTTTTCAGTCTATAACCTATTTTATGTAATAATTGATCTATAATATCTTTCCATAGCCTTAGAGAAGCATCTTGAATATGAAATTAGAATATGCAAAATTGCTTGTGCCTAAAATAAGGATTAGCCAAGTGTTCTATTTATATTTGAACTTTTATTCAGGAATTTGTCTCCCTGATGCTGGGTAGTCCTGTATTGTCTGGGTGATATTGTAATATGCTGTTTGTTGAGAACACTAAGGTCATGGATTACTTTTTCAGTAGGCTTTGAATATCTTACACTTCTCTGAAAATAGGTGCAGAATTACTGAAAGTGGAATAAAATACACATAAAGGAATAATGACTAAAATTCTTATTACGTTAGTACTTACCATGTGCTGCATCTTGTTTATGTCTACTGGAAGAGGCACAGGCACATGAGCATTTACATTCTTGGAAGAAAAACTGCTGAAGATTGAGGAAGGTGGTACAATTACGTGTGTAAACTACTTGTGAAGCTTTACTCTTAAGAAAATGTACCTGATCCTCTCTAATGTACCTTTGTTGATACGCTCTGTAAAACATCCTAGGAGAAAGGGGTCTGAGGAAGTTGGGACTTTGATCTGTGATTTTTGGACTTGTTCTGTATTATGAAAGAGACAGCAATTTATATGTGGCTAAGCAATAAATGACCTCTGAAGATCAGGAGTGGAAGCTTGACTGCAGGGGAAGACTGTGCTCATGAAGAAGGGATGCTGATAATCAAGAATAAAAGGAGTACGTTCTTTAGAAAGAAATCTTCATGTGGGGAAGGTTTATAAACACTGGTGGGTGAGAAGGGGCAGGTAGGAAGATAAAGCCAAGGCTGTAAGTATATCTCTTCCTCCAGATATTGCTCTCTAACAGTAGGTGCTGTTTTAGCCTGTTATTTTAAGTCACTGTACTGAGTATGGTTAGGTATATGTAATTAGACTGGCTGGCCTATTTCAGAAACATTTTCCATATTGTCATTGACTAGAGCATTGTGCTCGACTTACAAGTGTTAATCTTGTCTTTTGGTCTTCCATATTTATGGCACTGTATGATGTTTAAGATGTGAATGTAAGAAATGTCTGTGTACGTGCTGCTTCCTGGATGCAACCAGATATGCTTGTGATGAACAGCTCAAAAGCATAAGAAACTAAACTCCTCTGAACTAGCCATGTGATTCTGTAGAACAGTGGCTATTGGGTTGGATAAGTTTATAAATCTAATTAGTCTAATAACCTGGTGCCAGAAATTTTAATAGGTGCCTTTTGCAAAACCTTCTATTATGCAATCAGTTTGGATTTCAGTGTAAGTGTTTGAAGTATGCAACATTGGTTAATAGGCTTTGGAGATGGATGGAATTTTATTTTTGCTGGATGAGGACTTTAAGCTAAGGTGCTCCTGATACTCTTCTTTTTAATTACTTAGAACCAAAAATTGTATTGACTCTGTTTTGCCTTTGAAAAGAATTGTCACTGCTATTTGTGATTTGGAAACATTCATGCTCTTGTAATTAGGGGTTTGAGACTAATGGAAGAAAATTATCAAAGGGATTGCTGAGTTTCTAGTATTGCCAAGTTTAGATAGTTAGGTTTGGTTAATGGATTAAATTGATGTGGATTAAATAGTTTTAAAAACTGTGTACCAAGATGGTACTGAAGTTCTTCTAGCTAAAAAAAGAAATGTGAGTAAGGCTGAACACAAAACTCAGAAGAAAAAATAAGCCAGAACAGCTCAGTGCATAATTTATGCTATGCAAATTGCTTTGAAATTACTGACCCCCTGATGTCATTGCCCTTAAAAAATGCAAAAGGGAATAGAAAAGCTTGCATGTTATGTAGATCTCGACTGTAAAACTTGTTACTCATTCTAGACAATTCTCTTACTTGGAAAAAAATATAAACTGCTAAAATCCAGAAGCTTAAGGAGTAATCAGATGGAGTGGAAGAGATGTAGAAATTCAGTGACTGTGTTTATCAATAAATATATTATTTTTGGAATATGAGACTGAAAAGCAAACACTTTTGCATTGTTTGAAATTCATATTGTATATGTGACCAGCTGTAAGAGCTGTGGAACCTGATTCAGGTATTTGTGTAATGCTGATTTTCTGTTCTGGTTTGGATGATGCCTCATGTAATTTAAGGTTTTCAGATGTTGCACAAATGAACCTTACATTGCATTTCAGCATCAAAACAAAATGTTATTTTATTTGTGCTAATAGTTTTTGTCTTTTAAAAGTTAATGTAATCAGTTCAGATGATTAGCTATGTATTAAAAAGCATACTTAGTAATTAATAAAATCCCATTAAACCTCAGGTTTAATGCATGGAAGTTCAGCTGAAGGGAGATGAACAAATACTTTCCTTAATTTTTGAATTGATACTTAATAATTCTTGCAGTCCTAGATAGATC
Source organism: Passer montanus (assembly GCF_014805655.1). Taxonomy (NCBI): domain Eukaryota; kingdom Metazoa; phylum Chordata; class Aves; order Passeriformes; family Passeridae; genus Passer; species Passer montanus. The sequence goes on along the minus strand of NW_024368374.1, from coordinate 5,577,669 downwards.
TAGGAAAAATATTCTTAAGATATTTGTATGTGATTAGTTATTTCTGTCCTGTATCTAGGCAGAATGAATTTCAAAGCCTTTGACAAATGCCTATTATTTCTAGATATTTGGAGCCCATTTTTCCCTGGAGGAAGAGTGATGTATCTAGGGAAGAATTTTCTATTGGAATTTACTCATAGCTGTCTAAAAATTCGTATTACAACTGCTTATCAATGTTTTGGGGGTTTTTGTCAGAATGGCTCTCTAAGGAACATTAGCAAGACAGAGGGAAATGTGAATTGCCATGGTTTTGACACAGAGTTGATATTAGTTCTTTGAACTTCATCTCTCTCTTGTAACAATGAAACTCAAAAATAGGAATCTAGATACATTCCTTGAAGATTTTGATTTCTCATAACTTTGACATTTGAGTAGTTTTTGAAGATATTTATATATTTAAGATTTTAATTAATATGACTTCAGTTGAAAACATGTATGTACTTCAAGAGATTTTATTGAAGTCACTGAGATTGCACATGTTGTGTTATATCTCTCCTAGTGTGTTTGCAGTATAGTGTGCTCTTTATCATTAATGTGGCCATTAGTTTATGAAAACTAGAAGAGATGTTTTGGCTTTAAAAAAGTCTTTGATTTTTGAAACCTTATTTTATTATACATAATAAAGAAGTGTAATATGGAATGCCATGACAATTTCAGTCTTTGGTTCACTTTTAAAAAATCACTGGTTTTGGTAGGTCCCAAATAATTGTCAGTGTTTACTTGACAACTAGGGAAGAGCAATTTTGTCTTCTTAATTCTTCTTATGGATTTAATGTAACTCAGTACTTAAATGCTGCAATAACAAACAAACTCAACCAACCAAAAAAATCCTTCATGCTAATATTCATGCTTCCAGAGTGGTTATGTTACTTGTTTTCTTGCTCTTTTGGTTTATTTTATAGTCTTGCCATGTACTCTTTTCAAACCCATGTGTCCCAGAGCATCCTGATGAAAATTTCTCGAAGTCAATCAAAATAGTGTCCCTGAACATGACTTGCTGTCTTTGCACTTTTTGGAACTTGGTCTTTGAAGCTTCTGTGTCTATTCACACTTTGTTTTTTCATGTCTTTTGGTGTTTCCTAGGTCTTGCGGATAAATAGAAAAAAATTCACACATTTCCTGTAGCTGTCTCTTTGCTCTTCAGTTTCAGTTATAAATAAAAAATACAGTTATTGAATGTATCAGTTGGAAAAGAATTTAGCATCTTCATTAAATGTTTTACACTCTTGAAATTAAGACTTTAAGATGGCAGGCTTTTTATGTGATACCCTAATTCTGCTGTATAGAAGTCTTTAGTAACAAATCAATTATAGACTGTTCCTGACAGTGAACAGTGACAGTGCAGACATGGTGTATGGCCTGGAAGAAATTGCTGACAAATAGAGAAAGGCTTCCCCTAAATTGGGAAATATCAAATTGTGACACATGTGTAAACAAGAAAGTTTACTGATTTGATAATCAGGTGTCAAAATGATATGTTAAATATAGTTACCTCGTGGGCTGGTGGCACATTGTGCATCACTGAGTGTTTGATATTTCTTGTAAAGAAAAAGCCTGTTTTCCCAAAAAGTAGTACACAGGACTCTAAAATGAAGCGTCTCTTTCTTATAGGGAAGTACCATTGTTACTCAGTCTAAAAGAATGGGCAGGAAGAGAGAAAGGTGGGCTGTTAGTTGCTGGCCCTATTTGTTTCTGCATCTCAAAAGTTGGCACACTGGGACATGTTGCAGCATGTTCTTTTGTAGTTTCTTACTGCTTTCTGCCAGCTGACCGTGCTGTGAGCAGTGGTGTTTGGACTAGGTGGTCTCCAGAGACCCCTTCCAGCCTCAGCTGGTTGGTGATCCTGTGAGAAATTCAGTACAGTTCCATAAATTTTTATTTTAAACTCTATTTCTTACAAAGCAAGGAGATGAGATACTTGTTGGGTGATTTTTATTTTTCTTTTTTTTGAGAAATGAACATAGAAATTGGGACCCGTGATTGTAAAACCAGAACTGAAGGTGGTGCTTCACTAAAACAAATAATATTCTTCCTTAATCACAGAACTGAAACCAGAAACCCTAAGTATCTTAGGGTGATGTATGGACAGCAAGCCAGAATTTTATTAATTCTCTTAAGCTTGCAGTTATTATTGGTTCTCTAGAACACCTTTAACTTGCTCCTAATACACACCTGTATTTTATTTAGATTTTTTTTCCCCAGAACATTTTTCATGAGACTTTATATACATACTTCTGTAAATTCCAGTGGCTGCCTTGTTTCAAAGAGATTGCTTCCTTCCTGAGGTCCCTTTGCCTTTCTCCCCGACCTGCTGATTTGTTTTATTGAAAGGCTTCAGATGGGATGTTTTGGGAAGATGAAAGGAAAGATGTGGTGAATTCACTGTAGTATTTTGTCTCTCTTGAGCCCATGGTGGTGGCACTGTGTATTTTCCATATTTGGTTTATTCTAACACATTATACAATTGTAAGTTTAACTTAAAAGTAGCAAGTTTTAGGAAGTGATAAAATTTGTGTTTTATATAACACAAATCATAAAAATAAGTATTTGCTGTCAGTATATAAAATTATGTGTTATGATGGTGAACATACATTTTCAATGAATTTAATTTAGTACACTGTAGTTTGAGAGAGAGAGCATCTGACTTTCTTTAAAGTTTCTGGAAGGACCATGAAAAAACTTACTGTTGCTTCTGCAGTCTGTAGTGAGTGCTTGCCTGTTTTACCCTTTGTTTGGTTATAGCCATATCATGTCCCCTTTTCTGGCTCCTACAGCCTTGGAATCTACAGTGCTATTGGCAAAGCTTCTATGAGCTCAAACTTTTGGGACAGAAGGATTTTAAATTTTGTTACACATTTTTTTGGGGAGATACCTAAGGAATGACTTGGTTTTGTTCCTGTGTTTGAATTCCTTTTCACTGGTGTTTGTAGAAAGGAACAGAAACTTGAAGTAAAGAATTGTAAAGTTTGACAGAGTATAGCAGAGAATTTGCTGCTGTCTGTCAGCAGTTCCACTTTTTGTGGTGCACTGTTAACTCATTGCTTTGGCAGCAGCCTACAAACTTCTGGACAGCTGACAACCTGTGCAGGTCCAAGAGTGCTTCCAGAGGAAGCAGCAGCTGGATAGGCAGGATTGTCACTCAAGGGGAGAGACATCCATTGTACTTGTTGTATGCATCTCTGATTCTCGAGGGTTCACTAGGCCTGGTACTTCAGACTCACTGTTTCTGGATAGTCTAGAACTGGAAAGTTTCTGTTCATCACTTTCTCATTTTGTGTTTTCTGATCTGGTAGAGAATGTGGTATAAATGCATGATGGGAGTGAGAGTAACATGTTCAGACTATCATTAGACCAGTAATTCAGAACTTGCTAGGTCTTTGTGTGGGTTTACTTTGGCCAGTGAGCAGACCAGAGTAAGTGTGTTAGAGCCAAGGAAATGCAATATGTTTTTGAACCATTGTTCAGGTTTATTCCAACTATTCTTTCTCCTGTTTGTTGAATTGTTCAGTGGCTTTGGTAGGTAACTTGAGGGAGAATGAAGATGGAGGAATTGGCAACTGCATATATTTCTTCAAACACCCTGTCGTGAGCCTGTTGATTACCTTTTCATGAACTTCTGTGAAACTTTTTCAAAAATCTTGGATGTTGAAAATTAAAATAAACAGGAGAGGGAGGTATCTAGGAGTCTGTCTTCCATTTGCCAGATTCTGTATTTTGGGGACCGATAATTTCATCATGACAACAGTAGTTTTACAAATGCTGAACGGGTTTTCCCATGATGTGTTTTTAAGATACATTTGTGTTATGGCTGACATACTGCTAGTGTTGCAAATCCTGAATGTGTCTTGATGAAAAGGAAAGCAAATCTAAGGATCAAGTCAGCATGAGAAACAAACCAAGGGTTCTAGCTTCCTAATTGAGTTAAATTACCTGACAAATCAGAAATGTTTTCCGAGGTTGCAGACTATCTGAAAATTGTAGGAAGGCACTTCTTTAGGTATGCAGCATAGGAACTGGGGAAGGCTCAGCAAAACCGGCTAAAGGATTCTGTTACCTTTCTGCTACAGCCTTGGATTGAGAATTCCCAAATTTTTCTTTTCAATTAGCCTCTTAGGGTGAGCATTTTTTAAAGTTGAGCTCTTTCTGAGAGGATATGGCACTACCTTTCATAAATGTTTCATAAGTGTGGTTTTGCTTCTTTGGAAATACTTTGAACTTTGTGTTAGGTGAAACAAAAATATGGTCACGTGTAGTTCTATTGTACTTTTGACTTAACTATTGCATTCCTTTTTGGTTTTTTAAAGGTTTGTTTTTCTAATAAAACTGCTTAAGTTATAGTTGATTCTCAATTTCATGCTGTCTCTTGGATGATACTTATTCTAGCACAAACTAATCTCACTTAATATTTTTCTAAAACACACTTGCACTGGTGGTCTCAGAAGAATGCTCCTGAAACTGGGACAAAGATTCTTCACTCAAAGCCATTTGCAATTGGAGAAGACATTCAAAACATTTGTCCCTGATTTGGTTAGTGGAGGAAGAGATTTCTAAAATGTTGGGTACATAAAAACTGGGAACTTCATGTTCTGCTCTCCCAATATGAGCAATTAAAACAAGTGTGGGAAAGAACAATTATATCTATTGCAAAATATTCTTGACAGGGCCTAATTTCTTTAAGTACTTGATTGCCAACTCTGGTAAGTGCTAATGTGTTCATTGATCATCCAAAAAAATTCTGTATTTAATTCAGAATTAAAAATACATTAAAATTATGAGCTATAAATTCAGCTGATCAGGCTCTTTGAAATACAACACAGGTAGATGTGTACTGATTGGAAATATTCAAGACTGAAAGCTGTCTTCCTGAAAATCCCCCTGCTTTGATTGTTTAAACCTTAATACAATCTGATTTTTCAAGTGTCCACTGTAAATTATTGGGCCTCTGTTAGAAAAGTTTTGTTGCAGGGTACCTGTGATGCTTCTAAAATTTTTTTGCACAGTGACGCCAGATGTTTTTACACTATCCTTCATTCAGCCTAAAGTAGTAACATGGAAGTAATAACAAAAAATGTTTTGCCAGCTTTGTTTTACTTAGAAGGATAGATTTTAATATTAGTCCACTTGTCAAGCATAGCAGTCACTTCTATGAATATTCTCACCAGTAGATACTGTTGTGTGATATTAGAATGGTTCTTCAATATTTGGCAAATAAGATGACATTGAGCAACTTGCATTGGAACAGTGTTTAAAACCAAATAAAAACCATATAGACTTGCATCAGATCGTGAAAGAAGCTGAATTGTACTTAAAAATAGCCTGGCTGATGCAATAGTCAGGCTAGTGTTAAAGCCTAAGTGTTATGCCCATAATGCTGACTCTAGTCCTGCCAGTGGCTTCATAAATGAATAAAGTTAATGCTTCAGGAGCAATGAATTCAGTGGAGTTCAGTCCAGTCAGTGGTTCTGCTACAGGGTTATCATAGGATGTGGGAACCAGCCTTGAAAGATTTTATTTTCAAGCATGTTTGCCCCCCTGGGTATTTTTGTTTAATATTTGAGAAAGAAACAAAAAGATCTATGAGTACTGGAGTTTAAAAATAAGTGTGTGCATGACTTTGGGAGGTTTCTGTCCAAAGTCTCGTTGACTGTGGCGCTGCAGTTACCCTTTTTCTATTGCCTTGCTGCTCTTCACTTTGCCCCCAGTATTTTAGTTCTTCTTGTATCTCTTTCCCATGTTCCCCATTGTAGTTTCCCTTTTGTTTTGTGTATTTTGGCTTGCTGACTGTCTGAAAAGAATCCCTGGCTGGGCTGCTGCTGCTCTCTCCGCTTGGGGTGTACTGTCTGGATAGCTGGTGGTTGTCCATCAGAATGGGTAATGTTTGGGATGCCTCTTGATGTTCCTCACCTTGGACTTGTGAAGGCAAAAATAGGACCATGCTCGTCTACTTCATTGGTCCCTTCTTCTGTTCTTTGAGGTGAGACACTGGATATAAAATTAACAGTGGTTTCAAAAGTGGTTTTGTGGGGAATGTACAGTAGAAATACTTGTTTTCTTTTGTTATTTTGGGCTTGTTTTGCTTTTGAAGACCAAGTAAGAATTATGCAGTAAGCAGTAATCTTGTTGAGTATGAGAGGGTTATGTTTGCAAACTATTTAAATGTAATAACTAGAAATTTACAAGTCCATGGAGTTACAAACCATGTGTGTGAACTAAATAAATTTCTATTAACTTTGTCAATTTCTGAACAAAATTAATGTTTCTAATCAAACATGTTACATTAGCTATGAGCCTCCTTTTCCCATAACTTGTACATTTCTGTGTTTAATGCTAGCTCCAACTCTGAGACAGATTGTTAAGCTTGTTTGAATTTGGCTTCCTCATAGTAACTCCGGTTCCTCCCTTTGAATTGTGTACTTTGCCTGGGCCCTGGGCAGGTGGATTACCGATGTCCTTGTCCATAGTATCATGTTTTTACATCACACTAGCTTTGGATTCGCTACATATTCATGCTGCAAATGAATGCGTAGTGGTAGTTTGAATCTGCCTTATGGTAATTGGAGAACAGGGTAATCAGATGATACTGGCTTTTCTGATTGCAAGCTGCTGCACAGACATAATTTTTTTTTACGTGATTATTTAGGACACTGCTCAGAGTAACAGTTTGCTCAGATGTTAGTGATGAAAAAGAGAAAAGGAAGATGTATTAATGCATACTGGGGAACGGAGTGGGGAAAAAAGATTGATTGGTAGTGTGTAAGAAGAATGTTAATGCTCACATTTTCTCTTAACTTTCCCTTTAAAATACTTAAGCTTTGTCAATAATATATTTTACCACTGTTACTAAATTGCATCTAGATTAATAGAACCATAGAATGGTTTGTGTTGCAAGGGACCTTAAAGATAATATAGTTCCAATGCCTGTCATATATTTGCATACATTTTTTTGTCTGTACTCAGTATTGTTTTGCTACAGTTAAAGAACTCTAGATATAGTAGAGTTCAAAAATCTGTGCTATCCAGTTAATGATTCATTTCCTTAAAGGCCAAGGTTATCATGGTATTATTAGCTCTTTGAGAACAGTTTGCCACATGCTTCTAACAGGTGATCAAGTGATTCCACTGGAGTTGTGGAATTATACCCTTCTCCATGTCCTCCTCTGCCCCACTGCTCTGTGTCTCAGCTTAGCATCTTCCAAGTAACTTCTTAAATGCAGAATGTCTTTTATTGCACATTATTGTAATGAACTGCAGTAAATATGAAAGCAAATTATTATTTGATTGTGGTTGTGAGTGACTTGGTAGATGGGAAGCATCTTCCAAGTAACTTCTTAAATGCAGAATATCTTTTATTGCACATTGTTGTAATGAACTGCAGTAAATATGAAGCAAATTATTACTTGATTGTGGTTGTGAGCGACTTGGCATTAGGCAGAAGCATTTTATTAAATGTAACAACTCTTTCTGAGGAAACACTGACCTATGCATATGTTTGGTACTGAAATCAGATGAGGCAACTCATTTCATGCCAAAAGAGTCATGTCAAGAATGCCTCCATTATATGTAATTGTCAGACTTGCTTCAAAATAAACTCTGCGTGTTGTAGATATTCATTATATGCAGAAATGTTAGGTAATGATTCAAAAGGCAATGTTGTTTGCAAGAAGGTTCCTAAGTTTTCCAACCATAATGATTCTGTGATACCGTCTTGCATGTTTGCCTGAGTGTGTGGGAAGGTCTTTTCTATCTGCCCTGGATTGTGGTTATTTTTATCAATGAAATCTCGACTCAAATGAAGGAGAGAGGGTCCTGTGAGATTCAGTGTATGGCTAAACACTCTCCAGCCCAGATCAGTCAGTGGGGTAAGTTGCTATTTTGGTACAGTTATTTGATGTCTGTCTTTTTCCCTGTTCTGAATAATTTTTGTGAAGACAGTATGCCTAGCCTAGAAATCAGTGGTTTTTTATGTATTCTTTTATGTATGACTTGGTACTGTTTTTTTTCTTGTATACAACCTAAACCAAGTGCTAATATTTCAACAGATACAGAATGACAGTCAAACACTACACACTGGTATGCCTGTGAAGAGGCACTGCCAAAGTTAATTGTGTCTAGTGCAAAAGCTTGGAGTTCTGGCTGATCAAAGCAGGTAGGTGTGAAGGTGCTTGCATGGAGAGAAGATAAGGGGACAACTCAATGCAAATAGTTTTACATAAGCAGAACAAAATTAGACATTTCAAATGGCCTTTACCTCAGCTGACTGAAACATTTTTATAATAAAACTTGTGATGGTCTTATTCCAAGCGGTTTGGAAAAAATGATGCAATTTTAATTTAATACTGAAATGTGGATGAATTGAGGCACTAGTCCAATAAGGAAAGTTAAGTCAGCAAATCTTCAGAAAACATTTAATTAGCTAATTAAAGACAGCATACCACAGTATGGTGGTAGCAGTACAAGACAATTTAGAATGCTTTTTTCATGTACTGTTAGCACATACTAGGTAAAAATATAAAAATGTAATTCTGATCTAAAGCATCACTGGCTGCATATGAGACTTCTTAAACTTGTATCTTGAACCTGAGAGTCAGACTGTATTACAGAGGTGTATCATGGTGTGCTTGCACATCATTTGCAAGTCATGACTAAATCAGTTTGTCTTCACTGTCAACTGCTCATGTTAGACAATAATAAGCCTCTGTTGCATCACAGACCTATTAATGCTGAAGAACTAAGACAGCTTACAATAGTATTTGACATCACTTTGTGCCTGAGCAGTAACAGTTACTCCAAAACTCAGTTTTGGCTGTAGAGTTCTTAGTGCTTCTGAAACTGAAGAAGGGATCAAGCCTGTTGCTCTGAGCACATTCTAAATTTATTAACTCTAAGAGTAAGGAAGCCCTTTCTAGAAATCAGGGCTTGGTATGGAAAGTAACATAAGTGCTCAAATATGAAATACAACTTTTGAGCGCTTTCCAAAAAAAAACTTTGTGAAACTGATGACTTCAAAAAACCCATGTTGTTTGTTTAGCTTTTATTTATCAGTGCATCCATATTGCCTTTTCCTAATGTTAATCTATTAAATATTTATATTGGGGTAAATATTGCATGAAAGGGGCATTTCTCTGCTGCATTTGAATTCTCCAGAGATCGCAGACACCAGAGGGAAGTCATGAAGTGTCAAAACTTAGAGAAAAGCCTTGAGCTGTTCTCATCTGGAAATTCAGATAGGACCTCACCCTACCTCCAAAAAACCCACCAAAAAACCAGAAAACCCACCCAAAGCCCCACAAAATCAAGCATCCAGTCTGATGTGGCTGTTGGAACAGCACTGAAATAATTCCTCCTAACATTCCTTGTGTGTGGTATTTCAGCTTCCAGGTTCTACAGATAGCCAGTCTAGAAGACTCTGACCAGAGAAGTGTAGGAATTGGGTGAAGATTGAAAACTTAGTAAGAGAAATAGTGCTTTAAAAAAATTGCGTAAGAAATTTCTGTTACCTAATTGTATTTAAATAGAATCAAATTATTTTGAGCAAGCCATGTACCAAGTGCAACAAAGGAAAATACAAAAAACACTGTTAACATTAAGAAAGTACAGGTTTTATTTAATTTTTTCAAAGAAGTTCAAGGTATACAGAAATGCTGTAACCTTTATTTCTCTAGTTGGCTTTCTTAAGTAGAATAAAGCAAACAAATAACCATCATATGATGTCTTTTAAAAAAAAGTTTTTTGGTTTTTTTTTTAATATTGGCTCATGCACTCTGCCCAGAAGCATAGAATTTCCCTAAGACTGAAAGAAGGTCTGTTTTTGACAGAAATGTATGTTAGTGCCAATAAAATCTGTTAATCTGATTAAAATGTGGTTTAGTTAGGCCAAAAAAGGTTTGCTTTCAACTGTACTTGGCATAAAAGCTGACAAGAAATAAAAAGCATGTTAATGAAGACATTAAAAAAAATTCTTGCAATGTAAACAGTTTTAAAAAGGAAAAATAATTATAATATTGTTTAGCAAATACCCATTTCTTTAATTGTATAAAATTGATGCTTCTATTAATGGGAATTGTTTTTAAAAGGTAGTATTTTCTATAATCAACCAATCATTCAATTTTATACCTCTAGTGTTTTCCTGTTGTTGTGTAAGTGCCAAGAAATATTGGCTGTGTTTCTCAAATGTGTGGTGTTGTGATAGCTATATATAATTTTGGAATTCTGTGTCATGCTGAGTTCAGAAAAGGCAGGGCTTTTTGCCACTCCTAGACTAGGAGTTTATGGAGGGTCTCTCAGGGATTGGTACCTATGCCAGTCTTAACTACATATTGTCTGATGCCTTGTCTGATAATGGAGACAATGCTATGACCCTCTGGGTTTTAGTAGGCCTTTAAAGTTGAGCACAAAACATTTCTGGAGAGAGGCCAAATGCTTTTAAAACACCTCCTGGAATTTAGAAAGTCAAGATTGTTGCCATTCTGTTTGTTGGCATATTTATCTTTTAATGACAGGTTGCATGATAATCTTAAAATAACACTTTGACCAAGGTTTTTGCTGCCTTTTCTCTCCATCTTGGGACAAAATAACATTATCTGATGTGGCTATTATAATGTTCAATGACTTCTGCCCTTCTCTTCAATCAAGTCTCCTCCTCCTCCTGTTGCCCCCCAAAAAGCCCTGAACCAGAAAGTTTCTGGAAACTACTATTTTTTTGTAGTTTCAATAGCTTGGAATTTAAACAACTTATATCACTCATTTTGATACTTAATACATGAGCCATGTCGGGGCTAGTTTCTGGGAAAATTATGTTTTACTAAAATTTGTTGTTCTTGTAATGTTTATTTTGAATAACAGTTCAACTGGATGCTGGTGCGTAGATCCCATGGTGGGTTTGCAGCCTGCACATATGTGTAAAAGTGTAATTGATGGCAGCAGGAGACAGCAACTATAAGAGCTGCAAGTGCTCTGCAGGGGTAGTTGCACCTTACATCTAAAATAATTGCATAATGCTTTAAAATTTCAGTTTGAGGGTTGGGAAATACTAGACCTGACTGCAGGTAGCTTGAATTAGGTATGGCAATTTGTCCTGTTTTCTATGTTCTTTCATTTGGATCCTGCAGTTGTTGGAGCTGCAGGATAAGAAATATGAAAAGTATTATTGTTTATATTCTGTACCATTAACCAAATATGGAGATTCAATTTTTTGCTTATTTTGCAGATGGTATCCTGTAGAATTTACTCATAATTGTTTGAACTTTCAATTTCTTGGCTATTGAGCTTCTGGTCACTGATGCAGAAAAATGGAGACCACTCCTCAGTGACTCATGAATTGGCTGTGGAATGTGCCCTATAGAGAAGGAAGAAAGCAATAAAAGGAGTTTTCCTGCAGGTGTATTTATCAACAGTCAGGGCACTATGGAAACACATTGCAGAGATTCTCTTTGCCCAAAGAAGATGAGGGTATTGATGATAGGATTCTTTACCATCTTCCATATACTCACAAACAGAACTGCTGGTGCTTTCCTGGCTTCATCTGTATCTGTAGATCACCAGAGTGTTTTTCTTGTGTCATCATGGCCATAATTTCTTTCTGCTGCAACCCAAAGGATCCCATCAGAGCCCACCCTTGAGGTAAATCATCAAACTACAGTACAGTGACTGAGAAGAGCTGTTGGTTATTCAGATGCTTAAGCTGACTTAACATACCTTCTAGGTAGTAAAAATCACTTCTGGCGATGGATATGAGGCAGCAAAAGAACTTATCCCAAAATTCCTATAAGAGGGATTTGGGTACTTTGTATGATCGTTTCTGGACTTCTTTTTCATTCTTTAGAATCTTTGTAAGGGCAGTGGAGTACTCATTAACATTTCTCATTTCAAAATGCAGAAAGATTTTGTTGCTTCATTCAGCCTGAAATACATATGTCTGTGTAGGAATCAATCAGGCTAGGGTTTTTGATAGCTAGAACACAAAAATTACCAACCTCATTTATAATGTACAGTTCAAGACAAGTCTGCTCAAGGGAAGAATTCTATATGAAAGGATAAAAATAAAGAGTTCTTCCTTGGTTGTAAAAGGAGAGATACCATGATCTTGATGAAAGAAAAAGAATTTAACGTGAAGTCATTCCTAACAGCTTGTTTCAGATTGATCTTCCAGAAATTGTTCAGCTGTTTCTGTGAGAACACCAATGGACAAAATCCTCAGAATGCCTTTTATTTTTCCCCTTAAATTTCACTTTGGATCTTTGTGTCTTCTGCTGAAGAAGAGACATGAATCAAATTAAGACCACGTACTCTTCTCTCCTATGCTCCTGAAGCTGCAATAGGTGATGTCAGACTGTTTAGTGTATTGAAGGTGATCTGGAGTTTTTTCTGTTGAATAGGGTCTTTCATGTGAAAGACCATTTCTTCTAGAGGCCCCAGACAGATTCCTGTTTCAAAGGACCCTGCAATAAGCTGGGTCATGCTGCTTTGTCTGGGGTGATCTGCTTTGATACCTTCTGTTGTTTTGAATATCTCGATACCTTCTGTTGCTGGAAAAGAATATTGACTTAGAAAGTCAGTAGTGTTTGTAGGCTTCAATGCATCACCTGACATGAAGCTTGTAGTGCTGTGTATGGCACTGTAGTTTTGAAGGATAACTAGTATTAGAGCAACTTGCAATGCCTTGAATCTCAGCAACTTATCAAATTATCTGGTTAAAAAAACCCTTCTATTCACAAGGAAGTCTTTAAGAAGAAATAATTCTTTCGACTGCTACTGTCTTTTTATATTTTTCTTAGCCAGCAGATACAGAGCAGTAGACACTTGCATTGAACACATTCTGTTTATTGTATTTTATCTTTCATTTTTCTCTGTCTCCTTTAATGGAAGAGGAGAGTACAAACATCAGCGTGGAGACATTTCTTGGCCAAGTGCATTTATATTATATTTGTGTTCATCCCTTACTCTTTCTGAATAGGAAGAAACAAGAACATGCATGTGGGGTGAAAAGACTGAGCCTCACTCTCTAATCTTTGGAAGTTGGTCTGAAATAATGAGACAATGTTTTGTCCAGTTGAAAGGTATAGGAACATATCTTGATCTCAAGTTGATGAAAAGTAATGAAATTACAGTAAAAGAGAACCCTATTTTTGTGAACCACTCTTTCTATTTAGACTATCAACTCTTATCTTAGCTTGAGATACTGTAACTATATTCAGGAACAAAGAGGCAGAGTATCCTTCTGCATGCCCAAGCACTTTCCCTGGGAAGAACTTGCTGATTTTTCTGTTTTAATTACTTTAGAGTATCAGGGTTTGTCCTTGCTGGCTTTATCTGTCACTTGTTTAAAAAACAAAAATGTTTCCTGTATGCTACTCTAACTGCAAAATTGCTGTGGTTTTAATGACAAAACCTTTCCCCCCCGCCCAATTTTCTTGTATTATTTTGAGCACCATGAACAAAAGCAAGCTTTTTCGAGCAGCAGAAAGCTTGTAATTGAAGAGCATGTGAGGTATCTAACCATATGAAGCTATTTTGTTTAGGTGTGTGCTCTAGAGGAGAGGATGAAGAAACACCACCAACTGCCCCAAAATGAATTAAGTGAAATTCTTCAAACATAATGAGTAATGTACCTCCTTGGTTAACTGTTGGATCACTCTCTACCTGATGTCTTAAGAGCAAGGAAGAGCCTGTCTAGTAAAGTGATGGAGCCTTATGTGCCTCAGCACGATGACTGCCCCACAGGCAAATGCCTGGCACTGCTGTTGTGCAGAAGCTATTGCAGTGGATATAACCAGTGAATGCATATGTCCCTGTAGCTGTTGGAAGTCCAGTGACTTCTGGTTCTGTTTTGTTGTATGTGGGCTCCATGCTACTTATAGAATTTCACAGGAGTCTTAAGCAGCTTTCGGGATTTGTGAAGAAGAAAATTTCAGCTCTCTTACACATTACTTTTGTTTGTTGCTCATAATTCACAACTCCTAGGGAATCTGGGTTTTCAGGAATAAAAAGAGGAGTATTTTAGAAATCCAGAAATACGATGCAGGAATTTGAGTAGGTTCTTATCTTCCACAGCAATCATAATCTGCCTAGGTTAGATCAAAGGTTGTCACAACAGCATGAAGCTGCTATTAGTGTTCAGTCAGTCTGATTTTGGCAAATAAAGTAGAAGACTTGAGATTGGACAAAGACCTTTACAGAGGAGTTGGGGGAGGTTTTAGGAAGTCATTGGTGAGGGAAACATTCAGGTAAGTATGACCATTTCTTCTTAAAAGAAATTATGGGGAGTTGTTCACTGCATTGCAATAGATGCCATTATTAATTCACTTGAGAAAAAGTTGAATAGAGGAGAGATTTGGATTATTTTTCCAAGAAATTAGCACTTAAATTTCCCCCTTCCCCCCACCTACATCTACTTGTAACAAACTGAGAGAACTTTCTGGACAAAACATCTTATGATTGATCTCATCTGTTGCTAGATGTCTTAACAGTCTTGAAAGTTCGCAGTTCAACACTTTGGGGTTGGTTTTTTTTGGCATCAGAGCATGAAAAAACTGCATGTACTAGTACTCATCTCTTGTCATCCTCCCCTATTGCAGTGACTATGTGTATGTCTCTGTGTGGCAGAAAATGAGGGAATACAGATCATTATTCAAGAAGTTACCAACTAGCACTTTTCCTTCCCCTCCAGTCTTTCTGCCTCCCTATCCTGGAAGTATGGAGTCCCTGCCTCAGCCTACGGCTTCATTCTTTTTCCAGCTGCCCACAAAAGTAAAGAACCAGTGTGAGAGTTTGAAGAAAGAATCTGCTCAGAGGACTGAGTCTCAAGCAAAAGCTCCAGGTTGCAGACTCAGAAAGAAACTTCCTTTGGGGAAGGATCTGCTTCCAGGATTTGCTCGTCTCTTTTTCCTTGGGCAAACAGTTCTTGAAGCAAACAACAGGGTTGCAGGTAGGTAGGGCCCCTTTGAACTGCCATCTGCTGAGGTGTGAAGGATGACTTTATGCTGTTTATGCATTTTTTTTATTGATGTTGTCTTCCACCTCTCTAAGCTGAGAGAGGGAAAGAGTGTGAACATTGTAAAGAAAAAGTGTTGGAGAGAGAGAGAGGAGAAAAATGTTCTGGGCACTTGGCAAGAATGCCTCTGTGTAAGCTTCCTGTCCATGGGTCATATTTGTACTTCAGTTCTGTGAAGCACTTATGTTGTACTTGGTGTGACCCTTCTCTAGACAGGAAGCCAAGTCAAGAGCAGAAACTGGTGGCTGGAGCCAAGATAAGGCCAGTGATTGTGTATGGTTCATAGCCACACAGTTTTCATCTCCTCCCTGTCTCTTTGCACTCCTGCTAGGTTCGAATGTGCAGTAAGGCAGAGATCATCACATGGGTTTGAAATCTGATGCGATTCCCAGCACTGAAAAAGTTGCCCCGTTCTAAACACACAAATGTTTCTTCCTTTAGAGGAGTCTGTGGCTGCTGGGTTTGTAAAGTCCTGTTCTTTTGTCCATATGAAGAAAATAGACTGGAATACTCTGATTAAGGGGATGTGCTGCTAACCCACAATATCAGCAATCCCTCAGGCCCAGAGAAGGGGAATCAGCTCAGGTAAATTCTGCCTTTTTCGCTTCATGCTGTGCAGAGCAACAGCCTCTTCCTTGCAAACATCAGTAGCCCACAGTCAGACCTTTCTTTTTCCAGCTATGTCATTGCTGGCACAGGAAGTTTATTCTAAATTCCTTTTTGATTTTTAGCAAAAGAAATCACTTGAAAACTGGCAATGAAATTCTAAGGAGATTTTACTAGTTCTTCTTTCATGCTGAGTTGAAGTCATGTGGAACTATGTTACATGCATTATTACTTTGGTGCATCTTGTGACTCTCTCTCCCTCTTCATTCCCTCCAAATTGCTTCAGGACACCTTCTAACCTTTACACTGCATCACAAGCCTTCAGCAGAAGATCTTATGTTGCTGGAAGATGACTGGGTTTGGATCTTGGCCTTCCCTAAGCAGGATCTCCTGGCAAAAAAATGGGATTGGGAAAGAAATGGCTCCTTTTTCCATCACACAGAACCACCCTAGAAATGGAGGCCTAGGCAGAAAATTACTTGTAATATATTGTTCTTTAGGAAATGTGTTTGGCCTCCCATGGTCCTTTTGTTACAATGTCATATAGATATCCTTTATAAAATCTAAACCTGGCATCTTCCTATCTGAAGATCAAGTCAATAAATCCAAGATTAAGAGTTTACAGGTCTAATAACACGGTTGGGTCTTGCTGTCCCTTGCATAGGAGATGCCATGTGAATCTGTGAAACAGGGTTCTGCTGTGGTTCTGACTGTTATATTTGTAAAGCCTTTTCCACTTATATTAAAATTATTAGAAACAATATTAATAAAGGTTCTTGTGAAAATGGTATTTAGACTTCTACCTTGCCGGGTTTACTTAAAAATAAATTTGAGCCAAAATGTCACAATGGATAATATGGGAAGTAGTGTACCTTTTGAGGTTTCCTGTGGCTTTGTGTCACAATAAAGTGTGTTGGAACTGTTGAGAGCTATAAAAGTGGAAGTCTTAGATTTTTCTTTAAGGGTGAGAAGTTGTTTGTTAGAAAGCAGAAAACTTTTAATCGTTCCCCCTAAGGGATTCTGTAGTCAAACTTAATTGAATGTCTAGCAAGATCTCAAATAAAAACCTTCTGTTTGGCAGTAGCGAACAGCACACACATGCCTGTTGCATTTGTGTTGTTCTAACTATAGGAAGTTAGTTTTGAAGAATGGGACTTAGTTCTAATGTTCAGATTAGGAAAGGGGAAAGTTTTGTTCTGAAGCTGAGTGTGAGAATAGGAGGCAGGAGGGTGTACCAGACTCTCTGGCAGTAGGTGAAGAGCACTTTGGTTTTTCTGTTTTCTACTTCTGGCAGTTGAAGTAAACTAGCCAGATGCTTATACTTGAATCCAATTAATTTCTTAAATAAGTTGCCACAAAACATTGTTTTTTAACTGGTGCCTAGATCTTTTGTTAAATTCACCAGCTTATTTAAATTGCTCAATAGTCTTAACATAGCCCTGAGGCTACTGCTTCATGGCAGTTGTCACTTCTTACTATTCTGGAATGCACTGCAGTCCTAGTACATTCTAAAAATAATTGTTCAGATGGTGCCGTTTAAGTACATACTTATGTAGTGAGCCATTTTCACTGGACTGTCTGAAATTGGCTTTCTGTTGGATGGCTTTTTAATATCTGATTTTGCTGTGATTATCAAACTTGTTTGTCTTGATGCTTCTGTGGTTATTGAGTAAAGTGCTGAACTTATAACCTGGTATTTTTAGAGAACTGATAGTCACGTGCCTGTGTTAAACTATGCAAGCACAGTAACATTTGTCAATTTGGAAGTTTAAAAATAAATCAGTTTGATGTATCAAATTCAGTCCTATTATAATATGTGGAAATATGTATGTGATGAACTCAAAATTGAGTAGTTGTTACAGATAGAGACATGAATTGTGTACTGAACAGAAGTAATCTAGACCTTATCAGCTGAAGATCTGTGGGTCTCAGAAATTAATTCTAACATCTGTGACTAGAGTTTTGTGCCAGCAGTGCTTTTAGTTGAAAATACCTGTTTTTCAAATTTCTAGTCCATTTAAGGTCTGATATACTTTGTGCCTTTAATAGGTAAACTTACACTTGCCTCAGCCACAGTTTTTGGTCATTTTGTTCTGTAGTAGGTAAATTTAGGACTGTCAAATATTTTTGAAACAGGCACTGAGAACTGTTTATGTTACTGTCTCAGTTCTTAAAATGGCTTTACTCCTCCCCATCACAATTAGGAAACCAAACCACCAAAACAAAAGCAAAAACCAAATTAAAAAGCCTGTTGCAATTCTACAGTTGTTATTTTGATATTTGTCTATCACCGTAGCGTTAGCATGTTTCTGTCATGCTCTGAGTGTTACAGTTGGAATCCTGGGTTCTTGATACATCCTTAGAACAATAACTCATGACTTTGTGTTACTAAATAATAAAGATTCCTGAAAACAAATTATTCTTGTTTATATTGTACTTGCCATGAGTGTATGTATTGAGTGACTCTTCTGACAAACTCTGGAATGCCAGGAAATGTGGAAAACCACTTCATTATTTCAGAGGTTTTTAATGCCTGGTACTAACAGAATTTCGAAAAACAGGCATATGATGGTCCTGTTTTTTCCTCTTTCTATTCTCTTAAATATTTCTTTGAGCATTTGAGCTACCTAACTCACTTCACGTAATCCTTTATGTCTTCTTGACCAGATACCAGCTCCTCCTAATTGTTTCATAGCCAGTTAATAAAATCCTGGCTTTTTGACACTGTTTTGCCTGTCCCAGAAGAGCTGTCTTGTTTAACTTGAAAGTTTAGCTTTCTTCTTTTCACCTTCTGTCCACCCTTTGTGGCTTGTGCCGCAGCTCTTTCTCTGTTACAGGATGCTTTGAGGAAATACCCTGTAAAGATCAGGAAATTTGGGGGAAATTCTTGCTGATGTTGCTACTTCAGCCAGAGCTAAACTTGTCATTTGTGCTAGAGATGCTTTGTCAGTTTAGTTTCAGGAAGGGGGATGTATAAAAAAGTGTTATTTTTGTAAACCAGAAAATTATTTTGATTTTATAAACAAGAAAGTGGGACTAAAGAGCATAGGTTCTGAGGTGTTTGTATCCCTTTGCTTTACACTGAGGAGGTGGGTAACAAAACATGAACAGTTTTATGTGATTTTCTGAAAGCCAGACTTGTTCCTTCAGCAATGGTGTTATTTAAGTAGGATTTCATTCTTTCAGTCCAGTTTGCCGGATGTGGGGATTTGAGCAGGTAACAGTGTCAAAAATATTTTTCAGATCTTTTTTCAGTTGAGGAAAGTAGGCTCATACCTTGGTTTATCAGACATGAAAGCATCCCTGAGTTTTGAAAGAAGGAATGTGATTTAGGGGTAAGTTTAGAAAAAGTGGTTTTAACTAAAAGCTGGAAAAGGGCATTTTCTGAAAGCAGTGGTGACTAATGGTTGAACCATTCCAGTTTTGTTTGTTGCATGGACTTTGAGAAGAATTGGCGGCTGCACGGCTCCTAGGACAGGTCCGTAAGTTGATGTCAGCAACGTGAGGTGAGTTGGTGGGTTGTTGCAGGAATTGTTGTTTTACTATTTAACTTGGGTTGTATACGTTTAAAGACCATATTAAATTTGTGATTCTTTTGCTGATGACAGTGACACTTCCCTGATCACTTGCTGATTTTTTTAAAGAATATAAATTATCTGTTCACCTGAACTCTTCTGTATTGTATTGTTTTGTTTCCCTGGTTGCTCTTACCAGAGTGGCTTTGCTTTCTCTCCAGTAGAAAGTGACATTTCTTGTTTTTACCATGTACTGAGGAAGTGGAGGTCAGGAAAATGTGTGGGTTTTAGCCTGGTGTTAAAAAACAGTAAGTGAAGAAATTGCACCTTGCACAGATGGGTGTCACTTTCATGGGGGCAAGATAATATTTTATCTTGAGAGAGGGTTGCAGGAGGTTGCACAGTTAAGGAGGCATATGGCTTTTGGTGGTTTTCTTCAACAATTGTAACCATACCAGTATCTGACCTCCTCTTGCCAGATTCAGTTGTAGAATCACCTGTAATTCTGAAGAAAATAACTTTTATATGGCTTTTGGTGGTTTTCTTCAACAATTGTAACCATACCAGTATCTGACCTCCTCTTGCCAGATTCAGTTTAAGAGACCACCTGTAATTCTGAAGAAAATAACTTTCAAATAAATAACAACTTGAATGGTTATAAATAGATTTAATGAGATTATAATTGGCCTTCAAAGATAGAAATGTGATTTATGTAGATTTTCCCAAACTATAACTTTGTCCTGACTTAAACTGAACTTTCATCATTGGGTGGAATTGCTTTAGAGCTCACATTAAAGTGTCCTTATCCATTTGAATGTTTCAGAGGAATTTCCACATACCTGCTGCTGATGTGTTTAGAACTTTTCAGAATAGTAAAATTTGAACTATTTTTTAAAATGGTTTCCTGGTCTCTGGTAGCGCTTGGTATTAGATGAGAAAGCATGAAAAATTGATTTGCAAAATCTTTGTGTGCATATATAAACAATGGAAAGATGAAATCAGACGGAAGTGTGTAAGAGTAAATGAAGAAAAGCTGACATCAGCACAGCTGCTACATACAGATGGAATGTTCCTGGGTGACTTCAGGATTACAGTCAAACTGAAGCTTAGTTGGATACTGGAACAGCACAGGACTTACAGGCAGCTAGCTAACATAGGAACTCTCCCTTAACAGGCAGTAGACTTGACAGAAAATCACTTGAAGCAGTTAAGTCTTTTTTCCCCTGCTATAGGTAATGATAGAAAAGTCTGGACTCCATAGATTTATAGCTTGTGTGGTTAGGTTCTCTGGTGTATAATAGTGTGTAAGTGCTGATTTGAAGCTTTATTATGCCTCAGGTGATAACACTAGTTGTGTTTATCACCTAGTGGTGTCTAAAACCTGAGTTAATGCTGCAGCTTTTTTTAAGGGAAAGAAGGCAGGGACAAGTTGGAAGGGCTTCTGAACTTGTACATTGTTTCTTAGGTAACTTTTTAAGACCTGTCATACTTCGGCAGCTGCAACACTTGCAGCTGCTCAAACTTAGAAACAGATTAGGAATTAGGTTAAAAAATTGGTAAGAACATAGGAGTAAGGATATTCAAAGAAAGAACTTATATTAGTTTCTTTCCTAATAAATTGAGTGGTGATAAAAAATGAAAATATGCTATACATCAAAAGCAAGTATCTGTTTGCTTGTATTAGTGCTAAATTTTATTGCAAATTTTTAGCTATTCTTCCCTATGCTTGCATCTGTTCTGGAGATTTCTCCCATTTATTCCTTTTCAATTAGTACATTACTCAGGACTTTGATACTTCCTTTTTAACTAGTACAGAACTGTTGGGTTTTTTAATAAAGCAGCTTGCAAATGAGAACAATGAACAGTAATGCTACATTTGTTCAGAGAATAAAAACTTCTGTTCCCATGTCAGTTTTCACATCATTCTCCAAAAAGACATACTACTTGGAAGACCTGACTGTATCTCCAGTGCTAGCAGTCAAACCAGTGTGGCAGTACTGAAGCTACAGGGCATTTTGCATGCTTGTCGTTGAACTCACGTTACTGTTTCAGATTAATTTTCTGTCTCCTTCAAAGACTTTTTAAAAGCTGTAATTTTGATCACAGTGTAATAATGATACAAAAGGCTATCTGTGCTCCTTGCTCATTCTATACGAATTTGCCAGTTCAACATTTTTTTGGGCTTTAGCACCACATATGAATGGATGAGATAATCTCGGATCTTCACTTGCCATTGCTCTTAAGCAGTGAATGGTTTGTATTGCCACATTTTGTCACCCTGAACTGCCATCTGTTTTGTGTCCCTTCTTAAGCGCCTGCTGTTTCAAAATCTGGCCTGCTTTTTTGAATCTGTGTACATTTTTCCTAAAGAAATTCTCCTTTCTGCCGTTCTGTAAATACCAAAGTATATGCAAGATGTTATGGCTTGACTAGCTGTTCCTATTTGGTTCTTAGCACAGAAGGCAGAATTAGATTGGAGATGTTTGAGAACCACATTGTGTAATCCTTTGGTTTAGTGAATAGTCTCATCAGTTTGATTGACCTGTGACATTCACTTATTCTCAGGTCACTACTTCTTGGAACTTTGTTTTTATGTGGACTTCACAGCAATAAATCATGTAGTGACTGGCTTTCTGTGAGGCAGGTATTCTTGTTGCCTGAAGGATTCTTTTCTGCACTACCTAAAAGAAAATACAACAAATCTGCTAAAGCCCTATATTTATTCCCCCTTCTTTGCTTCTGTGTTTGCTCATTAATTTCTGACACAATTAAGAGGTTTATTTACTTAGCAAGCTCATCCACCATTTGGAGAATCCATGCAGGTTAGATAAGCCTGGAAAATTAATTGCTTTCAATATGATCCATTACTTCATTTACAAAGTACATTAATATCAATAAAGCCTCACCCTATATCAAAATATAGGAATTTACCTTTCACCCTAAAATTACAGTGACTGTAATGTGATATAAATGCTGTTTCTACCTACTCCCTCAAACCTGAACTTCAGCTTAGTCTGTATAAAATTCAGGATGTAATTATTTTCTCTTTTTTCTCTCTATGCCAAAAAAGAGACTCTGCTTATTACATGAGACCATTTGTTGGTGTTTCACTACCAACATAACTAATTTGTTTTATAAGGCAAGGAATTTTATTTACACCCCAAATGAATGTAATTTTCTCATTTGCACCTAAGTTAAAGATTGTTCCCTCAAAATTCTGACTTGAACTAGTCTGTCATATAAGGATTTTGCTATGGCAGAAATCCCCCTAAGGTAGAGTTTTGGCATCTGTAGTATAAAGTATGGTGTAATATGTAATACAATATCTCTTCTTAACATGACACAAAAATAATTACTTTCAGAAACTGGGGACTGTACCCTGTTGGGTTTTTTCCTCACAGTTTGAGGTGTTTTAGAAAGGAATAATTTGTACCTGTGAATGGTGTGAAGCATTGTTAGTGAAGACCACCATTTTTAATAAGCCCTCTGCCCTTGTTGCCTAGTGTTACTTAGCACACTGACCTTATTTTTTTTTTGACTGCATTTGTAGTAGTGTCTTCTTCATCTTAAGACAGTAAAAAGATTTTTTTTAAAATATTTGAATGTTTATATGTGGGTTTTTTACTGTGCTGTTAGTGACAACTTCACCTGTGAGTTTGTTAGGCTTTTGCTAAATGAAAACATTCTTACAGCTATGGGAAATAGGTATATATTTTTAGTGGTTTTTTAATAAACATTGTGCTCTTGTATATAGAAGTGGTCAATTAAATACAAATATCTTAATATAACAGCTGCTTCATGGCACTAGGCATTCATACTGACCTTTATAATGCAAGCTAAACCCCAAATAAGCTCAAACTAAAGCAGCTAACATGACTGCCTGCAAAAAAACCACACTAAGGTAATGAGTTCTGTGAGTAGCAATTCCAGTGGTCATAAGGAGGCTGGGTTAAAGATGCAGATGATTACTTTTAAAGTGAGATCATTTAGTAAGAGATGATATTGGTTTCTTCAGCTCCACACCCATTACTTTTGGTATCTTTTAAGTGCTTAGTAAATTTAAAAAATGAACTTGTGTCAACTCTTAAGCTCCTGCAGCTTGTAAGAGTAAGTTGGAGTGTTGAATCTATTTTGTCTATGGAAATGTGATTATATGTCTGTATATAAACAGATCCATAGCTATGTCTGTTTCTACAGTTAGAACAAGTTAGTGTGGAATATCATTTTTGTAAACAGCTTTGGGAATTTAGAATTTCTATTTCTTCCATTTGATTTTAAAGACTATCAAACCCAGCCTCTAATAATTAAGTACTAAGGGCTTTAAAGTAACTTTTCCCCAGCTTTTCAAAACAGTGTTATTATACTGCAATTATTTAGTTTTTGATGATTCAGCACTAATGTATATACAGTATACCAATGTACCTACTTTTAGGTAGTGCAGAAAGGGGTTTGTCCCCACAAGGAGCAGTGATCACCCTCTGCAGCAGTGGTGTCCCTCTGTCACTACATAGGGCTGTTGAAGCTTTTTTTGCCATCTGTTACTCCTATGTGCTGATTTTTTGACTTGACCTGAATGCTCTTGACCTGTAAGGGTGGTGAGGTTTAAATGCTGAGCACAGACTGATTAACAAGGCATTAAGTCAGTTAATTCTTTCATTTTTAAATAAAGTATTAATGTGCTTTTGGTGGTCACTGATGTGCAGTACAAGTTAAAGGGATAGCTTATATAAGCAGTGTGGATTTCTAAACCATTTGAAGTTTTTGGTGGTTTTAGTCCTCAGTCTTAAACTGTGGAGTTCACAGAAATTAAGTTGCTGAATTTGCTTGCTCATGGTAGCTGTGGCAGTATTGAACAACAGGTATGTTACTAACTTGTTTAAAGAGGAAGGTTTTAAATGAGTTTGTGTAAGCCTCACTCTGTAAATGTGGTTTTTAGAAGGGATTTTCCTGTTTTATAAAACTGCTAGATTTACTAGGCAAGAGGTGGCTTTGCCACTGTGGTGGCTTAGTACCTGAGTGCTAGTTCAGTGAAACTTGAAATAAAGTGGGCTAGGGCTTGAGGAAGGTGGGAGTCATGCCCTCTAGATGGTACTGAAATAACATGACCTGTTACAACCTAATTTTTCCATGCTATCTAAACTTCAGGTATGATGCACTTTGAGTATTTCTCAGTCACAACCATAACAATGCATAAGATTAAGACCAAAAGTCCCCCTGGAGGGGAAAATAAATTTAAATCCGTATGCTTTAGAAGTAGTTTCAAATGCTGAAAATTAAACTAAAGATTTCTGTTTTGAGAAAGTGCTTTTTAGTTCTGAGGCCATCTGTAAAAAGATTTTTCATAAAATAATAGATGATCTTACATTATCTTGGATAATCTTACATTCATCTAAGAGGATTAATTAATACCACTCTTAATTTAATGGAATGGTAGAATATTCAAGTAAGAAGTGACCCACAATGATCATTGAATGCTCTGTGGGGATGACACAACAATTCTGTATGGCTTTAACAGAGGACCTGTTACTGCAGCACAGCCTCCTTGACAGGTGGCTGCTGAATTTTCATGGAGATGTTGTGGTGTTCATGGATAGACAGGTACTAACCAACACTGTTACCAACTTGTAGCATCTTAATGTCTCAGGACTTGTTTTGATTTATGCTGTTGTGAGTTGATGTACTCTTGAAGGACATGCTGGCATTCCTGGTTGACATAGTCGCCTGTTGTATGTCTTGCAAATGATGGAGTATCTTCTGACTGTAAACATGTGCTTAATTAGCATTGCTGTTACTTGCAAGGATGGCAGTGCACAGGGTAGTGCTTTTCCCCCAAATGCTGTGTTGAGCAGTCCTGCTTGTGCTGTTAACTGGGTCTGTTCTAACATCTCACTTGGAGATCTGGGGCATATTAACAGGTTTTGGATTATACTAAACCTATTTGTTACAGCGTGTTAGAGTAGATGTTGTATTTGGGGCATGTGTAGGGAGAAGACACAGACTTCAGGAGAGGCTAAGAGTTCCTGGGAACTCTTAACAATTGTGTAAGACTTCGTACAGTAAACACAAGTACTCCAGGTTTATCTTGGCACCCTCTCCAGCTGTGTATCTTTTGTGTGAAAGGCCATTAGTCACATTTCTGGATGCCAGAATAGGATAGAGAAGTTTGTTGCTTGCAGATGGTGCTTCACATGCAGAAATAAATAATTTCTGCTCATGCAGTTATGTGACAATGCTACGCAGCATGGCTATAACTTTTAAATTGTGCTAACACACATCTGAGGCTGGAGTTCTTGGGTTTGACGAGTCCTTTTCCTAAAGCTTACTTTGATATGATGTAGACCAACTAAAAGTTCTCAACAGGTTAGTCGTTACAACAGAGGAATCAAAATTTACTGAAGAAATCTACTGCTGTCTTGCTGACGGCCTTTTAAAGTAGGATTGAAAGTGCAAGTCAGTATAGGAAATGGCCTTTGAGCCATAAAGACTTTTTTTCCTTCCATCATACGTATGCTTTGAACCAAGTACCATACTCATGATTTTACATGAAAGGAGAGTCTGTGCAAAGAGTAATTAAAATAATGTTGATATAACAGACTCATGGTGGTCAGTCATTCCCTCTGTAATCTGAGTGCTGAAATCTCAGCAGTTTGACAGTTTTAAAGTTTGTGTTTCTCTGATCATCATCACAGAAATTGATAACATTCTCTTTTTTCAGTAATATTTCCCTTTGAGGATTTTAGGCCATGCATAACTACTGCATCTATCTAAAGATCATTTCATGAAAGGCCTCTTGTCATGCCTTCATGTTATCTTGGTGATACTCAAGTTTCAGCATAATTGGATGTGTCAGGACTTAGCATTAATTTTGGTCCAACTTGTTGTTTTGATAGTGGCATTAAACTTGTACAAATTTGATGCCATCACATTCAAATTCTAAAGGTATCCTAGTCTATCAGTATGTGAGTAGTTCTCCATTGACACTGATGGTGGGAGTTTTGTTTCCATTCTCTTTTATTGTTATATTGAAATATAATGTAGGTTTATGATAGGATTTAAAAATCCATGACTGTTAATCTGAGTAAGCATATATAATGTACTTAAAAGCTTCTGTCTGTCTTGTATCACTTCCTTCTGACTCTCCCTGGAAAAAGATTCAAACATTCAAAGTAGTCTCTAGAATACCTTACATTTTAACCTAGAGACAGAATTAATGTATAGTCCATTATCCACAGAGACTTTAGGTCTGTTTGATGCCAGGTTATGCCATTATATACATATTAAATGTGTATTTTTTATGAAAGTGTTTAACTGAATAAGCCATTATTCTGCTTGGAATGTGTTTTTGTTAATGAGCTGTGCATGTTAAGTAGACATTGTAGGGCTGGAGAGGTAGGGAGTTGTCCTTTCTCTTCAGCCTTATCCTTTCTACTTCTGATTCTTGCTGATAGCCAAAATTTTAAGAGCATTGCCCTGGAAGTTTTTTCCTTTTTAAAAAGGGTAGCAACATTCTTCTGTTTTGGCAGCCCACTTCCACTTGGTGGGTAGGACATTGTTCTTGTCACTTCTTCCTCCCTCTGCCCCAGCTGTTGTCTTGTTGGCTTTGCAAGCAAATTGAAACTTCCTCTCTCATGTTTAATATAGAAAGGAGATTCTCTGTCCTAGGACCTTCCCAAACCATGCTAACATTTTTGCAAAAGCAGCTCAAATCTGTTGTCTTATCCTCTTGTGTGAGTTTTTTTGCACTTATATCTGTGTTGAGCTTTAGGCTGCAAACAGTGATGCTACAGCTTCCCTGGTAATAGTACAGGTGGGAAATTAAGATCATGAGGGAAAGACCAAACCAAAAAATAAGGCACTTAGTTGGGAATGTCTGGTATAACCTAAGCATATGGCTGTGTGGGTGGCCATAGACTTTTTGGAGCTTCATGTTTAGAAAACCTGCCTAACTAATATTCGGATGATTCTCTAGCTAGTAGAGCATTCAATTCCAGACACTTGGTAATCAGAATTTTTGTAGTCATGCCCACTGCTCCAAATTCCTGTCATTCATCTGTCTATTTTAATGTGTCTCTTGTGGAGTAGTTGTAAAATTACCCACTGTTTTGACCTGACAAATGGGAATTTGTGAGCTCCTCCTGCTGCTGTTCAGCTGGTGTGTGGCTGCTTTCACCATTGAAGTGAGATGATGCTTCTTCATGGAAGAATGGGGCATAGTTAAATGCTGACTCTTGCTGTATGTTTGACCTTTCCATAGCAGTGACAGACAGGGTTTCAGCTCATCACTGCAGTGTTGAGAATGTGTTTTGTTTATTCAGTCAGATTTTCAGAGCCCCTCACTGAAGTTCAGCCTTTACAAACTTGCTCCCATGCAAAAGCCTGTTTTACTTGCCCTTAGTGGGCTTGCCCAGCCATGCTTCCTCCCTCTGCTTGTCTGGCCAAGCTCCTTGCTCCCTCAGAATGTGAATTTCTGTAGAATGTTTTGCACAAGGCAGTGAGCCATTTAACAGTGAGACTTGGGAAACGGGTGTTAAAAGTTATCAATAATAGTAACTCTTCTGCTAGGTTGTACATTATGTCATTGAGATCAAATAGTTTAGCAGTAGTGAGGTTTTCATTCAAATAAAACATGCCTTTCAGAGAAAATGGAAAGGAAAAAGGATCTCAAAGAGCTATCATGCCATGTACTGGTGAAGGAGAGCCCAGGCTTACTGGAGAAGGCAATATTTAGAAGGCAGTGGAAGAGGACAGCTTTTTACTCGGAAGATAAAAACCCAGCTCTGCTTCCTCTTTGTCTGTTCCTCTTCCATTTTCTAATTAATTCTTTTTCTTCTGACTAACTCTCTTTTTCTGTACATGAACAGATTTGCATTTTGCAGCTACTGTAACCACTAGGTAAGAAGTGATGAGTTCTCTCACCTTCTAATCATAAAATGGTATTTCATGAATTCCAGATGATGTCTGCAGTTCTAGTTCTGCCTTGCTGAGCTGCTGTCTAATTAAAAATTCAGCTTGCCTCTTATCTCCTATACAACCCAAACCTCCCATAGTTTTTAATCTCTTTACAGTTGAAATTTCTTAAATACTAGTGGTAAATGAGTTTTTGTCATCCAGTGATTTGGATAATTTATCAAAAGTTTTAAAAAACCTGTTTAGTTAGGTGAATTGTGAATTAAAAGAGTTGAAAGTCATTTATTTGCTGATAGACAGCGCTATGCAAATACTGTATGGTAGATCATCCAGTTGCTTAGCAATAACATTAACAGTCATGAGTGTTTATAAAGCAAATATAATACGATATTGTCAACAAGGTATGTGGTACTTTTTGTATTATTTAAGTGTCCTGATAACTGTTGGAAAACGTTTATTAGGATTACACATGAGCCAGCACCTGACACTTAAGAGCAACAACTTGAATAAGTAAATCTGATAAATTATATGCCTGTGTTTTTTTAATCTAAACCCCCATAACTTGAAACAAGTGGTGAACGTGATGATTTCCCAAATACACTAGCTTTGAACTTTGAAATGTTATTTTCATGGCTTTGATAAATACTCTTGTAATGGCTTTGGATGTTCAGCCTCGAAATACTAAGGGTGAGAGGTGATGTGATTAAAAGGCTTGTCTCCATGTGCACAGCAAAGCCGTGAGGCACAGCAGTGAGCAGGGCAACCTGGTAACCTCGTCAGAGAAATGAGCCCCCTGACCTGGCTCCTACCAGGGCTGTCACTGGAGATTATCAGCCCTTGGGGACCTGGGTGGCAGACACTTGAGTTAACGGAGGTCAGCTTGCAGGCTGGAAGGGGGTAGATGCAGGTAAGAACATTTTGGAATTGTACCCAGCTCAGAATGGGATGTTTGGGAAGGGACAAGGTTGGGGAAAGGAGGGATTGGTGACTTTGTGGGGAATGAATCATGAGTAAAATAGAGGAGTAAAGGGAGCTGCTTGTGTGTAAGCAGGTGGCTGGTCAGGATGTTTGTGAGGCCATGCCCTGGCCTCATCAGTGCAGTCTCATTAAACTCTAATTGTTTGATTGTGTAAGGGGCTCAGTAGTGTGTGAGTGCCTATAGGGAGTCTCAGTGCCAGCAGCTCGAGTCTGACCATGGGTCACAAGGGTCCACGTGGCGGCGTCAGGTGAGGGCGTGTGCATGGAGTGTGATGACTGAGGACAATGAAGCAGGAGAGGAGACTTGGGAGTTGCCATGAAGTCCTGTGTGCATCTGTATGATCCAGCTGCAGGAGCTGGGAGGCCGGGCCAAGTGCTGCAGAGACTCTGGGGTGCAGCTGAGAGCCCTGTTAGTGTGTGCATTTGTGCATGAGGTAGTGGGAGGCTCTGGGGCCAGCTGCTGGGCAGAGAGGGTGCAAGGCCACATCCCAGAGGGCTCTCTAATGAGTGTCTGCATGTTTGTGAGGGGGTCTCAGTACCAACACCTGGGGCCACGGGGGCTGGCGTGCCCTGTGCTGCTACTGGGCAGACCCCAGCTGCTGGGTGAGCTGCGAGCGAGCCCACGGGCAGTTCCAGGGCCGGGGATTCTCCGAGTGCGTGTGCACATGTGTACGTTGTCTCCTAATGGACTTTCACCCCCAGCAGCGAGGAGCGGGAAGAGGATGTTGCTGCCGGCTCTGTTTACCGAAGTGCTGAGCTTGCAGTGACCTGTGCTGCCAGACGTGTGTGTGCTGTGCACGTGTTTTGTGTGTGCCGTGGGGAGCTGTGCTCAGCCTCGCACCAGGCCAGACCTTGGGGAGGGGAGCTGGGGCTGGGGCGCCTCTGTCAGGCTGCTGGATTCGGCAGCTGCTGCTCAAGGGCTGTGGGTCTGAAAACAGGCTTTTTTAATTTTCTTTGAGAAATCTTTCCTTTTTAAAACTCAGAATGATCACCTGAGATAATTTACTTCAGGAGATACTGATTCCAGTTTTCAAATGTACTGTGCTGGTGAAACACATAAGAGAAATTGTAGTATAATGGGAAAATAATTTCAATGTAAAGACTTACAGATACTGGGGCTTACAGAAAGTCAGAAATCGGAGTGTACACCATTTATAACTAATCTAGAACATACGTACGATTTAGAATACAAAATCTGGTTTAAAATACAGCTATTAAGTATGGCATATGGTGTTGGACAACATTGTTCCCCTGCTAGATCTCTACTTTTCAGACTGTTAATGAAATCTTTTTGGCAGTACATTGTCATTTATTTATTTCTTTGCACTTTGTTATGAGGCAGCTTAGGCAAATTCAGATCTGACCTTGAAACCTTTTCTATGGGTCCTATATCTGACCTTGAAACCTTTTCTATGCATGTGTACCCTAAAGCAAAATCCATACAAGCAGCACATATTTAAGTGTCCCTCTTTTCTGGGATAGCTCTCTATTTTGATTTAGAAGAGGTTGCAAATTGTATTAAGTCTACAATAAGATTCTCTGGAATGATGTAAGAAGCTTCATCTGAAGGAAAGCCATCATTCATAAAGCCCTATAGATATTTAAGCTGTTACTTAGTAATATTGTCTAAACTTATGTAAGTTGACAAGTTTTGAAAAAATACTTTGGTGAATTCTCTCAGCCACCTGTTTCGCTGGAGGAAATAGCTATCAGTAAAAAAAACCCCAAAAACAACTCAACAACCTTGATACAGAAAACCAGGAAAATTGAAAAGCTACTTGAAGCAATCATGAGAATAAATGGTTGATGCTGTTGTGCTCTGTGAAGCTTCAGATACTGTGCTGCAAGGCTGTTTCACAATGTCACAGGCACTGTGTAAATAGGTTGGCAGTATATTCAGCCATATTCTTGTACTCTTTTTTTATTTATTTTGTTCTTAAAATGAGCTCAGACCTCTGAAGAAGCTCACATTAGACATTTGACATCATTCTGACATCTCATCTATTTTAAAGCAACTGATGTAGGGAGAAAATGAGCAATGGTTTGCTTTGTACAAAGTAAACACCGGTAAAAAATCAGAATGGCTTGTGCTGTTTGGGAAATGGTATGTAGCCCAGTAGCTGAAGACTGATGTAACACAGTAAAAAAGAGAGTTAAAGGTCTCTGATATCTTAATGTGGAGTAAGTTAATGCAATATATTAAAAGCTGAGGGGGTTACTGAATCTGGAAAGAATGAATTAATTCAGGATATGTAGGTTGGAATGCCTGCATCATGAAGATGGAAGGAAGGATCCTCTGCTGAACTTAAAAGAATTTAGATGAGTTTTTGAAAACTAGAAGTGCTTTATCTTTAAGTAACAAAGCCAAACAAACAGATACTAATTTCAGCAGAGGAATATTTTGGAAAGAACATGTTATGCAAACCAAGTTTGTAAGGAGTCTGTAAGCAAAACAGAGTTTAAGACCTGATACGCAAAATTATTTGTGTTCTACTGCAATTAATTACTGGGGGTATATGTGTTATCAGTTATCTAGTGCAAAGGATTATATTTAACCCTGAACAGATTCTTGTGTGAGAGTTTAGAAAGACTGACATTCAGCTTTGTGTGTGTGACACCAGTCTATTGGAAACAAGATTTTGCAGTTCAGATGACCTGTAATGTTCTGGCTCTGGCTGTTAAATATGGGCCAGATCTTTGAGAGCTGTGGGAAGGTCTGAGTTCTGGGCAACAGTGAGCTGATGAAATAATTGTGGTGCCTGATTTTGGCTTTTGTTTGTTTGCTGAGGATTGTAATGGATACATGTCCTTTCAGCCTTTGTGTATTCTTTCACAAGTCCGCAGCGCTTTTAATTTGTTTTGTTTCCTGGCTCACTTAGCAGGTGACTTCCTGAGAAGTCACTGGCAACTGAATACTGTGGCTCTGTTATAGGATTAAAACTTTGATTCAGAAGTCATTAGCTTCATCCTCTTTGACCACTAAGTACTGAAATAAATGTTTTCCATATTATGTTCTGTGAGCTTCTACAAGATACAACTTGACTTCTAATGTGTGTTAGTATTCCATTGTAATTAAAAAAGGGTAGGTCACTTACCTGAATACTTAGATAAGGACTTCTTTCTTGTCTGTGTAGTGTCTGCTTTCTGATTAGTCACTTTAAAATGCAAAACACTGGGGTATGGGAACAAATGTCTGCAGTGATTCTGGATGCAGTTTCATGATAATATTTTCCCTTCTGCTTGTTAACATAGTTGCATGTCTATTCCTGCCTCCACTGGTCTTATAAAGCTATTGGTTCTTTCCTATTCCTGTTTGCCAAAAAGTCTTAGGCTAAATTAGTTGATGAAAATGTCTCTATTTTGCTGATGCTGAGTCAGAAGTGTTTATTTAAAGATGATGAATTTAGTAATCATCAAACCATGTTTAAATCATCAGGAATGCTAATTATAGATCATCCAACCTATATTTTTCAAATCCTTAATGACTTGAAGTCCAAATCCTCCTTGCTTAAGTTAATAATAAATGCATTGGTTTCAGTTGGAAATAGGTGACTGTGGTTCACAAAAGATAAAAGTACTAATTATGAGGATGAAAACATAAAACTTCTTTCCCATGATATGGAGGGGAGAGAAGCAGAAGTTCTCTTTTTACATGTCCTTTAGGGTAAGAAAGGAATAAAAATATTTTGAGTTTTTTCAAGCTATATATATGATTTTTTTTTGTTTATGATGCTTTCCTGTGTTTTGGTATATTTTGAATATTTATTCTGCCTGATTGGTAAGGTTTTTTTCTTCATTTTTGTGGCTTCTGTTAGCATTTTTATTATCTAATATTTGAGGATCATGCTGTTGATTATGGCTAGTTTGACAGTCAATCTGAGGAAGAAAGCAAGTCTTCCATTAAGCCTTTACAATTTATTTAACACTTTATTTCCAGTAAGTATTTATAGTGGTAGTATGCTTTAATAGGTAGGGGAACATTTCATGGAAATCTGATTCTTGGGACAAAGCTATTTTAGAAAAGAATGAAAAAGCTGTCTTCTGTGCACGGACAAGGGCACAGTTACTGACATAAACTTTGAGTCTAAATTGTTACCATATAATTTTTAAATTTCTAAATTGTTGTAATATAAATTTTTATCCATTTTATGTGATGAGGAAATATCCAGATTGTTGTGCCTGTCCTTTTTTAAATCAGGAAATTCCATTTTCTTAGTGATTGTGAAATGTAATGGCATTGCAATGGTCTTGCATGCTGTTGTGAAGCAGTGCTGTTTTACTGGATGTAGATGTCTCTTATATTTTCAGAGACCAAGATACCATTGTTTCTGGTTTTGCTTTTCAAATGGATGGAAATCTGGGTACTTTCTAGTAAGAATCTGTGATAAAAAGAAAGAATATGAAATATTTTAATGTCTGACTAATTTAGATGAAGGATCTGTCCATAATTGTGCCTTATTTGCTTTCAGAAACTGATGACCAGTTCCTAGGGAAAAATTTTGTTCAGTTAAAATTGACTGAAGTATTATTCAGTGCAGCTTCCTAATAGGGCATCATTTGAACTTATGTGGACTCTTAGAGGTTATGCTAACTGGTGTTAAATAAAATTAGTCCAGAGCAGGCAGGTACAATTACTCTTACTGAAGTTACTGTTAGAGTGTCTGAATTCAAGGTGTTTGAGTGTTAATCAAATTTTAAATAGAAATAGTGAGTCTGATGGGCTCTGCTGGTATAAAATAATGCATTCAATAGTCTTTATTTTCCAAAGTGGAATGTTAAAAAAACCCCAAAGAACTAAAACCATGTTTCACAGTAGACAAGATGACAAGATGGATGTGTTTTAGGGGCTGGGAGAATTATTGCTGCTATGACTTTATTTTTTCAGGATAAGACAGTGGCTTCAGGGGAAATGGTACAGAATGCATGTGAGATCAAATAATGCTAAATTTGCAAAATTTATAATTCTGACAAATATGGGAAATTCTATGCTGTTAATGAAGGCAGATTTAACATGGCAGTATTGCTGATGAAAGGCAGACAATTGCCATGGATAACATTACAGGCTTTGTTAAAACTCACCTTCAAGTTTAGTTTCACATGGAGGCATATAAAGGTAAGACTACCTTAAGATGTTTCAGGTTTCTGAAAACTTTGGGGAAGAAATGACTGCGACTCCCCTGAAAAGAATGTTTTATCAGAAGTTTTCTTTAAATTCTACCCAAGATTCAGAGATCAAATATACACACATTTTCTGATACCAAGTGTGAGCTTCTCATTTAGTGTTGGGAAGAAAATAAGATTTTTATCTTGATGATGGGAAAAACCCAAGTCCCAGCACCTATTATCTAATTCTCTTCAGTGAGTTCCTGTTGTTTCAAATTACCCATGGTTTGTTACTTTTTTCTTCCTTTTTTTCCTGTGACCTGAATCTCTCAAAACTTTGTGACAGCAGGGGATTGTCACCTCATTAAACTTTTGTATGGCTTTGGAGCCAGGACAGTCAGTGTTTGAGAACAAATGAGTCTGAGCATCAGAAGAATGTTTTGTGCCTGTGTAGAGTCCCAGTTCATAACTGCCAAGTTTAGGCAACTGCTTATCTTTGGGCTATTCTTAACCTCCGCAAACATGTATTGCAAACATTTCCAGCATGTCTAACCTTGCTGTTAGAGCTCAGTCTAGAGTACAACTTCTGGGAAAAAAAAAAAAAAGGAAAAAAAAAAGGAAAATTCCATCATAACTTTGTGACCATCAAGTTTTGGAATATTAAAAATATCAGTTTTTAACTGTTGGAATCTATAGTACAGAAAGGTGTGTTTAGTATTGGCAGTGAGTGCAGAAAGAAAGAAACTGGTCTGAATAGACTTCAAAACCACTTATATTGTACCTATGCAACACAGATGTTTTGAGTATAATGTTAAATGGGATGATATAAGCTAAGATACGTCTCCAGTTCACTTACAGTCTTCGTGTAACCTGCTTGCTTTTTTTTCTCTTGTAGTAATAGCAATGTTGATTTCTAGATCTCTGTTTCTATTCTCCTTTTGACTTTTGATTGTACAGGGCTGTACTCACTGAGTTACTAATTAAATATATATCTTTGAACTTTAACAAGCTGCTAATAGTGGTTTAATTCAGGCAGCATTCATGTAAACACTTGGACTGAAACAGTGGTTCAGAGTGATAAATTAGAAAGCAGTCCCAAGCTACACAGGTGATGAACTTTGTGAAGGTGGTCATTCAAGTATTACAGAACAGCACCAAAGCTTATAAAACTTGAGCAGATTTATAGGCATTTTATAGGCATGTTTTTAACTTAAGACCAAAGTATCTAATTCTTGCCTGTGTTTTAAGGGTTTTTTTGTGATATTGTGTATATGTATGTATTACAGATGTGGCATTTTTAAAATGAATTCTACTTGGCATGAATGTTTTGGATCAGTCTCTGGGGTTATTTTTTAGATAGCATCTCTCTTGTCAGTTTGGATATGGCCTTCTTTCAATGCTGTCTGCAGCCCGGATCATGACATCATACCAAATTACAACATAACTCAATGGTTTGTGACCATTGTTTTTAAATATGTAAGTGGATCTAATTAGCACAATCTACTGATACAGTTAGCGTGTTGAATTCTTGAGGTTTCAGGGTGCTTTGGAGCTAGGATCTAGTCCTATTTACATTTGCAAGGCAAGAGAGCAGGGTTTCATCTGTGACAGTACTACAAAACCTGTTGCTTTCTGTGTGATGTGTTTGGTGGTGTTTTCACTGTCACTTCTCCCTTTGATACCCCTCCTGCCCTAATTCAAATGCAATTTGGGCATTTATGAAAAGGTTTCGTGTACTGAGTTTCTTGCTGTCTTTGGCTGTTGCCTTGATCACCTTTGCCAGAAGAAGTCTGAGGGAATGAGACCTTCCTCCTTAAAAAACATCCATGAGGGAGGAGAGTTATACTTCTTATTTTTCAGGCTAGTGTGGTGTCTTACCTTAAACTGTCACAAGAAAATAAATATGACATTTACTAAAGGTTACTGCTTGTGGGGAGCTGAGATTCTGGTTTGCTCTCCTACCAGGAGTGCAAAAACCAAATAGCTGAAGTAATTTTTTGAACACAGCTTAATATACAGTATGTTCTAAAGAGTTGCCTCCCGTACTTCTGTAACTTTTGATGAGCCATACAGTTTTTCCTGGCTCTCATATTCTAGAGCTGTAATATTTTGGAAATTGATTACTGGTTCTTTGGATACTCTGTTCTTTTCCTTTCTGCTGTTCCAGAAAATAACTTGTCCTGTTTTAGTTGAGGGAAGGGATCACAAATGTGTGGCTTTTGCTGGTCTGGATTGCAAGGTCCATATGAAGTTTGTACCATTTCTGTTCACTACTCTTCAGCATTCCTAAAGCTAAGTCTTTTGGATGGCACCTTCCAACCTGTGGTGGTCTGTCAGGGTAGTAGTGCTCATGAGCTTTGGGCTCTGTCTATTCTTGTACCATTGCTTCAGAGGCAGCCTCATGTAATTTTGAAGCTCACCTTCATTTGAGCAGGAGTTTGGACTAGGTGGAAGCCAAAGGACCCTTCCAGTCTAATTTTTTCCTGTTATTTTGTGGTTGGTAACACCTGTATTATACTTAAGTAAGTGGTTTTGAAGTCTTACATTTTACCTACTTATTTTCATTCCTTTTTTTCATTTTATTTCATTGACCTGCCATGTTATTGTTTGTTCCTATATGTTGAAGGCAGAAACTTTCAGTTCTCTAACTTGTAAAACATATAGCAAGAGACATTTGGTCAAATAGGAATTGCCCATCAGTATTCTTCCCTGTGCATCCTGGCAAAGGTCTGTTTTCAGAGATTTTTATCATGAAGAAAACTCACTGCCTGCTTCCCTTTTTTTGTGAAGTAGAGAGTAAAAAGAACTTGACTACTTCAAGACAGCTAAGATGATTCAGTGAAATAATTGAATAAAACATTGCCTTGATAATTTATAAGCATACATTTGGGTTTGATCAGATAACTTGTGGAGTCTACGTGCTGTATTGAAACTACCATAGTAGACAAAACTCCAGGTTGGCACAGTAACAAAAGATTCAGACTCTTGTATCAAATCCTGTTATGACAGTTGATTCAATACTAAATTTAGAAGAGTAGGTTGCATAAAGTATGTGTTTTTCATTGACTTCACAATATTGCAGGCACATCTTTTTCTGTGAAATACAATGTTCCAGTGCAGGTGTAGTAAAGTCAGTGAGGGAGAAGGTGAAGTGGAGGAGTGCAAAAAAAATCAAAGTGTGATCCCTTTTTTTTGTAATTACCTTTGCTGTTTCTTCAGTCACTTGAGTTTCTGAACATATGGATCTTCATGTAAGTTGGAGTGATTGTTTGAGGTGAATCCAGATTTTTTTTGATAATGTTTTTTGTCTTACAAGCTTTCACGCTGCTGGGCTAAGAAAACTAACAATAGTTTCCATTAATGCTTGACCTGGCAATGTGTATGTTCTGCCTGTTCAGAGGGAAGGCCAGTGTTACTAACAAAACAGTGCTGACATCACTTTTATACTAGTGATGCTTTTGGCAGTTGAAGAACAAGTCTGTGCCATGTTGGCTGATGCTCTGTTAAAACAAACAAACAGAAAAAAAACAAGGAAGGCAAAAACCAAACAACAATACATTCAAGTGTTTTGTGTGTTCATAAAAAGGAAAAACACTAAGCTGCATGTTCACCAACACTGAAAACGGTTGCACAGGAGAGTACACTCTCTTTAAGCTTCATGTTTTTCATAAAGAAATGCTTAAAATCCCCATAAAACCTGATTTTAAAATGCATTCTAGCAGTAAAAAGTCTTGAAAATTAAGACTCTAAAATCTGTGTTCTGAAATAAAGCCTCACTTGTGTGCACTGTGTACATAGCCACAGTTGTGCATATTTTCTTAAGCTAGGTTTAGCAAGGGCTTGTTTCTTGTGGTATCCCTGGGAACAGTGGCAGGATTTGAGTGCACAGAGTCTCGCTGATTTAGTATTTGCTCACAGGTAACTACCAGCTACCAAAGTTGGACTGGGTTGGAGGTGAGAGTGTGATGACCCTTTGGCAGCTTCTGCTAAAACAGCTCTTTGGATTGTTTTTATTTTCTGTCATATGTTGTGAGGCTGGCCCAAAGGGTAAGAGTCCCTTCTCAATAAAGCTGCAATGCTGTGGGCATGCATTTTTTGTGGACTGGCTAATGACCTCCTAGCAATAGAAAAGACTAAATTTAGGGGAGTTTTCAGGAAAACATAAGAGGGAGTCTGGTAATCTGATTGATAAAACGATTGCTTCAGTCTGAGAAATGACAATGGCTTTACAGTGGGGGAAAAGAGACGGTTTCTTAAATATGTCAGTTCAGTGTTTGGAAAGGAAAACAAAAAAATAGGTCTCTCATACATTATGCCACCATAAATTGAAATTCATTTTTCCCCTTTCTCTTGAAGTGTGGATTTTCTGGTGTGACACCAGTATCTTTCTACCCTTGCCTGTGGCTTTTTTGCTGATGAGAGGACTGAGGGGAGCGTGTTACTTTAGCATGATTTGAATTGGCAAGCATGGTATACTGCAGCCTGTCTGTTGTGGTGTTCTGCAGGTTACTCTCCCAAGAAAAACATGGTGTACTCAGTCTGATTCAGATCACTGTCTCTTCTGCCTCCATTCACTAGCAGGCTCCAGCAATCAAAGCTGTGCTGGCTTCCTGCATGTGCAGCACCAGGGAGATTTTTCTAGGCTTCTCCTGCGTGAACACAGCCTTAAGTATTTGGTTAGAGGGAAAAACCAACAGAGGTTTTTGGCTCCAAGGTCTTTTTAGACCTGAAAGTGTAGTGAGTGACTGGTGGATGCCCTGGGGAAGAGGCTGGTAATGGGGTTGGTATAGTGTCCTGGAGGCACCTGCTTTTCAGGGCAGTCAGAGAGACAAGTTGCTGGTGGGAACATGTCCCAGGACAAAGGCTCCCTTTCTCAGAATTTTGGTAGGACTCTGTCCCTGTGAGCTTTCCCTCGGCACTCTGTCTGTGCAGTGGGACTGTAGTACCAGAAGGCTCTAGATGGGGATGTGTAAGCGGCGCGTGGCCCAGGCCGAGGCTGATGCACAGTGGCTGGGGATAGATGTGCCCAGCAAGCCGTGGTGCCCATACCCGGCTGTGCTCCACCGACATCCAAACTGCCTTTCGCTCTCAGTCGGGTTTTGTCCGCTCTGATGCTCTTATTTATATACCCAGTCTCTGTGCAAAGCCGAGATATTCCTGTGCCAGCGCGCTTAGCCGTTATCGCTGCGGGTGAAGGCCAGATAGCTGAGTCGCTGTGCCTCCGTTCTCGGGCTGTTTTCCGGGAGATAAAGCCGTTTTCTCTAGGGAGGAAGGAGGGGGAGCCCGGAGCGCTGCGTGCAGTTCTGTGTGCGCGTCTCACGGTTTATGTGTGCAGTTATTTATCTGCAGCAGGTGTGCGGTGGCGCCGAGCGCGGCTTGGGGCCCGCACGGGGAGGGTCCCTGGGCCGGGGCCCTGCGGCGGCGGCGCCCGGGCCCGCAGCGCTCCCTAGCGGCCGCAGCCGGGCGCTGCCGCCTTCCAGGCGGCCGTGCGGCCTCCACCCGCGGCTCGGCGGCTCCGGGAGGAATGGGATGGAATGTTTCCCTCCCCAGCCGCCTCCTGTGCGGGGTGGACGGGAGAGCCGTCCCGCAGGACACGGCGGAGCGAGGCGGCCACAGCGCGGGTGCGGCGGCGCGTCCCGCTCGCAGCGGGGACGCGGCCGGCAGGTGGCGCGGCTGAGCCACGGCCGCGTCCTCTCCGTCCCTGCCCTGCGCCCGTGTCCTGAAATAACCCACGCCAGCGGCACGGGCACCTGCGGGGAGCAGCCCCTGCTCCGAGCTGTGCCGAGGTAATTCCTGAAATAACCCACGCCAGCGGCACGGGCACCTGCGGGGAGCAGCCTCTGTGCTCCGAGCTGTGCCGAGGTAATGCGCACAGGGGACACGACTCCAGTGTGTGAGTCGCAAGGGAAGCTGAATCACGACTGGCCAAACTGAAGGTAAAGGGACAGTGATGTCCCATAAGAATGCAGGTTCTGTTTGTACATGACACTTGTGAAATGAACTCAGTAAGTTAGGCAGAGCTTTCTACTGACCTTATATATGAGTTTCTTGGGAGGACAGGGTTGATGGAAGCAGTTAATAGCATTAAGGCTGCTTTTTGCATGTATGTGTCATGGTGACTATTCCACTTTCTTCCAGACTGATTCTGCAGAGGCCTGGTCTGGTATTTCCTATTTAAATTTCACCTCGATTCAGCTTTTAACTTCAAAGATGTTTGGAGCTAGACTTCTGGGGCAGAGTTGTCAGTAGGGGCTTACCTGACCTGTGTGTCTGACCAGAGAAGCACCTGCCTCTCCAAGCACACGGAGCCCAAAAGGAGGGAAGCATCAAGGGAAGGAAAGGCAGAAAAAGCTTTAAAGCTGCCAGGGCAGGATGGTGTTCAGCTCAGTCTGCAGTGTCAGCAGTGTGGTGTACTAGAAGCAGTTTTGCTCAGGTAGGATATTCTCAAGGTATCCTTAATTATTGCAGTGGTTGAATAACTCCCAAATGGGATGAATCTTGTGAGAAAAACAATGAATGGTCTAGACCTGTGTTTACACTTTACAGCTTGTTTGAGTTCCCAGTAATAAACAAAGGAGGCTTTTCTGTCCTAGCGTGACTGTTACAGATAATTCCACATATAAAGAGCCCTCTGAGGGCAAGGTTGGTGCTGATAACATTGAGCCTTTCTGCACTGAGAGCGAGGAATTTCTGGTTATGCAAGCATTATGCATTTTTAATTCCTATTTTTGGGCACAGTGTGCTGTATGGGAAGTTTAAGGATCTGTGTGACTTCTTTGCTTTTCTCCAAGCATTACATTATGCACGTGGTCACAGGTTGGCTTCTCATTGTTTTGGGGGATTTTGTTTGGTCTGTGATTTTTTTTTTTAAAGCTGCATTTGTATTTTAGATACCTACTTGCAGTGCTGATATTATTGGCAGCTCGATCTTGTTCTAAGTTGGTGCAAAAGAGAAGTGTTTGTTGAAAAAATGGATTATTTGTCTTTTATGCCTGTTGTATGGAAATGAGTGTTTTGTAGGAAGTTGAATTATTATACAACAGGGGCTTTGAAGGAAAAAAAAATAGGCACCTAACTGGTGGAAGGAGTTTCAAATCAGTCTGAGTAACCATGTGCTTTAAAAACAAAATCTTAAATACCTTTTAATCCTAGTAAAAACTTTCTTTTATGGACAAGCGGCAATTTGAGACTGAAAACTGTCTAATTTCCTCTTAATTCAAAGTGAAAAGAAAATAATTGGGATGAATGCTAAAATAGCAATAAGATGATAATGTTCCAGTTCTTAAAGTACCTTCTGCTGTGTAATTGAGCAAAGGTTCAAATCTAAGAAAACAATTTTTTTAATCTTCAGTGGGAGTTGCTAGATAGTGAGCACTCTTTTTGAGTTGTTGAAATAAGTATAAAAGTATCTAAAGCTAAAATTATTTTAAGGTTTCTCTGTGCAGTTTATGATAATAGATAATGATTTCTCCTTGGAGTTATTTTTTCTTTAAATCTTGTTATCTCTGGCTTTCCTAAAGGTGCCAGATTGGCCTCTTTGTGTGTGCTGTAGATCTCAGCTTTCCTTACAGTATGGTGTGCTAGAAGACTCTGCAGTCTCTACTGAGACATCTGCAGCTCAGATTAATTCTGTATGCTTGGTATCCATTGCCTTCGCCTTCTACCCAACTTCTTATGCTTCCCTCATGCTTGGAACTTCATTGCCAACTGTGTCTTCTGGAAATAGGGGAAAGGAGTACACCTGGAAGGTTTACTATGTGCCAGTTTGGTAAACCAAAGGGATAAGTACCTGAAAGAGCAGAGGAAAGAATTCAGGAGAGGTCGGAACAGAGAAATGGATGGGGGCACAGAAGCCAGCACAAAGCACAGGAACACAAGAGGTGCTACTAAAATGCTTTCCAGTAAGGGTCTCAGTTTGAGCAGCCTTGTAAAGTAATAGTATCTGTAGTTTCTGTGCATAATAGATTTTAGCTATCAGAATTCTTTTATAATTTTGGGGGATTTGTGTGCTTGTGCTTTGTTTTATGAGCTTTCATTTTGGCTTATACTGGTCACAGAAAAGTCTGCTTTATAGGAGGGAAGGATATTTATAGAAGCTAACCTTAGTTCAGGATATTCATTCTGCTGTTTCTGTGATTAGTGGAGAAAAGGCAGTGACCTTGGGTGCTATCCTCTGGACATCTAACCTTGTCTATGCTAAAGTGAACTTTAAAAGCACCACTTGATTCCAATATGTGAATTACTTCTAAGCTTGTGAGCAGACCTTTTTTTAACTGTGCACTTACCTTGCAGAGTGCCTTTGAATGGTCCACACGGTTACATGTGAAAATTACTCTAATAATACTTTGGAGTAAAATAATTGGATAATGTTGTATCTGTGTCAGTACCTCTCTCTTCCTAGGCACAAGCGATTCAGTCACTTCTTGGGTGACCCTGAAATAACAGGTTTAATATTAATTGTACTTTCTGTTGTGTGTCTCTTAATGTGATAACTTTGATTATAACTGAGATTTTTTTTTTTCTTTTTTCTCCTGTCATTTCTGTCTGCCTGCTTATCTTCATTGGAATGCGGTTCTTCAACTGTTCTGATAAACTTCTGACACAGGTAAATACCAGTCTGTTTGTATCTGTATTTACTGAGTATGCCTTTGCTTGGCAGTGTGCAATGATCTTGAATCAGATATGCTACACAGCTGTGTACTGAGAAAGGGAAATGCTACTGCCATGATGTGCATCTTTAGAAAAGATAATTAGCCAGGAATATTTATTTCCTTATCTGCTCTTTCTTATTCCTCCCTCACTTTTAACAACAGTAAAATAGATATCCAGATAGAAAATAACAAAATTTTGTATTTGCTTTTTGGTGGTAGTATATCCTACCTGGTGTTTCCTGGGATACCTTATGCTCGTAGTGGAGTTGGCGTGTGTGTAAGGAGGAGGAAAGCAACCTAGAAAGAAAAATGTTTATACAGTCTCACTCTTCCTACTCTGCTAGTCACTATTTTTTGCATTCACTTTTATATTTTCACATGGAGCAGCAGGTGGTAATTTTTGGTTTTCCTTTGGATCCAGTGAAAAGGAGGAGGCAAAAACATGTGGGCAGGATGCAGTAGGTGAACCTTTCATGGCAGTTAGTTGGAGCCCATTGTGCAATACAATAGTGGAATATGTGTAATGGAGTGAGAGTAAAGGAATGTTATTCAACTTGTGTTGTTAGCTGCATTCGTGCCTTTTATTAAAACACATAAAGTTCAGCCTTTGTCAATGGAAGACCTGCTGCCATGAATGCTGAGCAGGTTACTTACATCTTTGGACTCAGCTCAGTATGTAGGTACTGATAAGGATCACTGCAAAGGTTTAATGGGATATTGAACTGTTCACCAAAGGGGAAAGTAATAAACTTTGATTGGTTTGGGGTTTTTTTTTCCTCCCCCCAACTGTCTTGGAAACAAAACTCCTCATTCTTTTAAATAAATTCTTGATAAATAGATATTCAGAAGCCAGAAGTACAGAGAGTTTTTGCAGTACATTTAGAACCCATCATCCTTACCACTTCTGGTGCATTTTTCAG
Organism: Passer montanus; assembly: GCF_014805655.1. Lineage (NCBI taxonomy): Eukaryota > Metazoa > Chordata > Aves > Passeriformes > Passeridae > Passer > Passer montanus. Next base: position 5,533,961 of record NW_024368374.1, on the reverse strand, counting down.
TGAACAATATGAAGTGTTAGCCATTATTAACTACAGCTGAAATGCACATAGGTCAATAAACTGGCATTGCATCCATCCATCTGTCCTGCCCACTCAAAATGGCTGTGCTCTGAAGAGGAGTGAAGACAGCAGCATATAATTCAGAGCTCACATGGGAATGCTGCTCTCCTGAAAACTCCTCACACGTGCGGTGGCTGAATCAGTTGTGATTGTGGAAAGATGGGTGTAGGCTGGGGTTTTGCTTTGGATGGTGCTTAACCAACCTGCACTGAAGGGCAGCTGCTGTGCTGGCTGCAGGGGCTGCTGCTGCATGGCTGAGCTGCAGTGCCCCTGGCAGGACGTGCTTCATGCTGGAGAGCTTTGGTGCATGGCTGCAAAAGGCAGGACAGCACAGCTCAGGGCTGGATGTGTCATTTTGGAAGGAGCTACCCTAGCATTGTCACCTTAGCCCTTTCCAGAGGGGTAAGATGAGCCATGTAGGGGGTCTTGGCTAATGTAACTGGCTTACTTCTGGTACTTCAGGTTAAAGCGTTTCTCTAGTACACTGTATTTGGAGCATGAACTGAAGAGACAGTCGTCACAGGCTGGATGACTTGCTCACGTACGTGGAAAAGGGAGCTTGAGAGTCTGAGACTTTAAAATTTTTTTCCCTATTTCTTCTTTTCTAAAAGTTGTCATCATAAGACAGTGATCCCATGGTGTTGGTTTATCAGTGGAAGTGCTGTTCTGCCAAGAGAAACTGCAGGGCTTTGGCAGCTGCTTGCTGTAGATTTAATTTCTTGGTTCTTCCCTTCCTAGATTTCTTTTTTTTCCCCTTGAAAAGTATGGCATTTCCAGAAATGCTCTTTCTGTTTTTCAGATGTTGTATTAAATGTACCAAAAAAATAACATCTGCTGTTACCTTTCTTTTGGGTACTTTTAGCCAATAATTCCTTTATCCTCTTCACTCCCTCATGCAGGTCCTGACCCTTCTCTCTTTAATGCTTTGCTCTCCTTTGCCCTGATTACTTTTTTCCCCTCTTTCTTCCCTGCTTCCATTTGCCTTTTTATTTTGAATCTTTGTTTCTTATTGTTACAGCTCTCTTTAGTTAACTGACATGTTTTTCTAGTTTTGACATCTGTAATTTTGATGGTTTTCCTGTAGTTCTGTTATTTAATATTTAATTTCATTATAAATACACTTTTCAGTCTTATAAAAGTATATAAAAATAATCTCTTTTCCTCTGAGATGCAGTGATACTCTTCCAAGGGCTTATTTTGGTCTCCCAAATAACCTTCACAGCCTTTTGCTCACCTGATTACAGCAATTCAGTTCAAGAAAATCACTGATAATTACTGGCTGTGGAACTGACGTCCCATTTTCTGGCTTGAGGGGCATTTCATTGCATCTGAAATGTTCTGAAATACTGTGCTTCTGACTGATAAGGGAAGAAGTGAAAATACTGTCAGAAGGTCTCTGAAGAAAACGCTTCGTCAGAAGCAGCTAACTGCAGAATTGCTGGCTGTTGTTACATAGCCAGATAAGAAAATTGAAGGTGATGACTTTCAGTCTTTTCTGTAATAAACATTGGCAAAGGCAGTCAGTTTAGCAGTATACCAAAACAGACACAACATAAAAGTTAAATGTTCATAATGAAAATAACGAAGTATTGCACTAGTGCTGTCTTCTTTAGTGGTGCCTGCTCAAAGAGCTAGTGCTTAATGTTAGAGTGCTGTTGACACTTGAACTAATGTAGCTTAATCATTCCTGGTGGCCACTGATGGGATTCATTACAGGAAAAGACCTGTGTGGTATCAATGTCTCAAAGTGGCAAGGTATTTAGTTTGCCACCTGTGGTGTTACTTCATTCACGCTGTTTTCCTGTCAAATCTCTTTAAGCATTTCAGTAGGTTTCTCAGCATGATGGAAGTAATTTGTTCAAGAACAGGTAACACACAGAACACTTGTCAGACCGTGCAGTTTCAGTTTCAGCAGCAAGCTACACCTTTCTTCTGCATGCACAGCACTTGCCTTATGCTGCTCGTGAGAGGTCCTGGGATGGTCCAGGAGCCAAATGCTTGGGCCTGGTGTAGTGGCCTTCTCTTGGGAAACAATGTGTTAATACAGGGTTTTATTCTGATTTAAACATCAGAGAATCACTTTTTAGCTAGATCTTGCCTTGCAGAATTTCTGGCCCAATAGAAGGAAGAGAGGCAGGATAACAAAGTGGTTTTCCTTCCGTGGGAAAACACTTGGCATGGCAGAGAGAACCCCAGTCTGTCTGGCCTCTGCAGCTTGCTTAGAGAAGTGAGGGTCATGTTAAAAATCCTGTGCCCACAATACCAAAAGGATTTGGTTACTCCTGTATGAATTGGTGGTTTTGTAGCATCTCAGAGGCGATGTTTGCTTGCCTCCTTTTGTAATCAGGCTGACTTCTTAAAAATAAGACAGTAGCCTTATGGCTCCCAAAGCATTTTGGGCCTGAACTGGGGCTTGAGTACAGGTTGCTCTCTGAAACCTGAAATAAAGGAAGAAATTTTAACCCTACAGCTGTCTTCCCCCTGGATTTTCCTATCTTGGTAATAGTTAGAACTACATTATTCTAAATCTTTGATTTACTCCTTTAATATGGATGTCACCAAATGCTCAAGAAATGTCTGTAATTTAGTTTCATAAAGCTACAGTATTACTGAGGAGGAATATCATAAGCATAGCTTTAACTGCTTCCTGTTAGCTCGCACCTAGTAAAGAGTCTCAGTTTGGAGGTTTAGGCAGGACAGAGATTTAGTCTGCAGTTTTCCTGTGGAGGTTTTGGATGGACCTTTTCAATAGGAAGCTCTGAGTCTTTCCTCATGGTGCATCTGTCTGTCAAAACTGTGAGGCTCCATTTCATGGATTATATGACTGGCAACTACAATTTCATAGTATTCTCAAGTTCTCTCTTGTATGCTTATGTTAAATGCTGACATGTTTTTGGGAGCAGGGTTCCTTCCCCTTCGGTCTGGCTGAATTTCTGCAAATCCTTCATTTTTATTTGTGTATTCAGCTGATGTAACATGCAAAATAAATTGTCAGTCCCTGGCAGCAAAAAATGCTGAGCTGTTGTTAGGTGCTGTGCCAGTTCATGTTCATCAGGCTTCTTGTTAATCAGAGATTCTGCTGGTTTGTGTTTCACAGGTACTACAGCAAGGGAAAGGAGCACTAGGCTAACAAAGCATAGCCAGGGTAGAGACATGCCTTACTTGTAGAAGTGGAAGAGATACTGGGCTTGTCTTCTGTAGGCTTAATTTGATCTTACTCATCTCCACAGTACAAAAAGCAGTAACCAGTAAATAGTCTAATTGGCAGTGTGGTTCAGTATCAATGCTAACAGAGTTGCACAGTTTGAATATGCTTTGACATTTGCTCTTCTGTATGATTAAATGACAGAAATTCAGTGACTTTCAGTTAGTGGAATGCAAAGCCCTCACCTGCAGATGGCTCACTGCGGTTCTTGGAGGAGACTGACTCCTGCAGCTGCTCCTTCATGCTTGTGCTGGCTTCCAGGTGTTTCTAATGTCTTCTTAAATCAGGACTGCTCTTGAGATTCAAAATCATATCTCTTTAGAAGCCAGGGTGATTGATGCTTCCTATTTGATAATTTTTAAAACATCGCTTCCCTGCCAGAATTTTATGAAAAGTTCAGAACTATGTGATGTAAGTAATTTCTTGAAAGGAAAATAAATGGACCAGTTATTGGAAAAAGGTTCTCTTGCATCATTAAACACTAAGTTATTTCTTCTTGTGCAGGAACTCCTCAAGCTGCTAGTTGCTGGCAGGTTGGAGGATACTGTAGGAAAGTTGCATTTATCTGTTTGCCTTTTGGGGTCCTCTCCTAAATATCTGTCTCTAGCCATGCCTAGAAGTGGCTCCCAGGTGAAACGGATGTTTCAATCCAGTGAGATCTTCCCCACATGTGTTTTTTGCTCTTTGACACAGGGAGGATTTGCTTTTCTGCAGTATATGTAGGGGTACCAAGATGAAAATAAAAATCGAGTGTAAACTAACAGGCTAAACATGTTCAATTGTAGTGCTTATTTCTGTGTAACTGAAACCCATGCCTTTGGTATCACTTGGTGACTACTATGAGGGATGTATAAGAAAATTCCTCAGATGTTCAATTAGGATGTTAATAGCTAAAGACTTTTTTTGATTGCATAATGGACTGAAAGCTATCTTCTCTAACTGCACTTCATGACAGTCATTCAAAATACAAAGATAGCAAAAATACAGCAGTGATTTTTGCTGCTAGCATTTGGGAATGAGATACTTCCCAGTTTGTTGTCCATGTTCTTGTCTTTCACTTCAGTGCTTTGGTTTTCACTAGAGTGCAGATGTCTTTTTACAGGGTTTTTTTGTGCTTTTTACCTTTTCTTGTCATCAAGACTATTTCCTTTGATAATCTGGCATGCATTGCTTTACTCATGGATTCTAATATTTTCTGAAGTCAGTTTTCGTTTTTGTGTGTTGTTGTTGCTGACTAGCAGCCTTGCAAAACCCTGTGCCAAAGCACTTGGTTAACAGGTAACAGGGCATTAAAAATCCTGTAGATTAGAATACAATTGATGTATGGGATATTTCCTGTAACAGTAAGCACTGTAACTTCATATAAAGGTTTCTTTGCTGTATTTGTGTTTTTTTAACCTCTAAATAGCTTAATGATTGCATGTTTGTAACTTTAAAGTCTCCAGAAGAGCTTGAATGTCTGGTGTATTTTATGCTTTATCAAGCACTCATAGGCACATCTGCATTTTAAATTTATTCTTTGTTTGCTGCATCATGTCAAAATTGATGCTTGTTACCATAGGGCACTTTGTCTGTAGTCTAAAGGTTGGCTTTATTTTCTACTTTGTCATATGGTGAAGTCTGCATTATTCAAACAGTGTCTGAAGTCCTCTATAGAATGTGAAAAGTGAACCTACTGAATGTTTACCCGGTGAAGGTATGGCAGCTCAATCAGTGATGTGTAACATGCTGAGGAATGTGGGCTGAAGTGCTACACTTTATTCAGACTGACATTAACAGTAAATTCTGCTGGATGAATGCCAGATTCATTCACTTACAGGTTAGATTTAAACTTGGGCTGATGCATTTTTTAATATATATATATTTTTTAAAGCAAAACTGTCAAGGAGTACCACAAATCAAGAATCTTAAAATAGGCTCCCTCTTCCCCTTTGGACATAAGAGCTATGGGTGGGGGAGAACCTAGGTACCCTGATGCTCTCATGCATGAAATCTTGTTTTTTGTTTCATTAAATGTTAAAATTTTCCTGTATCTGACATTCTCATGTACCCAGAGTGATAATTCATCTGTGCACAATCTGTCACTTTATATAAGAGCCAGGATAGTTCAGGACAAAGGAAGAAAAGCATAGCTTGATGCTGAATTCTTGAATGTGACAGGAGAAGAACGAAGATCCTTGTACTTCAGGCATTTTTCACTTGCAGCTAGGGGCTATTTTTTGAAGCAATAAAAATATTCAGTCTCTTAGATAATCCAGTTTTACAATTTCTTTGTGGGCTCTTTTACCTGTAAGTTGTTGACTTACACGTAACTAAATAATGCTTTTAATTACTTCAATGCACTGGAACCAACTTTGTCAAATTTGTGGGAAATGCTTATGAAAAAAAATCATATAGTTGTCAGAATACCTGCCTCTGAAGCATTTGTGTTTTCACTTTAATTTGTTTTCAGTCTGGTAACTGACAGAGCATATCCTTTGCTGCCTTTTGTGAAGGTGAGAAATGGAATTGATATAGATTTCTCTGGCACACAACCATCCCCCAAATAAAAAGTTGATTTATTTGAATCAGGTGCTTCTAGATCAGTGGTATAGAAGTAATTTTCCTTGACATAGCTAAAGAAGTATCATCAAATGAAGTCTGTGAATGTTGCCATACTGTAAAGTCATCACCAGAACTGGGGCTGAAGCATGAGGAAAGGTGATTGGTGTTACCAGAGATGGAGCTAGCTGTGGCTTTTCTTTGTGGTGCCTTTTCAGTGGGAGTGAGGAGAAAGCAGCTGCTATATGCTGCACTCCTGCATCATACATGCTTGGGTGTGTATATATGTGCTTTTCACTTTCAAACTGACTCTGATGTGCCTTCTTCTAATAAGCAGAGCAAATTACAGGAATTTTAGCAGAAATTCATGAGAAGGATGCTGCAAAAGTAATAGTTGCAATAGTATCTTTTTATTTGTGTGTGAAATTCCTTTCCCCCCTCCATGTAATCTAACATTTAGTGTTCTTTCTGGCTACATGGGAAACCCAGATTTGAGTCAGAACAGCTTTGGAGCTGAGCAGTGTATTAGTCAGATGTGCACAACTTACTGGACCATGTTTTTAACTCCCATGGCACAGCTGTTAGCATGATGGAGCTCCTGTTCAGAGGCATCTTGGAATAGGAAAGGAGAAAGTAAAGACTGGAAAGGTTAATGTCACTGCTTTCATCTCTTTCCCACCCCAGCATATGTCAGTGTTTGTTCATAGTTTCAGGCACCCTGGAAAACACCTGTGACCAGTGGCACGTACTCTATGCACAGTAAGTTTGGAGAAAGATTGTTCTCCTACCTGGTGTTGACTGTGCAGCTTTACAGGCAACAGAGATGGCATGAAGCATGTTAAACGGCATTAGGGAAATGGCATCTTAAAATCGCACAGCTGTTAGCATGATGGAGCTCCTGTTCAGAGGCATCTTGGAATAGGAAAGGAGAAAGTAAAGACTGGAAAGGTTAATGTCACTGCTTTCATCTCTTTCCCACCCCAGCATATGTCAGTGTTTGTTCATAGTTTCAGGCACCCTGGAAAACACCTGTGACCAGTGGCACGTACTCTATGCACAGTAAGTTTGGAGAAAGATTGTTCTCCTACCTGGTGTTGACTGTGCAGCTTTACAGGCAACAGAGATGGCATGAAGCATGTTAAACGGCGTTAGGGGAATGGCATCTTAAAATCTATTTTATCAGCTCTCTTGGTGCACTTCTGTGGGACACAGACTTAGCTGAGCCTGACTGCCACGGCTCAGCTGTGCAGAATGTCTGACAGATGTTGTAGCATATCTGATATATGGGACTGTGTAACCAGCAGGAATCATTAGGAGTTATTGCTGTACCAAGTCTCTGACTCTGGAAGGATATATAATATATAATTCTACTACTTAAAGTAGAATTTCTGGTTTGGTTCAGCTTTTTGGGATTGGTTTTGAGCATTCTTCTAGTCAGCTTGATGCTTCAGCTCTTTAAAATAAGCAAGATTCCATGCTATAAGATTTAATTTTGAATACTGAAGTTCCCGTTTTGAGCATTCTTCTAGTCAGCTTGATGCTTCAGCTCTTTAAAATAAGCAAGATTCTATGCTATAAGTAAGATTTAATTTTGAATACTGAAGTTACTCAATAATATTGGGTCAGACTTTCTCAGTAGTTGTTTATTGGTGTGATTGCTATTTCCTTTGTTCCTTGTTTATTTTCCATTGAAACCTGTTGACTTTGATTCACCTCCCCATTAAAAGTGGTTGTATCCACTTGAAGCTTTCAAGAGTAGCTCTGCTTTCAGAGTAAACATCCCTCTTTTAGGGCTGTTATATCAGTCTGCCTCTACTCCAAGGACCAAGATTGTGGAATACAACTGCTCCACCATCTGAGTGGACCCACCTCTGTGCCTTTTCAGTGGGAGTGAGGAGAAAGCTAAAATCAGCCTTGACTGTTACCCATTCTGATGCTGTGCTGAGAGAGATGGACTTGATATAATGAGAGAAACATTTATTGTAAAGTGTAACTTGTCAGCTTCAACTCCTTGGTGTTCCTTAAAAGGAACATTATGCTCTGTCCTTGTAAGGCAGGCGTACAAGGATCTGGGAGACTGTTTAGAAATATTCTGCCCTCTTTCACAGTTAGTACATCTGAAGCTCCATTTAAATTTTCTGAATTCCCTCTAGGCTTTGGAAATGGGGAATTAATCCCACTGCACCCCTCATTTCCAAGGGAAAACAATTTGCATTTTTTCTTTTCTTTGCTTCCTCACTACCTCCGACAGAAAATATTCCTTGTGTGTGATGGTAGACTTCTTAGCTCTAAGTAGAGTTGGTTTTGACACTCCCTTCCTCACCCAAGCCAGACCCCTTCTGTTTTATTGTGTAATACCCACTCCTATGGCTGTCAATCACCTCTTCATCGCCTTGGCAAGGTACAGCAGAAGTGCAGGTAAATAATATATGGCTATGCTCTGCACCAGCTGACAGAGGGCAGGTTTAGATCAGATAACAGGAAGCAATTCTTTACTGTGAGAGTGGCAGGACACTGGCACAGGAGGCCCAGAGAAGCTGTGGATACCCTGTCCCTGGCAGTGTTCAAGGTCAGGTTGGATGGGGTTTTGAGCAACCTGGTCTAGTGGAAGGCGTCCTTGCCCATGGCAGCAGGCTGGAACTAGATGGTCTTTTAGGTCCCTTCCAACCCAAATCATTCTATGATTCTAAGAATTTGTTCAACCCTTCCATTTGGTTTCTTTCCAATGTATTCTTGCAAGGTAAATATTCTTGAGGAGGCAGATCTAACATCACTTTAGCAGTCAGCAGTAAACCCAAGTAACATGTACTAGGCTGGGTTTTTGGTTTTGTCTCTGCATTTGCGTGGTCTTGGTCTGATGGAAGGGTGTAACCATTGTAGTCAATGCCCGTGCCCTCTGGTGTGGTGGGAGTTCCTGCACACATACTGCAAGTGGCTGGCTGTTTCCGTGGCGAGGGTTCTCTCTCACTCTGCAGCTTACCTGTGGAGTAAGGAAATTAATCTTCTTTGCTTCTCTACAATGTACTGTGAGCAGTCAACTTTGTTCCCACTGAAAAGCATTCAACAGGGTCAAGGAAGGAAAATAGCTTACCTGTGGAGTAAGGAAATTAATCTTCTTTGCTTCTCTACAATGTACTGTGAGCAGTCAACTTCTGTTCCCACAGAAAAGCATTCTACAGGGTCAAGGAAGGAAAAAGCTTACGTTGAAGCAATGTTGGATAATGGTATCTGTGCATATAGGCTCAGTTCCATGGCAGAGAGTTACTACAGTGCACCAGAACCCCCTCATGGCAATCTGTTTCTGTGAGGAAGAATATGCAGTATTTGACTGAATTTTGGCTTGATACATGATGAGTTGCTATCTTTATCTGACTTAACTAGATACATGTCTCCAGCTCTCATCACTGGTTCTTTTTAAAGTAGCAGTGACGGACAGGATTTGTCTGTGTAAAATATTTTCTGGCAAACAAGATACTGTCACTTTTGTGTCTAATTAGAATTGCCATTAAGCCTCAGAACTTTGATTTGAGAAACAGTACAACTTGTGCTGCCTTTCTCTAAGCAGAATTAGCTACCTGTAGTGATTAATATGTGCCTCACAAAAAGTGGGAGCAAGTTGAATCAGCTTCAGAGTTGACGAATTTGGCACTGCTGAGAGAAGATGCATTTGTTTGAGATTTGAAAACGTAATCACGAAGATTTTAATCTCTTTTGATGCTTTATGTAACAGAACACCATGTGACCTCAGGATCTGTGGTGTCACTGTTTGCCCTTCTTGTTTTTCTTGATCATGACCAACCAGTATTAAACTCAGCAAACTTTGAATTGAAGCAAGTGGATAATCTTTAACGGGCAAGGCTTTGCAATTCTTAAAGTGCTGCAGAATTCAGGACTCATAGTTAATAGTGGAATGCTAATGCTAATCTTGCAGCACCAAGGACTGAGAGGCATTTCTTCTGACCCTCCATCTGGGGTAAACTGACCAGCAGGTACTAAATAGATACATCAATGAAAGTGGGACTTCTCCAGAAACAAGTGTCTGACCAAATAATCATGAAAGTGTTATTCTTGGAGCTGGAACAGCATCTGAAGAGGTATTTGTAAAGTTTTTAAAATGTAGATGCTTGATTTATTTGTTTTAATTTTTGGGGGAGGTTCCTTTATTTTGTTTGTGCAAGTATTTAATACTTCTAAACCAAGGTGCTTGGCACGTGCTTAAACTATTTCAGGCTAGGAACATCATACTGGTTGACAGTACTGTCATGCAGAGTTGATTACTTATTCAGTGGAAATCTACATGCCTTGAAATATCTTTACTGCAGTATTTAAAATAATCTGTATTAAAAAAACATTTGCTCTTACAGTGCTTTTATTTCTTTTTTTTCAAAAAACGTTATTCCAGTTATTACAAATCTTAAGTAATGCAATATTAAACCAAAAAAAGAAAATTTGAAAAAACAGGATTTGAAACTCATTATCAAGTAAGTTTGTATTCATTCAAATACTTTTAAATACTTTTCATATATAATATGCACTATCTTCTGTACTGTCACATGATTAAAGTTTAGTTAATCAGTCTTGTTAAATGTTTGGAGAGAACTGAAATACAGCTTAGTCTTCTGCAACCTCCTTTTCCATATTTACAGTGAAATATGAACTGCATGGTTTTTATGTGGCTCTTTCTTGTGTTTAAAATAAATACCAAGTGACTTGGTGAATTGGAAGAATTATTTTACTGAGTTAAAAATTCATGACAGTGAAGGGAAAAAATGCCCTGACTCTTCATGTTGCAGAGTTGTTTTTCTGTGTGCAGAAGGAAAATACCCATCTGTGGGAGGGAGCATGGAATTTGTTCCTAACTTCTGATCTCTGAACTGGGGCTTTTGTTATGCCACACCCTTAAAATCTAAACCCCTTGATCTTATATAAATGTTTACATATATCAACTAATACATTCAACTTCATATTTTTGTCACGTTGTGTTTGTGGTATTGCCTGTGGAGAACAGCTTTCCTCTGTGAATGGTGTTGCTTTAAAGAATATAAAATTGTACATTGGAAAACTTCTTTTGAAAGCTCAATTTTAATTTTTTTCAGTAATTTATAGTTTCTGAAAACATGTTGAACTTTTAAATGAACAGTAAAATTGTAGTAAATTAATCTGAATGCTTAAGGATAAGTATAATAGTCTATAACAGCTATTGATATGTAATGGGAACAGTTATGTTATGCATGAGCAGCACATGTATACAGCAGTGATTGGTATCATGTATTCCTGAACAAGGGAGGTACTACTGAGGAGGTTGTTTCCTACCATCAACCAAGCTATTCCTCAGAATGTGTAATGAACAAGGTGTGGTGGAGTAAACATGTAATTTTTTTAACCTTTCTGCGTTATTAAAAAGTTTTGTTGTGACTGACTTTTACTGATGCACACAGGAGCATGATGTAGCACCTCTAGTCATAAACCAAAGTCTGCATCTGTTAGCATTATACAGAAAATGTGGACAGTTTCTCCACATTCTGCAAGCTACTTTCTCTTTAGTTTTCATTAGCCTTTGTTTCCTCTAGTTTCTCTTGCAGAGATGCTGGTTTTCTCCTGGTTATTGTTCAGTGAATTCAAGTTAGCTGGTTGTCCTGTCACCATAAATAGCAAATGCTAAATGGCCATTGCAAATGGTAGCCTTTCTTGGCTAATACTGCATGTGACTATATGTTTTTTTCTCAAAACTGACCCTGTAGGATGCATGGGTCAAATCAAATAAGCATTTAGCTTTTTCTAGTGTAGATGCAGAATTTGAGAGTGGATGCAGTTGTGTGTGGCTTTCTGGAAGAAAGAGAAGCAATTCTGGGGCCAGGCATCTCACTTAAAACTTAGAGAATATGGATACAGTTCATGAATCTTTTCCTTCTTGCAGTCCTTGGTCAAGGGCAGTTTGCAGTGTACTGAGAAGGATTTGTACTCTTAATAAAATTAAATACTTTATGCATATTTTGCATTTTAAGTTTGGCTGCCAGAATGAAGTCCAAGATTCAGAGTTTATGCTCTGGAGCTCCACCAAGTTGTTTTGGAAAAGCAATCCCTAATGTCTGTGTGCTGTTGGGGAGCTGTCTAGCACTAGACGGCTGGAAATGGTGATTGTATGGGCGTGCAGGAGCTGCAGCCTCTCTTGTGAAGTGCAGTTTGCAGACAGGTGGCTGTGTCCACTTTGGATGTACTCCACTATCTTTCCATATTCATACAGAAAGAATAGTGGTGTGGCATCCTCCATATTTCTTTTTGAAACTTGGAAGTGCAGAAGACGGGAGGGTAAGGGGGGAGATGAACACAGGTCAGAAGATACTTCAGCCTTTGCTTATGGCATAAACTCGAACGAGAGAGCATTGGATACATCTGCTAATTCTTAGGATGGGTAATGTGGGCTGTAGTTGGTTAAAATACATGAATAGTGAAGGCAGGCATGAACATATCTGTCTTGCTGTTATATTTAGATCATCCCTATCAGAACATCAGTAATTTAAATTTATTAAAAGCATACCTGAGTGATGGACATCTAGTCTCCGACAAGTAGACTTGGCAGTGTTAGGTTTTACAGTTGAACTCAATGATCTTAAAGGTCTTTTCCAACCTAAATGATCCTGTAGTACTGTGACATCAAGGGATAGAAAACTCACTTTTCATGAGCTCATGTTCTTACTATTTTTTTTTAAAAAGAGGCTTTAATTCATTATTAGGCAAATATTAGGTAGTTGTACTCTAATATGAAGAAGTAAAACAAAAGTTTAATAGCCCCTTTTAAACCTAGTGTTTTCTCTGTTTGAAGGTATCTTTTCACTCAAGTCACATCTCGGTCCTCCCAAGGATTTAAAGGATCCTTTCAAGTAACTTGACATCTTTCAGTCTGTCAGTATAAGTAAATTCCCCCAGCCTCAGAATCAGTTTAATGTTTCTGTTCTACCTGCATCAGTTTATTGACAGCTTGCTTTAAAATGCAGAGTTCTTCAGAAACAGGGCTGAAAAACAGGTTTGGGCAAGTCAGGAGCCTATCTGAGTGGCAGCAGTGCTACCCTGTGACTCAAACATTCACTTACAAATATTTTTGTTTGTATTTGTCATGATTGCTTGTACCTGAGCTGCTGATTGATGTTACTGTCCACCAGGTGAGGGCCTCTATGAGTTAGTAGTAGCTGGGAACAGTCAGAGAGGAATTCCCCTGTTCTGTACCTTGCGTGGGAGGAGGCATGCCTCCCTGGATGGGAGGTTGCCTAGTGTGGGTTTTAGAAAAGATCCTTCTGTCCTCTGTGCTTGGTGGACAGCAGTGGTTCCTTGGCTCTGTCAGTGGAGCTGGAAAAGGGAATTTCAATCCTGTGTTGCAGTAGGGATTTTCTCTCCTTCCCATATCTTGAGAGTAGCGTGGCAGCTCAGTGTGTTGATGCTGTAGAAGAGTGGCTACTGGGCTAACACCCTGTGTAAGAATGAGGAAACAATGCCTGGGAGCTGTTTTGGACTCCATGCATTTTCTAACCGTGTTACTCAGGCTTCTAATATTACAGTTACTTTGGTTTTGTTTTTGTGGGGATTGGGTTTTGTTTTGAATTGTTTTAAGTCACAGAGGTTCAGGGTGTCATTATAATGATAGTAGTTTCTGGAGGATGAAGTAATTGTTTTTCAGAATTGTTAAGTGCCTGACATAGTATATAAATGAGCCTTGGACCTTATATATACAAAAGACCCTTGGGCATCTAATTAAATGGTTTTGGGGGATATCCACCAAAAACATGCATCAGCAGTGTTAGGGGGAGGGCAGGAATGCTTCATAAACAGGGTGCCACTTGTAAATGTAGCTGTCACTGTATAAAGATGATTACCCAGATACTGATTAGGTATGAAATGATAGGCTGCAATCTTTCCTTTGCAAGTTGTGTATTAAAAGATAAAGAGAACGTCTTCTGCTGTTTGCAGAATGTCTGGCTCAGGGGCAGCTACATGTCAGTGGTGTGTGCCCTGCATGGCCACTGTGGATCCAACAGTCTCGAGGTGCTCGCTGCCTTTAAGCTAGAAGATGCTGTTCTGTGGAAAATTAGAGCTTCTTACTGCCTGAGGTTCCTTTACAGGATCAGTAGGGTACTGAGGAAGGCTGGATCCCATTTAAAGGAGAACCAGGACTTCAGGATATACAGCCTTTTGTAGATGACCTGGACCCATGCCAGCTGTTTGCAGTCTCTACCCTAGAAGGTGCTCCAGGGACATGTTCAAAATATGCTGAGCCAGCACACCTGTGTTCTGTTCTCTTTGGTTTGCAGTGTGGCAAGGTTTCAAGAATGAAGTGTTGTGCTAAAGTAGGTAATGCACCCCTAAAGCCACAAGGCAGTCACGTCAAATTATAATTTTGGTCAATCTGTTCTTTAAGTAATTTTTAAGTTTTGAAGCACACCTCATTTCATAGTCTTACCTACTCTCCCAGGTGTCTTATATTCTATTTCAAATCAGTACCACTTTACAATTTATTCCTTCAGCAAGGAGAGTGTAAATGGAGATACTCTGTTGGGATTTCTGTGATTGTGAGTCAGCAGGATTTGTGTCTCTTAAATCACTGAAGCTGTGCCTGGATTAAGAAGCCTGGGAGTGCTTTCCCACTCCAGAGTTGAGCTGTATCTGTTTCTCAATGCTGTACTGAGTTTGAAGCATGGGCATTCATCAAATTCCTCTCATATGCTTATTTTCACAGATGGAGAGAAGGTCACAGGGGGAAGGTACAAGTTAGGCAGGAAATGATCCCACAAATGCTCAGCTCAGTGGCTGTTAAAGGAAAGTAACATTTTGGGGTATACACTGCACTGTGCAGTAAATCAGGTCATATTCTTATTTGTTTGTGGAAATTCTCCCCATGCTTCCTGAATGGTAATGGAGATACATGGGGTTTGATTTCTAGAAATTAGCATTTCCATTCAGGTAGAAAAATACCTTTAAATAGGCTACAGTAACTTCAGCCTGTTACAGTTCTTCTTGCGTGGTACAGAAGGTCTTGAATTTTTCCTATATTTTATGTGGGTTGTGGCATTACTAGAGCAGGGTAGTTTAACGACTCATAGATTAGGAAATACAGCATTTCAAATTTGTGTAATATGCATGCATTGGAGCCAGGGGAGTTAGTCCTAAAGTCATTTACCTACTTGTACATTGATACTGCTGATACATGTGAAGCCATTTGCTGGTGATTGCAGAGATTGAAACTATGGGAGTGTAAATGGGCAACTGGATAGAGGTCTATTGTCTTAATTAACATCCTTGCTGAGGAAGAAAAGTGGCATTGAACTCTGAGCTTATTGTCTTTATTCTTCTATACGTGTAAACAAGTTGCAGTGTTGGGAGTTTATTATTATTTAACAGAATGACCTTAAAATGGTTCTGCATAGCAGGGTGGTAACGAGGGACCTGCCCCCACAAAGGCTTGAGAAGTGGCCGATTTTCATCCTCGTTCACGGCATCCCGAATGCTCCTTGCCTTCACTGAGGATTTACATTTTGTTTCTGTACTTTTCATCAGCTCTTCTTAATAATTTATGTAAAAGCTGGGGTAGGGAACTTCATTCCCAGCTTCCTGAAGACCATAGGACAACTCTAGTTAATTGCAGAGGTTTTGGCTTTTTTCCTGCCAACCCTGAGTTGGTTTCTGTTTTGATAGGCTTCTGTAGGAAACACAGGCTTAATTTCAAGTGTCACACCAAAAAATAGCCATCAAAGGGCAAATAATATTCAGTGGGAAGTGTAGACCAGCTGTAAATGCTATATAAATACTTTTTTAATAAGCATGACTAAATTATTAGCTGATCCAAGATTTTCAAAATAGTTTCAAGGGTAACACTTAGAAACAAGGGAGGAGGTGGGAAAAGATGAAGGAATGGATTAAAGAGTTAAAAAAAAAAAAAAAAATGGGTGTAAACTTTACAAGGAGCTGGGGACAAGGGAAATGAAGAGCCCCAATATCCTCCATCTCCCCCTTCCACAATTAGCAGTACTCAGTAAGACATAGTTTTCCCATTTCATGGGACCTGGTGTGGCTTTGAGGCAGCCTTAAGGAAACAGAAAATAATACAAGTTGAAAAATAATAGATGATGACCCTTCTTAGTTACTGGTTAATTTGGCTGATTTTTTATTTGATTACTAAACCCACTGTGTACTATTGAAGGTAACCTGGGGTGGGTGGTTGTCAGCATTTTCTTGTAGTCCTTCCTGGGCTGTTTGTCTCCTGGGTCAGAGATGCTTTTTCATACAGAGAATTTCATCTTTCCAAATGCTTGTCATGTCAGTGTGCCAAAACACTCCCTATACTTGCCATGTTTGTTATGTTAAGTGTAACTTAAAATGCTTCAGTGACTTTTTCCTTCCCTCTTCATTTAATTTTGGAGTATGTGGTTGAAAAATCTGTTGTACAGTTAGAATAACTGGGATTAAATATTTGTGTAAGTGGTTTTTACTTCAGGGTGTTCTTGCCTTTGAGAAAAGCCTTTACACATGAAAGGTACACAGAAGACCAGGGAATTCAACACTCTTCCTATGCATTAAATCTTAAATTATTGAAGCCGGATTTCACATAAAGGAAAAATAAATTTGGGTTGTGAAACTTAAAAGTTGTAACATTTTATCACTCTTCTATATATGCTGCGTAGTGACACAAAACTTCTTTCCCACATCCATCCCGGGGACAATGTCAGCTTGCAGTGTGATATTGTGTGCAGCTTTCTGTAGGAAAGAAAATATTCCTGGCTCAGATGTCTCCCTTAAAACTTTCAGGATGCTAACATGTTGGTGGATGCTTTCCTTTGCAGCCCTTGGTCAAGGGCACTTTATGGGATGCTGAGGAGGAGGGTTTTCACCTGTAGTAAAGTAAAATATTTCACACCTACTTATTTAAAGTTTTCTGAAATCAGGAAAGCCTGTGATTCCCAAGCTGCATGTTACTGCAAGTGCATAATTTCTTTAAATTTAAAGTGGAGTAGCATCTGGATGTAATTTCAGGTTTTGAGTTATGATAGACCTCAGCTGGCTCTTTGAGGGGACTTTGAAACTCATTGGATATGTACAGAGCACAGACCTTCATCTCAGCTGCACTGCTAGATGGTTATCTATGGATGATGTCGGGAAAGGAGATGCCCTACATCCCTCTCCAAGCATCAAAATTGTTTTAAGATGGCTCATATTTCCCTGCAGAGTTCTTTCTGATGGGTAACAAGTGGGTCATCTCTTTGTTTGACTGTATCCAGATACTTGATTATAGACAGTATGTTTTGTTTTGTCAGCATTAAATTGGTAGAATCATTATAATACTCATTAAAAATAACTAGGATTGACTTGGTAATTAGTTGCCTGTCAAAGAGAAAGAGGATATCCTCAGAGGAACCAGTGAGAACCTCTCTTTGTTTTTCTTTTGATCTTACATGGTTATCTTCTTGCTTTAAATGCAGCCTTCTCTCTCTTCTCTCACAGCATGACACTTCTGTGTATGCACTACGATCAGAGATACTGTCAGGTTATTTCCAGAGCCGCAGTAGGGTGTGTGTATTTTTTCCACTAAATGTTTATTTAGTTATGCTTGCACATCTGGAAAAAAAAAAGTATTTATAAATACAGCACTTCATTTCACTAGCATATTGCACAGCTTTCCGTTTTATCTGTTTTTCCTGGAACTAAACCCCAATTTCTAGCAAACAAATAAACTAAATTGTAGATGCAAATGAGATTACTATGGGGGAGGAAAAGCTCACATTTAGGAAAACTGAGAGAGTACTGTCTTGTAGAAAGAGCTTTTTCAATTTAGCAGAAGTACATAAATTGAAATAGCAGAATTCAATCTAGAAATAAAATACATGTCTTTTGGAGCTGAGCAGTAAGTTCTTAGCAGCTTGGTTTCTTTAAATCGAGATCTTAACTAAAGGTTTGGAGCTGGAAAAGGAAGTTGGCTGAGATTTTGTGATCTTTATTTAGGCTTTCTGAAGATGGGGCTTGTGTGGGTGGGGTTATTTTGTTTGGTTGTTTTTTTGGTCCTTAGTCTGTTAAAAATATTTATGATTTACTGTGGGAAAGAAAGTTCGTTGGACAGTTTCTCCAGTTATGTACCTTTACTGAGATGAAGAAAAAAAATCATGGCCTCTTGAAATAAATAAACCTTTAGTCCTTGATGTCAAGTACAGCCAGAGCTTTCTCTCTCAGTTATTAGTTTGGCACAGTTTTGCATAAATTGGATGCTGGGAGGGTTGCTGTCAGTACACAAAGAATTTTGAATCTATTAATTTTAAGGCAGAATAGTACTCTGCCATTTAGTCTCCATTTTTAGATGCCAAGTGGAATGCACAGTCAGATGTCAGGTAGAATCTAATTACTGTAGCCTTTTCTTGAGTAAATAGCAGATTTTATTTTTAACCTATTCAGTACCTGCATTCTGCAGTTGAAAGCTGTAGTTGAAGTTCACAGGATCTGAGCCTGTCTGAGCGTAAGATGAAAGTGTGCTGTGACAGCAATTGCTGTTTTTCTAATATGGTTTCTGGTGTGGCATCTTTGTAACATCCTCAAAAGATGAGATTTATTTTATGTTCAGAAGATGCTTATCGAGGGCTTTTAATGTTGTCATCTGAAGGGAGCATACACTGACAAGGTACTTAACAGATAAATGTTTTAAGTTAAAGAACTTTTTAACACACTTCGAGAAATATGACAAACCAGACTTGCATAGAGACAAAATGATTCTGTTCTGTAGTTTACCTCATTATGTGCTAAGATGAAAAGCATTTTTTCAAGTGCTTAGCATGAATAAATTGAGACAAGAGGAAATTATTTAGTGGAACAGTGTTTAAGAGCTGAAATATTACAAAAGGTGACACGTGCTAAAAAGTCTTTGACTACTGTTTGTGTGTTCAATTTAAGAAGTCAGTTTACTTGAGGATCAAAGATGCTGGTGAGCTACTCGTTTGCTGTATTGTACCCTGCCCTGCTGATTTCTCAGGAGCCCATCTAGAGTCTTTTTCTGTTACTTTATGCATTTGTGAACACCTGGGGTGCTCTGTAGATACGCAGGCTGCCAAAGCATGTGCTAACAACATGAATTTGTCCAACCCAGTGCAGACCTAGATTGTTTTAACCAAACTGAGGAATACTGCAGCTTTTTTCAACTCTGCTCCCAAGAACTGAGGCTTTTCCAGGAGCCGAATAGTAGTGTTATCTGTTAATGAAGTGTTAAAAGAGGTGGTTACAATATTTTGAGTAACACAGTAGTAATCTTGACGCCCTTCTACAGGAAAACTGAGTTTGGAGAACTATCTTTCTTAAATCTTCCATATACTTTATTTCATAAATGAGACATTTGTTAAAAACAACAGCATAAACCAGTCCTTAGAGTTCAGTGTCTGTCCTTGTCAGGCAGATGATGGGGTATTGAACTGAGAACATCAGAGAGTAGTGGTGCTGTCCCCTCCTCCCAAAGAAATTCACCCCAATTTTGGAGATTAAAGTAATTTATATCATGTTGTTTTGTTTTTTTTTAAATTTCCTAGATGATCCACTTTCTCAGCCATAAAGGGACACTTACAGTTTGCTTTTTTGTAGAGTGGGCAAAGCAGAACATGCATATTAATATGCAGTCCTACTTACACAGCTGACAGCTTTCTGTTGAATCACAACTCTGCTTGTAGGCATCTAAAAATAAATGACAGATTTTTGTTAAAAGCCCACTGAAGTTAATGGAAGATGGTTAATGAGTTTAGTGGGAATTTGATTTAGGATCATATGTGTTATCTCTTCTTTGTGAAGATTAATATAGATTGAAGATGGCAGTGTTGTTAATTTAGTTTAAGAATGGTATAATTTTTCTGTTGTAAACTGAATAGTGGCATTTGATAATTATCAGTTGTTATGGCAGAACCAACAACCATCTTGGAATGAATCCATGAGTTTATTTCTACATGTATGAACGAAACCAAATAACATTTTTCTGCTGTGTGTCCTGCAACAGCAAAGCAGGAGTTTTCAGGATATGTCTGTCCAGACCTGTGAATTTGCTATCTTCAAGTTCTTTTATAACAGCCTGCTATTAGCAGTAATAGGACTTTTTGCACCTACTCTGCCCTTTTTCTGATAAAGAGCTACAAGGCTCGGAGGTTGTCCCAGAGCTTTTGTCCAACTGCAGTTTTGTTAATTGTGCTGAGTAACTGCCGTGGGGAGGAGTCATTGGAGACATTACTGATCTTGGAGCCCAACCTGTCATGAAACACGAATTTAGATGAAGTCAAGGACAGGAGCTGATACAGATTCCAGTTCAGATGACGTGCTGCTGGCACTGTCTGTCAAAGGGCTCACTTGGTCGCTGGTGTGCAGTGAGTAACCTCTGCAGAGAATGCATCCCTGCACTCGTGGTTCCTGGTGCTTGTCCCTCGGGGGGGCTGCAGCCTGATGCACGTGTTCGAGCGCGCTGCTCCGCTTTACCTGCTGTCACGAGTTGGCAAGGCAGGACAGGGAGGGGTTTTTCTAAAACACTTCCTTCAATTTTCAGCCTGTTAGCTGCGATCCTGTGCAAATTCCCTGCATATCCAAAGGGTGGGATGAGAGCTGTGCCCTTGTGGGATGTGAACGAACCCTCTCTGCTGGCGGGAAAGTGGCTGTGAGGAATTATTATCCTTAAATGTGACCTCCCTGTGAACAGGATTAGTTTGTACTACTCTGCTGGCATCATTGAATGAAAGAATAGTAGTCTAGGACAACATAAATAAACTAAGAAGGATGA
Source organism: Passer montanus (assembly GCF_014805655.1). NCBI lineage: Eukaryota > Metazoa > Chordata > Aves > Passeriformes > Passeridae > Passer > Passer montanus. The sequence goes on along the minus strand of NW_024368374.1, from coordinate 5,513,382 downwards.
TGCAGATACGCAAATGCTAAATTTAGCTTTAAGATGATTATTCCGTGCCTCCTGGCTTTCCTGCTTCTCTGGGAGCAGCACCTGTGATGTATGTGACCTGTAGCTCTTGGAGAAGTTTGCTGTAGAGAATGAAGAGGTTTTTGACTTTTTTTTTTTTTTTTTTTTTTTTTTTTTTTTTTTTTTACCTTTAAGTAACGTAACACATGCCGAAAGTGCAGGTCTAGAAACGAGAGTGGCTGTTTCTTGTGACAGTATTTGATCTAGTTCAGCCTTGGGTTTCTTTCTAAACTGTTACTGGTAGAGAAGATCACTTGGATGGGCACTAAATTTAGTTGCTGTGTTCCATGACACACAAGAGCAAAAGATTTGTTGAGAAAAACACCACAGTTAGGTGGGAGAAGGATCTTATCCTAAATTATTAATGCATGTACTGCAACTTTTAAGACTAAATGCCTTATGGTGCAGCCTAAAAATAAGTGAATAGGCATTTTCCCTGTTACTGCAGAGTAGTGTCAGCCGGCTTGCTGGAAATCCACAGGTTTGTGCCGTGTGTGCTTTTGTAGACAACCGACCGGTGGCTGAATCTGTTTCTCATAAATGGGTTTATGTGCTCTAAGGTGTGTGTAAGGGATGAGGGGGCTGGTGGCTGTCTGAAGGAGCTGTGTCCGCAGTGCGCGGGTATCCCGCTTTTCCTGCCGGGCGCGGGTTTGGGCCGGGCGCGCGGGGCGGCACCGCCGCTTTCCCGCTCCGCGCGCCGATAGGTGGCGCTGTCGGCGCGGCCACCGGCGGCCCCCCCGCGCGTCCCGCGCCCNNCGCCGGCCCGGGCCGCGCGCGGCGGGGGGGGCGCGCTAATGAGATGCGCGGGGCGGGGCCCGGGCAGCGCAGCCAATGGGAGGCGGCGCCGGCGCATAAATGATGGGGGGGGCCGGGATGCCCGGGTTTTGTGCTGCGCGGCGGAGCGCTGACCCCGCTCGGAGCCGGCCGAGCGCAGCCCCGCAGGGTCCCGCAGGGTCCCGGCCCCGCCTCGCCCGGCCGAGCGGCCCCGCACGCACACACGCCCGCGAGAGGAGCGAGACCTGATTTTTTAAAAATTTTTTTCGGGGAGCGTTTCTGGCCGCGGTTGCATGAATGCCCAATGTTGTAGACCGGTGGCAATGGATCTAGGAGTTTATCAACTAAGACACTTCTCGATTTCGTTCTTATCGTCATTGCTGGGCACCGACACCTCGTCTCTGAGGCTCGACAGTAGGTAAATAAGTGTTGTGTCCGAGCGGCTCTGCCGGCGCGGCGGCCGCGGGGCAGGTGAGCTCCGGGCTGGCTCCTTTGTCCGGGGGAGCCGCAGCGGCGGCTCCGCGCCCGCCTCTCCCCGCGGAGCTGCTGCCCTCCCCGGCGCCCGGCGCTTTTGCCGCAGCCTGGGATCGAGCTCCATCTTTATGGTCCGTCGGGGGGCAAAATGTCGGGATATTTGGTCGGCGCGGCTTCACAGGTTGCTTTGCTGCATTAGAGCATCCTGGTGAGGCGGCGGCAGGGCAGCGCCAGGATGACTTTCCCAGCCAACTGGCTACCAATGCTCGCGTCTCGCGTCTCTTAAATAATTCAGCCGCCGCTAATGTTGTATGTTTTTTCTCTTTCTTTCTCTCTTGCAGCTCCTCTGGTGCAAGCGTAGTAGCTATCGACAACAAAATCGAGCAAGCGATGGTACGTACCGATGGGGGCATAAAACCTTGTTCGTGCTGGGAGCAGTAAACAATATGGGGGTGCCGCGGCGGTACCCGTGCCGGGACGCGTTTCGCTAGCGGAGCCGGGGACGGAAGGGGAGGCACGGTGTCGGCTTCGGGAGCTTTTTTTGTTACTTTTATTTTTAATTGATCAAAGGCTTGCCGCGGGGAGGAATGCGCACGTTTGTGTATTGATGCCGGGGAGGGAATGACGGCATTGCTCTTGGCTGCTGCTTCCCCAAGCGATTGATCCGGCTCCATGCGGCGGCGGAGGGGCGCTGCTGGGCAGAAAGCGGAGCGTGTTTCTGGGGTTTTACAGTGCCAAAGAGAGAGCGTTTTGGGGTACTTTTCATTCTGTCTTTTTAACACCCCCCCCAGCGCAGGCGGGCGCATCCCCCGCGGGCTGCAGCCGGGGCACCCCGCGCCGCTGCGCCCTTCTCCCCGCGGGCGGCTCGGGGGGCCCGGCCGCCCTTTGTTACTGGAGCGGTGCCTGGAGCCGCTCTCCCGGGAGCCTCTCCGGCTGTTGCTAGGCAAACTCCGAGCCTTTAACTCCCGGCTATAAATAACTCGGCCGCCCATTGGCCGCGCCGCGCTCTGACGTCACCCGCGGCCGCGCGCGGACGGCGGGAGGGAGGGAAATGCGGCAACCTGCGCCCAGAACTGGCTGCAGCCGGCGCGCGCGGGGGCGGGGCCTGCGCGGGGGCAGGGCCGCGGTGCAGGCCGGCCGCACGTGAGGGCCGGTGACGGCCCGGCCCGGCCCGGCATGGCGGGCACCGCCGCCTCCCGCGGCACGGGCTGGGCTGGCAGCACCCGCCGGGCTGCGGCGGCTCTCCTAACGCACGCACTGCACTCTCTTCTGCCTTGCAGGATCTGGTAAAGAGTCACTTGATGTACGCAGTAAGGGAGGAAGTGGAGGTCCTCAAAGAGCAAATCAAAGAGCTGATAGAGAAGAACTCGCAGCTGGAGCAAGAAAACACTCTGCTAAAAACACTTGCCAGCCCAGAGCAGCTTGCCCAGTTCCAAGCACAGCTGCAGACTGGTTCTCCGCCTTCCTCTTCGCAGTCACAAGGGACAGCACAGCAGCCTGCTCAGCCAGCATCACAGGGCTCAGGGCCTTCAGCATAGCTCAAGATGCCATGGCCAGCATGATCGCTGGCTTCTGGACTGTCCCGAGCGAGGAGGACTGGCGGAATCCGCCACAGCCGCCCTTCATCCATTTCAATGCCCATTGCAGCCCAGACTGAGGACTCCATGCCTTGCACACATCAGGAGAGGCTTCTCCCCCTTGTATTACACACTCATCTGTCTCTCTCTTACCTCCCTTACCCCTTTGGCTTGAAGGAGTCTATGTTCTTAGGTTGGTTGAATAAAATAAACTTCTTCCAGAGAATTAGCACAAGTACACTGGGGACTCGAGCAGCTTCTGCAAATGGCTGAGAAACGAAGCTGCATGCCTGAATTTTTTTGGTTTGTTTTTAAATCTTCCACTCATCCAGTGCTACAGCTGATACAAGTGCTTTTCAAACTTGGAAACGTGAAGAAATAGACTGGAGTAAAAAGTGATGGCTCAACCCCCTGTAGTGCATTGGGGTTCCAAAGTGTGGACTGGTGCATAGGATCTAAGAGGAAGAGGGAGAAAGGTAATCTCAGTGTTTAACATTTAATTGTCACCTGAAACCTTAAGTGCAAATATTTGCACCGTTTTCTGAACCAGTGGACAGGTGCATAAAGCTGTATTATATATAGAAAACAGGTAGGTGACAATACAGTTGTTGGGTCATAGGATAATTACCATGAAGGTTATTTGCCTACTGTATATTTGTGTATTTAGTGTAATTACTTTGTAAAATAGAAAACTGTAACTATTTAGGTTGTACAGATTGAAGTTTAGTTGTTTCATTGGCTGATCTGAAGAAGTTTGAAAAGTTTTTTTTTATGCTACATAAATAAGAATGCACCTACGCAACTGTTCAGAATTTGGCAAATTAATGCTGTTTGTGTAACTTCTGAAGTTCCCTGGCTGCTGATTATCTTGAAGTAAATCATTGTGCATTGTAGTTTGGTTCAAGATGGGGAAAACCACTCCAAAAATTATCAAGCCCTGCTAGCAAAGAATTAAAGAAAAAAAAATTGGATTTCCCAGTATGGATTTTTTGCATATGATCTGTATAGTAGTATGCAATGTTTTTGTGCATGTTCTCTACAGTTGTAACACGTCAATGTATTTAACTGTTGCACTTGTCAACTTTCAATAAAGCATACAATGTTGATAAATCACTGTTTGTATATTGTACTGGTGTTAACCACAGCCACTTCTAAGATGTTGCAATGCAGTTTTACATGGGTGGTGAGGTCAGCTCTTGAAAAGAGGCAGATACTGAAGTTAAACGGAGGAGACGAGGAGGGAGTCGGGCACCTGACTAAGCAAAAACTGGGTTTGGTCCTATATGGGCAGGGCTGTAGGGCCACAGATATCTGTTGTATATAACAATTTATAAGTTGTTTCACAGTGGCAAGCTGTGCCCTTGCCTGTGCACTGGTTATCCCATGCTGGCGCAGTTCCCACCCTTAACTCGGGCTGTCAAGGGCAGTAAGCACTGCAGCTATCCCACCAGGCCAGCCTGCATCACAGTATTCATGGTGCCTTCTGAAAAATGCTGAGAATAATTTCCAGTTTTGTGTGTAGGTTTGGGAAAATGCTTCTTTAGTAATACTGATTCAAACTGAATCTGAGCTTATGAATGCTAGGTGAATGGGTAGTGAAGGTGTGATCAATGCACTGCAACCAGGGGAGCAAAGGAATTTGCAATTTTACAGCAGTGGAAAATAAACTGATTTGACTTAAAATATGAGGGTTATTTACAATGGGTTTTTAAAGGGTTGTATGACTGCTTACTTGTAATGAAAAGCAGGACATACTATATTTGTGGAGCTTACTTGACTGCTTACTTGTAATGAAAAGCAGGACATACTATATTTGTGGAGCTTCTTACTGAGAGTAATCAAGTGTAGCAGAGGAAACTAGAAGGCTGAAGGTTCAAGGTAGGACAGGTCACTTGTGTAATTCATAGCTAAATTTTTGCTTCTGGTGGATACCATGTAGCAGTTAAGGCACTGCTTAGCTGAATCACAAGTAGTTGAATTGCCTTTATTGGGATTGCCATGTTAAAGTGCTTGTGTGTCTTCATGGGAGTGTGAACTTGAATTCATAGCTTGTGTTCTTGAGATTTCAGTGTACAATTTGGGAGCGCTCTTAATGAGGAAACACCACTGAGAAATGCAGGGTTTTTCTTTCTAATGGATTAAGCTAAAATTAGAAATTGTTGATGGCCTTTGTGGCAGAACAACACTTGAATTATTTGGATCCGACAAAAGGAATGCTAATTTTGGTGCTTTTTAAAGGGCTTAATTGTGTGCAGTTGCCTTTATATTCTGACTGTCTCTTCAGTGCTTCCAGGCTGTAACATTGTGAAAATTGACTTTTTTTATACACTTACACAGATTAGCTATCAAAATTTGCAAAATTTTTTTTTTAAATGAAATGGACCTCTGGGTTTATTTCTTTGAAGAACAGCATGATCGTATTCTAAATTCAAGGAACTGTTCTTAAATTATTTGGAAGACTTCAGGATTTTGGTTAGGTAATACATTAATAATTTTAGTACACTGTACTAAATAAACAGTGGCAAGTCAATGCTGGCAAATCTGATTATTTATGTACTGAGTAGTTCTAAACTGGAGCTGGTTCTTGGAGCTGTTTATTAATTACTAACATGAGGCCAAGCAATGTTTTGTTGCCGAGATTATTTTAGCAATAGCTCTGTCAAAGCTGCAGCCCCTTTCATGAAATGGGTTCAAATTGAGTAAAATTGTGCTTGAAATGCAGACAAAGAGTAGATGTTTGTCAGTTATGTTGTAATACTCTGGAATGAATTGTTTTGATTTTTCCTTTTGTTCTAGAACAAATAATTTTTCAGAGAACTTTAAATCAAATCTTATCAGTGGTCAAGAGTGTTGTCTTTTTCCACCAAAATTCTTTTTTTACAAATTCTGAGATGCTCATATTTTCACCCACACTGAGAGTCATATAAAATGTAACCTATCTTTTATATGTCAAGCTTTTTATTTTCTGCTTCAGTAACTCTTCAGGCTATATCCAAGCTGTTTGTCATTTAATTTCTTGCTGTCAATTAGATGCACAGTGGCTTTATTTTTAACAGCAATACCATAAACTGATTGAAGCAAATTATCACTGAAACCAGGTTGCTGGTCTTTTTTCTTCTTATGGCTTTTTTAAAAAAAATTTTTTTTAATCCAAAACTTTTTTGGCAAATAATTCTGAGGCAAGTCTAGGTGGTTCAGGTTCTGGGATCTCCATAAATACTTGAAAGTGCTGGCTGTAGCTGGAGTAGAGCTTCTTTTCCTCAGAGTGTCTGGTATGGGGTCATGAGTTGGATTTGTGACCAAAACAGATAACTCAGGGATGTGTTTGTTACAGCTGAGCAGGCCTGACACTGAGTCAGGGCCTTTTCTGCCTCCCACCCCACCAGAGAGAGGGCTGAGGTGCACAAGGAGCTGGAGGGGACACAGCCTGGACAGCTGACCCAGCTGACCGAAGGGGTGTCCTATAATATATGGCATTGTGTGCAGTGTATAGAGCTGGGGGAAAGAAGGGGAGGAAGTTCAGAATGATGGTGCTTGTCTTTCCAAATCACTGTTACGCGTGGCGGAGCCCTGCTTTCCTGGAGATGGCTGAAAACCTGCCTGACCATGGGGAGCGGTGAATGGATTCCTTGTTTGCCTCTCTGTTAATCTGCCTTTATCTTAACGCACGAGTTTTCTCACTTTTCTGATGCTCTCCCCTATCCCACTGTGGGGGAGTAAGGAAGTGACTGTTGTGGAAGGAAGGAGAAATAAGAGCAAGTGGCTGTTGTGGCACTTAGCAGCTGCCTGGTTAAACCACAACAGTCCTTTTTGCTGCCTGCTGTGGGGCTCAAAGTACCACCAGATGTGATCGGAATGTGCTCGATCGATTCTATCACTATTATTGCTGTTTTGCTATTAATTGACAGGCTCCTGTTTGTCATAGGGCTTGCTTGCCTGAGTCTAGTGCTCATTAGTGGCTGCTCACTGCACTGCTGTGCTGCTTATCACCTTACTCTGCGCTGCCTGGCAACATTTCGATAACAGCCACGGCAATGTGTCGGGCTGGCAGATAGCCAGAGCTGCTGCTGCTGTGCTGTGCTTCTGGACAGGCTGGAACTCCAGCGGGAACTTGAGTGGAAGGGCCTGTGAGCTGTGGGTGAGTCCATGTGGGAGCTGGACACCCTGAGGCATCTGTGGCCCTGGATAAGCCATGCCAGAGCAGGTACATCTCACAGCACCTGTGGCCATGGTCATGTCTGTGCCACAGCAGCTGGACCTCCGAAGGGATTGTGGCCCAAGGGAAAGTCCATGAGAATGGTTGCTGGAGAAGGCATACCTCGAAACATCAGTGGCTGTGCTTGAGGTCATGCAAGACTACCCCAAAATGTGTGGCTGTGGATAAGCCCAGGAGAAAGTAAATACATCCTTGAAGGGACTGCAGTCATAGGTGAAGCCATACTGGAGCAGGTTTACTTTCCAAGGGACTGGCTGTGGGTGAGGCCATGCTGGAACAGGAACATCTCTGAAGGCGTTGTGGCCCATGGAAAAGACCATGCTGAAACTGGTCTACCTCAAAGCAGCTGTGGCTGTGGGCAAGTCCATGCCACAGCAGGTAGACCCCTGAGGAGTCTGTGGTTCTTAGATAAGGCTTCACTTGGAGCAGGTACACTCCTACAGGACCATGGAAAAGTCCAAGCCAGAGCAGGGCAAGCAGAAGAGTTAACTGCAATTTTAAACCCCGTGGTCTGCTCCAAATGAACCAGAGGTGGAGATTGTAATGGAAGCACCTTGAAATTGTTGTAATGTGGAATTTGGCTTGTGTTTTGTCGGAATTACTGCAGCAGGAATCACCCAGACCAGCGGAGGGCAAGCCTTACAGGAAGCAGTGCAAGTGCAGCAGTGACCTGACGTGACCTGCCTTTGGTGCCCAGTAACTCCACAAACCACACCACATCTCCTGTCCTGACCAAAGTCATGGACTAAATCAACTCAAAGGACATTTTGTGGATGTTTGTGGATGCTTGACAGACATTTCACAGGGGTGATCCATAGATTAAGGAAATTATACCTGTGTATTATATCAAAGGATGGTGACCGTGGTGGTGGGTAATGAGGATCTGCTGGATAGTGTGGGACTTGAGCACAGTGCAAATGGTATGGAATCAGGAATTGAGAATATGCTGGTTTGGGCTGGGATAGAGCTGGGATTCATCATAGGAGCTAGTGTGGGGCTACAGTTTGGTTTTGTGCAGAGAACAGTGTTGGTAACACAGGGATGTGTTTGTTATGGCTGAGCAGGGCTGATGCAGTCAGGGCCCTTTCTGCCTCTCACCCCACCAGTGAGAGGGCTGGGAGGGGACACAGCCGGGACAGCTGACCCCAAAGGGATATCCCAGACCATATGGCATCATACTCAGCATATAAAGCTGGGGAAGAAGAAGGAATGTTTGGAATTATGGGGTTTGTCTTCCCAAGTCACCATTACATGTGACTGAGCCCTGCTTTTGTGGGGATGGCTGAACACCTGCCTGACCTGGGAGGTGATGAATGGGTTCCCTGTTGTGCTTTGCTTGTGTGGATGGCTTTTGCTTTACCTGTTAAACTGTCTTGATATCAACCCATAAGTCTTCTCACTTCCAAATGTCTCCCCCAGCCCAGTCAGGGGGAGTGAGCAAGTGACTGCTTTGCTTTACCTGTTAAACTGTCTTGATATCAACCCATAAGTCTTCTCACTTCTCCAAATGTCTCCCCCAGCCCAGTTAGGGGGAGTGAGCAAGTGACTGTTGTGGAAGGAAAGAGAAATACTTTTCAATAACATGCCTGGAAACTGTCCAGGGAGCACCCAGACAAAACCTCTCAGCAGCAGGGGAGTAAGTGCAGTGCCTTAGAGATGCCTCTCCCTAATTCTTACGGCATAAATCAATGCCTGGGAGGCAGCTTCCTGTGGTTCAGCTGCAGAAAGAACCCCACAAGGCTATTTGGGAATTACCACCCATGATTTTTTTGTAGCTACAAATCTCAATACAAAGAATTTTAAGTATTGTTTATTCCTTGCAGGGAGAAATAGAAGCTTGCTGACTGAAGGCATACTTGTTTATTTAATATGTGCCATTTGAAAAACCTCTCGATAAGCATCTTGAGCACGTTAGTAACAGGTCACATCTTACAGATGATGCATCATTTGCCACTTTTCTCCTCTCTCTTTAGGATTATGTTTTTTAACTTCCTGGTGAATTTTCTGCTGGAGTAAACCTGAAATAAGTTAGAAATTCAAGGAAATCATTTCAATTCCAACCTTTGCTGTTCAGTGTTACTTCAGATGTTTGAAATTAAATAGAGAATGGTTGCTGGAGGGACCTCCTGAGAAGTCTGGAGTGAACTTAGGCATTTGAAATGTTTGGGGATATTCTGAAAAACTCCTGCCACTGGGCCAGTCCTTTTCCTGCGATGAGTAAGCAGACTCTTCTGACTGCATTTATTTAGTATGTGCTGAGCTAGGTCAACAAACGGCCTGCTTGAGAATCCCAGGCAAGCAGTTTCCAGCAGACACTGGCAACTGCCCTCCTCAACTGGGGTCCAATTTCCAACAGGAGCAAAGCCAAGCTCAACAACAAAGTTAAAAGCCAAACCATGAATAAACTGACTTCCTTACATTGTAAATACATCGGAAAAGGGCAGCAGTTCAAAAGAGAAAATGAGCCAAACTCTGATTATTTTCCTTGAAACTGAATCCCAGGGGGTGATTGTCCATTGAGATGCCCCCAGGAGAGTTGTGCTGCGCCAAGAAGTAAGAGGGTTTGGGTAGGACATGGCCAAGACGCCTCCAAACTGTTGCACAACAGGAATTTGGGTACAGCGTAACAATCGGCTGAGGAAAGGGAAAACAATTCTCAAAAACCTTATTCCTGAGCTAAACCAGGTTCTCAGGCCATCTTGAAGCTTAATTTTGATTCTTCAGCTCCGTTGGGTGGGGGTGGCTTTTCAGTGATGTGTATGTGGTAATACACACTGGATGCAGTTCAAGCCATCATGAGAAAGTAGCTACTGGCAAAAAAAAAAAAAGTCATAATGCTCCAATTTATAGTCTTGTAGTTTGGGTGCACAGGTCTGTTAAAGTTGTCCCTCTTTGCTGTTCTAAAGGCACTGTAAAATGACAAGAGGTTCTGATCCGGCAAGTGCAAGCTCAGGGCAAAGCCACCTTAATCTTGGAAGCAACAAAAGGGGAGTGAATAAAACCTTTAAGCCTTTAAAACCAAAGTCAAGAAGAACAAACCCCAATGGCCTTCAGAATGGAAAGCAGATGAAGTTGTTCATCAGGGAGTACTGGAAGCAATGGAGATTAGTTTATTTGTGTATTATTTAAATTACCGTTAGCTGCTTTCCAGTCCACCATACACTCAGGATCTCTAGGATTTGGAAGCTGAGTATTTGTACTGAGGTTTCAGATCTCTCACCCCATACCCCCCACCCAAAAAAAAAAAAAAAAAAAAAAAAATCTTGTTAAAAAGAAACTACCTGCATTATGCTCTCTGTGGAGGCTGCTGTAAATGGCCACTCTTCCTTCCATTAGTTTTATTACTGAGAACCTCCCCGTTCTGCCTTTGCTCCTGCTTTAATTGAAGCTTTGCTAGCAGATAGCCATCAGAAAAGACATCTGCAATTCAATTAGATCTGTGCTTAAACTCCTGATCTCTGTGAAACCGGCCGCTGCCAGAACAGAGTGCCCTCCATGGGCTCACTTGGGGCTGCAGCCTGCCGTGCTTTGTGCTTCATCCCCCTCCTGCCCTGCCGGCCCCACTTACAGGTGCTTGAAATGAGTATCCATTCCTCACAGGAGCCTTGTAGGAGCTCATTTTCTCTTCCTTGCATAGCCCGAGAGAAGCTGGAAACTTGGCACCACTGAGGAGCTGTGAAACCTGCTTTATAATGTACTGAAAGTGGTTACTTCTGTACTCTGCAGAGTAGAATCTTTCTGCCACGAGAGGTAAGATGTTAAGGAGTTCCAAAGGTGTTCCAGGGGTAACTTATTGCATCTTTTGCATCATCTTCATAGACATGAAAGCATGATGAATTTATAGGACTGTGTCCATACTAAAAGAAGCTGGGCTTTTTCGCTGACTTAATTCAGTCTCTGGTGCTGTAAGTGGTATTTTCCCTGGTGCCAGCTACTCCAGGGCTACCATTCCTGCTTGCACTGACCCTATGAGGTGACTGAGGTGAGAATCAAACATCTGGGCTGGCCAGAAGTGTTCCTGTAAGGAACACTTCTTTGGAAATATTTCCATGACCCTAGAGGTAAATGTTTGTCTCTAAGTGATGTCAGGCTGGTCCCTGACACGAACAACAACCTTGTTTATAAATGCTCCAGAAGGATGTTGCAAAGTGCTTCAGTGGTCTTGCTTAAAGCATTTGTAAGAACTGATTATAACGACTTGCAAAAATCACAAATTAAAGAAGCCAGAAGGGTTTCTTTGTAGAAAAGATATAGTTGATGAGAACCCCAGATCTGAAGAGTGGTTTGCAGCTCACTGCAAGCTGCCTTCAGGGAGAGGTGGCCCCGAGTTGATAGAGGGAAAACCAAATACTTACCTGGGATGGGAGAAAATCGAATGGGGATCAGAATAATGCAGCTGAGTGAAGCAGATGGGTTGGGGTGCTGTACCTGTCTGTGCCCCCGAGTACAGGGCTTAGCAAAGCCTTGGTGAGAAGCCTGCAGCCGTGGGCTTTCTCTGTCTGCCTTTCACAATGTTGCTGCTCTTAGTTTGTTTTTAATAAATCAAGTGAAATCTTACAGGGGAAGGAATTAGTCTAGCAGGGGTCACTTCTGTTTTAAAGAGTTGACAGTGAGGAGGTTTGGGGCTGCTTTTCTACTGGAGCATCCTCAAAGCCTGCAGTGTTTGAGCTTGCTCCTGGACAATATGGGTTTTGGCAAAACACATGCATGTGCCTAGACCCCCCAGGCCATGCATAGTGAGCCTGTGGGATCAGGAGGTGGAAGGCCTGTAAGACAGGTGATACAGGAGCTTTCAGCTGGCCACTGCCCACCCACCCTTCCCTCGAGGAGCTCCTTGTGGGGGCTATGTCCCTGGTGAGGCATATAGGGCAAGGAAAGGGCTGCACCTCTGCACCCTATAGCCCAGAGGAAAACACTTCCACTTTCCATGGATTTTCTAATTTCATCTCAGCGTGGCTATTCATAGGCAATCTGCAGGTAAAATTAACTTGTACCACAATTCTCTTTGCATCTCACCACACTGCTCCAGTGGCAAGCACCCCTTTATTTAAAATATTTTCCTTCTGGGGATGTGAAAGTACAGGTATCAGTTAGTAATTTAGAGATGAGAAAATTCTTGTATCAATGCTTAAAAACTAATGTAAATAAATATAAAACACTCCGTAGAAGGCCACAGCAGTTCTGCATGCAGTGATACACATCCCAGGGGGAAGGAAGGATCCTTCCAGCAAAGCCTGTCAGTTCATAGCTGTTCCAGCCATAGAATCTAGGGAATTTAATTTCCAATCTAGGCAAAGGTTGAAATGAAAACACATACACCCTTTTGAGATGTTGCAAATGAATACTCTCAGACTTTAATTTTCTTTTCAGAAAAAGAGAAAAGCAAACTTTATTTTGGGTCTAAATTTTCACAAAAATCCATTTCTATATATACTTCAAAGTTTGCCAATAAAGCTACTTGGCAACATCAGTACAGAGAAAGGATATATCAGCTATCATCTATGTTAGAGCAAACCCAGGATAAACCTTCAGTATTGCTAATTTCTGATGACCTTATCATGAAGCCAGATAGATTTGATGTTCCCATTAAAATGTGAGTTCCTGAAATAATGCTGCTCCTGTGAGATTTGTACCTTCTATTAAGAATGAGTCAGCTTCTAGCCTTGGGTTTCTGGGTAAAAGAGCTGAAAATATCAACGAGCTGAAATACACCAAGCTAGAAATCAGAAAAGAAATAACAGAAAAAAAATTTCCAAAATTGTTTTTTAAGATTAAATGACATATTTCACCTGAAATTTTGGATAGTTTGACAGCTCTGAAATCGTGTTGCACCAAACTTGTTCTTGTGCTGTGACAGTGACACAATCTGCCTTTGGTGTCATGGTGCCCTGATCCTGCAACAAATTAATTAAGGGTTTGGGGTTGAACAAACACAGGACTAATCTTTCTGTTTCACGAAGTGAGACTGAATTTTTTTCCTTTATGTGTGACAGTTTTGTGATATTTAAGCATATGCAGGATTTTTAACCTTAAATAACATTTATCTCTCTCCCTCCCAAGGAGCATTTTGTATTTAGTGTGTTTTATCTGGTGACTCATATTATCTGCAAATAATCAAGCTGAAATACTAATTGCTTTTGAAGAGGGAATAAAGGATGACATTGTTCTGGATCATCAAAGGCAATTCAATCTGTTCCTCAAGGCAGGAATAAAGGTTGCAGCCTTGTTTACAAAAATGGGGAAGGCAAGGGGCTGCTCTCTTTCAGCTGTGCAGATGGGTGAGGAGAAACAACGTTCAGATTGGGGCTATAGAATACTCCAGCTCTACTGAGCCTCTTAAAAGTAGCATTTAGTTCAGAGGCAGTGCTCTTCATTCACTCACCCCGAGAGAACCTGGAGGGATTTTATTATAGCTCTGCAGCCTGGGCAGTGTTTGGGACCAGCTGCTTTGTAGAAGATTGCTTCCCTGGTGCTCTTGCAGACTGTGCCCAGGCACCAGGGCTAATGCCCTTCAGTGCCCAGGGCCACCCTACAGCCAGCAGTGCTTTCTCAGTGGCCCCCACAGTGGGGGCAGGTCTGTGGATCCAGAACTCTCCAACAACAGGTTTCCTAAAGATTAGGTTGTGTTTTGAAGGGTCAGGAGAAAGCACTGACTTTTCTGTTTTCCAGAAACTGCTGGCTAAGTTAATGAGACTAAAAAACAGCAACAGCCATTTCCAGCAAAAATAACCAGTGGCAGTAATGGCCTCATCTCCAGTCTACTACATCAGAACTTCATCAGGAGCACAGCAAAGCACAGGAGAGTTGTTTGAAAAACTGGAATCATAGAATAATAGCATTGCTTCTGGTTGGTTGGCAACTCCCAACCCAAACCTCTAGCCTCCCAGGCTCTGGATTTAAAGGCCTGGAGGAGAAGCCATGTGAAGAGCGGCTGAAGTCTCTTGGTCTGTTCTGCCTGGAGGAGACTGAGGGGACCAGACCTTGCAGTCTTCAAGTTCCTCGTGAAGGGAGGAGCAGAGGCAGGCACTGATCTCTTCCCTGTGGTGACTGGTGACAGGATCTGAGGGAATGGCCTGAAGCTGTGTCAGGGGAGGTTCAGGTTGGATATCAGGAAAAGGTTCTTCACCCAGAGAGTGGTTGAGCACTGGAACAGCTCCCCAGGGAAGTGGTCACAGAACCAACCTGACAGAGCTTAAGAAGCATTTGGACAATGCTCTCAGGCACATGGTGTGGTTCTGGGGGATGTCTCGGGATCTCCTCCAGTCAAGATGACCCCAAGACGTGTTAAAAGTCTCTTCCCCAAACCAGCTGTCGAAGAAGGAGTCAGAAGTCTTTGGCTCGTGTTCTCAAGGTTGTTTATTATTTCTTATCTAAAACATTTTCTGTCTGGCCTGCTGAGGTCTGTTCAGCTCTGTTCAGCAGGTCAGTCCGAGGCACACTGCCCTCCCACAGGGCTGGCGTTGTCTTTTATACTATAAAATACGTATTCGATATTTACAGTTATGTTCCAATACCTATCACATATGTTAGACAGTGACTTTCTACTCTACACCAATCCCAGAATGCTACCATCACCAGGAAGATGGAGGCTAGGAATAAGAAGGAAGAAGAACAGGACAACACCCAAATCCATCTTCCCTCCTAGACCCCTATAGTAAAACCCCCATAATTTTTCTTTTCACCCTGTAGCTACTACTATTATGCTACTTAAACTTTTGTGCCTTGTAATTCTTCATATAAAGTTGGTAATTTGCTCCATGGGTTGAGATCAAATTCCCAAGTGTCTTTGGCTTCCTGCCCGGATCTCCCCGCCCCCGCCCGGGTTTTTAGCCATCCAGAGCACCCAGAGGGATGTCCTGGGTTCTGACAGGGATGGTGCTGTGCAGGGCCAGGAGTTGGACTCAATAATCCCGTGGGGTCCCTTCCAACTCAGCATATTCTGTGATTCTGTGAATAATGATTTATTGCACATTACAATACTTACTGCTGGGTTGAAATGACAAATGTACACAATCCTATGGCTTTTGGTTTTGAGCAATTTGCTTTTAAAAGATGAGAGGCTGATCTAAGGCTTAACTTTTCTTGAGCCGCTGTTCCACTGATGCTGGAGAGTCATTTTCCAGGCTGTGAGCACCTGCTGATCTGAAGCATCATGGGATGAAAGCAGACCCAAACATGAAGGGACCTGTGCTTGGTGCCTGTTTGTGCTGCACATACTGACACAGAACCCTGGTGTGCAGCGGCCTGGGCTGTGCTCAGACGTGCTCCATGTGTTGATGCCGCACCAGCTCGTGGTTGTGTTAGACAAACAACTCGCTGTGCCCCCGGACTGGTGCTGCCTTGGGTGTCTGCCTGACCCTGGGTGGTGTGATACGAGTCCTTCAACCCCAGACTGGTTCAAATGCATGCTTGAAATGCAGGGATTTGGGAAGCCAAGGACTTTTTCCTAGCAGGGTTGGGTGCCTCGGATGGCACATGCCTGGAATGGGAGGTGATAACCTGGATCACCAGCACAGCAGATGCCATTGCTGCTGTGGGTGAGGATACAAGATCACGCTTGGGAAATCCTGAGACTTGTTATCTACTGGCCTGGGATTCATCACATGACTGCAGGGACAAAACAGCATAGATATAGAATGACTGAACCTTTAAGGGACCTGAGGAGGTCATGTGCTCCAACTTCTCACTCAGAGCAGGGCTAATCTCAGCATGAGGGCAGATCACTCAGGACTGTGTTCACCTGAGTTTTGGAAACCTCCAAGGACAAAAAATCTACAGCCTTTCTGGGAAACATCTTCCAATGTTGTTTGGGGTTTTTTTCCTAATACCCAATCGGACTTTTCTTTGAAGCAACATTTCTCTTGGCCCACGAAGCTTCTCACCTCATTTGGGGTAAAATAATTTGGAAGTTTCAGATGAGGAGGAGTGCCCATCTTTTCCCACTGGTGAGACCTTGTGCATGCTGCTTTGCTTCTGCTATCCTGGGTTGCAGACACCTCCACCAGCTGCTGTGTCCACCAGAGATAACCAACCCTTCCTCAGCTGTGACTGTCCACATGGAAAGCTGGAATAGCTTCTGCTGACAAAGCAGGAGAAAACCTGCTTTTAGTGAGAGGATGAGAGGCTGGTTGACTTTACCTGCTCCACCTGCAGCTCCCGTGGTCAGGGGCTGCACACTCACACCCAGCCTGTCTGTGGTGTCCATGTGTTGGCACAGGTGACTATGGAAGAGCTCATCTTCTCTTCAGAATGCAAATTAAGATAGAAATTACAATGTGCATGGTTTTGTTAGCTTGTTTGTTTTTCCACAGTGTGTAGCTGCAGTATTTCTGTTATTGGAAAGCCATGGGCTCTCTGTGGAGTCACCCTGCATCCCAGGATAAAAGGTACACATGTATGGGGGGCTGGTTGGAGCAGTGCATTTGAGAAATATGAAATAACCCTCAAGCAATGAACTTATTTAGGAATGACAAAAGAGCTAGCAGGTGATTCCTTTGTTCTCTGACAGAGACAATAATATTTAGTCTATAAATAGGCTTTTTAAAAATGCTTTTTAAGTTGAATCCACCAGAATTTTTTCAATTAAATGTTTTTGACAGGAGACACTGATCAAAATTAAAATAACTCAAAAAATTGGCCAATTATGCTACAAAAAGGTCATGAATCTGTAGGGGAAAAATATAATAGGAATGCTTTCAATTCATAGGTTGCTCATTTTTTTAAAAATCTGGAATTTCACAGTGATATTTTTAAAGTTATATGTTCTGTAGGGTTTTTTAACATCATGGCTGACATGTCATGAAATCATCACGGCGCATAATAACATCTTATCATTTCTAGCTCAGAGTGTTGCCTGTTTGTTGTAGTGAAACAGTTTGGCACCTGATCAAAGTGTCTCCTGCCTGTCTTGTAAAAAAAATAACGTCAAACTTCCATTACAACACAGACAGGAGACACTTTGATGTAGAAAAGAAAGTATGTTAGTGTTTACTAAGTGGCAGATGGTTTTAATAGTTTTAAAATGAAACAGAATAAAAAAAATAATAAGGTTTTCCCATATAATATGCAGGACAAATGAAATGCCATGAAATCATATGAAAAAAACCCTAAACCAGAGATAAAAAGCAGGAAAGAGTATTTCTTAAGAGAAAATAACCTTTTTTTTGGTAAGGGTATTTTCCTTTGTCATTTGCTTTTGACCAGGCTGGGTTTGCCAGGCATTGAGTCTGCCCTGCACTCTGCTGCTGGGATGTGGGCATGGAGCTGGCAGGGCTGTGAGGCTGGAAATGCCTGACTTGTTTAAAAAGAGAGATGAGGTTGACCCATGTGACAAGGATGACTCCTGCGTTGTTGCCATTGGCTCGTTTAATGTCCAAGGAAAATTCCAGATCAGCAAATATGCCTATTCTTGGCAAATACTTTTCTTAAACAAAAATAAAACCCCGAAGAGCTGCCCAATCTGGAGCATTAACTTGAGACAGTTATCTGTGGTACTTGGGGATCTGTTCCAGGAAACAGCGTGCTGAGCTCCACGTCTGACTCCAGCTATTTGAGAAGAGGGTGCCAGCACCACACTGTATGCGTAAGCATATAACAATAACCATTATTATTATTATTATTATTATTATTAGTCCTCCAGCATCAAACAGAATCATATTATAGCATCCAGAAATAAACAGACACACAAAATGCTTCCCGGTGAGAGCAGAGGGAAGTTAGACCAGCTTCAGGCTGGCTTACCAATATGGTTTAAATCAGGACAAATCAAAATGTCCTTTTCTGTTGCAGGTTCTTGTAGTTAGGTAGGTTGGTATAAGCCTAGTGAGGGTTCCTATTCTCCTCTGATAACTCATCCTGCCCTGCTTTAACTGTTATCCAATAATGTGAAACCTTCACTGCTGATTGTAGGATCATTTAGGTTGGAAAAGGTCATTTAGTCCAACCGTAGAGCGACAGCTGAGCTTGCAGCTGCCAGCAGCGTGGCTGGCTGGTGCTGGGACATCCCACTGGTGTCCTACCACAGGCTTCCAGCTGCACAGGCATCTGCCAATTGGAAGAGCAGCTGACTGCTGGCCTTCCTGTATCGCACTGTGGCAAGTCCTCAGAAGACATGAGATGGCCAGAAATGTGTTTGCATTTGTGCCACCAGAACTGGGGGTGTCCAAGCCCGAGGCACAGCTGTGTTTTCGGGACATGTGGCAGTTGGGTTTTGGAATGGCTCTGCTTCCTGCCTGTCCCTGAGGGCCTGCCTGAGCCTGCAGTCCTCCTGTGTGCTAAGATGCTGGGCATCTACCTGCCTGACCTGTCTGCAGGATGGAGCCAGCACAGCTCGCAGAGTGTCCTGAAAACTTTTCACTGTGACATTCCTCATATGTGGCTCTGTCGGGTGCCAGCAGCTTTCCACTTTGGTATTCATACCAGACCTCCACGTGCTTGTGGAAAGCAAGGCCATGGCACATGAAGGGTTACTGCAGGAGGAAACACAGGGTAGAGGAAAGACAGATTTCAAGCCTTGAGTCAGCCAAAAAAGCTGAAATTGTAGGAAGCTGCACTGAAAAGATGAAAAAAATAAAGCAAAGAAAGGGAGATTTGAATGGATCCAAGCCTGCTGAGTGGTATAAAGGAGAAAAACAGTGCCGGCATGAAACTCTTCCAGCTGCTTTCCACAGACCCGGCACAGCAAATTTGTCACAGGAAGTAAAGCAGAGAAAGGGAGTGAAATGGGTCAAGGCAAAGGGGGACAAGGAGGGACGCTTTCTACCTCGGGCAAGGCCAGAGCACGGAGCTCACCTCTGCATGTGAGCCTGTGGCCAGCGCCGGATTTTGGGTGCCCTTGGAGAGGCACAGCAGGGATGTGGATGGGGAAATGTCCCCTGGGACTGGCAAAAGCAGCTGTGTCAGCTGTGTCCCCAGCCAGTCAGGGAGAAGAGCGAGCAGTGGCTGCTCGGCCTGCCTTCTGCAAGGCCTGTCATCCCTCCCTTCATGCAACAGGTGAACCGGGGAACACACACACGCACACACACACAAAAAGAAAAAAAAAAAAAAAAAAAAAAAGAAAAAAAGGAAAGCGAGAAGCCACTCAGTGCAGGAGATGAAGTAGTTATGAAGAAGATCCTTCCAGGTGTGACATGGTGTGTCAAGAGTGTCCACGGGGGAAGGTTACCACTCATGCCCGGTGGGAAGGCAATACCAATCAGCCAGCCCTGCGAGGGACTGAAATGTTAATGGTTAATGACTGAAAACAATGGCCCATTTGTGGAGGCGGCAGGGTGCTTTGCACCCCCAGAGGGGGAGGAGGTGAGTTTTTGGGCGTGTGATGGCAAACCTCTGGTCTGCATTAGGCGGAGGGGTGAACAATCACCACCGGAGGCTACAAGCCGGGCTGTGAGGCCGATAAGAGCAGATCCTCTGAGGTGGGATGGTGCTTTTCATCATGCCAGCTGCCCTCCCTGACACAAGTCAGCTGTAAAACTGCCCCCACACCTTCTCCTGGGAAAGGTCCTGAGGGCTTTCATCCCTCCTGATGGGGCGTTCCTGGATCAAGTGCACTGATGTGAGAGGGAGCTGTCATGTCTCAGAAGGTGTCACAAACCATCAAAGAACCCCAAAGTGCCCCCAGACTAATTTCTGAGGTTTTCCACCAGAGGACTGAAAACTGACCCCCAGGGGAGGTGCCAGGGCCTTTCCACTGAGCCTGAGTGTATTTGAACCCATTGGACTTTGTGTTTCACGGGCTTTTATCCCACCCCAACAGATCAAGACTGCGATCATCACTTTCACCCAGGGACACTAAATGGCAACAATCAAGTCTTGCCGTGAAACCAATGGGTGGTGATATGTTTCTACTCTTACCGTTTCTTTGTTTCTTCTCCCTTGCACATTTTTGAGTGGTATTTTTATGTTTTCATATTGACATATTGCTGTAGATAACAGTAAGCAAAACGGCTGCATGCCTGCTTTCCATTGCGACCAAACTGTTCTAAAATAAGCCCTACGTATATACATATCTTTACAGACACTGATCATCCAAAGTCCTTTCACTCTAATCCACCCCAAGGGATCTGTTAATAAGAACCGGGGCTGACCTCACCTTTTGGGGTTGGGCGTGACAAACCCCTGCTGGATGGGACCCTGGGGCTGTGAGCCCAACTCCGGGGGGGATGGGATGGGATGGGATGGGATGGGATGGGATGGGATGGGAAGGGATGGGGAGCAGTTACCAGCGAAGAGGACGTTAGATGACATGCTACGGTGATGCGGAAAAAATCACTGGGAAGAGAATTGATGGCTGGTCCCATAGGAAAAGAAAGCTACAAGAAAGTTGGAGAGGAATATTTTACAAGGATATGTAGCAATAGGACAAGGGGCAAAGGCTTCAAACTGAAAGAGGGTGGGTTTATTTTAGGTATTAGGAAGAAATAATCTTCTTTGAGGGTGGTGAGGCACTGACACAGGTTGCTCAGAGAAACTGGATGCCCCATCCCTGAAAGTGTTCAAGGCCAGGCTGTATGGAGCTCTGAGCAATCTGATCTAGTGAAAGGTGTCCCTGCCCATGGCAGGGAGTTTGGAAGGAGGTGATCTTTAAAAGCCCCTTCCAACCCCAACCACATTATCATTCTATGAAAAAGGTTTGATGGGTAAAAGCCACGAGGTTCATGAATCTGTAGCAGCCAACCTGAGATGCATTGTGTGCTTTTCACCTTTGGTATTTAGAAAAGTCCCATAAGAACCATGCTAATACATAAAAGATACAGGCCTGTGCATATAAGCTCTGTGGTCACTTAGGGTCCAGCCTGGGAAGAATTGAGCAGGAAGAGGATGGAAAGAGCTTTCAGTGGCATATACCAACAGAAACAAAAGCAAGCTGTTGCTCTGCTCTTGAAGGTGGCAGGTTAGTAGCAATGGCCTGAAGCTGAAGGAGGAGCAGGACGCAGGTTAGACTTTGGGATAAGGGCTGAGCATTGAGAAGTCACCCACTGGGATGAAGCTTCCTGGACTTACATAGATCTTGGCAAGTGATTCAGAAATGGCTTCTGCCAGCAGGAAATGTTTGCCTAAACACAGCTCCCCTGGCCATCTTATTAAAGTTGGAGTTTCCGAGAGACAGCACTAAACCTATGTCATTATCAGTGCTGTCTTTTCAAGTTGGGTCTCTAGATAATAACACTAATTCTGTTTCTCAGGCAAAATTTCCATGTGATTTGCTGGAGGCTGTGCACAAAAAATTAATGTCTCTCAGAGTTTGATACTACAAATGTTTCTGCTCAGAAATCAGTCTGTTGATTGAGGAGGTCATTTCATGCTAGAAAAACTGTGTTGTCTCTGAAATCCAGCCATGAGCTTAGGGAGAGGAGGCTACCTAGTCAAGTGTGAGCTGTTTACTTGGTCTCCACCAGAACATGCTTGAGCTCCTGTGCTCACTGCTTCCTCCACTTCCTCCTCCTCCTTCTTGGCATCCCAGGTGCTCCAGGGCAGACTTTGTTTTCCTACAGGGCTGGTTCAGTGTGATGATAATGCAGGAAGAGAGCACAAGAGACAACTTTGTGCTGTCTGCCCAAGGATCCTTGAAATGGCTGGACACCTCGTTGTGACAAGGAGCAATAGTTTGGAGTTAACGATAACTTAAGACATATATCTAAGAAGCTGTTTATAATGTGTTTGTAAATAATTTCCCTCTTAGCTAAAGGTCACAAGGTCAGAAAGCCACAGAAGTCCAAGTATGGCTGTTCTTAAGCACCAATTCCAGCTTGGCCAGACTTTGCTGAACCCTTGCATGGAGATAGCCTTACACAGTGATTTGTACTAACACACTTGTGTAGAAACATGCTGGGATACATCCAGCGTGACCACTGGAACATGTAAAACATGCCTTTGAAAGCAATGCAAGGTTTGTGGAAGCTTGAGTGGGTTGGAAAGGCCTCTAGGTACCAGCAGAGCACAGCACAGCTCAGGGACCAGATGTTCCAGTCCCCTGTACCCCACATCCCTGCCTGAAAAGGTGGCCCATTTCATCCCTATTAGAAGTCTCTAACGAGCTTATAACCTAAAACTATAAATACAGGAGCAGATTTTGTCACCAGGGCTCATCCAAAAGTCTTCCCTTGAGAGTGATTAAAGCTATTGCAGATGGCAGCAGTGACATTTGCTGCCCTCCCAACATCAGATAACAACCCTCAGGAGAAGAGCCCACCAAACCCCTTGCACCACTGGCCAGGATCCCAAGTACTGAGCAAACTCCCACCAGCTTTCATGTCCAGATGTGTTTTCTGTCAAGACTTAGTAGCCATTAATTGTTGAACGCTGAAAGTTTGGGGACGAGAGGTAGCAAATCAAACTTTATTGCTGTTTCCAGAGCTGCTTCCTAAGGCACAAACACAAGTTTCAGGGGGAACTATGCCAGGCTGGTGACTGCATTCTGTTTTCCTGCTTTCCCTTGATGCCCACCCTTTGGAAGCATGTTCCTACCTGATCTGCAGACAAAAAAAGCCAGAGAGAGCCAGCAGCTGGATCCTACAGGAGACTTCTCCTGTGGCTTCAAAATATGGGTGGGGAGAGGGAAAAAAGGAGTTTTCGGTTGTTACTGCGTTGCTCTTTTGCTCTGCTAGCTCATGTAAAAACAGATGCAGAAAGACAAGATAAGGAACTCTGTGGTTTCATCTTGTAACCTCAAACAGCAAACACTCCTCAAAAACAGTTTACTATGTGGTCACATTGCTTCGAAGAAAGGATAAGAAGCTCAACTGAAAAAAACACAATATAATAATTGAAAAATAATATTTAATCACAGAGGAGCTATAAATAAAATAGAACATGCCCTGAGATTTGAAAGCCTCAACAACTCAATAGCATCTCTCTCTCAGAAGGTTTCTTCTTCTTTTTCTCTTGTAGAGATGCTTCAGTTGCTATTGATACAGGCACCTCCTCCCAAAAACTGGCTAAATGGTTTACCCACCCCCCCACCCCCCAAGTCCCATCAAAATAGATGCTTTTCAGCATGTGCCAGGAATAGCCTTATGTGAAATGTGCTAAGACATTGCAACTTCTATTGGGTTTATTTTCTATTGGGTTTATTTTGAGTGAGTACGATGAAGCAGCATAAGGCAGGGCTCTGAGGCTGGGGACAAATGTGGAAAGGAGAAGTTCATTAATTTATAGTAATTTTGAACTGCTGAGTTTCGTTTTCATGTGTACTGCTAGCATGGCACTACAGAACAGGTTGAAGATTTAAAAGAAAAAAAACAAACCAAAAACCATTAAATACCAATATGTTAACTACAGCACTTGCAGCTTCACAGAAAAAAACAGATGTTCTCTAAATGCAGATGTTGCCAGTTCTGAAATAACAGCTGGCATATACTGATAATTACTAATTGGACTCATCCAGTCAGTAGAGCTTAACAGCGACAGAGTAAAGGCAAAGTAACAGACTGACTCCTTCCCCCAGCTCCAGAGAGTATCTGAATTTCTACTCTGGCTTCCCTGTCTTCTTCCTTTTCCTTGCCATTTTTAATTTCAGCCTTCCAGCAGCTTCTGTTTCCTGTGCCCCCATGCTGGGTACCCATCCCACAGATCTTGTGGCAGGTCCCTGCTGGCACCTGCCAAAGCCACCCCGTCCCCAAGGCAGCTGCTGAGCAGGGAAGGAGGTTGAGAGCAATCAGCCTGAGGGGTGTCACCCACACTGGGCCCCCTCCCACTGAGGGCAACGTGTCTGCCTGATGCCAAGCATGGAAACTGAGCTTCAAACACAATCTTGGTGCAGGGAGTGTAAAGTCCCACTAACCTGCACAAGGCAACTCAGCAGGAACATCACCTTAACCCCAAGGGGTGAGACCTGGAGCTGCGTGGGGCTGTGGGCAGAGGAGACACGGGGGCAGCAATGGAGAATCCCAGCTGTTTATGCTGTGAGTGGTAGCTCCTGCTGTTAGTCGTGGGCACTTTGAGCTAAAATGCTGCCTCACACATCGACGAGCAGCAGAAGTGAAAGAGAAAAACAGACTGACTTGATTTAAAGTAAACATGAGAAAAACAAATCCACCCAAACCCTCACGCCGTGTTATCAGAAAGGTACCAGGCTGCAGGAATGCTGTGGGTTAAATTAGCTTGTAATAGCTGATTTTGAGTTGCATTTTTTTGCAAGAAAAGCAAATCAACAAATTTTTCTTAAGGACTGGAAAATGCCAAGAGCTGTAACATACTTCTTTTAAAGTTTGTCTTCAGAGATGTGAGGACAATTCAACAGTAAAGCTGAATTGTGGCCAAACATATCTGAGGAAGAGTCCCACATGGTGTAGTGGTCATTCTGCCTGGCCACACAAAAATTCTGGCTGTAGATCTCCCTCTACCCCCTTGGAACACCAGAAAATCTCCTTCCTGCCTTCCTGGGGAAAATTTCACCACTGGGATGCAGGGAAGGGAAAGGAGCACATCTGTGCACTTTCCACCTATCTCCTTTTCTTGGTGGGTTTAGACCAAGGAAGAACAGCAAATTAGTTTTGAGTCGAGGCTGGAATTGAATTAAAAGCCCTCTTTCACAAGCCAGGTTTTGGCTATTGCCAGCTTTGGCAGCCTGAGTGCCGGTGAGCTGGTGGGCCTTTGTGGCTGGATGGGCTCTCAGCCCAAGGAGCAGGGCCAGATCTGAGCCTGGGCACAGCTGCCACAGCAACAGGGGAGATTTTGGATCCCTTGGGCCACAAAGCCTCCCTTCTCCTGAGCCATCTGTGTATAGAGACAGACTTACACATTCACACGGGTTTGTTTTTCTTGCAGGGTGTGGCTTGACACTTCCTCTACTGGTTTCACTGGGTCAGAGATACGCTTTGCAATGAACAGGCAGGAGGTTTTCCTCCCTTTTGAAGAGGAAATCTGGGAAAAAGAAGCCCTGCCTTCTCCAGGCCCCAGGGGAGCATACTTGAGTGACCCTCAGAGAGCCCCCCTAATGCCCCCCACCACCCCCACACCCCCTCAGCATCGTCTTACTCCAGCTGGGCTGCCTTTCCTCCCTGGTGGGTGGGGGTTTCACTCTGCTTCACACTTGCCTTCCAGATCCATGGTTTGGCCACCATTGCTCTCTTATTTCATATCTACATTAATTAATTGTAAGTACATATACACAAATACATACATATATTTGTGTTATCTCTGTGTTTTGGGTATAATTCTGTCATACCACCTTTTCCATGGAGGGCTGGTGCAGGAGGGATTGCTGGTGCTCATTTCTCTGGCCTTTGAAGTGTGCACATCTCCGTGAGTCCCCTTGCCCACCACAGGCCGTGGCACTGGGACACATGGGAGGCTCCATGGGAGGTGAGGATACCTGCCTAGAGAAGCCTTGCTGGTCCCCAGTGTGTCCCCACTCTGTGACCCCCATTCCTCCTGCCACCTGTGTCATGCTGTGCCTGGACCCCAAATCACTACATCTCCCCCAAGTTTCCACATGCTCTCCCATGCATCTCACTACTTCTCCACACGTCCTGCTGTCTTTCCACACCTGTCCTTCCATGTTTGCCTACATGCCTTGCCACACACCCATGGGTCTCCTGTGTACACCCATGGGTCTCCTGTGCCCCACATGCACCTCCCCTGCATCCCACCTGTCCCTTTGCACCTTCTTAAGTGTCTCTGTGTGCCACACGTGCTTCCCACACCCTTCCCACATCCCACCAAACCCCCTGCACGTCCCCAGTGGTCCCCAAAGCTTGTCCCACTATGTCTCCATGCCTGTCCCTTGCACCCTCCTTGTGTGTTCCCTACCAGCTCTCCCTGGGCAGTGGAGTCTGCTGACATCTTGGCACACTGTGCTACCAAACCCTGAGGTGTCAGTTCCTGATTTTGGGAGAAGCAAGGTTACCATCTAAGATGAAAGCCAAAACCCCTTTCCTCTCACGAAAAGCACTACTTGTTTCAAGCCCATGTGAGCACAGTCTTGAGTGTTTTGGTGTAAATTGCCTGCTTGTGACACACAAACCAGTTCCTGAAAGAGTGTAGCGGGCTCTCTGGCTGCTTTGGTCTGGGGCTGTCTCAGCTTTCAGGATATAACACGTCCCCAGGAATTATTTCAAGCTGTAGCAAGAAAACACTTGGCAAACTCTGTCCAGCTGCTTGCAGTAGCCCTGAAACAAGATCTGTGTTGTGAAAGTATGACTAAAGATGGCAGGAGAGAGAGGGTGCCCCATGGCATAGCTCCATGGCCAGGTGACTTCTACTGTAAATAATGTAGATTGTTATTGACAACCGAAAAGCAATAAACCTATTGCAACATGCTTTTTAGGCCAGCTTTTGGCTGGCAAACAAGGAATGTGATGGACCTTCCCAAGGCTGGTATTCTGGTGTTTGCTTAGGGTATTGACATTTTATATCCCATTGTTAAAGGCTGGGAAAAAAAGTCAGTTATTGATTGGGACAGAGCTATCTTTGTGGAAAGGCGTAGAGGCCTCCTTTTCATATTGTTTGCATGCTTTCTCATTTACTGGGTGTGGAGAGAGAAAGGCTGTGTCCATGATGCTGTGTGGTGCACAGACCTCCCACCCTGCGTGGGCACTGAGGTCACAGCATGGCTGATGGAGAGGGCCATGTTGTGTGGGTTAGACTGCTTTCACATCCAGCCCAGCATCCATCTCCAGATGTGGCCAGTTGTTTTGGGAGGAGGGAGGACAGGGTTTGTAATTCTTGCCCTGCCAGGCTCTGAGATCTTTGTTCACTTCCTGCAAGTTCCTAGTGCTTGACCTGCTTTCTTGACTGCTGCCGAGGGCTGAGCTCGTGCTTTGGCGGACGCTAAACAACCTGGCTCTGGACCAGCAGTGGTCTGTGCAGAGCCCATGTGAGCCCAGGACCCTTTTTTCCCCCCTCCAAATATCTAGTTTTGCAGTTGTATGTGTTGGATTTGTTCTGCCCTTTGACCCCTCACCGTCTGCAGTTCTCACAGCCTGTCCTTGTCCTCAGACAGCTCCTTATCAGTGGCCAGCCCTCTCTCCTCCCTCCTCACCCCTTTTCCAGGCCGTTTACGAAGGACTGAGCAGCCGAGGTCACTGCACAGAGCCAGACCCCAGTGGAAGGTCACTGCTATCACACTGCCATATGAGAACTGGCTGTCTTCTCCTGACCTCCATTTCCTGTTTTTCAGCCCGTTATTTGTAGATAGCAGGACCCGCTTTCTTATGCCTGAGTGGCTGCATTTCCTGAGGAGATTTCTCTGCAGCTTCATTTAATCCTCAGCAGCTTCCTGGGCTAATGGAGCTGTTGTGCCCACAGGGGTGGTGTGCTGGTCCCAGCTTGCCTGAGCCTTGGGATGGTGGTATATGTGCCAGCAGGTCCAGAGCCACCCCACTGCCTTGGTGTCTTTGGTAGAAACATGAGTGTTTTGGGCCCTCCCTGCAGTCACTGCAGGGCAACAACTCCAGACTCTCCAAGAGGCTGGTCTCTTCCCATCATCCAGGGCATTTTCAGGGGGCCCTGCAGCCACCAGCCCAGGGCTGAACAGCAACCAGCAACAGTCTCAGCTCAGCAGAAGTCTGTAAGACCATGTGGCCTAATTTGGTGTATGTATACGTGCTACCAAAACCATTGTGGTTTCTGAACAAGCCCAGGTGATTTTGCAGCTGGGATGGGGTTCAGGGCACATGTTATTAACACTGCTGTTTAGCTCACGTGGTGGTGAGTCAGGTCTTTGTTAACTCTGCTCTTTCCATTTCTCCTTGTTGCCATCAAGCACTCAAGGTTTATCACCAGCACTGGGATGTCCTTCCCCAGCAGCACTTGAGGAGTCTGTGCAGTAGCTGCAGCACCAGGGTAGAACATACTGGATAGGCACGGCTTGCTTCTCTTTCCACAGCTCCAGATGACAAAAATAGCACAAAATGGTCACAATTCTCCTATTGTTTTATTTCATGATCATTTTATTCTCCCTCCTTTCTCTGCCCCACTGAGGGACATTTTGGCAGTTTGCAAACACCCCCCTGTTCACATTCACTGAATGTTACTACAGGCATTTCTTTCATGTGACAGCTTGAAAAAGGGATGTGAAAGCTTTCCTTCTTGTCTTCCTGGCCTTTCCCTCCATCATCTGACCCTCATGAATGCTCTCCAGCAAACAGTTTGCCTTTCTTGCATGGTAGAATCTGGAAATAATTGCCTGCCACAGCACTTACTTCTATCAGTGAATAAGCTTGTGTAATTTGCTCCACAGTTCATTTTCTTAGCTCAGAAATGTGCTTTTATTTTTTTTTAACCATTTCATATAGTCTGTTTATCCCCACAATTCATTGTTGCCAATAAAGTAGGAAAATAAGGGATAATCACCGCTTAAATGCTTTAAAACTAATGCCATGTGTGGGGAAAAAAAGCCCCAACCAAACAAGGAAAACATCCTACCATCCTCAAAGGAATGTGCATCCAATGTGCTCTAGCCAAAGCACTGGCTTTTTCTGATGGATCTTACAAAAACTCAAGGTCCTGATAATCTGACAAGCCACAGTTTGATTCTTTGAATCCCAACCACAGCTAAAAAATTGGCTGACTTGTATCAGAGGCTCTGTAGTTATGGTTATTGCTGATCATTTGTTTGTAATTGGTATAGCAAGCTCTGGGAACAGCAAATGTCATAATCCTGTCACTGTATAGCTCCAAGGAGATTGCTGATAAATAACAATAATATACACAAACATAATGGATACAGGCAGCAGCCAAACAGGACAGTAATTGCTGTCTTGGTGGAGCTTATTAACTTAAATCAGGCAGAAAGAGATTTTGTGAATGGATGCCACCTTTGTAATTTCCTGGAAAAAAAAAAGGCCAATATACAGCTTTCAAAAGATGTGTCCTGAGAGATGTGCTTCATGTGACCAAGATATATGTGTGTCTTTTTTTTTTGTTTTGTTTTGGGTTGTTTTTTTTTTTTTATGGTGTCTAGTATTTGCCCCAGAACTGGCCACAGAGACTAAATTGGCCCTGTTTGATCTGATTGTCACTATGTCCCAGCCCCTATCAGAGCATGTTTCATCACTTAGCAGTGGATCTGCACTCAACCCCCTGAAGTGACCCAAACCCAGCTGACCTGAAAGTCCTCCCTAAATCTGAGATTTTGGGGTTTTTTTTTTTTTTTTTTTTTTGATGGTGTCTAGTATTTGCTCCAGAACTGGCCACAGAGACTAAACTGGCCCTGTTTGATCTGATTGTCACTATGTCCCAGCCCCTATCAGAGCATGTTTCATCACTTAGCAGTGGATCTGCACTCAACCCTCTGAAGTGACCCAAACCCAGCTGACCTGAAAGTCCTCCCTAAATCTGAGAGATATTTCAGTGTCTTGGGATGGATCCCTCATTTTTCAAAGCCCAGGCGCATCTGCTCTGCATGCCCTGGTGCAGCTGTCTGACTTTCACACCTCTGAGCAGGACTACTTCAGGTTTTGCTAAAAATTAAGGATGTCCACAATACAATTCTCTATCTCCAGTGTTAGCCAAAAGTCCAGCTGCTTGGTTGCCCATCCATGGTCTGTCTATATAGGAACATATATATTCCAACAGGAAATTCCAGACAACCTTTGGCCAGACTTAACTACACTTCCAAGCTGATTTTGCTATTTCATTTATGCAAAGTAGCAGGAAACACAAGTAAAGCAGCTACTTGTTCAACACATTTATCTCTATTTTACAGCTTGGGATTGATCTAAAGCAGTAGCATATCATACCTATCCTGTGTCCATACATTTTAAGACATAAAGGGGAAATCTTGGTTACAGGGAAATTTATGAGCATTTGTATTCACTACCCTGCGAGTCCTGTCTGAGATTCACCATCAAGCCAACATCTTTAAGTTCATCTCTACAGATGAACCTCACAGCTGAAGTTCACTGAGCTGACAGCTCCCAAGGAGGAGTCCCCACAAGGAGGATTTTCACCTCTGTTGGCTGGCATTAGTGTGAAGTCAGAGCAGTAATCCTCAGTACATATTGGTTTAATTAAAATTAGTAGTATCCTCAGTCAGTGGAAATTATCAAAGAGGGAAATGTTAGGGAATTCTCTGCTGCTGAACTGTGGAGAAATGTATACAGAAATAGGATTCCCAGGTCCCTCACTCAGCTAATGAGGTGCACGGCATGGGCTGGGTCCCCTTGGTGCAAATGTGGGATAATCAGTGCAGTCTGGAATTGCACTCTCGGGAGAACCAGTCCATCATGCTCCCGCACCGCAGCTCGAGTCTTCTTCCATTCTGAGTTAATAATAAACACAACCCAGCTAAGTGATATACGTGACACGTTTATTACCATGTCCTTTAGAAGCAATTTCCTTTCTGCTCTGTTTTCTCACAGACAGTGTAATTACCAAGTTAAAGAGAACAGAAGGGAAAAAAAGTTTCCAGACTTGATCTTTCCCAGATGAAATGACAGAATTACTGAACCAGTGCATACTCTTCAGATCTGTAAGGAGATATACCTTAGGGTTAACAGCTGCATTTCAGCAAGTCTTCAAGTGAAGGGACACAGTGAAATCAACTCCATATAGGTACAGCTTAGCAACAGGGGATTTTTGCATGATTATACTGAAGCTGTTTGTGCCTACATGGAAGGCAGGCATTGTGACATTCCTAGCTATGTTTTGCAAAATGAACCCAGCCACCATTCCTGGCATAACAGATTGCTCAGTTCCAAACAGGAAAAAAAAAAAAAGGAGGGAAAATCCTAATGTGGTAGGAGAAGGTAACCATTGACTTTGTCAGAGTTAGGATTTCCCTCATGTGTTGCCTCATCTTGGGTTGCACAGGGTAAATGCCGTGAGTTTTGCATTTACTATTCTTCCTGTTCACTCTGTAGCCCCATCACAGGGAACCTGTTCAACTGGGGACCAGAAAATAATCCCTCAACTGCAAATTACTCAGCAGCAGGTGCCCTAAGCTGTCCTATTATAATAGTTGCATATTGAGTACAGTTTTGCTGATTAATGGTTGGATTTGGTTATCTCAGACATCTTCTCCAACCTTAATGATTCTGTGATTGATAAACCAGAAGGCTGTGAGGAGTGTGAGTGAGGGTGTGGAGGCTGAGAAGCACAGGAAAAAAAGGTCTTTGGATTTCTCTGCACCAGTGTGCCCAGTGAGAAATAATTTCCATACATGCTTTCAGCTCCTTCTACTTGGAAAGAAAGGACACAGCCCCAAGGCATGATCATTACAATGGCTTCTATGTAAGCTGCTCCTTAGAAGCATTTGTCAAACTGCAGTGAGCACAGGACAGTGTGGCAATGTGTCCTCATTCAGCAGTGGTTCCCATGGGCCATGGATCATGCTGGGAACCAGGCAGACTGCTGCTGGGTTCTGGCACAGCAAGGCAAGCTAAGGTGCTTGTGTTTTAACCTCTCAAATCCCAAATTATTTGGCTTCTGATATCCTCAGAGGGTCGGCAGTGAGTGTCTTGGTCAAAGCTGCAGGGACACTGTCTGGGTGGCGGGACCTGGGTGCTAAATTGTCCTCTGCAAAGTGCTCTCTGCTTCCCTGTTGGTCAGAGATTTGGAAACTTTCAGAGCATACTGCAAAGCTAGCAGTTGTGTGCGTCTGCCCACCCCATATTAGCTTTCAAGGAGGGTGATTTAGCAGTAGAAAAACAAGGAGGCAGAGTCAGCCAGCAGGAGGGTGATGTGATGAAGTGCCACAACACATGTGCCGTGGTGTGAGGCAGACAAGGACCCCACACTCACCTTTCTCCAGCACCACCAGACCAAGAACACATCCAGACCAGCATGAGGAGGATCCCTTGGAAGGATCAAACCCCTCTTCCTTGTGGAGAAAGTCTCAGAAGATGGTTTTCAGGGGCTGCTGTCCTGTAGGGCTGGTCTTGAAAGCTGCCTCTGTCAGGGCAGGAATTGAGACCCCCATGGAGCCCTCCCATCTCTGAAAAACCTGTTGTGTGACCCCTCATCCCAACCAGTCAGTGGGCCTGGTGCCCCAGCAGAGTTTCTGCTTCCTGCCAGGCAGCTGTCATGGTGTTGGTTTAAATGGGGATGTTTACTACAGCCGAGGGCAGAGATGGACACCCTCGGTCTGTGATGCTGGGATATCCCCATGCTGTGGGTCAAACATAAAGAACTAATTAAGTTTATTCCTTCCGAGGCAGAAATCATGGGCCAGATTTCAGCTGGTGCAAATCAGCATGGCTCTGCTGGGGTCAATGGAACAAACCCAGCTTGTGCCAGTACAGCCTCTGGATTGGTGCCTGCCATTGTGTGCAGTCACAAACACTGCTGAGTGCCATGAAATTAGAATGAAAGATTAATAAAATCATATTTTGCATTGTCCTCAGCACAGACAGGCCATTTGAAATAGCACAGCAGCCACGTATTATTGGTGGCTCTGAACCACGTTGCTTTCAAAATACACTGTTGTGTATAGAAATTAATATGGCTACATGGTGAAAAGTATTATCCTCTGCATTATTTGTTAATTTAGGCTTATGGCTAAACAATTAATTTCATTTAGCCTTATAGTTTTTATTATAAATTGCACACAGCACTTCCAAGTACTTTATAAGCTCAGCTGTTCTCTAGACTGTTTTTCTGGAATTTAGGAGTTGGTGCCCCTCAGGGTTTTGCTTATAGAGTGTCCTCAATACCAGTTAGAACCAGGTGTGCCAGAGGAAACATCTCTTCATTTTTTGTTCTCCTCCTGCAGCTTTTGCAGAATTCCTCTTTACTCGCAAACTCCCTGAGAGAAAGTTTCATTGAAATTTATGATAGTCATGGTCATCTAGCAAATTGAAGTCCACTCCTTTCCCTTCAAATATATGCATGATACTGAGTGAAAGACTTAATATGCGGATTTTTTGTTTTGAAGCAGCATCTTAGGACTATGTATTAGCCTAACACCCAGACCCCTTTTCCCTAAATAAGAAAGTTTTTCTAAAGTCGAGCCATTTGCTCCCTATGGCTTAGACTCTGTTCCAGAAATTGTAATTGAATTTTGCAGCCTCTATCTCAAGCTTACTTGCTTAGGATATTAAAAGTTAGTATTGCCTTAAAAGCAGTAATAGTAGATTTGCTGTTCAATCATATCACACTTCTGATTTGCAACAGAAATAATTTTGTGGGCCAGCTGAAGACTGGAGCTGAAAAAAAAAAGCAGATCAAATTTCATTTCTTGGAGATGTAATAGCCTTTATTCTTGCAATTATTCACCTATGTCTTGTCAGATTAGAGTTAATTACTGGGAAAGATAAGCTGCTCTTTCTTTCATTGTTATAACTGGGGTGATACTGGATCAGAATGACTTGGTACATGCTCATTGCACTTTGAAAGACATATTCTCCAGTGAGAATTGACAGAACAATTTCAGCAGACATAAAACCTCCTGAATTTGCACAAGGCCCGCTGATGCTCCTGCCACAGAGTAAGTTTCCCTACAGACAGATCAGGAGAACAGTGATGTTCTCTTAGAGGTTATGAGTTCTCAAATGTGTTAGTGCTTTGATTTCATGTCCCTGGCACACCCAGGATGGTTTGCTGTGCATTTCCTCATGGAGAAGGAGCTTTACTAGGCCAGCTGGATGACAACAGAAACCTTAACAGGCATCTTTTGGACATGATAAAGGACTGTCAAGCATCCTTAGATACCTGTTTGATGTTCTTTAAATTGGAAAATAAGGAGCTTTACTAGGCCAGCTGGATGACAACAGAAACCTTAACAGGCATCTTTTGACATGCTAAAGGACTGTCAAGCATCCTTAGATATCTGTTTGATGTTCTCTAAATTAGAAAAGATTTCCCACAGGAAGCAGTTTCCAAACAGCTGTTGCTGGGATAGCCTTGGTTCCTGGGTTCAGGTTTTGTCCCTGCATTTCAGAAAATATCTTCATAGCTCCAACTGGCAAAGCTTGGGATCTTGTGGTGCAGTCTCACCTGTGGTATCTGTATCAGACATATCTCAAAGGTAGCTCTGATTTCACCTGGAGCTCCTGTTCCATGCCTGGCCTGTTAAGACAGGGGTTTTGGGCCACCAGATCTGTATTGTATGAATTGCCATGGCAGATGTGTGAAGGTAAAACATTAATTCCTTTGGCAGCACTAATGCCTGGAGATCAAGGAGGTATTCCCTTAAGGATCCCAATGTGTCTCTATTGACCCAAGGGCAGTGGAAGGAAAAAGGGATTGTCTAAAGAGGAGTCAGAGTTGCTGCTGCTCTGATCCATCCCTCTTCCCTTTCTCTGTTTTTTGAATGCTAAGAAAGCACTGTTGGTATTGGCCTGATCCATTAACAGGCTGTTTCTACTCCTCACAGCCTCCCAACTCAGCTCTGTGTCTGTTACCTCTCCAATTTTGCACATCATTACCTGCTGGTCATCACCCATTCAGCTTCATTTTCTCATTACCTCTGGGAAATCTGACATCTTCGCTGTCAGAGGGGTTCCATTCCCTGCTGCAGCTCCAGGTTTAGCTGTGAGCTGACAGGACTCAAAGCCAGCATTGCTCAGCCTGTGTATGCCAGCAGGGCGCTGGGCTGGGCAAGGGAGGCAGGCAGCCTGAACTCCCTCTCCACTGTGGCCTTGCTGCCTAAGCTGGGGGTCATTTCCTCTTAGCATTCCCTGTTTCAGGCCAGTTTGGTGAATTCCTTTGTTATTATGGGTGGGCTGCACTTTCCAAACATTTCTAACTATTCATGCACCATCATGCTTGACTTCCCACCTGTCTTCATTCAAATCCCCCTCGAACACTCAGTCCTTCCAAGAGGCCTATAAATGCTAACCTAAGTCAAGATAATGTCATTATCACTGCCATCGATGAAGTAACTCATCAAGTGCTGAAATAAATCATTTTCCCTAGGGATTACTGCCTGAAAGCCAAATGTAATCAGTAAAGCTTGGGTTTGACAAGGCTGTCACAGATAGAATTCATTTACTAATGAGTTCCAGCCTAAAAGTCCACATTGGTAATGTGTCTGTGGTTTTAATGAAACATTACAGAGACCTTTTTCTCAGTATCTTTTGCTTGTTAGATATGCAGTTTGTCAGATAAGTCTTCCCACTTGATCTGCAAGTTTTTTTCTCCCTCTCCCCCCAGCTGAACAATAGGTCTCTAAGCATTGTGTTGCCAAATGCTGTTTTCTAAAAATCTTATTTGATCCTTTGGAATAAGGATCAAATTGGCCAAAAGCAACACGCCAGCTGTTGCCTGTCCATGAAGGGATACTGCCTTTTGCAGAGGTTTTTACAAAATTGTTCCCCCTGACAACCGCTGAGCGAAAAAGAAAAGTGCTATCTGTTCACCATGCTATCAGGAGAAAACTTGAATCATCGATAAGGATGGTTTCTAAGCAACCAAATGCAGTCTACAACCATAATAACAGCACTTTGAAAGTAAATCACTTAGTCTGGTACATGCCCCACTCTCCAATTAATGGCAAATCCTTATCAGCTGTATTGTCTGGCAGACACACATTTAAAGGGCTGAAGTAGTTCTAAAACAACACTTCAAGTGGTAGAACAAAACTCAGAGTCATTCAGATCTCCCAAGGACTAATAGCTTTATAGAGTTTTTACAGAAAATACCTTAAAGATTTTAATGGAAAATAACAATTCTTACTATTTCTACCCTGTAGGATATTCCAGTGAATTGTGTCTCTGTTCAAGGCTGACTCCCCAAAACTACAGAAAAGATATTGCCATAGGTTTTTGAATATTTTTCCTGATTTTCCATATAGAAAAGTGACCCAAGTACCATCAATGTAGTGTTTATTACAGTGCAGAAAATCACTCTTTGTAAGAGAATCATATACTGCATCATTGTCTGCTCTACTGAAGTGTAAAAACCAGTTAAAGTAGGAGCAAAATTATCTTTTTCAGTAGGTAATATTGCAGGAGGTAATACAGAAATCTGTAAAAAGTACCTTTCCCTGCCACAGTCCACTTCCCAAGTGCATTACTCATCAGCTTGGCTCCCTCTCATGCCATTCCTTTCTTGTCTGCTCCTCTTTGCCATCTCACTGCAGAGAGAGGGTGATGCTCCCCAGTGAGCTGCTCCTTCAAAAAGTCTTCTTGCCTGTCTCTGGCAGCCCTCCTCCTCTTCCCATGGGCTGAGAAGCAGGGGAGCAGCAACCCCCAGTTTCTCTTAGCTGAGAAGCTAGCCAAGAGGACTCAGGTCTTCATCTCCATCCTCCTGCTACATTTTAACAAGGAGGGAGGGATTTAGGGGACCTGATGTGCCATGAAAAGGGATGTTTTAAATGTTTTAAAATGCACTGCAGGAGAGAGCAGGCAGCAGTGGCTGTTGTGAGGAGGGAAAGGGTTTCTCAGGAGGCCCCATCAAGGACCTTGTTGGGAGCTGCTGACACAGAGCATTGGAAATGGGAGCCTGGGGAAGCAGGCATCCTTCCTGGTTAGGGACCAGCTGAGAGGGGTGGTGGGGAGTCTGGGGATGTCTGCTTCTTCATGTGCTGAAAGGGCCACAAACCCTGCGGTCCATGTGGGAACAAGGACCAGAACTTCAAAAAACAGATGTTTGCTGGGGGAAACAGAGGCGCTGTGGCCACCCAGGATCCTGAGCAGCTTACAAAGAACTTTCCATACTGCAGTCTGGGTCCTTTTAAGTGGCATGCTAAGATCTCCCCATAATGTCTCTTGACCTAGGTATAAAATGGGAGGTAGAAATTGTATGTCTGCCCTTGCTTTATCTGATTTGTCTAGTTTGACAGTGTCTGTCTGGCACAATGATAGTGCTGAACACATCTGAAATACAAGCAATACCAAATAACTTCCCAGAGGAGTTGTAGAAGCTCAAAGGTGCAGCAAACAAGGGTGGGAGTCTGGGTCTAGGACATGGGGCAGGGAAATACTGTGACTGCCTTAGCTGCAGACCTCTATGTAACATACATTTGACAAATATTTTAAAAAAATTTTTGATGGCATCATAGAATCTGTCCACCTGTTAAATGCTCCTGACAAGCTTGATATATTTAGTTTTGGGAATGTAACTTCCATTTCTTTAAATGCATGCAAGAACCAATCTCCTTTTCAACTGATTTCATGGAATGACATTTGATCAGAAGCTTCAACACAGGGCAGCCTTTGGGGAACAAAAGGTCCTTGAGTCCACAGCAAGCCACCACATGAGAATGATGTGTCTGCTCAGTGGAGGATGCACAATGAAATTTAGGAAACTGTGGGAGAGGAGACATGAAGGGAGGAACCCCTTTTACAGCAAGTATGAGGATGTCCTAGGCTGAGTCAGATTTGGAGATGTGATAAATAAGCCAGATGTTTCAAAAGTAGAGTTCTGGATACTTGAAGGGATGCTCATCTAATGCCAAAGTGCTCTCCAGGGCGATGAGAAAAGCACAACAAAGAAATGTAATGATGTAGGTTTTGTTCCCCCCCAACCCCCAGATCTATGTATTTCTCAAGCTACCTGATTAAAGATCATATTTTTGCTTAGACATCAAAGTGAATCTTGGGAGCGTTTCAAGGTCTGAAAGGAAGAAGTCCAAGGAATGTTTGTTCTAGTGGAGAGATTATGCCATTAAGAAAAATTTAAGATACATTTCACAGGTTTATATGAAAAGGGGCAGCTATTGAATGTTGCAGTGAGAAGCAGAGTGTTACGACACTGCAAAAGACAAGGGTAACTAGGTTCTTGTTAAATCCTTGGGGTGGATTAGAGTGTAACAACACTGGATGATCAGTGTTTGTAAATACATACGTGTAGGGGTTATTACAGAACACTGTGGTTGCAAAAGAAAACAGGTATGTAACCATCTTGGTTATTATTGTTTATTGCAATATAAAACCACAAAATGTTTGCAATATGAATGCGCAACATCACCCAAGGACATGCAGGAGGAAAAAGAAAGAGAAAGGACAAGAGTGTGAAGGTCCCACTACCTGCAGGCCCTGCGATGAGACTGGGCTGCCAGGCAGTCTCCATTGAAGTGGTGGTTGCAGACCTGATCCACCAGGTGCTGGGCGATATCCAAAGCAGTGATGGGGGAAAAGCCTTGGGAAAACCCACAGCACACAACATCTATTGGTTTATAGTCACTCAGGTTCAGATCAGAGCCCACATACCGCCCCTGAGGCACGAGCATCACACTGGATGATGCAATGTTGTGGATCACGGTAAACTTCGAGGGTACTTGACACCTTCTAAATCACACAGCTGCCCATGACACCAGCGCAGCTGAGCCCACTATGGCCCATTATGGCCCATCAGCCACGTGCCAATGTCCTGGTATGTTCCCGGTGGGAGGAGGGGGATCCCCACAACCCAGATTTTTGTGCAACCGGGTTCATGGGAGGGCAACTCAGCTTGAGGAGAGGCACCACAATGTCTCCACAGGACCTGCCTCTTGTCTCACTCACAACCCATCACTTACTCTCTAAAATCTTACCAGATCAGAGGCTGGCCATTACACACCCAAAAGCTCACCCCCTCCATTTCAACAAAGCACCCTGGCATCTCCTCAAAAGGGGGAATGTTTTGAGTCGTTATCCCTTAACAGTTCTGCCGCTCGCATGGGAGCAAGGGACACAGGCAAACCCATCCACGTGAATCTACAGGAAGTGAATTTGTCAGCTGAAATGAAGAAGGAGCTTGTGAGCATGGCTTCCTTGCTGACAGCAGGGCACTGCCATGCCTCTTCTGTGGCTGAAAACACAGTCTGGAGAGGGCTTCGGTTCTGGCTGACCTGGTGGTGTGTGCTGGGAAGAACTCTAGAGGTGAGAGTAAATTTGTGTATTACGCAGTGCTGGATACCCTAGACTCAGGACAGTGGAGGGCCAGTAGGAGAGGCTGGGATACGACATCCATCGCAGACCTACCTCTGCTCTCTGAGACCCATCACAGCCATCCAAACGTGGGCAAAGTAGTGGGCTACCATTACTAAAACAGCCCCTGCCTGTGCCGTGTCAGCCATAGATGTGTTCTCACGGCACAGAACCAAAACACTGAATAGCAGCTGTGCTGTGGAGAGGGCATAAAGAGTGAAAAGTTCTCACCCCTACACCCACATCACAGTTACCTGTGTTATTAATTACCTGCA
Organism: Passer montanus; assembly: GCF_014805655.1. Taxonomy (NCBI): domain Eukaryota; kingdom Metazoa; phylum Chordata; class Aves; order Passeriformes; family Passeridae; genus Passer; species Passer montanus. Next base: position 5,474,276 of record NW_024368374.1, on the reverse strand, counting down.
AGGAGGGAATTAGAAAGTACAGAGGTAAGAGATCTCTGGGGTCTTCACAGCTCTTGGAAAAGCAGAGTTCAGAAGGCCCGAACTTCCTTCTCAGGGCAGTTTCAGATATTTGTCTCCTTTTAAAAAAATTTCCATGTCAGCTTCTCAGCTGTACTTGCATATGGGGTACATATGGAAGAGAGAAAAAAAAGCAGAGCCTGGCGCCAAACGGGGCCTGCTGCAGCCTTTAACAGTCCTCTCCTCTTACTATTAAAATGCAGCTTTGCCCAGTGAAAATGCTGCTTTATTGCTGCAAAAATACTTCCCAAAGACATGTCCCTTGGAGCACAGCAGGGAAACATGACGTGAAGCAGGCAGCTTTGGAATGGCAGGCACAGGGGCTGAGCACAGCAGCCAGGTCAAGGCTGTCCCAGACACTCCCAGCCCTGCTGACCTGGCTGCCAGGGGCTCTGCAGCATGGGAGCTCCTTGTAGGTGGGCTGAGCAGTACATGGGCCAGGTTCTTGTGGGGAAAAGCACCAATGATGCATGGTTCAGGCTGCCCTGGATCACAGCTCAGGGGATGGGACCATGCTGAGCCTCCATCCATCCATCCATCCATCCATCCATCCATCCTGTTTTGCAGATGGGCAGCTCTCCTCCATCCTGCCTGGACATTAGTGGGGACATGTCTCCAGCTCCAAGAGACTGCTTTCACATGGGACCTGGCTCTCTTCTCTTCACATCCCCGCAGTCCTGGCCTCATTTCCATGCTCCCCAGCCTGTGTGCATCAAAGAGCAATGGCACATAGGAAGATGCCTTCTCCACCCCACCACCATGTCCCAGTCTGGGGCCAGCTGCTTCTGCTGCTGTCCAGTATTTTGCATGACATTGCCCAGAAGAATAAACCCTGGTGGGGGGCAGGAAGAGAAGCCAGGACCTGGAGGAGGACGCACCGGTGAGGCCAGGGAAGCCCATCGGTTTTTGATGCTTGTGGGGGGCTGTGGCTGTGCTGCAGTACCCAGGAAGTGGCTGGCAGCTCCTTTGAAGCCTCCTGCCCTGTCTGCCTGCCTGCTCTCCATGCTGCAGCTGCCCACACAGGCAGCATGGGCGGGAGGCGGAACGGGAGTGATGCTGAGGCTCAGGTTTGGTGGGATGGTGAGCTGCCCGCAGTGGGGACGGGTGATGTGCCACCCATGCAGCATTTTGCGGATTTTTGGAGTCATGCCTGTGAGCTATGGTCCTCGGGGTCTTCCTCCCCTCTTTCACAGCACCTGGTAGTCTCCGAGCAGCAAGCCAAAATCTATTTCTGATCAAGGCAAATAGCACTTCAGTGGGATGCCTAATACTTTTGTAGGCATTTGGCTTGAAGCTGTAGGAGGACAGTGCTGTTTACAGCATGAATCTGCAACAGGACAATGCTGGTGACTGCCTAAACCTAAGTCACTCTTTCAGAGATGCCCAAAAGATGGAAGAAAGTTTGTTCTTACCGAGGTCAGTGTGGTCTTCGCCCTTTCTGGGGGTTCTTGCCAAAGCCTCTAGGAAAAAGAACTTGTTTGTCAAGAGTTGTTTTCTTGCCTGCACTATCTCTGCCTGTTCTCATGCACTGTATGCATCTCACCCACCTGGCTTCATCCTCAGCAATCTGTGAGGGCTGCACACCCTTTTTAAATGCAAGAACAGGCTGTGAAATACTTTATTATCAAAGCTCTGTCTTTTGGCTGTATTGCACCTGTCATCAGCACCCATTTTAAGGCTTCTTGCATGACACTGCAGAGTCTTCTTCACCAAACAGGAGCCAGAGTGGAGAGGAAATTGGTGCATTGTTTTGGTTTTTTCATCCTTTAGTTCCAGTGTGTACAGCCAAAAGATGTGGCTAGGGGCATGGTTTAGTGGTGGGTCTGGCAGTGCTAGGTTAATGTTGGAGTTGATAATCTTGGAGGTCTTTTCCAAGGTGAATGAGTCTATGATTCTCTACTTTTGCTTTCCCTCTTTTTATATCAAATACAAAAACAAATACACACTCACACTTACATTCTCTCCTAATGACAAAGTAGGATTTGTATCCAACTCTTCCTGTAGCAGCCCATTGCTGAGGAGCTGAACATTTTAGCAGTTATAATCAGCTAAGACCAATTTTGATGTTAATTCAGAAATGGAAAGTGAAATTGTGAAATTACATGTTAGATTTCATTGCAAAAGAACTGGTTGCATTAAGAGATTGTGGAATTATTAAAGAAATATGGAATAAAAATTATAAACAATAATGAGCTTCAGGTATTGTTGGTTTTTTTTGGTTTTTTTTTGGTTTTTTCCCCAAGCATTGGTAAGTTTTCAGAATACTTTGCCCACACCCAAAGTTACCCTTCTGTGAAAAAGAAAAGGATCCCATTTTTTCAGAATAGTCTCTGGGAAGCTGTGATAAATCACGTTTATTGTTGTCACCTCACCTCAACCATTCTGGAATTTCTGTGGCGACCACGGCCAGAGACAGAGGTGAAAAATATTGGGTTGAAATGGAAAGAAATGAGTGGCTGCTCTTGGGCTATAAGAAAATAACACAGGTGTTAAAGTGTCCTCCAGTGCCAACCCAAACAAAGGGTGGTCTGTGCTTAATTTTCCTTGGGGCAACAAGGGTATAGTTTCCAAATACAACAAGATTTCTTTCCATAAAATTTAGCTTATGAATCAAGATTAGGTTTTCAAACTGAAAAATTAACAAGTCCATGGATTTCTGGATTCATATGCTTTGACAAATGAGGTCGATTTTAATGACGTTAGCACTGAGTGGACAAATGGGGCTAATTTGCAGGAGAGCAGATTCCAGATATAAAAAAATTGTTGGTGATAGAGATTTATGAATATCGTGTTCACACTGATGAAGTGGTTGGTTGTTGCTACTTAAGATTTAATACTGGTTCCCCTAGGATTTTTTTTTCTTTTGTTTTCATCCTGTGGCCTTTTTGAGGGCAGGAAAAGAAGAAGACAGCAAAAGGATTTAGAGGATGTGAATGGGGGTCAGGCTCTGCACGCGCTAAAGAAACAACAAATTGTCTGAGGTCATAGACATTGTTAAATTGCAGTCAAAATGTCCAGTGCTTTTGTTCCAGCTGATATCCTAAAGCAGATGTCTGGTTGTTTATTCAGTATGGAGATAAAGCTGAGCTGGCTGTGGTGGGGACTGTCACTGGCCTACGCAGCCTGCCTGGGGCACTGTGCCAGCAGGAGATGCTTCAGACCCTGGCGCTGTGCTTTCCTCCCCAGCAAGAGGAATGATGCCTGCAGAAGGGCTCAGGAAAAGGTGCCTGAGACCGAGAGGGTGGTGGGAACATCCTGGCTCAGCTCCCTCCTGCTGCTTTGCAGGGAAAGAAGAGGAAAAGGTGTGGGGATTTCTAAAGCAAGGCATAACTTCTGCTGATAGATCTTTGGTGGCATTTCCAGGCTGTGACAGGAGGGAAACAGGTGGAAAGGGAACAGCCTTTGTTGCCTCCTTGAACTATCCATGCCTCTATAGGACATGTAGGTTTTCCCTCTCCCATGCAGGAGGAGGGCAGAGCAGCTCTTGGGCAGCCTTGGGCAGTGTTGAGCTCCTCATAAAGACCACTGATTTCAGAGGCAGTTTTGCATCAAAATGTTTTTAAGAGCTTGAGGGTTTTTTGCATACTGTAGTGGAAGTACTCTGGGAAAGCTCTGGTGGGCTCTCAGCTCCTCTAAACACATTTCCATCAACAGCTGATGCCATGGAACAGCATCAGGCTCTGTGTTGCTTCAAGCAGCATCATAAACTTGGTGGTACCAAAATGCTTCTCTTGGCCATTCTGCCTCCAGAACCTCTTGTGATGCACTGTTGGACAGGATGCTGAGTAGTTTAGGTAGAATTCCTGTAAGTAATGAATATTCTGACCTTTAAAGTGACCTTGTTCTTCCATCAATGACTAATATGAGTGATTAACAATCTTTCTTTTCTGACTCATCTTTTTTAAAAACAATAATTATTGGAGTGTGGTGTAAGGTAGCAATTGCAAATAGACAACATTTGTTTTGACTTATCAAAATACACAGACAAAAACAATCCCAATAAATGTCAGAAGAAGGACTAACTGGGCAAGTAAAGTTCTATTGCTTTATATAATATTCTCTTTGCAATGTGGGTTTGCAGTTTTATATTATACCATAAAGAGCAGATAGCTCATGTGCCCTTCTGAAGGGCAAATGAGCTCTTCTAATTCACTCCCATATCTGTCTGATACATGCCTTCTGTTCAGCTATTATTAAAAAACCCCAAACATTAAAATGTTATCTGAATAATTTTCTGCTTCTGAATTTCTTAGTTTTCTTTTCACTTGTTTTTGCCCTAAGATATTCTTGGCATTGCTTTTTCTTGGGGATGTTACATAAAAGACTTGAACCTGTAGCAGTTGTTTAAAATTAACTCTGGCAAAATGAATGTAATATCATCATATTATTTTAATAGGAGGTGATTTCCCTGCTTCAGACACCAGAATATCCATGCAAAGCATCTGGTGAATTAAAGTCCGGGAGAGAAGAAGCTGGCAAAGAAGGCAGGGACAGAGATGAAGACAGAGAGCCAGTGTCTTTTTCCTTTTAACTGTTGGCACCTTCTACCAGCACACCTGCTCCACGTCCCCAACATCTGATGAGCTGATTTGATGAACCTGTTCTGTTAGGTTTGTTCTCCTATTTTGAGGTTACATTTCTGAGGTCTAGGGCTGCATTCATCCTACACCTGGAGCATCAGAAGTAGAGATGCATCTGGCTGATCTCCCATGTTTTTCAAAATTGGGCACCTCTAGAGAGCGTTTCACAGGTTGGGTGGGACATATCAACATCTTTTTTAAAAAGACTAAGGCCAGTTCTGCAAAATATTGTTCCAAAATCATCTGTCTATACTGACAATTCAGGCAGTTCAGGAAGTCTTGCCAAGGAAATGGCCCTCCAAGTCACTACAGCTAAAGAAACCAGGCAGTGAAAACATTTCTGCCCTTTTCCCAGCAAATAATATTTGAAGACAGTTAGAAAAGCATCTTTCAATGACTTTGCAGGGGTGTTTTATACCAATGAAGATGAAGGTGGATGCTCAGTGGCATTGTCAGATGCCAGCCAGTAATGCATTTCTGTCAAGATCAATAGGAGTTGGCAAGGTAACACTTTTCACATTCTGTGAAGTAGAAGCTTCTCTTTCTAAGCTGGGCATTAAATGCTGAAGAATCTAAATCTCCCTGAAAACCCCATTTCTTGGGAGTTGTTTTTCAAAATGGTGTATTTGGGACCCTAAGTCATTTTTCAGAATGCCTTTTTGAAAAGTGGGATTGTAAATCCTCTTAGATGATGCTTGTGACCACAGTATATTGGGGAGGGCTTGTGAGAGCCAAGAAAATTTGATTACCTATTTGCTGAGCATGTTCTTAGGCAGAACAAGTGCAAAGAGTAATTTTATTTAGCTTGAAGTTTCTGGTAAACATAAAGAGAAAAAGAGCTCTGCAGTTGGACAGGTCTTATCTCAGTATCTTTATTTACATATTCAAAGAACACTGACGCAATCAAGCTACCAAAAGAACTGCTTTCCATCAGCCTGGGAACAGAAACAAATTAGTCTTTAATAGTGTTGTGTGAAAACTCTGGTGAATGTTATGTAAAACTGTGCAAACAGAATGTTTGTGTTCTAGTTCCAGGTCATTTAGTGGGCAAAAAGAGAGACATTTTGTGTGAAATAGCCATGAAGTGGTTTGCTATTATATAAGGATAGGAACTGCTAGATCAAACTAATGGTGACATGCTGAGAACCAGATGCTTCAAAGCAAAATGCAAGACATCCCAGTGTGGATAATTATGAAATAGTCTGACCATAGGGGAAATTTCTGCATAAATGACTTTAGACCTAAAAGGCTACATGTTTGTATTGCTTCTGAAAAGGTTTAGTCTGATTTCCCACAGACACAGGGCTTATGCAACCAGTGAGCTGCCTGGCTGTGCAAATCTCCGGCTCCCTCCCTCTCTGTCTACTCCCCCATCTCCAGCAACCTCTGAACACGTCCAAACTCTGCCACACGGAGCAGAGAGGAGCAAGTCTCACAAACAGTTAATTTCCTTCAGGTTTCATGACTATAACCTGCTCCCTAGTGAGCAGAGACAGGTAATCGTGCCAGCTCAAGGTGAGCTTACACCTCATTAGAAACCAGACAAAGCACACAGGAGAGCATCTTGTAAGTGTTCCATCACTGGGAAAAGTTTCAACCATGGCTCTCCATCAACATGAGATGCAAATCCTAGGTAGCCACTGGCACTAATGGTGCTATCTCTTTCTCCTTTTGATTATAACTAGAGACATCCCCAGGATTTAATACAAATGCTTAACTCTTTGTGACTGAACATTTTGTCAGCTTTTACAGCCTCCAGGAGCAATGAGTGCTAGTTGAGTAAATTGCAGATAGGACATTTATTTTAGGCACCCGAAATCTACAGATTTCCTTGTAGCTCTTCCCATAAAGCAGCTGGGCTTAATTAGTGCATGATGCTCTTTATGGGCCAGCAGGCTAATTTGTAAATTAATTAGAAGTAAGTTGAAGGCAGTCTCCTGCCCCTTGGGAATGCTACAATTAATTGCTTCAAGGTGTTGAAACCTTGTCTCTGCCACACTGGGCTGGTTGACTCCTCTCTGGAGTCAAAACCATGTTAGAAAATTTATGTTCTCTCTCTACTCAGACCAGGACAGGGCCAGTCCATGGCATCAATCTATTTCACACTGGGATTCTATGGAGTACTCAGGATGAAGATACAGTGTCTTCAAAGCTCATCTTCTCAAGGACCTGGGACAGAGTGAGCTGCCCCATGACAATCTTGCAGTGCCCCTTGCACTGTCAAATGCCGCATCTGGTACGTCCTTTTCATCACCTTAACAGCAGCATGAACTAAATGAAGCCTCTGGGGAGAAAATATGTGGTCCTTGCCATCGTGCTCACATTGTTCCTGGTGATGTTTAATATTGAACAAAAGTCACAATGGGATGTTCAAAGGTGGGAAAGTGAGTGCTCTAAGCTAGAAGGAGATACATATATGTGTTTCCCACAAAATTCACCAGCTAGTATAACATTGCTAATGGGGATGATGCATTCATAGATATTTTAACAGCTTCTCAAGGCAGTCTGATTTCAATTGCAATTGCACAACTCGCCTTTTACTTTCCACTAATGTTTGTGCAAGGACTTTATTGCTCCTAGGAGCAGTATTGCGAAGGAACTTTGACACACCCACCTCTGGGCTGCTTGCTCCCAAAATGAAGTAAGCAAAATAAAATCAATCTATATTTCATTTGGAAGCCCCAAATGATTTATAAGATGAACCAACTTGTCAGGGACAGTCAGAACTGGCAAGTAATATGTCATGTCTGAGATGGTGGATTACACAATTCAGCTGCTTGACTGAAACCCTCAAATATGCAGGAAAACATAGCTCTGGAGCCTGTTTAGGCAAGACATTAATTGAATAAGTCCAGAAATTCACACTGTATATACTTTGCCTCACAGTGAGCTGAGCCATGTGTTCATTCACTTTTCTTGGAGATGTGGCTTTGATTCACACAGAGGCGCTGAAATAACCCAGCGGCCTGAGAGAGGAGCAGCAAAGCCCTGCAGGGACACAGACCCTGCTAAGTCCAAGGGACTGATGGCAGTTCTTATCAGTTTCTTTCTGAAACGAGGCTCTGAAGAATTGTGCTTGGTCTTTTTGTGAACTAGCTGAGTGTCATGTGTTCTTGACAAGATGACCTATTTGATGTAACACTGTGCTTCTCTGGAAAGCCATATCAGAGTGTATTTCCATACCTTCTCTTTGGCCCATGTACATTTGCGTCCATGCGTGCAATGTACTTTGTGTTCCAGTCTTCTCTTGCACATCTACCACAGATCCTTGTTTCTACACTCTCACATAATCTATTTAAAGGGTGATATTTTTGGCTTTTAAGAGCAGTGTTAACAAGGATCAGATGCTGCCATCACTTAGGAAGGAGCGAGGTTTCCTTTGCCAGTTGCACTGTGCACCGGTAAAAAAAAAAACCACCAAAATCCATCAGTGTGGACATTACAGTGAAGTTCTTGTATTTAGCAGGTGAAAAGCCAATACTCGACCTGTAGTGAGATTTGCTCATGGAAAACCCCTGGAAGCTGTTTTTAGCAGCAAGGCATTAGTCACCCTTGGAAGGCTGCTGGCTGCTCCGTGCCTCTGGCTCGCGCTGTGCCACGCCACGCCGCGTGCGAGGAGCGCTTTGGATGCTGCGCAGCGTTAACAGCCACTCCCGCCTTGCCGCAGGTGTTGGGCTTAAGTGCACAGCTCCTGCTTATTTTAGGAAAGCATGAGCTCACGTTCCAGACTGCCTTCTCGGCAGACAGGAGGCGTGGGCTGTGGTCCTTCCCTGCTCTGGGGGGCCAGGAGGGGTAAGGCTCCACATGTGCAAGGAGCGCATGGTGGGATTTCTGTCGAACAGGTCTGGGGACAGGGGGTGGTCAGGAGACAAGGCAAGGCTGAGGAAGGGCTGAGAAAGGGATGTTTTCCACATCAGATGGAGATCAGGCAAAGAGGAGACAGCAGAGCAGTGAAATCACTGAGAGAAGTCTGAGGATTGGAATCTATTAGATCATCAAAAGTGGTGGATTAAGTCATGCTGCATGAAGGTTAAGGCAACTCCTAAAAAAACTTAGGGAAAATACAGGTGATGAAGGAAGTAGTCAGTTTAATAGACTGAAAATCTGGCTTGCCTGCAGGGATGCCACCTCAGAGCAACGGCTCTTCCTGGGATAAAGAAAGGCAGCTGCTGCCTGCTCGATGGTTACTCATCCTCTCCAATCTCCAGTTCCCCCTGATTTCCAGCACAGCTGGGCCAGCCAGGGAGGGGACGCTGGCTCAGTGCCCCAAGGGGAGTGCCAGATTTGTCTGAGTAGTGGAGGAGCGGGAGGAAAGCCCCAGTGAGGATGGCACTGTGCTGGCTGTGCAGGCATGGGGATGTGCTTTGGCACAAGTTAGCTGAGGCTCAGCCAGGCCCCTTCTCCCGGACCAGCCAGCCCTTTCCTTCCTCTGCAGCTGAGACAGGGATTTGCAGAGAATAAAGGCTGCTAATTCACAGTGTCATTGCTTTATAAGGAAATGTCTTGAAATAATACAGCTTTTGTTGATGTCTTTATTTTATGACAGCCTAAGAGTGTGTGGACCTTGAACTGGATAAACAGTGTTGGGAATGCTTTTTGTGATGGAGGGTGTTAAACAAATATGAAAGTGTTAGAAAAGATACAGCATTTCATTTAGACATGTTGAAACACTTTGATGTTTCATTTGGTGAATTTTCAGGGCCTGGATACCCTTAATTCAAAATACCTAGAAAGTAAAACATGAAAAGCAGAACAGAAAAAACGGGCTGAACTGAGGGTCTTGTTTGAAACATGGTTGTTGGGAGAGAAACACTGGCTGTCTCAGCTGCTAAATTATCCCTTCAGTTTTTCTGCTGAGGCTCTCCTGGAGCAATGGAACAGTGGGCTCTTAAATCTTGACAGGGGATCCTCCTGGTGCTGGGAAAGCTCCTGGATGGCCCCAAGATAAGCAGGTTGCTTAAGAGAGGCTTTACTTGTGTTTTAACCAGGCAGATCTCTCTGTATAGGGCCAAAAGCATGTGGGAAGGCACAAAGCAGCTGAGAAACTCTCCTCTGTTTCCATTTTGTGGCTTCTGCAATAACCTCTCCAAGGAACCTTATAAACCTCTAAGTAGTGGGGGTTTTAAAACACTGCTCTTGTGGTAATAGTTTAGTTCTGCCTCCTTTGTTATGTGTTAATGGTGCCCTTCTTTAGGTCTACTAATAAAAGGAAGTTAAACCTCAATGTGAAAGTCCTTGTAAAGTTACAAATCAAACACATTTGTGCTGGTTCTCCCTGATATACAAGACACTGGGTGGCTGCTGCATCGCGGGTAGGTGTCAGACCTTAGCCAGGGAGCTTGGCAGGTCAGCTCTGCATTCGGGATCACTGCCTCTACCTACAGGGCAGAGCTATAAAGGAGTGTTTTACACACCAAACGGTCTCTTAAATGAGAGGGGAAGGGGTGGGGAAACTTCAGACAAATTAGAGATAATGAAGAATATGACAACTAGAATCTAGATAGAATGATTCATAATCTGTATCTCACTTTGATCATCTTTTTTAATATAACTTTTGAATCAACCTAGTGGAATAAATTCATGTAGAATTTATCTCCCTGCAAGTGAATTATACAGGTTTTTCCACAGGTCTATGGAAAACTCTCAGTTACAGCCTTTAATTCTCGATACTGCCATTTTAAAAAGTAGGAAAAGAGGGGTGTATCTGATTTCCCCAAACTGTCCAGGGCATCACCTACACACTGTGCAGACAGCCTGGTCCTCAAGGCACTGGAGTCCTGTTGCCTTTGTATGGAGGTGATGAGTGCACGTAGATTGGTAGAGTCTGGGCATTTTTGGAGAAAGCTACGGTTCACACGACATCTTGAGAAGTCTCCTAGCTTTATATTTCCTATAGTTTATGTGAGCAACTGCCTACTGGGAAAATTAATGAAAGAAAAATCTATAGGTGAGTGGGAAGTGTGGGCTGATTTGTGGAGAAAAGTACAGTGGAAAAAAGAGTAAGGCTGAATTTATACAGATCTAGAAAATATAAAAGTGATGCCAACTCTTTCTTTCCTATTGCCAAGGCAGTGTGATTTTATAAATAGAAAGAGTGAAGGTTTCTGTAAGTCATTAAGAGGTGGTAGTTTGGCTCACCTAATCTTGTCTTTATGTGCTTTTGTGCAAAAGCAAGGACTGTGCCCTGTGAACGCCATGAAGGTCAGCTCTGCTTGTCACTAAGTGCCCTCAGAAAAGATGAAGATATCTCAAGATAACTTTTTAAGACAGACAGGATCTTGCTGTGGAGATCCTTGGAGCTTCTGAGAGCTGACAGGTTTCCACATGGTGTCCCCTTGGGAGCAGGTAAAGTAAGAGTGGTCTCAGTTTTTGTATTCATGGATGGGAGATCAGTTTTGACCCCAATAATGTTTAAAACCCTCAGGAAATGTTAAAATAGAGGTGCTCATGCTGGTGTTCTGGGATGACAGCACTTGAGTCTGGTATGAAGCCCTTCTTTGTGCATCACACAGTGTGGGGACCTGCTGTTTTATGTGTTTGGGTATGATGAGGTATCTGTTCCCAAGGACCAGCCAGGCAAAAGCAGCTGGCCACTTGGAACTGGCTTTAGGGCCAAGTCCAACCAATCAGTCCTCATTTGAGCCATGCTGGTGAAGCTGGTCTGAGGCCATAGACCTGGTTTCTCTCTGAGATGGAAAGGATGTGCCCACCTGGACCATGAAATGAGCTACTGGAGGCAGAACCCAGTTCCCACATATGCTGTGCTTTTCTTAGGGTGGCAGAAGGAATTAAAACTTCCAAAAATGGGACAGAAAGATAAAAAAAAGAGAAATTATTTTTGTAGTTGGGAAAAGGCAGAGAAAGTAAGAGAGAGACCTTGAATGGATCTTTATTTTTGCTGCCAGTGGTCCCAGGATGAAGGCAGGATCCTTATTTATGCACCCATCTGGTTTCTACCACAGGATCCAGCAGCTGACAGGTTTCCACCAGGAGGGTTAGATTCTGTTAAAGCAGCGTTTTCTCATGGAAAATGCATTCTGCCGGAATATTTTTGGCTAACTTTCGGCATGAACACGAAAGGCTCTGACAGCCGTGCTACGGTTACTTCATCCATTAACAGCACAGAGGCTCTGGAGGGGCAGGAGGGGGCTGAAGACACAGCCCTGCCCCTCCGTGGTGATGCTGAACACGGGCTGCCCTGTCTGCAGCTCTGGCCACCCCAAATCGCTGCGGTGAGGAAAGCCCTGGGCACTTGAGGCAGATGGGGCTCGGCTGAGCGGTGGTGGCTGCACTGCCCACGCAGGGCTGCTCCCCGTGGGCCAGCCGCTCATATTCTGACTTTCAGCCCTGTTCTAATCCGATTGATGGGGTGGCCAGAGATGCTGACGGGATTAGAGCTCAGCAGAATGACGAAGCACTTGGGATTTGCCTTTGTGCAGATCCCTGCAGCGCAGCAAAGGGAAATGGCTGCTTCTGATTTACAAGCTGCAAGAAGGTTGCACTGAGATGGAGTGTTTTCTCCACAGTGTGCAGCCACAGCTTGGCCTGACATGTTTTTGATGGTGTCTAATGTGTTGTGCGTGGTCTCAGGCAGTGGGATTGGAGCCGGAGGGTGTTGGGCTCTGCTTCCCATGTGACCGGGCAGGTGCCAGTTCTGTGGGCACCTCTCTTCTCTCCCCCAGCCCGATGAGAACTGACAGAATTGCTCTTGGGGTGCCCAGCTCTGAGGGGATGATGGTCTGGGCTCCTTGGCAGGTGTAAATCACCCAGTGCTCACTGGCTGCAAGGTGGATTTGCACCAATTATGAATTTCATTCATTGCACTTAAAAAGACTCCTTTTATTTTCCCCACGTGGAAAAAAAAAAATAAAAAAGGAAAATTAAAGCAAAGCATTTCTACACATCCTGACTGCTTTGTTTACAGGGACTGTGTCTCTAAATGCTCCGGGCTGAAACACCGGTGCCGCTAATAGAGTAAATTGCGAGTACATCACAGCAATCATCCCTGCTGCTTTCACAGGAACCGAGCACTCCCTCTTGAGTGAGCCTCCAATTTTAAGCCCTGAAAGAGCAGCTTGACACCCTGTGACCTGCCTGGTAATGTTGTTAATCCAGCTCTTTCTAAATACCCGATCCCGAGGGGGGCGGTGGGGCAGGATGGCGAGCGCGGCGGGCAGGATCTGCAGCCTCGCCTTGTGCTGTGCTTGCGGGAAACTGATGGAGGTGGTCACAGCCTAAGTGGATTAAACGCGGGGGACGTCAGCTCAAAAATAGGAGCTGCAGCCTGACATAAAGATCTTGAGAAGTGAGAGGATTTGCTGGTGACCGGCTCCAGGCCCCGAGAGGAAGCGAGGGAGGGAGGGTCTCACCGGAATTTCCTCTGTTGGCTGTGGACATGGTCTGGAGATGCCCGGGGGATTCTCGGGGTATGGCTCTGCCCAGCTCCAAGCCCTGCAGCTTCCACGCATCCCTGCAGGACGAAGCTGGTGAAGGGAGCTCAGAACAAGGCGCTCCGGGGGACTGGCTGCCAGGATCCAGCGCTCCCTCCTCCTGCCCTCTCCTGCTTTGAGCCCACCATGTATCTGGGCTCAAAGTGGTGTCAGTGCCTGACACCTAACCCTCTGCCAGAGGGATAACAATACCTGGAGTTAAAAATAAGATGGAGACACATTAATTAAAAAAAAACCACCAAAAAACCAAAAAAGCCAAACACCAAAAAAGCACCCATTACAATAAGGAAGAGCTAAAAGTAGGACTTAGAAATACAAATAAAGTAATAAAAATTAGCCTCCCCTACTTCTGCTTCCCCAAACTTTTTACTCCTTCATTTCTCCATTCAGAGAATGATGTTCTTCATGGTAGTGGCTGATTTTACTTTCTGTCTTGTGCAGTAAGAGTGCACCTCCAAGCTTTGCTGATCATTGCAGCAGCCAAACTAATGACAGTTCTTGCTCCTCTATAGAATCAGCCATTTTTTGGCTGCTTCTTTTGCATGTCATCCCATTTATTTGCTTTGCATAGAGTGGTGTTAAACCTGTCTTTAAAAAGTAGTTGCCCTTGTAATCTGAAATGTGTGTGGACTGACTGTTGGATAACTCAAATGCAGCTCCATGGTGTGTTGACCAAATAGTAAAAAAAAGATACTATTTTAAAAAAATAAACAACTCTTTGACTCAATATAATCATATTAATGATTTTAAGTTTGAAACTACTAAGTAGGGAAGATGGACAAATTAAAGCATGATGTGAAGGGCTCTTTCAAGCTCAATATTATTACCATAACAAGCATATCTTGCTTTATATAATTTCCCTAGATATAAGTATCCAAAGGAAGCCCTGCTGGGTTTCACACTCAGAGCTAAAAAACAGTGGCTCTGATCCCCCATCTGTCATTCAGCCCTTTGGAAAGGTTAGTTTTGTCTCTTTGTCCTAATACTGCAGGAGTTAACAGCTTAGGGATGGAAACATGTCTGAAAGTCTCCAGGAAGATAATACTTGGGAAGACAGGTTTAAGCTAAATAAGAAAGCAGATTTCATCGGCCTTCTTGGAAACAACCTGTCCAGAGACTTGTGATCCGTTTCTAAATTTGGCCTTTGCATTTTCCACGCACAGGAAGTGATGAAAACAGCAGCAGTAATCCCTGGTGAGTTTGGACACGCACATCAGAGAGTGAATGCCTTTGTTTGTTTAGGACTGCTGTAAGTTGGGTGTTGTAAACATGACTCATGACAAGTTTAATTAAGACAAAAAAACATGGGAAATGTAGAGGAAGGTCACGCATCTCTCTTCACAGTTTTGGCAGCTGAAGATTTTTCTGAGAGATTTGAATGTGCTGCACCAGCACAAATATAAATACAGGTTTTATACTGACTTTCATTCCCAAAATTATTTTTACCTTTGTTTTTTGGATGGTGCTGAAACAGTCTGAATAGAAGAAACCTGACCTAATGCATAGGCACATTAACTTGTGGCAAGCCAAACTGCAGCTGATGAAAATAAAAGATGTGGAGAACATATGATAAAACTCCTAGTCAATTTGGTCCTGCCCCAACAATGAAAAATTTCCTCCTGGATGAATCTGACTAAATGTATTAGACCCTTAAATACACACATGTCAATGCAGAACCTGCCCATTTCTGAGACTTTCAAATACACATTTGGTGTTCAGATGAGCACACTTGCTGATGGAGCGAGAATTTGTTCCAGACTAAGATTCACATCTCTGCAGATGTTGTGTGGAGCCTCAGATTTTGGTTCAGACAAGTTTCTTCCTGAAACAGCTTATATGGAGAACAAAATAGTCCTTATGAGTTGGGAGCTACAGGCACAGTGTTCTTGAAAAGATGGTGAAGATACTCTTTTTTGCAGAGGGGATAAAAAATTCAGATGATGGGCGTTGACCTGAAGTTTTGTTCATGGAGGCACTTCTGGGAACTTCTCACCTATTCGAAAATCTCAGTGATGCCTAGTGTTTAATGCCTTACAAATAACAACATATGTTGGGATTATCTGCCTTAACATTGGCTACTTGAAAGCTGAGCATCCAGTTAAGTTTCGCAGTTGCATGCTTCCTATTAATAAAGTGAGAAAAAGAGGCAGGTAGGAATATATGAAAGGAATTGTACATGCCTATTTCTAACCAGTGAAGCCAGACAAGGGAGCCCTGGTGATTAGCTGAGACTGCCAACCTAACTAACTTCATTAAATTAAATTAATTCCAGCCTCAGAGACAGGAGTACTTCTGCCAAAACTCTCCTTCACATGCAGGACTTGTAAAAGCATGCTTCTTCAGGACTTTAGACAAGTTTATAACAAATTTCAAAGGTCTATTATCAAATAAAATTCTCTTGAGGGTTTTGAGGTCCAAGAAGAGCAGATTCATACTGGTGTGGGCAAAACCCTCTAGGCATGTGAAATATATTAGCTGGGAAAGATTTAAAAGTGTAAGATTTTTAGGTAACATAACCTCTCAATTTTCTCTAGAACCTGTGCTCTTAGATCCTCCAGAAGCATTTGAAAACTCCCTGGCCAAAATAAAAAGATTAAATTTATGAAACGGGGAAAGTGAAGTTTGAAGAAAGTTTAAGTCACAGGACTTGCAGAGTCTATGACAGGATTCAGAAGTATTTTAAAATGCATCTAGATGAAAATTTCCAAGTAATTGCACAAATAATGTCAATATGTCTTTGAAAATCTACCCCCTAATATCTGCCTTCTCATTCCCTTTAATACAAGCAGCAAAAAACCAAGTAATTTCAGATTGTCTGCTTGCTTCTGTCATTAAAACATCCCATTCACATAAAGCAAATATTTACATTTGAGTGAAGGTTTTGCATAGCTTACTGTCCAAAATGTATGTTTTAGATCATTCTGGTTATGTGTGTGCATGGATTTTTCAAAGGTGTCTCAATTAAATCCCTTTCCTTTCCTTTCTTCTTTTTTTCCTTGAAGATATTTTGCATTCATATTAAGCATATTTGCAGACCAGAAATGCATGCATGGTCTGAATTTCTGGAGAAACTAAAGGTGGGCAATTTTACCATCATTTCGAAATCCTGAGTGCTGTGTTTTTCGGGGACAAGCCTGGAAAGGCCATTTATTTACAAGGACAGAAAAACATTGCAGACATAGAAAATAAGCCCCACTCTGTGGTGCAAAATTCCTGTAAATGCATAAAGGCTCTGAAAGTCAGTGATGGAGAAAGGCCCTTCCTCCGGGAGCAACACAGGCAGCAAGAGTGAATGCTCCCAGCCATTGCAAAATGAGGGTACATGTCAATAATATCCTCCAGTCACCCCCGTTGCAAGCTGTTGCACTGGGAACACTGCAGTGGGATTAAACAATTCTCTGGAATGGATTAGCCAAGGCATGGCTGCAGCCCTGTGCAGATCCCTCGGCTGAGTTGGTGTCCTGCCCTTTGTGCCCCACGGCTGCACAGCAGCTCTTGCCAGCCACGCTTTGCTCCCTGGGCGCATTTTAGCACCAATGAACATTTGTGGGCTGGGGTGGTTTTGTTGAAGTCCTGTGTCCCTGTCTGGCTTGGGATGTGCAGCAGGAAGCTCAGCATCCTGCAGGGTCCTATCTCGAGAGCCTGGCTGCAGCGAGTGAGCTGAACAGCACTGACTCATTAGCCTAATCAATTTGAGTGTCCTATGCATTCCTCTCAAAGCTCCTTCAAAACACAGAGTTAAAGGACATATGAGCCCTGTAATGAAAGGGGAAGTATCGTATTTTACAACCAGATTTGAGAAAAATCCTATTCATAGCTCTTCTGGGACCATAATGGCTTCTGAAACATAT
The DNA here is from genome assembly GCF_014805655.1 of Passer montanus. Classification (NCBI taxonomy): domain Eukaryota; kingdom Metazoa; phylum Chordata; class Aves; order Passeriformes; family Passeridae; genus Passer; species Passer montanus. Next base: position 5,457,338 of record NW_024368374.1, on the reverse strand, counting down.
TTTGTCTTGAAAACTGAACCAAGGATGCATGTCAGAATGACATGACTTCTGTGGAATCTCCGTTTGCAAGAGGCAGAAGGGAGAAATATGTATAATCAAAAAAAGGAAAAAAAAAAAAGGGTTCAAATACCAAGGCAAGAATGTAGAAGTAGATTTGGGTTCACTCCTTAATTTTTTATTTTTTTAAGTGACTGTGTTTGGTTTCATTTCTTTGTTTGGGTTTTTTTGGGTTTGGGTGGTTTTTTTTCTTTCTTTTTTTTTTCTTTCTTTTTTTTTTTTTTTTTTCTTTTTTCTTCTTTTTCAGTAGGATAGGCCATTTAAGGATAAGAAGAAATTCTGGATGATCAAAAGAAGCAGTTCTCAGATCAGAATGGTACCACCAGTGGTTCTGGTCAGGTTGGTGTGCATTTCATCCTCCTGTGCATTTCATTCAAGTGGAATGGTAATAATTAATGAAGAAAGGACTCTGAGGCTCCTGCTGAGTCAGCTGAGGCAAAACTCCACTTTCAGGTAAGGAAATTTTACCTGAGTAAGAGTTCAACGTAGACTATAAAATCTGGTCATGAAATCCCCAGCTAAGCTGGTAAGAAACCAAAATCCTTCAGACAGACAAGTAAAATAGGATTTCCAACCTCCATAGTTATTCACATCCTACTAATGAGCTCTGGCATCTGTGGCAGAATTGTTAGAGGGGTATTGATCTCCTGCAAAGTTTGGTGTGTAACAGTGATTTGCAGACATGTAGAGAATATTGCATCCTTCTCCCTTGTTATATCCCAGTGGGCTGATCAGTTGGGCAGTACTGGAAAGGCAGATGGCATTTCCATTTCTCCTTTTCTTCCATCAAGTGGTTATTTGATGGTCTATCCACTCAGTATGACTGGGTTTTTTTCCCTTTTCACAAAAAATGTTATTGGATATTGGTATTTGACACAGTCATATATTATAAAGCAAAGGTTTAATGAAGGGAACTGGTTATAAACAGGCCCTCGATCCTGAGTAGAATGAAAGCAATTTCTTTTTTGGTAGTTTTAAAAATAGCCAGTGCTGTTAAACATATTTGTATTTCAATACATATTTTCCCTGCTCTTTTAAATGTCACTGCCTCCTCTTCTGAGAGTGTTACAACCTGCATCTGCAGGCAGGACTGTGTGGCAGTTTTCCAAGAACAGTCCTGAGCACACCTGTACCACATTTCCCAGTGGGAGTTAGATGCGATCTTACCAGCTGATGGCACGTTCAGCCAGAGCAGGGAGCAAACCCCAGGGTACCATTGCAGATCCAGAATTTCTGCCTGACCCATCAGGGTCAGATGCTCCCACACATCTTAGAAGAAATGTAAGTTGTGTTGTCCTCGGGGAAAAGCCTGCTGTCTTTTCCTGAGGACTGCTTGTGCCATTACAATCTGGAGCAGGGAACTGGATTCAGTGATCTTGTGTTGTGTGCCTGACCTCTTCCCCTTCTTTGGAAATGCTACCCAAATTTGGCTGAGCACTAAATGTCTATTAAAAAAATATCCACCCCTACATGATTCATGGAGACTTCTGACTCCGGAGCAGGGTTTCAGCAGTAAAGATGAAGCACAAGACCATATGCTGGAGAAGAAAACAAGATATTGAATAGCTGCTCATTAATCAAGTGCTGGGAACAGAGCGAGAGGGGTATGGTGGTAAAATGTAGCAGGCAATTCTTACAATTAAAGGCTGTTTCAGGATGCAAATGTAGAGAGGGAGGTGGGGGAGTGAAGTGATATTACACAAGCAACCTTAATTTACACATGCCTTACTTCTGGAGTGCTCAATTTGGCAATTCTGCTGCTGCTCTATGGGCACAGGAATATTTTTTTTTTTCTATTGTACAGAGTGTTTTGCTGCCTTTCAGTTCCCTGTACTTCTGTGGCTTTAAAAGATGTGGAATATTTGTGACTGCCTTGTGCTGCGATGATGTGATTGCAGAGTTCTTTTCAGCTCAGTGGAAGAAATGAAAGGTTGGGCTCACTGTGAGCAGTTGCTAAGAAAGCAAGCAAGCAAGCCTATTTTAAGCTGTTCTACAGAAGCACATACTGCCTTGATTGGTTATTGATTCCAGTTTCATTATGGAGAAAGCACATTTTTAGCCACAAACATGGGCAGCCACATGTTGAGCTGTGAGTATGAAAACTGTAAGGCTCTGCTGCAGGCTGCACTGAGCCAAAGCATCCAAAAAGCTGAGGACCCACATTTCCCACTCTAGCAAATGGCACCAGTCTCTTGAGAAAAGTTTTCTTGGCTCCTTCAGCTATATTGAGCCTTGGATTCAATTCAGTTAGGAGTCAGTTGTGACTTGGATCTTGCAGGCTGTCCCTAGACTGGCAGATGAAACAAAGCCTCTGACTGTTTTGAGCATTGGAGCGTGACTGTCTATTCTGCAAAACTCTTGGACTGGTCCAGGGAGTGCTGGAGTCTGCATGAATTACTGCCCTCCCCAAGAGTGCTGAGACATGCGAGCCTTTGAGAAGGTGCTACAGGCCCTCCTGTGCAGGATGGCTTTGGGGTCAGACAACGTGCATGGGCACGTTCAGTGTTCTCAGAAGTGGTAGGTACACTCAAATGAAGAAAGGACTCTGTGCATGTATATAAATATGGCAGCCTTACTTCCCAGAAATACACAGCGAGGTAATGCCTTACAAATCTGTGTGGATTTCAGTCAGTGCATGAAGGGAGCAAACTTGTACAAGCTGCCTCGAAGTGCGTGGAAAGAAGAGGTGTTGGGGCTGCTTTTACCCCAGCTAAGCCAAAATGGAGGTTTGTGGCAATTCAGCATTAGCCAAGGGCAGGAAGAATTCGGGCGAGGAACAGGAACAAGCCGGCGGACACTGGGCTTTTGATATACCCTTTCTTCAGAGCTGTGCCAGTTCAGTCATTAGTTGAGAATAAATAACAACAAAGTACCTCCCTGAATCAATGTTTGTAAGAACAGAGCCCAAGGTCAGGCACATTTAAAAAGGACACTTTTTCCCCTGAAGAAAGCCAGAGTCTGTGAAAATGAAACACTTGGAAACTGTTAGCTATTTCCTGAAGGCTTTTCTCATTCCTTCTCATGCAAGTTAACGTGTGCTTTGCCAGGATGGAAGTGGGTATTTTGGTTTTTTTCAGAAGTATTGGAGATATCTTATTTTCCTTTTGAAGGAAGGTTCCAGACCCTGCAAAGTTTCTCAGTTTCATGGCCTGAAGGAACTGAAATGTGGTCACTTGTGTGAGCTGCCAGTCACCTGTTTGGGACTTTTTTCAGAGGATGTTTGAGACAGACACCCCACAACAATGAGAGAAGTGAAAGGAATCCTCTCAGTGCCTGTTGGCAAGGGACTGCTATTGAGACAGTTGTTTCTGAAATTCCTGTACTGACCTATAGATCTAAACGATTATCCATCCAAATTCTCATAATCCATTTGTCATCAGCAGGACTCTGCAGTGACAGATGTCTGGCCTGAAGACCCAGGTTTTCCTTTTAAGGTTGGCAGGAGAAAGGGCAGGTAACTGCTAGAAATTTTTCCTATTTAGGACTGGGTTATGGTCTAAATGCACGTCTTTATTCATACTTCACCTGTGTAAACCAGCCCCATCTCTCATTAATGTTTCCTTAAAATTTGACCAGTCCTCTTTGGTTCAATGAATATTTAATCATGTATATAAAATCAAACTACTTCAAAATGAGGGATTTGGAGCCATCCTCCCCAACCACAGTGCACAGCTCTGTAATGACCAATGCAGACTTCAGAGTCAAGCCTCTGCTCTGACTCAACTCAAAAGTTTGAGCCTGGACTTCTCCCACACTCTGTAGTGTCCCAAGCAAAGGAAGATTTTTCTTGGTCTAGCCTTTTGGTTTCAGTCCAACCAGCTGCATTTTGATGACTGTCTCTGTGTTTCTCAGTCAGGACTGGAACCTGAACTCCCAGGTGACAGGCTAGTTTGGGGCCCTGTTGTTCAGTGCTGTTCCCCAGGACAGGAGATTTGGTTTGGAGAGAGTTGCTTGAAGTGACTGAAGCAGAGCTAGGAGCTGAGGAGTACTGATGGATTCCAGAACCTCTGCTCTTTCCTAGTCCTTGGAAACATAAGGAATGTGCCTGGCATGCTCAGCTCCCCTCAGGCCTTGTATAGGGGTAGCCTGATTTCTGGTCTGAGGACTGACAGTTCTCTAGGCAGCAGTGGGACGAGGAAGAGCAGGGGATTGCAGTGCTAGCATGGGTATGGGGGCTTGTTTCTTGGTGCCTGGCCTTGCTACTGTGTTAGTTAATTCTACACTCAAACACATCTGTGTTCTGGGGTCCTCTTTCCCATGAGGAAGTGAGAGGATAGATTTTATATCAGGAAAATGATGCCATTTAGTAATGAGATGGAACAACTTGCTTGCACCATGCCGATCACCATAAATAAAGGAATTCAGACTATTGTTTTTGTTTTGAATGTACCATAACTCTGACTTCTAGAAGTGTTTCATTTATGAGGAAAACAGGATCAAATTTAACATCTCATGTTTCTCAATACTTCTTTAGCAGAAAATAAATTTTCGAAAGGAAGCCAAGACCACATCAAAATCATATCAAACTGTGTCCATTTCTGCTTTATGATGTATCTTTGTATAGATCAGTTAGCACAAACACTTTTTCATTCATCCTTTCTCTAACCACTCAACCAGAAAAATATAACTGACATTTAAATGGTGCAGGAGGAGAGACAGGCAGGTTAGCCAGGCTGGAGATAGGGCCAGTAATTTCACAGTGTAACAGGAAGGCTCTCCAACACCCTATGAATTAATTGAGGATGAGCTAGAAGACATAGATTTTGCTAAGGTTAACAGCAGCTGACAGCTTTGACCTATTCTTGCAGTTTACTGTACCAGCATCAGTCCCAGGCTCTGCTTGTCTCCTCTCTGTGTCTAAGGATGGTGATGAGAGAGTTGAGTGCCCATGGGTAAGAATCAGCGGGGGAATGCCAACAACACAGATGTCCTGGTGGGAGTATCTTACAGACCAGCTGACAAGGGTGATGAGGCAGGTGAAATATTCTGGAAGCAGGGGGGAGAAGTCTCACAATCTTTGGCCCTTGTTCTTGTGGAGGAGTTCAACTTATCAGACATCTGCTGGAAATACAGCAGAGCAGACAGAAAACAGCCCAGGAGGTTCCTGGAGTATGTGGAAGATAACTTGGTGACAGAGCTGGTGGGGGAGCCAGCAAGGAGAGGTGTCCCACTGGATCTGGTGTTTGTGAACCAAGAAGGGCTAGTGGGTGATGTGATGGTCACTGTGAGGCAACCTGGGAAACAGTGACCTTGAAATGACACAGGTTTTTGTTCTTGGAAAAGTAAGGAAGGTGGTCAGCAGAGCTGCAGCCCTGGACTTCTAGAGGGCTGACTTAGGCCTGTTTAGGACACTGGTTGAGAGACTCCCTTGGGAAGCAATCCTGAAGGGAAAAGGGGTCCAGGAAGACTGGACATTCTTCAAGAAGGAAATCTTAAAAGTGCAGGAACAGGTTGTCCCCGTTTGCTGAAAGATGAGTCAGTGCGGAAGAAGAAGCTTGGATGAAAAGAGAGCTTTGGCTGAAACTCAGGAAAAACTGGGGAGTTTATGACCTTTGGCAGAAGGGGCAGGCAATTCAGGAGGCATACAAGGCTGTTGTGAGGTTATGCAGTGAGAAAATCAGAAGGGCTAAAGCCAAGCTGGAACTTGATCTGGCTATTGACATAAAAGCAATAAAAATGTTTCTATCAATTCATCAGCAACACAAGGAGAGCTAAGGAGAATATCCATCCTCATGGAGAGCTAAGGAGAGCTAAGGAGAATATCCATCCTCATGGAGATTGGACAGGTGCACTACTTGCTAGGTAAAAAACTGGTCGGGTGACTGGATCCAGAGAGTGGTGGATAGAGTTAAATCCAGCTGGTGGCTGGTCACAAGTGGTGTCCCCAGGGCTCAGTTTTGGAGCCAGTCCTGTTTAATTTCTTTATCAACAACCTCAGTGAGGGGGTTGATTGCCCCCTCAGTCAATTTGCACAGGACACCAAGTTGTGTGAGAGTGTTGATTTTCTGAAGGGCAGGAAGGCTCTGCAGAGGGATCTGGGTGAGCTGGATCAATGGGCCAAGACCATTTGTATGAAGTACAACAAGATGAAGTGCCAGGTCCTGCCCTTGGGTCACAACAACCCCAGGCAGAGCTACAGGCTGGGGGCAGAGTGACTGGAAAGCTGCCCTTTGGAAAAGGACCTGGGGGTGCTGGTCAGCAGCAGCTGAACATGAGCCAGCTGTGCACAGGGGGCCAAAAATGTCAATGGCAAAAAATGTCAATGGCATCCTGGCCTGTGTCAGCAATAGTGTGGCTAGCAGGACCAGGGCAGGGATTGTCCCCTGTACCTGGCACTGGTGGGACCTCAACCCTGTGTCCAGTTCTGGGCCCCTCACTACAAGAAGGACACTGAGGTCTTGGGGCAAGTCCAGAGAAGGGTTGGAGCACACGTCTCATGAGAAGCAGTTGTGGAAGCTAGGATTGTTTAGCCTGGAGAAAAGGAAGCTTATGGGGGACCTTATCACTCTCTATGACTATCTGAGGTTGTAGAAAAGGAGAGGTTTTATCTCTTCCCTCAAGTAACAAGCGGTAGAAGAGGTAACAGCCTCAAGGTGTGTCAGGCACGATTTAGATTGGATATTAGGAAAAATGATTCACTGAAAGGGTTATTGGAAAAGCTGTGCAAGGAAGTGGTAGAGTCCCCAGCCCTGGATGTATTTAAAGGACATGTAAGATGTGGCACTTAGGGACATGGTTATTGGTGGCCTTGGGATTGTTGGGTTAATGGTTGAGCTTGATGGTACTTTCCAACCTAAATGATTCTATAATTCTGAATATCCAGTGCTGGATTTAGCCTCTGTAGAGAGTTGGGAAGTACCATCATTTGTATGTTGCTGCCAGCCCTGGGCCCCACTGCTGGGTGTACCCAGGCACATGGCTGGGACATCTCCACCTGGCTCCCCAGGGTCCCTCACCCATGCTGTTGGAAGCACAGGGCTCATGCTGATGGTGGAGCTAATGGGGCGTGAGTGAATATTGAGGCTTGTCATGTGGATATTATAGCTTGTGAGTATGTTTGCCAGCTGCTTCTATGACCTGGAGTTAGACTCTGTCTACAGGGGTCCATTAGGAGACTTTTCATGCTGTATTTATTCTTGGAGAAAAGACATTGAAACAACATGACCCGAAACAGACTAGCAAATCTGAAAACTATGGAGTAAATTACCACAGGGAAAAAGCACTCTCTGCTCGGTGCCTGCCTGGTAATGATGCTTTCTTGCTCTTCTGTTTGTTCTGGTCTAGTGTTTCTTTGCAGGCAGCATAAGGCCAGTGGCAAAAGTACATCTCACAAGAACCAACCGGCTTCAGGTGTGGATCTCACTGTTGTTATCATTGTCTGTTATCACCCTGCAGCTTAGTGAGGCACGAGCCAGAGCAGCTTGAAGTCTCAGGTGATTTGTGTTTGCAATGCATTTTGAGGGCCGTATCTTGAGCTCTGGGTGAGGCTTGAAAGTACACACCAACCCTGCCAGGTGGAAGCTGAAAAGTGATCCTTACAATTGCTGTCTCTATAGGAGTCACTGGACTGTCAGAATGGAGAGGAAAGGATAGGAAGGTACAGGCTGAGGGCAACACTCCTATGGACACCATTCCTCTTCAATGCCAGGGTTTGGTCTCTTTATTTAGGACAGTGCATGTACTAGGATTGCCATGCAGAAGAGTCAGACCTCCAAAGCTGAGGCAGAAATAAGGATTTTGTCATGAAACACACCTAAGCATAGTCGTGTGTGGCTGGTAATATGTAGAAGATGCTGATGTTGGGAGTCTAGTCTGTCTGGGTTGTAGTTTCTGAAACACAATTGCAGTTAAAATGTTCAGCAGTGGTGTTGTAATGGTGTGGAAGGCTTAGGTACTATGTGTAGGATTCATTGTGCCACTCATTGACAAGCCAATGAATCTGAGGTTCTCCTTACTATCCATGGAAAGCAAGGTAAGCTGAGCTTACCTTAGTATGTAGTGGCTTTCTCTATGGAAGTACCTCTTTTGTCTTCTCAATTAGAAAAAAATCCTGGAAATTACTTGCTCTGACCTATACATGTTTCCTATAAATGTCTAAGTGGGACCAGATGGTTCCTACCACCCATGTAGAAAGGAGACCACCAGTTTCAGCTACAAATAAAAGCAATGGATGCTGATCCTTGGCTTGTTCTTTTGATCCTGCCATGGAGCTGTCTTGGCTTTCCAAATTGTAGCAGAAGTGCAACTGGCAACAACTCAGTGATTTTTCTTTATTACTTTACACCAGGTTGTGCTAAGCAAAAACTGCTGATGTTAAGGGATATTCTGGGTGCCTTGTACAGGTATTTTTCACTCTTGAAGACTGATAGGCAGAAGTTTAATCCCTGTCCTAGAATTACTTGCTTCCTCTGTTGTACACAAAATTGAGTTGGCTTGCTTCTGTTTGAGTCTGCACAATGTTAGAATACAAGGGCAGCAGTGCAGATCTCTGTGCTTTTGCTGTCCTGCCTCCTTTCCTATTAGTTTCCTATTATATTTCAGCACCCTGTTTGTGCCTGCATGCTCACTCTGATCTGGGATCCCTGCCAGCTGCTACAGCCATATCCCAATGCCAGCTGGGATATGTAGGTGCAGTGATAGGATGATGCTCATAGTACTGGGCATTTATTTTTTGACATTTTGCAGAAAGCAGCTTCTCTGTGAGCTCTCAGCCTTTTCAGGAACATGCTGTTAATGGGCTTACTCCCAATGGCAAAGATCTTTCCCATCTCCCATTTTCTTGGATTTTGGGATCTCATGGATTTTCATGAGATGTGTGGGCATTTGGCACTTCAGATTAACAAGCTCTGTTCTTGCCAAAGCAGATATTTGCTGGCACATGCTGTGCCCACATGGGAAGAGCTGCTTCCAGAAATCATGCTCTTAGAAGCCTCAACCCTGTGCTGGGAGTTCTGTGACTGGATCAGGCTTTGCATTTATTTATGGGCCAGAAGAATAGTTGATTTTAGTCAGACCCTCTATGAGCATGAAGAAAAGCAAAGCTGAACATCTCCTCCCAATGTTACCAACTGGTCCTATTGTACTGTGGTTTTGTCAGCAAGTTGTTTAAGATCTTAATCCCTTTCAGCTATTAGGGGGAACTCTGAGGTAGAGTGAAACTGGAAAGAGAAGTGATTTTCATTTGGATTTTTTTTTCTCTCTAGTGCTGTAACCTGATGAAGAGGCAATGGCATTTCACAATGTGTACTCCATTCACAGCTACCTGCTTAAAATGTGGAAGGTGGAGGAGTAAGAAGAAAAGACTCCTTTAAATCTGTAGAGGAACTCTGGTGCCTGTAAGGGCTATTTAAAGAACTTTATCTTGTTAATCTATTTCTGCATTGTAACTTATGCTGCCATTCACACAGTGTCAGAAAGCTATTGTAAACCCTTTTATAAACCCACCCTGTAGACTTGAGGGGCTTGAGTCCATGGCTCTGCCAGCCCTACAATATTGGTGATAGGATAATAGCAATACTTTTGCTCTTAAAAGTTTTTTTGGAGGGGTTAATACAGAAGAGGAAGAATGTTAATGATTCCCAACAGACCACCTACTTAGCTGCTAGAAGTAGGCAATCTCCAGCGTGTGCATCCTGGTAGAGACAGGTTGAAAAAGGCTTTTATGGGTTCAAATTGGATAGGCATATGGTCTCTGAGCTTGTTGCCCTGGCTAAGGTCACCCAAACATTTGTTTTTGGTTGTTCTACAGGTAAATCTGGTAGAGATGAGTTCTGAAAAGAGATCTGAAATATAAGCTAGGAGCTTTTGCAAATGATTTTTGCAAGGCACTCCATGAAATGCTACACCAGTGAGATATCTGAGAAGAAAGCCCAGGCTGGGAAATTGCTTCAGAGCAGCAGCTGGAGGAAAATTGCCATTTCTTTGGGCATTGCCACTCACGAGCAGGAAAGCCAGTTGGACAGCTCAGGAGGGTTAATGTGCTGGGAGCAACACAGGAATAGACAGAATAATGACATAAAGGAAAGATGCTTGAGGACAGGCTTTGTCTCAGCTAACACTAAACATTTAGTCATCTGGGCTCTCTTTGTGGTCAGCAGAGCATGGCACTTCGAAGCCATGATTCATCTGACCTATTTTGGGCACTACCCTACCTAGGATGAGGTGAATTGCACTTTATCCATGCCTGTTTCTTCCTCTTGGTACTGAGAGAGCTTCAGGCACATAGCCTAGATACAGACATCTGTATTTTAGACACGTCAGGGGAGGTGAGACAGATCCTCCTTTGCACATGGAGTGGGACTGTGAGAGGGGACATGGATGGCCACATGGCACCCTGTGAATCTGGGACAGCATCCAGCCACCCTCTGCCCTTGTCTTCAGGAGAGATGAGGAACCAGAATGAGAGAGGATGGAAAGCAAAAAAGCAAGAAAAAGGAAAGAGAACGGGGAGCTGCATTTCATCCATGTTGTTTCAGCTCTCATTTAATGCTCCTGCAAGGAATATGAGAGATGTGGGCTGAGGAGAATAACACAATAAATTAGAAATGGGAAAATGTGTGTTACAAGTTTTGCTAAGATGTGATCTTCTTCACGAACAACCAACATTATTATAACTATCAACTAAAAAAGGAACAGTGACATTTTATTATTGTAATTTTGATCTAAAATTGCATTCCAAAATATTTATGGACTATCTTGCTGAAATGTATATTTTGCACTGAAAAGCAGGTTTTGCATGAGCAGAAAAAAAGAAAGCTTTTGTGATGACTGCAGCACAAATTTCTGTGAATGGCTCTTTAAGCTGCATTGCCAGAAATGTCATGAATCTGCTCAGAACTCCAAGGAAGGGAAGTGGTTTGAAATTCCTAACACTGCTCTTTCAGCCAGAATAGCCATTTTGGGTGTACTTCACATGAAGCATGGCTTCAGGGCTTGATATATCTTCATGCTGGGCCCTGTATTGTGCCGAGGAACTTCTCAGTGTTTAACAAATAATAATAGATATAAGCTGTGTAAGCATATGTGAATCCTCATGTTATAGTTTCACGTGTAGAAAAATGATCTCATAGGCATATAGGAAACAGAGCAGATGGTAAAATGTGTGTTGGACTACACTCAGGCTGGAGACTGAGTCTCCTAGACAATAAAAGCACAAATGCTGGATGGTCCCCTCCAGCCATGCACACGAAGTACTGCCTCGTGAACTGAGATGGGGAGCACAGATCACAACAGATTAAGAGGCCACCTTTGATCTGTTGTTTTCTCCTATTACTGCAAGTTGCAGCGCTGTGGTCTGTCATTCCCTGTGGGGATATTCAAAGGTGTGTGTGCATGGACAGCCCTCAGCTGGGTTACTGGGAGATGAGTACCCAGCTGCATTATTCCAGTTTTGAATGTGTGCAATTCCACCCATTTCAGTATTTCACCTGCAGTGAAACTGTCTCACTAAGGTGGTTCTTGATGAAGTCTTATAGCTTAACCCTGCTTTTTTCCTCCAGAGATCATCCTTGGTGGAGATAGATGAATCCTAGTCCACACTCCTGTTTCAAGGCATGAGTTTCTCTCAGAGACTAGGGCCAAGCTGCAGCTCTGAGCAGTAACAAGGGAAGCTGGAAAAATTGGGAACTGGCTGAGTTCAAAATTTTTGCTGGAAGAGGAAAACTGAGAAATGGGACCATGCCAGATTGCAAGGAAGTTTTCCTCTGTATGCTAGCAAAACAGATACCAGCAGAGCACTGTAAAAGCAAACCACAGCAAACAAAGCCTCTTCCCAACATATTTCTCTCCAGAAAGTTTGTAGGTAAACAAAAGCTGCATATGCCAAGTCTGTAATAGGAGTAAGCTGAGTTGGAAGATTTCTTCAATTATATCTGTGTAAACACTCTGTGTGCAGATCTGGCCAGTTAGTAACCCCTGATTGATGTACAATATTAGATTCCTGCCTGCATCATGAGCAAAATTATCTTTTGCTGTCATGTCAGTTTTTTTTCTCCTTTTCCTTTGCTTCAGAATGCCTGATGGGCTATTCTGGAGGGTTAAATACAAATCATCACAGTGTTCTATTGGATAAGCTTCTCTATGTTGAGCAGCGCTTCAGAGACCAAATCAGCTCACATCTATCCACTGGCAACTTCCGTTCAATGGCAGTGGCTTTGGCACAGCTGTCCAGGATTTCATGGCAGAATTCGGGAAAATTTTGCCACAAAGCTGGAGGAAATATGATTTGAAAATTGATGGACAGGCAGTGAAAATTTTGTATTGGAATGCTGAGATATCAATGGTGAGATGCCTTGGAGTAACAAGATCTATGATTGGGGTTCAGGGGTTTTTTGTTTGTTTGTGTGTGTTTGCTGGGTTTTGTTTGTTTTTGGGTTTGGGTTTTTTTTTTTTTTGTGGGGATTTTTTTTGGGGGGGATTTGTTTTGTTTTGGTTTTTTTTGTTTGTTTGTTTTTGTTTTTTGTGAACAAGTAATCTGTTAGTAAGCTAATAATTTAGTTCAAAACACTGAAGCCTGGAAAACAATGTCTAGATCCTATCTTTTTCATTCACCTTAGCGTATATCTTGGGGAAATGCCTTTGCACCTCTCTTCTCAAAAGTAATCCAGAGCTAGTTGTGCTGCTTATGTGATTATTTATTCATTCAGACCACAACTGACACCCAGAGTTCATGGAGGAGCACTGGAGTTAGAAATTTCAACCTGCTCTGTAGTAAGCCACCCAGAGGTTTTAACTGGTGGAGGTCAGTGGGAGATAGGGACAGAGGGAGGAGGTGGGAGGTGCTGTCTTGAGAAGAAACTGTGTTTGTGATCTCTCTAACTCGCCTTCTTGACAACTGGAGGCGGATTTTCCTAATAGAAAACCTGTGAGCTATATGAGGAGGGTAATCCACTTGACCCTTGTCCTCTCCTAAGCCTTTAAGTCATCATAACATTTAATTTCTTACCAGCTGCAGGGCCACTTCTTGGGATTCATTTTGACTGCAGTGCAAAACCAGCATTGTTTAGCCAGGAGGGAGACCAGAGTAGGGGTGTTGGGACAGGGTACATGAGTGGGGACATAGCAATCGTATTTGAAGAGGGTGAGAGCTGGTGGCAGCGAGGAAGATAAACAGGGTGTGTTTGTGCAAGTGACCTTATTTATTTCAGCATCCTGAGGAGGGACCAAATGTACTGCATTGAAGGAAGTCAGTCCACACACATATGGGAGCGGGTCCAGCGCTATGTGGCTGGCACAAGCCCAGGCACTGCTTTGCAGGGTGACAGCCTGGGGTTCTCAGGGCAGCTGCTGTCCTCAGCACTGGCTTTTGAGAGCTCTGTGCATTGCAGGCTGTGCTGAAATGGGCAGGGTGGCTATTCAGAGCTGGCGGGAAGGGCGTTCTGCTCTGGCACCCCAACCCTGCTGTGGGCTCCAGCGGTGGGGGAGGATCCACAGCCCCATGGCACTGAGCAGAACCCCCCAGCAACTGATTCAAAATCGTAATTTGTTACTGCAGCATTTGGCTGCTGAATGGCTCACGGACCAATCCTGACATGATCTCTTTTTAATACTGTATTTGTTATCCTCTGAATATTTTGGGTGGGTAATTATCCAGTGTGTACTGTGTATTGCAGAGCCCAGGAATATTTGCTTTGGCTTTTCTTCCTGGTTAGTTAGGGTGTGCGGTTTCTGGCCTAGATCTCACGGCATTGTTTCTGACTACGTAAATGAAATTTTTATACAAGAGAATAATGAATACAGACCAGAGAATAAGGCACATCCTGTGGCAATTTCACAAAGGCAATTTTTCTTGCTAAAACCCATAAGGGGCTCAGCAATTGTGATTATTTACACATGTACATAATGGCTGTTCACATATGACTGATACAGGATAACAGACACCTAGTAACCAGAGACAGCTGTGTTTGGTGGGTGCCTTGAATCATCCCTTGTTTGGTCTGTTTTCTTTCCCTCTCCTCTTTCCTGTTTGACTATGGAGGCGCTTCTAAGGATGAGGAAGAAAACCTTCATTTACAACCCCATGAAACCAAAGGCTGGGTGTGACCAGCTTCAAATCCAGACAAGAGTCAGCATGCAACTTCATGTGTAAATGTTTTCATCGTCCAGCATATCATATGGATAGGGTGGCACTCTAAAACACACAGAGGATTGCTGCCACACATGCAGTAATGTGCACACACACACACACCCCTTGGTGTACACAGACTTCACACTGCACCCAGTTTGGCTGTGGTGCCAGCAGCAGCCCAGCTGTGGTGAAGAAAGCTCAGCCTGAATGTTCCCTCAGCTCACCATGAAAATTCTATGCCCTGTGTCAAGACCCATTTTGCCATAGCTGAAATGGCTGTGAAAACTGGCCATTTAAAAGAGTTTATCTGCACTAGGTGTCAGTCAGAGTGATTATTCCACTCTGTGCAAAAGCTAAAGAGTTTGCTTTTTCCGAATCTTTGAATGTGGTCTTGTGGCTATGTTAACACACACATGACTTCAAGACATTGAAACTTCAGTATCAAGTGTCAGAAATGTTTGTCCAAGCCCCAAGTGTGATCCTGGTACTCAGACAGCAGCTGTTGCTAGAGTTCAATCTATCACTTCTCATCTCACAAACAAATGGCAAATGTTCCTGAGGGCCTTTTAAAAGTAAAAGAGATCAAGTATAAACAAAAAAAAAGTGTTGAATGCATCTAGAAAATAATCTTGGTAAAACACTGGAAACCACAAATTTCACTGACATGGGATTTTATTATTTGCAGGTGCTTTTGTTTACTGCCTGTGCAGGTCCAGACCTTGCCTTGGGTACGCAGTGGGGACTTGCTGCGAGAGGACATGAGTGGAGATGAGGAGGTAGGGATGGATGTTCTTTGCAAATTACCAAACGCACTGCTTGTGAGAGAATGGAAAACCTTTGCCTGACAAAGAGGGTTCCGTGGGGTTTGAAGGCAAGGCTTGCCTGTCATCCACACACCAGGGGAGCTCTGATAGGAGAATATCTTGTGACATGATGCCAGCTAATCTTGGGAAGAAATACAAGCCAGTGGGGGTGATGCCTTCACTAGGTGCCTTGCCAGCCACAATGCTCCCTTTCCATCAGTGCACCCCATTCCTGTGCTTAGGATGGATGCTGGTGTGAGCCCCCCTATCACAGGCTGATAGTTGCTCAGAAATCCTTGCTCTGAGTGGGTGAATGAACGGGTGGTTTCACGGTGGGTTGAAAATACAGCCCAGTCCTCAGTGTAACCTTTAATCTTGATTAAAAAGCTTCCAGGGCCAGACAGCCTGCACTGCATCCTTTGTTCAGTTCTGGCAGTGGCTCTTGCATTCCCTAATCCCTGTTAATGTCACTGCTTGTCAAAGAAGATTTGTGCCTTTCCTGGAAGATGGATGCCTATTTTGTACCAGCCGGGGGAGAAGGAGACGCCTCATCAGCTGGTGCTGGGAACAGCAGACAAGAAAGGCATCCTGTTTTCTGGGGAGAAGAAGTGGGAGGTGGGTGAGCATCTGGCTCTGACTATTAACTCTGGCTCCTAGCACTGCTCCTGGGTATTCAGGATCCAACACAATCCTCTATTTTAACCATGCACAATCCATGAACCACTCCTGGCAGCATTTGTGGCCAAAGTACCTACACAGTGTCCTGGCCAAACTGCAGGACAGATTATGCTCTGCTGACCTATATTCCCCTTAAGTCATTTTCAATTAGTGTAGTAGTTTGTCCCCCTTTGTGCACCAATAAATTTCTCCCTGCCACAATGTTGAGCTGAGACTCCAGCAGCCATGCTCTCTTGGGGGCATTTTGCTGGCTCTGCCAGGCAGACAGAGAAAAGGTTTGGACATGCATTGCTGCTCCAGCAGCAGTCTCTGTTGCTAAGCCTGAGCCCAGATCATAGTTCTTCTCACCCTGGTCAACTCATGTCCCACCTCCCTGTCAGGGGGTCCTTCCTGGAATGTGGAAGACCTTCTCTGGCTCAGTCATGGCAGGAACTTGGTACCATGTCCTGGGAGAGGGTCTCGCTCTGCTGTTATCAGGATGCTTTTGGTGTGGGGCTTTTTTTCTCTCTTCTGCCATCAGCTGCTTCATTTGCTGCAGGCATGGGGAGAGGCAGGGACACTGCAGCCTGATGCCAGGCGCTGGTAGAAGGAATCACACCATGGCTCTGGCTGATTGCCTGCCAGGGTGACCAAGCTGGCACATGCGGGATCCCTGCAGGCTTGGGGTTCCTGCTGGCCCAGAGGAAGCAGTGCTCACCTGGCCTCTGTTGATGTGTGGTGCATCCTGTGTCAGCAGGCCAGCTTCAGAATAACCTCACCATCACCACTCTGCATTCCTGCCCAGGCCCAGCCTTGCCAGCAAACCCCCAGCAGGTCAGATGCAAAGACAGCTGTGGCTTACAATGGCACTAAGGAGCAGGATGCTCGGGGTACCCCTCGGGATGCGTGTACCAAGTGCTCCCTGGGCAGTGTGTCTCTGGCTCAGCACAGGCAGGCTCCTGCTGTCAGCTGGTGACAGCTCAGCAAGGTGGCTTTTGCCATCTGGAATTGGCAGCAACTTCTGCTGCAATCTCCATTAGGTGGCTCAGGGAGTCTGGCCAGGGCTACAAAACGTGAGAAAAGGACCCCAAAGGCCGCTTGGTCTGCTCCCCTTGGCAAGGCAGGATTACATGTGTCAGTGCATTTAGAGAGTCCTCAGGAACCGCTTCTGTCACTATCCCTTTCCTGGCTACTGCCCACGCAGCAGCTGAAAGGCAGCTAATATAATTAGCAAGACTTAATGAGGGACAGCGCTGTTGGCCAGTGCCTTCAGTGGAGCTGCTGAGCTCTGTTTGCATCAGGGCAGAACTCATTCTCTTATCAAACAGCTGCCTCAAAACCGGATGAGATTTTATCCTTTGCTTTCAGGTTTAATACAGAAAGCTGTGATTCAGCTTTGTGCAGAAAGCTGTTCATCAGGCTTCCAGAAAATCTGACCCAGCTGGGATCTCCCCCACACAAAGTCCTGGGCATGAATGGTGCCTTGGGCAGTAGCGGGACGCGAGGACTATGATGGAAGAGTTTCTAAATAACTACTGTTGTTTATTTACAGACATTGGATATTTTTATGCTCAACAGTTTCTTTGGATCTCTGGTGTTAATGAACTGTATAAAATACATACATCATTCTCCTTCCTTTTCCATGAAAATATGACATTTTCTTGCCTACAGATTTTGAATTTTGCCTTCTCGGTTGCACAATATGAAAAAAAATATGATCTGCATAATGGAAACCAGAAACCTCATGGCTTGAGATGTTCTTCAATATGATGAATGGATAAAATTAATTTGCTTTGGAGCCATAGCATTTGATGACAGTAATTGGGCCTTATAATTGGTACACAAGCAGGCCAGCTGAGGACACATCTTAAACTACGCTCCAGGTGAAAAAAAAAAAAAGCTGAAACAGTGCTACCAAAGATAGTTGATAGCTCAAAGCAAAACTTCCTTATTTTTACCTTTTCTCACTTGGTTCTTGCTAGGATCTCATTGTGGTTTAACTCTAGTTGAAAACTACGCCCCACACAGCCAGTCATCCACTCTCTCTTCACTGAGATAGGGAAGAGAATCAGAAGAGTCAAAGTGAGAGAGGTTGTGTGTTGAGATAAAGACATTTTAACAGGCAAAGCAAAAGCCACACACAAGCAAAGAGGAACAAGGAATCCATTCACACTTCCTATGGTCAGGCAGGTGTTCAGCCATCCCCTGGAAAGCAGGGTTCCACCGTGTGTAATGGTAACCTGGGAACACAAACACCATTAGTCAGAATGTCCCTCCCTGTCTCCTTCCCCCAGCTATGGAGGCTGAGCATGATGCCATATGGTCTAGGATATTCCTTTGGTCAGTTGGGGTCAGCTGTCCCTGCTGTGCCCTCTCACAGCTTCCTGTGCACCCCCAGCCCTCTTGTTTGTGTGGTGGGGTGGGAGGCAGAAAAGGCCCTGACTCAGTGTCAGCTCTGCTCACCTGTAACAAAAACATCCTTGTTTTATCAACATTGTTTTGGTCACAAATCAAAACTGTAGCCCCATAGCAGATACTAGAAGAAAATTTACTATCCCATCCAAAACCAACACAGACCCTTCTACAGTTTATTTTCCTAGAAGTACTGTTGGAAGACTTTTCCTCCTAAAGGAACAAGGATGGAGAAAAGCAACTGCAGCCTGCTACCTCAGCATACCTGCAATGCAGCTGGTATTTCCCAAATCTCTTCCAGTACTTTTAGTTTTTCTTCAAGGTGGCTTTAAATTACCCGTTTCAAACCACATTGTTTAAATCCAGTTTATGGGAGCCAAAGGCATGTCTAAGCAATCACTGTCACCTCTGCTTCTTGGTGCCTAAATACATAATGCCACTTCATGAGATAAAGTCTCCAGTTCCCATGCTGACCGAAGGTGTTCCTGACACATAAAATCTGTCCTTGCCCCTGTCCCCATGAGTGGCACTGCAGTCCCCCAGCTCCCTGGCACACTTTGCACAACACTGAATTGAACTGAGGAACTGATCTGGCTTAAGGAACATCTGCCAAAACCCTTCCCCCTCATCCTGTTTTTTAATCCAGACCAATTCTCCAGTCTGGTCCTGGTGCTAATAGAGCTGACAGGAAAAAAGCCCTGGAGGGTGAGGGGTGAAAAGGTGAGAGTAAGAAAATCTTCATCTCATCCTGTTGCTGTGGTCTCTGTCCCATGAGCTGTCTGCTGTCAGACACCACACTGGGAGAGGTCACCCCAAACCTTTCAACTTTATTCTCTGCTTCAGCAGAAGTGATCTCACAAGAATATCCATCAGGCCATGGCTACTGGGGGAAGTCAGGCAGTGGTAAGCAAGATGTGGTGAGTGCTTGGGAAAGAATGAAGGAGGTGTTGGAAGAAATAGTATTTTAAATAAGAAAATCAGGGGAACCATGTAAACACCCACCTTTTAAGTAGATGCACCTGTGTGATGAAGAAAGTGCAAGCCAGAGAAGGGTGATCAGTGCAGGCTCTGTTGTCCTGTCAGGCACAGTGTCACAGGTGCATCAGCTGGGTGACTTGCTTAGGGTTTTTTTTCCTTCAACAAACTGTAATTTTATGTATATACATATGTATTAATACAGGGCAAGCCAAACGTGACCACAAACACCCTTTTCACATGCTCTCTGCCAAGAAATCCACTCTGAGCTGCACATGCAGCCTTGCCCCTAGGAATTTTCTCTGTACAGACAAGCAGTTTACATCCCATGACCCTAAACCATCAGCAGATGCCACTGTTATTGCCCTCAGTGTTTGTCTGCATCTCAAGGGTATATAAACTTCACTTTCCATCCCCACCCCTGTTTTAAATAGTAATGGGTCATCCCAGAAGCATGTTTACTTCCTTGTCATTTTTGCACTTAAGTATAGAGCAGCCCAAATTGCTTGAGACTTAAAATTTTCTAATTAACCAGTGGGAAACAGTGGAAGAACTTTGCAAAGTACAATGCACAGCTAAACCGAATGATCACCCTTGAGTTTAAGCATGGGAATGTGGATACCCAGCATTGCCACCCACAAGATAATTTTCCCTTTCTTTCTCCATTTGTGCAGGCTTTAAGAACTTCTGGCGAGTAAGATTTCTTGTAGAAGTTCAGATGTTTCCTTTATGTAGGCATAACTTCATTGCATTGTGATGGTAGTTATTGGGATAAACTTCTAGAAGGAGAGGCTTTTCTTGTCTTAGGCAAAGGGAGCATCCTTAAAGTCAGAGAAATCGAAGGCTACTAATTAATTAGAGGAATTTATCCTGCTTAGAGATACTAAGAGATAGCTCAGGGCTTTATCTCAGCCTTGGACTCTTTTCTGCATTTTGTCCAAGTCTCATTTAATCATTCATAATTCTTTGGTGATTTCAAACTCTTTTAAAATGTTTATTTAAGATATTTTTGTCTGCTCTGATTATCCTGGACATCCTTCCTCTACAAAGAGGTTGCTGCATTGCTTCTGGTCAGTGGAGAGCTAAGACACCTGTGGCAAGGTGGGAACAGCACCAGTGCAAGAGCCTCCAGCTGTGGAGTGGTAAACCTTCTGGAGATGCATGCAGGACTCATGTAGTGGGCAAACCTCCCAGTCACTGGCAGAATCCAATTTCTCCAGTTCACCAGCTGCTGAACAGAGGGACAGCTTCTCTTTTGTGGGCAAGAAACACAGTGTGTCCCCAAAGCCCCACCTACACCACAGAGCCTGCTCCTGCTGCTTCAGAGGCGGGCTGGGCAGAGCCCCTGGGTCTGTCCTGAGTGCATGGCTGGGGTGCTGCAGGGGTTACCATGCTGCTAAAGGAGACAGGTTTCTGACATATTGCTTTTTAAGTACAGGCATCTGGAGGTTGTGACATGGAGGAACTGACCAGACTGAGTTCCTTGTATTACCTTGGCTGTTATATTATGTAAGGGAGGCAGAGTGTCCTCACATTATTATTATTATTATTATTGTAATTAAAGAATATTGTGCTTTTAATTTGTACAGTTCCTTCCTCAGCATTGTTTGATACGAATAGATGATAACAGGCTGGTTATTGTGAGTTATTAATAACATATTGTTTTCTCACCATATGCCTAGGAGACAGAGCAGTGGGGGGGGCTGCTGTGTCCTAGGTGCCCCTCCCAGCACTCACAACTGAGTGGATCATCTTTGATCTCTCTTTGCCTCCCGAGATCTCTCTTCAGTTTGGACTTACTGCTTACCATTCCCTTTGCCCCCACCCCTGGTTACCTTTGCATTAGAGGGATTCTGGAGAAAGCAAGAACAGTTTGTTCTGCCTTCTCCCATACCTCCTGCATTTGCATGCAGTGGATACTCTGGTCTGTTTTTAATTTCCATGATTCTAAAGTGCTTTTGAGTCCAAGGTGCTAAATATAGATCTAACCCATAATAGCCAGTCTCTTTTTCATCTGTCTTATGATGTTATTTTCTGCTTTTATCGTTTAAGCCTAATGGATTTACATTATTAGGAGCTCTCCAGTGTGTACAATGTGGTTATGACCAAGACAAATGCCTCCAAAGTTTCCAAGAACATTTTTCTGAATAAAAGCAAGGAAAAAAGTGACTCTTCCTTGGCTCTGCAGGAAGAGGATTAGTGCAGTGTAGGCACCTTCTTTCTCCCCTTTATACTGCAAACCTGTGTGTGCCCTCTGGGTAGGGGAAGCACTTCCAGCACACTGCCTAGAAAAATGAGTCTCTGGAGAAAAATCAGCAGACACCATGAAAAGTGCTGGCTCAGACACCTTGTGTTGGCAGACTCCTACCAAAATTAGTTCTGGATAAGCCAGTACATCTGTAGTCAGAACAAACTATTCCTTTTTCTTCCTATTCTAACACAGCCATGCCCAAAAAAAAATACAAGTCAGGAAAACGTTTGGGGAAACTATTAAGGAGCACAAAGGGAAAAGAGTATCCAGACAAATATGGAGCCATTTGAGACAAATATGAAGTCATGTGTAATAAACAACTTGTATTAAGGAGCACAAAGGGAAAAGAGTATCCAGACAAATATTTGAGACAAATATGAAGCCATGTGTAATAAACAACTTCAATTTATAGGGGCTAAATCAAGCCAAACACAAGTGATGGCTTTTTGGGGCTGAGCTGCCCTAGCAAGCCAAGGGAGGAATGTGATGGGTAGAAGAGGCCAGGCTCACTGAGAGAGACACAAAAACCACTCAGGACAAATCTAGAGCCATGCCTGTGCCTTTCCAAGCCTAACTGATACCAGTGGCCTAAGCCAGTAGCTGGAGAGGAGTGGGATACAGAGGAGAATTGGTCATTTCACTTCATCCCTGCCCAAGTATCTTCCTCCCTGGCTGTACAAGAGGCATATGAGAGAGGACTTCTGTGTGATCAGGGGATCCATCCTTGATGAGCTTGGTTGGCCTTAGGGTCTCTTGGTGCAAGAGTCCAGGCAGCAGCTCTCAAGACTCACCACAAGGTATAGACATGGAAGACTGACCTGTCCAGGAGAAATAAAAGCTGGAACCTACATGAGCAGCTACCCTGGGCACAGTGAACTTCTCTGTACTTGGAGAAGCTCACCATACTTAGCATGAATGTTGAAGTGCTATCTGAAAAGGGGATGTGAAGCACAGTAGCATGCCACAGATCTCAGAATGTGAATGCTTTCTTGTTTTCAGGTGCTTCTCAAGGGAAACATGTACTGGTTTGGGGAAAGCTGTATCTTCAGTACTACCCTTGGTCAGGGTCCCTCTAGTCATTCACTTTGCACTACTAACAGTTCATCTGCGGCTGTCTTTGGAAAGCAAGTTGGTTTCCTTTCAAATAACCCTCAGGTACAACTATGAGCATAGTTCACTCCAGGCTTTGCTCCTAGGAGGCACTAGGATGAGAGACCAAGTCTGGCTAAACCCTCCAGCACTAAACCAGCACTCTGTGCGTCTTGAAATATGACATTATATCCATAAGGCATGCTCAGCTGTGGCTGAGAAAGACTACAAGGAAGCTATTTGGCATATTCACACTAGTTTGCTGCTGGAAGCATTGCTTTTCATGGTGCTGTCCAGAGGACCAGAGGAGAAATCTGTTGCTGCTGGAAATGGCAGTAGTGCTGTAGGTCTTGGTTGCTGCCAGCAGAACAGATGGCCCAGGAGTGGTGCCGGGCTGGCTGCTGCACCCATCCAGAAAGTGCATTGTGCAAGGGAGGACCAAGCTGGTCCCCCTTGTAGCCTGGCAAAGGAAGAAAGGTATGCTGTGTAGGAAGGGAGCAGGTGTTTGCTTTGAGTGTGCCAATGACCATGTACCTCAGTGGGTGAGGAAATTCAAATATGACAATTCCAGTTAAACTTAATTTTCCTGGCATGAAATGTCAGAGCATTGATGAACATGGCAAAGGGTTGTTCACCTGGTGAAACAGATTCTTCTACATTGCTCCAGACAGTCCTGGAACCAGTTAATAGTGTCTCTCCTGTTTCTGAAATTTTGTGCTGTTAATAGTATTGCAAAAATTAATCCTGAATATCGATAAAGTGATAATTTTAAAGGCATTAGGAGCAATGAAGGGGCTGGAAATTAATGCCAAAAAAAAAAAAAAAAAAGGAGGCAGAAGATGAGGTGAGAACATAGGCAAGAAACTAAAATGGTATGATGTCCTATGGGTACATGAATTCAGTGACAGAGGGCAGATTGTGTCCTCCAGACCAGTGCTCTGAACTCCAGTCCCCAGAGTCTGCAGGGGCAAGTGTGCCCAAGAGCAGGGACTGAATGTTGTGTTCACCTCAGATCTTCTGTGAACCCTCTGTTCAGGGCTTAAACCAGGCAGAGACTGTCTATGTACTGGTAAACTGAAAATGGTCGGGGGTGAGCCTGGACACTGTCTCACATTCATTCATAGTCTTTCCAGTCAATTACGGACACAGTC
Organism: Passer montanus; assembly: GCF_014805655.1. Lineage (NCBI taxonomy): Eukaryota > Metazoa > Chordata > Aves > Passeriformes > Passeridae > Passer > Passer montanus. The sequence goes on along the minus strand of NW_024368374.1, from coordinate 5,433,878 downwards.
CAGCTTGCGTTCTTCCAGGCAATGGATCAGCATGGACCAGCATGTATCACCATGGTTTGCAGATGGTTTACCCACTCCCAACACTGGTCTGGGCTGGAGAGGACTCAGCTTTGAGGAACACTTGAATCTGTCCTGTATCATCACAACCACTAAAACCTGACTGACAAAGCCGTAAATCAGATCATCTTTTAGCTCCTCTTGACTTGCCCTCCTCCTGGCTAGCAATGCCTCTTTTGAGGCCAACTGTGAATTAACTGCCAGAGGGAAGTTCTTAAAAAGCTTTATGCTGAAGTAGCCCACCTTATGTTCTCCATTAGGCAGGCTTTATTCCTCCCTAGTTCAGCATTACACCGGCAGAAGTTGGATTAGACTTGTATTTCTTGGCTAAACAATGACTAAAGGAAGCACGATAACTATCTACAAGTATTTGATGGGTGTAAACTCCAGTGAGGAAGAGGAATTGTTTAGTGTGGTTAAAGGACTTTCTGGCTAAAAGCAATTAGATTACATTGAACAAAGCAAAACATAAACTGAATAACCTTTGTAATGCTAGCAGGCTGCAAGGGCAGCTCCTGGGGGACGTGGTGGAAGCAGTGATGTCTGGGTCAGCTGAAACGTCACGGGGAGCAGAGCAGCATTTACGTTATGGACCTTGGAACACTGTCCCATAAACAGCGTGTCAGCTTTCCCTGCCGTGTCCCCACCCGCACCGCCCTGTGCCTACGTGAGCACACGCCCGATGAATAAGGAGGTAAAAAGGGGTCGGGTGGTTCAGCATCTGCCTTCAGCTGATTTGTCCCCTTCTTTTGGTGTAATATGTTGCCCTAAACAATAAGTTTTCATTCTGCTGACAGTGAATCTGACCGTGTGACTGTCAAGGGAGAGCTTATGCTTCCACTTTCTATATTGAGTCATGAGTAAGCTTTCCTTAGTACTTCAGCAGGATGGAGCTTGAGCTCCAGTCATCTTAAGCTTGCTATTAATCTTGGGGTATCACATACCTACGGGATGCCAAGAGCATTCCCTTCAGGTTACACCTCTTTCAGCTGGTATATACCTTTTCAGGACTGGTATAGGTTGATCAACTCCATGCAAGAAGGGAATAAACAGGAGTGCACTGTTCATCTGAAAATATACTGGTGGCCCCCTGTTCACTGCTGGGAAAAATGAGCTAGCTCTCTTACATGTGAGAAGCAGTATGTCATAATCCCATCTTGCCCCTTTTCCCTGGAAACCAAACACAGACCAGGCAATCCCATCCATCAGGAATTTCTGATGGAGATTGTGAACTGACCTGAGCACTGAAAATGAATGTCAGTGACTCAAGCACTGCTGTGTCTTTCAAAAACCTATAGACTCTCAGGGTGAAAGAAATAAAGGGATATGTGATCTTTGATGAGTCAGGATGATTTCCCCTGGCATGATTGTTTCTCTGTCTAATTACACAGACACAATAGTAAAGAAATTAGATAAGCCAGGTAAGGATTGTTGTGGATGTTCTGGTCATCTAGGAGACAAGAACCTTATTTATCTGACATGACTTGTAAACAAACTACACTGTTTTTAAAACAGCATATTGCTTCCAAATTGCAGGTTATTTCTTCTGAAAGAACACCACTTAATGGGTTATCTTCTTCTTTAATGGGGCACACTTGTTGACATATCATTAAATCCCACTTAGCACAAGTGTGAGAAGCCTGCTGTTAAAAGCTGCAAGCAGATAGCCAAGGAGGACACACGCATCCTCCCATGACACTTGCAAAGAAGGCCCTGATCTGTTCATAAAAGGTCAAAAAAGGAGAAAGGAATTCAAAAGCCTTAAAAAACAGCCTGGACTGTAGTCTTGAGTAGTGCGTCATCACAAGTTTTCTTCTCCTGAGGGAGTAATTCTTCAGATGTTTTACGTGCCCCTTGCTGGTGTCTCTCCATGGTTTTTTTTTTCAGCAGCAATTTGTCTATTTCTGCATTTATTGAGCCTTCTTTTTTTAAACAGAGGCAGAGCTAATAGACATCTGTGCATGTGGGAGAGACTGAAAGGGTTAACACCATCTTCCTTGGTTGTCCACTTCCCAAATGCTAACACTGCCTGGTTAGGTGTGCACATTATGGACCATGCAACAGAACAGGCATGTAACTATTGCAGAGCCCCTGCTGTGGTGATACATTCTTCTTCCCAAATCTGGCTGGCTGCAAAGGACTCAGATAATATGTTTTTTTTCCACACAGGCATGGAATACCACTCCTGGTGTCTTCATTAAGAATAGCATGCTTGAGGATAGTTTCCCATCCTGGCCGAGATTTTTTTTTTTTCATGTAAGAGGCTGGCAGGTGTCCATGCTTGTGGTGATGTTCAGAAAAGATGAATTCTCCTTCTCATGTACCTGCTATATTTTCAGTTTCAAATAAAGACATGTACATTGTATGGGAAGAGGAAGAGAGAAAGAGAGAGGGGTTGCAGGGTTTCTGTCACCTCACATGACCACGTAGGTGATTTTTTACCATTATCAGTGGGTGATCTCAAAGCCCCCGATGAATGCATGTTTAACCTGTGCCACAAAAAGCTGCAATGCCTGATCAGTCTCTGCTGGCTTGGAAACTAGCAGTGGCCATTCTCCTGGGATTTGCAGCCTTGGCTTCACAAACTCAGGAGGTTCAGAGCTCATGAACTGGGTTTAAAGACAGATGAGGATGAACCTGAACAACTCTAAGTATTCAGTGACCCCATTAGAGGGAGGTCAAGGTTTCATCATAAGCCAGTGCAGGTTTCACAAGTCTCTTTTTCAATGGCACTCATTTTAATTGTATGCTACCATGTCCTCTTTCTTCTGTGTTGAGGAGTACAGTCCTGGAAACCTGACATATACTAACACATGAATTCTGAGAGAAAAAAATATTGAGAAAAGACAACTGTGCTGTCTTCAGAGAGTTGTGTGTGATATGGACCTTAACTGTTACAGATGGTGTCCATAGTAGTGAGAGCAGCTTAACAAGTACACCCTATGTAAATTTCAGTGTCTTCTCAAAGAGAGTCATTGCACGTTAGTCCATGCATCGGCTTCTTCTCACACTGACCCTCAAAGAATTGCCTTCTCTTTTCCTTGCTCTTGTGTCTTATGATAGAAAATCAGTATGCAGCCAAAGAGATAATTTTGCTAGGCCAAAAGAGACCCAACCAATGTTTTTAACATACAATTACATTTTCTGTTCAAGAGTACATCTCCTATAGGGTATCTGAGGACGTGACGACCAGAAATGTCACCTGGCCATTTGCCAGTTATGGAGCAGATCTTATAGTGGTCACCTGGAATGATCTTTCGGAGCAGAATGGCTCATCCTGCCTGAGCAAATCGCAGAAGTTCAGCAGAATCACGGAACAGATGAGGATGGAAGGGACCAGACTTTCTCTCTGGTCCACTTGGTCAGAGGTTCCTGAGGGCTTGCCTTGGCAGGGAAGACTGAAGCAAAAAATACATGTGGTATCTCAGCCTTCTCTGCAACCTGTGTTTCAAGGGTCCCTGCTCTTTTCAGCAGAGAACACATTTTCCTTAGAATTCCTCTTGTTATTGAGGTATTTGAAGAAGACCTTCTTATCCTGGACATGCTTAGTAAGATTCAATTACAATTGAACCTTGGGCTTCCTACTTGCATTTCTGCATACTCTAACAACATCCTGATATTCATCCCAGGTGGGTGGTCCCTGCTTCCACCTCATGTACCTCCTGCTTATGTCTGGGTTTTGACTGCAGTTCCTTCGTCATCCATGCAGGTCTCCTAACTCTTTTGTTTGACTTCTTGCCACTGGGATTGTTCCTGGACTTCATGCAGCTACTTGAAATATTCCCACTTGAGCCTTGTTTTACTACAAACAAGAAGAGTACCATGTCCCTGTTTTAAGGGTAAGAAGAGGCTCAGGTTCAAAAATGCCCTGCGGTGTATCCACAAAACCTGAGGCAGCATGCCACTGCTTGAGTCCAACCAGCTCCCCTCCTTACTGTAAACACTATTTATTTGTTTTACCGAATGATGCAACATACATGAGTCGGCCTGGCACTCCTCTTTTCCCAGGGCAGGGACTCCCCTGCTATGGCATCATCACTTCCTGGCTTGCCTGCTCTCTTGGCAGCTCTGTGAGCCTTGCCTTTTTGCACAGAGGTCATTGAGCATGTCAGAAAGACATGAGCCCCAAATTCAGACTGTGGTGCTTAGGATTGCACTGAAGGCTGTGGAGATGCTTCTGAGCTGATGGGGGATCAGAACACAGTTTCCTCCACATGGGGAGCAGAGCTTATTTTGTGCCCCATTTGAAGCAGACAGGTAGTCTGTGAGGTACCTCTTCTTTGAGAGCAACCTCAAGGAGAAAGTCTTGGGGATGTTGGTTGCTGAAAATCTGGGCATGACCTGGCAATGTACACTTGCAGCCGAGAAGGGCAACCATCCTGGGCTGCATCCCAAACAGTGTGAGGGATGGGATTCTGCCCCTCTGCTCTGTTCTTGTGAAATGCCACCTGGAGTGCTGCATCCAGCTCTGGGGCACCTAACTGGTTGTGGATCTGGTGGTGTGAGTCCAGAAGAGGGCCATGAATATGATCAGAGGGCTGGAGAACCTCTCCCGTGAAGACAAGCTGAGATGATCAGGGTTGTCCAGCCTGAAAGAAGAGAAGGCCTCAGGGACACCTTATGGCACCTTCCAGTACCTAAAGGGGACTACAGGAGAGGGACTTTTTGCCATGGTTTTTACTGATGGGACTGAAGGGGGAATGGCCTTAAAGTGAAAAGAGGGCAGGTTTACATTAGATATTAGGAAGCAATTCTTTACTGTGAGCATGGTGAGACACTGGAACAGGCTGCACAGAGAAGCTGTGCATGCTCCATCCTGGGAAGTGTTCAAGGCCAGGCTGGATGGGGCTCTGACACTGTGGTCTCGTGGAAGGTGTCCCTGCCCATGGCAGCAGGGTTGGAGACAGATGATCTTTAAGGCCCCTTCCAACTCAAACCATTCAATTGTTGTGTGATGTTTTCTGGCTCTTGGAGGCTTACAGTGCTCAGCATCACACATCCTATTCCTTGGCTTTTCTTTTCCCTTCATCAGGAATTGAAAACTGTTATGCTGCACAGCAACTACCTCGTTACTGGTTTTCCTTACATGGTGGTTTGACAAAGGGGTGCCTCAAAACAAAAGAGACATCTGTAAACTGGAGGAGATTCAGAAAAAAATAATAAAAATCACAATGCTCTTGGAAATCCCCGTAAGGCAGCAATTTAGAGCCCAGCTACTAGCATGCTAGGACAGACCTCAAGTGAAATAAAAATAAATTAACTTGTTAAATATCTCTAAAGCAGGCATGTCAAAAGTATTATTTTCTGTATGCTGTGTGTGCTTGTGTAAACAGCCTTTTCCACTTGGGGCTATGTCTCCATAATTATGTATTATTTGCAAGAAGAATGCAGAGCGTGAGGAGTGAATATGTTCCAAATGTGTCCGAACCCTGACCAGGAAAAGGCTGTGATTTTAGCCCACTTTAGGGAGAGGAGAGCAATCCCATGTCTTTTGTTTATTCTTCTCGAGCTCTCTGTAACAATTGTACTTTTCACTGGAAGTGACTCACCTGGCAAAGAAGATAAGAAACCCAGATGAACCATTCAAGAAAAATATAGTGCTGGAAACTGTTCTCCAAATTTAAGGCTTACAGTCCATCCGAAACCATACTCATATTCAGGCCCTTCAGGCTTCCCTAATTACTGAGAAGAACTATCATTCTTTTCCAAATGTGGTGTCAGCATTTGTTACAAGCAATCAGCAGAAAATTATCCGAAAACCTTCCTGTGACCTATAAACCTGCAATTTGATATACCTCACCCAAATTTTATTCTGTAACAAGTGAATTTTTTGCGTAGGTTTTTATTGTAGAGACTCTTTAATCTACCAGGCAACACATAACGAGATCCCATGGCTGGAGGCTGAAGATAACTATGTTTCAGCTAGCAATAAGGTGCACATCTTAACAGCAATTAATTAAGCATTGATATAAGTCCTGAGGGGGTATGACAAATTCATCACTTCTTGAAGTCTCTGAACTTCATCTTTCCAGACGTCATGCTATACCTGAAATACAAAGTGTGGTCTTGGTACAGGACTTATGGGGGGGGCAGTGTTACAATATTTCTTAACATCAGGGAGAAGACATTTTCCACATCAAAGTCTATAGGAGTTTTTTTGTTGGGGTTTTTTTTTTTTTTTTCCTTTTTAACACACATAATGAAATTAATTCCTTCTTCCAGTATCAACCAGTCTACTTCAGTGGAAATCAAGAGGCCACCGCCAACTTATACCACTAAATAAAGCCAAACTTTTAAAAGCAGATATACAGCTAAATTTCAAGATGCCTACTGGGCTGTAGAACAGAATTTTCAGACACATTGTCGCCTGCTCCTTATTTTTAGTGAAGTCTCTCTTTCACTGTCAAGACTTCCATCTCTGGAACAATACATTGCTATTGAAATATTTAATGCGTCACTTTTAAATATCCCACAGGAACAACAGGACATTTATCTCATGCTGCAGAACTGTATTTTAAAAATAAGTATCTTAAAAAGAAAGCCCCATGTAACAACTGGGAAAAGGCCAAATGCCTTCCCCTTTCTGCTTCACAGAACTTTCTCTCCTTCTGCCTTTCTCTTTTCCTTTCTCATCCACTCTTCAGCCATGGGGTTATGCTGGGGTGACTACGAGGACGCCGGCTGAGACGCTCTGTTTGCATTCTTCTGTCGATTTGGGTTGGCTACTCTTCCCTGTGTAGGCTTGGCAATGTGAAAAAGTGACCTTGTGGCAAACTTAGGTGTGACCTTCTAGAACGGCAACAGCTCCCAGCATGACTGCCTGGTCTCCGAAATATTACTCCATGGAAAATTTGAGGCAGCTTATCCCATGTGCACTGACAAACTTACGTTTATCTTAGGGGAGGGGCACGCATCTGTGGAGTTATCACAGCAGGGCTAGCTCATGGAGTTGCCACATCCTGGCTCCCCTGCCAGGAATTTGCCACGGAGCTCTACTCTGTGCCTTGTCTCTTTGTTAATGGTGGTGTGCCAGAGCCAGATGCTCGCTGTGAGGCTTGGTGCTTCTGCTACTGCAGGACCACAGCCGCACCATCCATTGCTGCTGCTGCTCTGGCTTCCGTGACTCTCTTGTTCTAGCTACTCCTTCAGCTCTGAAAACGCAGCTTGGAGCTGTTCTTCAAAATGTCACCTTCAAAATAGCTGTGATGCTATTCAACATAGGTAAGAAGTGGTTAAGAAGGTAACTGCTGGATCTTGCAGCTCTGCAGCTTTTTGCACCATGAGTGCTGCTGTCAGAAGACTACAGGTGTGTGGATTCAAATGTATCCATTTTGGGACCAACTAAACCTTCTTTTCCTAAGGGTAACATCCTGTACAGGGATTTTGACAGTAGGATTCACAGCTGAGTCAGAGGTTCTTGCAGAAGGGCTCTGACGCACCAAGAAAAGTTACAGGGCCTGTGTCACCAAACATGAGCCAGACACAGCTCACAGAGCATCACTCTCTGTGACCCTGGGTGCTCCTCTGAACTGGGAGATATTCCCAGCTCAGGATATTAGAACCCTGTATGGACTACTCCCTTAAGAGTTGTACTCAATGATCCTCTTGGGCCCCTTCCAAATCACGCTATTCTGTGATTCTGATTTCTTGGCTCTGCTCGTGCAAGGAGTAGACCCAAAAAAGCACAAAACATTGGCCTACCTTGTCAGTGAATTGTGTGCCCCACACTGCTCACAAGACTGGATTTACTTTCTGTTTTTATCATCAACAACCAAGCCGCCTCAGCCTGAGCTCCACAGCCCTGCCATGGTGACACTGGGGTTCTCAACTCTGCATGGGCTGGGCAAGGCTGGCCTTTGCAGGCATAGAGAGACCTTACAAGCCTGGAAAGCTGGTTTGGAGGCAAGGGAGGACAACATATAAATTTCTGACAAATCAGGATAATGAGGATCTTCCATGTGCTGTATTTTGGACTAGTAACCACCCTTGTAACCATACTGGAACTAGCAACCAGTTTCATCCATGATCAGAGAGGAACTTTTTCTCTGCTGAGGTGTTGTTGTGCACACACGCATACCCTACTAGAGCAGAAATTGTTACATTTTGGGGTTTTTTTCAGGCTCTGGTGCTCCTGACAGCCTGAGGCTGGCACACAGGTGCAAGAATTGACTGGCTGTCATTGGTATGTCACACAAACAGTGCTTTAACCTGCTCCTTCCCACTCTACAACCCACCCACATACACTGCTTTGCTCCTCATGGGAGCAAAACAACAGAGATGAAGCAGCTGCCCTCCATTTGCAGCCCTGCTCAATTACACACCTTTAACTTGGCAATATAGACTAATTGTGCTGTAATATAACTACATTTCTTTCCTCTACCCACAGCTCTGGATCAATCAGCAGCATGAAACAGCAGGAGGGAAATGAAGTAGTAACGTGGGGGTAAAAAAATAAGAGTTGTTGTTGTAATCAGCCAACTAAACACCATTAGAACATACTGTCCTGCTCAGTGGGTGTACAGCTGCACTGGGCCATGACCAAATCTATTAATAGGCCATGCAGAGCTCTTTGTAGTTCTATGAGCAATGCTCCTCAGACGTTGAGCCTTGAGTTCATTCTCTGTAACTTCAATAACCCCCTCGTGGTGTATAGTTACAGTAATCGACTCTTCAGCAAGGATGAAAAGTCTGACTCCAGTCTATTTGGGCTAGAGGCAAAAATCCTGCCCTTCATTTTTTGCCCATACCAGAAGGGGTAAATAATGCTGGGCCCATAAACTTATTCTAATGTGGACAGGAGATTGATTATTAGAGTATTTGAGTTATTCTAGGCTTGATGGCAGACATGAGAAATAAAGATTGGGATGGAAAATTCTTAGTTTGGTTTGTTGTTGCTGTGGAAAGGACCTGTTGCATCCCAGGTCCAGGGGACTGGGCTGTCACATGCCTGCAGTATTCTACACCCTGTGGACCAGCACACTTGCCCTGTCACTCCATAAACCGGCTGCCATTTTAGGATTGCATGCCATGAAGCCTGCACACCTACACAAGAAACCCTATAGTCCCTGTCTGTTGCTTTACACTAATAAGCAGATACTTCCAGCCTAAAAATTATTTCATTTTAGAAACATTTAAAGTTAAGGAAAATTATTTCTACCTCACATCCAAAAGGCACAGGATGGTGGAACAGTGCAGATCAGAAATTTAGCAGGCTTAGAGAAGGTAACTCCATGCATCGAGGTACTGGAGAGCCATTACTCCATGAAGACATCTGTAACACCCTTGGGCTGCTCCAGTCTCTTTCTCCGACCATAGACTGGTTTGTGGCTGGAGCCAAAAGCCAGTGCTGCAGCTCTATGATTAATTCTCGTCTTCCCCATGACTGAGGAAGGGACTTGAGGTCCCTGGAGGCAGTGGATGCTTTCTGCAGGACACGACCCCAAAGAATTGGAGTCTGGTGAATGTCTGGAGTGCTGTCTGAAACTCAGGGGTGAAATCGTGCTTGGTGGGAAAGAGCAGCAGCAACACAGGACAGAAATGCTCGAGGGAGAGGGTGTACCCAGAGAACAGTGGAGGAAGCATGTGTGAGGCAGCAGCTGAGGAAACAGGCAGCAGGAACATGGTAAGCACTTGGGAAACAAGCAAAGGCAAAGTGCTGGGATTGAAGGAGAGATGAAATGAGGGCTGTGTCTGGAAACAGCCTGGGGACAGCCCTGCATGAGGTCAGGGGCTGTGTGATTTGCACTGACTGTGCAAGTTCAGCCACTGCAAGCTGGGAAAGCCTGACTGCAGCTTCCGGGGCTTGGTGGGGCACCTCTCCAATTCAGAGTGGGGCTGCCACCTAAGTCATCTTGGGCTTGGCTGTGTACATTTATTTATTTAACTGAATTGCCCAAGCCAGCAGTCGAGTCACCACCGACAGGCGTCAGTAAGGCTTTCACACCTTCCAAGGTCTCCTCTCAGCCCCCCAGCAGCAGCAGGGAGGGCTGGTTGGGGCAGGAACACAGTAGGCTTGCCAGCCCTGCCTGGGGCTCCTTCCCCAGTCAATGGAGCAACAGGGAGGGGGTGCAGCCTTCCGGCAATGATTCAGCCCACCAAGGAGCAGAACCGCCTTCGTGAGGTTCATGTCTCCCTTCTCTGACTGTAGGAAGAGCCTAAAGCAAAGACAGGCTGTAATTTAAGGATCCCAGCCAAAAAGCTCAGAGTTGGAGAGGATGAGTCTGGATATCCATGTAGATAGACGAAATGTGTAAAAGTTAGCATGGCATAGCAGAGTGAGAGAAGGTGAGTCATCTCAGAGAGCACCAGAGCTGACTGTACAATAAGCACCACTTCTTGTGTAATTATAAATGCACATGAAGTGGGAGCTGGTGTGTTGGCTGTGTCTCCCAGTATTGCACATTTCAGTTAAGCTCTCCGGAACAACTGGCTGTTGGTATTAGTTTTAAGATAATGCCAGTGGGAAGTAGTGAATGACAAAGCACTGCTGGCAAGGGATCAAGCTGTTAAACAACCTCTGAGAAACACAACTTATAAATTCTTTACTATATTAATTTGACATTACAATTTAGAGATAAGGTTTTCCAGGAACCCAAGTGAATCAGCATTCAGTTTTATTCATAAGATGCATCTGAAAAGAAGTCAGTAGTACTTAACATTTGTATACTATTCTCCAACTTCTTTGTTGATTAAAAGCTAGATTGTTTCTGTTTCCAGGGCTAGACATACTGTTTTGGCACATGCTGTTATGTTATTATGATAAATCCAACACAATACTCTCTAGTCATTTTGGACTGTAAAAATATTTCTGAAGGCAGCAGCAAGGCTGCCTACAACCAAGTCAGGATGAGACTTCAAGGGCTGTTCTTTGTCCTCTCTTCTCCTCACGGCTGTTTGTACTACTGAACAGCACATTCCCAGTATAGTGGTTTCTTTCTGGCTTTTCTGCCATGCTTCCTACCACAGGTGCATTGCCAAGGCAGAAGTGTAGAAGCCACATCATGCAGCAGCCAAGCAGCCTGTGCCTCTCTCAGCCAAAGCCCCATAACAGCAGTCACCCCTCTGTCCCAGGAGCAGGGACCTCTGCCCAGCTAGGTGACTGTGAGGGGTCTTTCAGACCCCAGAGCTGATGCAGAGGGATGTGCATGGCCCAAAACCTGCTTCTTCCCACCACATGACCTATTACAGTGGTTGGTACCTCAGCTGCCTTGCAAAAGCTTTCAGTGCAGGGGGGTAGAAATGCTTAAAGCTACGTGGGCGATCAATGGAAATGTGTCAGTAGGTGGGTGAGAGAACATAATGGAGTAAGCAGCAAGCATTAAGCACTGGATACCATGGAGAACACACAGGCAGTAGAGTGAGGCAGAGGATTTGAGTCTGTCACACATTTTGCCTCTCTTCCATCTTCTTTTCCTTCCTTTTTTAAATTTTTCATTTGCTGGGATAATGCAAGTGGAAAAGGGCATACAGACCCATCCATTCTGCCATTCAGGACACTGTTTTTAAAATAAAACACATTATGAATATTATAATATGCATTTATTTTACAACAAAAAACATTATACTCTGTTTATATGGAGAACATATTGGATAAATATTTTATGCCATGGATCCAGTTTCTTATCAGGACCTGTATTAATAACTATATAGTTCCAATTGTTAGTGGGCTCCTCTTCCAATGAACGCTTTGTTTAAATGTATACTCGAAGACTTGTTTTTACAATGGCTTTCTTCTCTTTAATAGAATTCGACATGTTGGCTGTGGTATAGCATGCGAGTGGTTTCTAAAAAGATTTAAAATATATTTCTGAATGGTGCTATATAAATACTGCATGCATTGAATTGTATTATTTTATTGTGAAACTGAAGGCTTTCCTGTTCTATACCATAGTACGATTTGTTATTTTTCCAGCACACACATTAGCCTGCATTCAGCTTCTGCACAAGGTAGAGGAACTCAAATTAAATTTACAAGCACACCTGAGCAAAGCTAGTTAGCTGTGGCCAGATCATGTTTCTGTGATTAAATAATGCTGGCTATTATAACACATGGCAAGAAAGTGCAGCTATAAATCCCTGTCTCGGTTTATTTCCAATGCTTCATTGTACTATAGAAACTCTGCTATACTTTCTAGTAAGCAAAAGGCTAGACATGGGACTGAGTCACCCTGAGCAGATGTGTTAGATACTAACTTGGAGGAGATAAGAGTAACAATACTGCTCTCCCCTGAGCCTTCCCCTCAAGGATGTTCCCATGCTACGCAAACATTAATAAATTGATCTTCATTGCATCCAGCCACAGATTTTATTAACTGAGGAAATTGGTTCCCAGAAAAATTTAGCATTTTGCTCAAGGCCAGAGAGTGGATCCACAGTAAGGAGGAAGGGCTGGAGACTTTAATTTATTTCCAGTTAATGTTTAATGTTACATTAGCATGTAACAGGGTGTGCTGAAAGCACAACACTGCTGGGTGTTCACATTGTCAGAAATGGATGGGCACTGGTTTCACATCCTACAGCAAGACCCTGCCGAGCATGTTGGTCACCACCAAGTACCCCTGTTAGGGGACCTGTCAGGGTAGCAAGTCCCGAGGGGTTGAGGGACCATCTCCTGCCTGCCTCTGGGGATAAGAGGTCCATGGCTCCACCACTGTCTTCACTGGGACCTGTCAGTAGGTCTCTCAAAGGCTCAGGAGCATCTCTTGGGGTTCATATGTACCCAACTCAGAGAACAGAGCTGAGGAGGTCCTGGCCCTACAGCCATCCAGGTCACACTGCAGCTTTCCTTTTGATGGAAACAAGGGTGACTGAGCTAAATGGGTGGCTGATGCATACCCAGCTCTGAGCTGAAAATATACAACACATGGCCAGGACAGACATCTGATGTTGGGGACACTAAAGCAGCAGAGCTCTGCCCAGAGTTCAAGGTTTTTACAGGTGGTTCTGACAGTTTTGCATTTTATTATGATTTCTCATTTACCAGTCATTTACATTGTTGCCAAAATCTGACCACTGGGACTAAAGTTTTCCAGTCCAGGTGTTTGCTTGAGGCTGAATTACTTCAGATAGAGTAGAGAAGAAAGCTTTGTGTAGTTGTTCCTCATGGCCAAGACACAGATTGAGGGAAAAGATTGGTTCGTAAAAAAATGACATGAGTTACCCTTTGAAACTCTCCAGTGCTCTGTAAATGAAAAGGTAATTATATGAGAGAAAGGAAAACAGAGCAGACAGAATTGGACTCTATGGGCACAACCCAAATTGATGGTTACTGTGGGAAGCACGATGGAGGGCCTGGGTGAGGTGGACTGACACAGGCAGTATACCATGATTAAAAGTGGGAGAATGGGCCAAACAAACATCAGACTTTACAGAACTGGACTGAATTGTTGAGACTGGGGGAGGTTTGCAGTCGGCCAACTGCTAGGGTGTGAGGCGGAAGGTACAAGGGTAACCATTTAAAGTTTTGCACCCAAGAGAAAACACTAGTCTATAACCTGGACTGGGCTGGTTCCTAAATTTCACCAGTCCACCGCTGTCAGTGTTTATGTGTGAAACCACTGATGACAGCATGTTTTATCTCCGACATACTGTAAGAGCCAGCTCTCACCCCACAGGTGTGGTCTTTTAGCTGCCTTGGCAAATCTCAACATCATGGTGTTTACCCTGCTGGTAAGTCATGTGGATGTCATGCAACAGTACTTAACTCCCTTTAATTTTGTCTTTAATTGCACACACGTACTTGGGGTTTCTTCATGTATTCAGAGTCCTTCAGCCTCATACTGTGCACTAGAAAAACATGTCTCAGCTGGCAAGCACCTATTTCAATCTGTTATTTTCCAGTATATTCCTGATTTATACCATGCTCTTTGAATCTTGAAATATTTCCTTCATGGGATTTTCTATAGTGCTTGCCACTGCAGAACAAGAGCTCCCCAGCCATTAGCTGGTTCATTTTAGCAGAACTTTTCTGTGATGAGATATCATGATACTGTCATTTGGCAAATGGGCATCTAAGTCAGCACTGCAGCTGCCAAGCCTGAACCCACCGGGACTTGATTTCTCAGAGCACTTACTGTAGGACATGAGGGTGTGAATCACTGAAGCATCTCTCTGCCTGTCTCAGCTGAGACTGGGAGCTCAGCATTTCTGCACACCAAACCACTGGGCTTGGAAGGTAGGCACCTGGAAAGTAAAAGCACACTATTAGAACCCATCTGTGAGAAGGCTGGATGAACAGTATTTTCCAACCCTCTGGAACAAAGGGTTATATCCAAGGATGTAATTTTGTACTTTTTATTTGTGTCCCACACTCCTGATCCTTATTCCCTTCTAGCTTTTGGAATAACATGAAGAAGAGGTGCTGCCATAGCCACAAAGTGGGTCTAATTTGTGTACTGAAGGAAGGAGCTGTGTGGGAAAATACTGCCTGATCAGACAATCCAAACCATGTCTGCATAATTCTTGTATGTATGGGAGATGCATTAAGCTATCAAAGGTAATTTTAAATTAGTGTTTTCTAACGTTTGTGTGACTGTTCTGCCAAGCTTATTAGTATTCCTTCAAAGAGGGGGTTTGATTTGTTTTGGAATAAAGCTTATTTATTCTAATTATGCATAGGAAATAGCTAGCTCTATTTTTCTTACAAAATATTTTTGCAAATAATAGGGTGCCCTTCTCTTGACATTCCTCTCCAACTTGGGTTCAGCATTTAAAGATGATAAATGGGCATCAAGCTCAGCATTTCTACCACCTCCTACCTGCTTTGACTCTTGTTTCATTAGAATTTCAGCAATGTGCTGGTTCATGGCAGATAACCTCCTCTCCCTCTCCAGAGTGCCTGTGAGTGTGTAGGGGGTGAGGGAATGGGTGCATTTCTCATCTCCTCAGCATTTATTACATTCCTTTTTCTCTACCTCCTCTGCAGCAATAAATCAATGCTACTTGTTATTGTCTACTACTTGGGCAGCGTCTCGGGGGGAGAGGCAGACTCTCCTGACTATAATGCCATGTGTTTCATCAAATGCTAAAACAGAGACAAATATCCAGAGTAAACCAGTCTTGTTTTTGCAGCTTTTGAGGGGAAGGATCCTATCCAAGTCCTGCCAGCTGCATCACCCATCAAGACACTTTGTCACACAGGCTGCAGTTACCAGCCCCAGCCTTAAGTTGCCTGCACAAGCAGAAGAGAGCAGTGTGTCACTGGAGCAATGTTTCTGGTTTTACTCTGGGAAGGAAAATTTAAAGTTTCTGGTGCTGATGACTATTTCCTGCCAGCAGGCAGCTCCAGGACAGGGATGCTGGATGAACCTTTCCTGTATGTGTGTTGAGAGGTGTTCATGCTCCTTGCACTTCTGCCACTCGTTAATGGCCAGTAAGGCCCTAGAAATATGTTGTAGGTGAAGTAAAATACAGCCTGATTATTGTTTACTCTATCAAGAGCAGAAGCAGACACACTGGAACCTGGAGAAACTGTAGATACGGCACTTGGTGACATGTTTAGTGGTGGATTTGGCAACCTGAATGATTCTGTTATTGTAAATGAAAAGCATCTTCATAGTGGGACTGTGGCTTGCAGCAATCCCTGGAGAAACTTTGCCCAGAAAGCCTCTGCCTTTTTGTTTTGTTGCCTGCTTTCTAATCACAGCAAACTGTTTTCCTTCACACAGGCTTCCTGATTTTATCCTGGAAAAAAAGGCCTTCCCACAAACCTGACCCTACAACCAGAGATTAGATGTTCACTCTCCTCTCCCTGCTGAGAACACCCTGAAGAGATGGGCTGGAGAAATGATCATGAAAGAAATCGGTGTGGTGGAGGAGTGGGTGAGAAAGGCGGGCACATGACTTCTAGAACAGAGGTGTTTGGCTGGTCCAAGCCCAGAAGCACAAAAAAATACCTGACACACCTGCACAGGAATCCAGGACCAATTTACACAGGCAGGTTTAAGCTGGGGTTGCAGCTGGGGTTTTTTCATCCTTAACCCCTTCCAGTGTTAACTGAGGTAACTCATATGGGAACCTTCAATGCAGAAGTTACTGAAGGGGTTTGCAGGCAGATTCTCAGGGTTTGAGTGCCAAAAAAGGCCCCCTGACACATTAACATGTTTTTATTGTGGCTTTGTAAATATATTTTGCATTTTCTTTCTGCAGTGGCAAAAGGTGTACAGTTAGATCCCCCCCAAGCAAGAAGTGTACTTTATCAAGCCTTGGTTTGTCAGCAATGGCATTGGTAAAAGCATGCACACACATGCACCTCTTTCTCTGTGTCTTCCCTAAACTTTGACTAGTTTTTTATACAGTGGCTGCCTCAAGCTACCGACAAACTAACAAAATGTGCTGGGTATGAAAAAAACCCATCAACTCCAATTCAACTCAGATTCCTTCTCCTGCTCTGATTTCACCATTTCTTCCTGCCCCTACCCTGGTTTTCAAGGGCACATGCAGGGGTCAGGATGCTTTTTTCAGACCTTTCAAGGGAAGATGATGTTCTTGCATCAGACTTTACTCAGACATAGCCTCCTCTGCCAGGGGACTGTGAGGGCAGACCCACAGCCTGTGCTGCAGAGGCAGGCCTGACATGCAGAAAGGACCCATCTCTTTCCTGCTGCTTTTCGAGGCTCCAAAACCTGTTGATGAAAAGCAGACAAAAAAGTATTACATGCAGAAAGGGGAGGGGTTGCTTTCTGTTTACTTCTTTGTTCCCCTTTCCTAAAAACTATCTCCCCAGCCTTCAGACAATTGTCAGGGTGTGGACTCACATGGTGATAGACCTCAGATGGGTTTGCAAATACAGTGCAGAGTTTGAGGGAGCTCTCTGGTTCAAGAGCCCTCCTTGCCCCATGGCATGGTGGGAGGGGGTAGAAAAAGGGACAGTTTTATTTGGTTTTTAATAATTAGTTTATGTCAAATAATTCCATGTTGCCATAGTTGTGAGAGAGCAGTGAGTTTTG
Organism: Passer montanus; assembly: GCF_014805655.1. Taxonomy (NCBI): domain Eukaryota; kingdom Metazoa; phylum Chordata; class Aves; order Passeriformes; family Passeridae; genus Passer; species Passer montanus. The sequence goes on along the minus strand of NW_024368374.1, from coordinate 5,416,875 downwards.
TTCAACAGGTGGCCTTTCTCTGCACACTCTCTGCTTACACTGGATACTAGTTTGCCAGTTTCCTCTGTAGAGATTATTTAGATCTCATAGTGCTGACCAAACATCCTTAATGTGGACAAAAGGATTTCAGGGTTTATGCAATCAAATACTGTAGGGATATCCAGCAGTGTGAATGCAAGCAACAGCCAAGAGCAGACCATTCATCACTGTCACTAGGCACTGTTTCTGTTTCACATGCCAGTTAGATGCTGAACTGGAAGATGTCCAGGATCTTGCAGGATTGAGATGGAGATAGGACCAGCCCTTCTCACGGGCTTTTATCATGTTCAAGGTAGAGCAAGATCAGATACTGGGTTATATTGAGAGAATTTGCTTGCATAAAGCAACAATTAAATAATGATAAGCTTTAGGTGGAGGTTAAATGTCTTTTCTGGAGGAAAGCATGGATGACCTCATGCTTTGGCTTTTTTTTCTCCTGGAAAAAACAGAAAGCAAGAATGACAATTGAGATTTCCATTACTTTCCTCTGACTCTGTTGTGTAGAAGGGGTTGAATTGGGAGGTAGAGAGTATTGACTTGCTGGTCAATAAGAAGCCTGTATAGAGTCTTCCTTCCCGAAATGCCACATTGGATGGAAATAGTTTTCTGCAAGAAGCAGGCTAAGAAGGATGGGTAATAAATTCTTATTGCTTGGTAAATACTAAATTGCATCTCTTAAATAAGGTATGGCTGCTAATATAATTACATTCTGGGTGTTTTTTGTTAATGTAAGCCAGGAGCAGAAGAGGTCCTAGAGGATGCACAGCATGGGAGGCCTCCAATACAAAAGATATAGATTTGTTTGGAAACATAGCTTTAATAGGTTTTTTTTTTCAAAGCAGGAAATGGTAAGTGATCTACTCTTTTTTTGTTGTTGTTATTATTGTGTTTATGTTGGATTCTACTCCCACGGAAAGTGGAATTAAATGGAAAATGAAATACACTTATTTTACAAAGATGCATTTGTGAAAATGATGCAGTTGAATTGATCTGATTGCTCAGGTTTTCAAGATTTTAGATGAATTCATCTGATCCTTTGGCCCCAGTCTAGAAGTGGGAAAAAAGGTCCTCCTGGTTCTCCAGCTCTCAGATATCCTCAGCCTAGAGTGAATAAGATGGCAGACTGAGCTTATCCACCTGCCCGATGCCCGTGGTGAGTTTATGTGGATGCAGCTGAGCTGTGCCATGGGTGCAGAGCTGAGCTGGCTCATGCAGCACGGCTGATGGGTTCAGGTGCAGTGTCATGTGAAGGCTGCTTGAGGATTGGGAGGTCAGGGAAGGTTCAGGAGGTGGATGGTCCTGTTTGCACACAAGTGAGCTTAAGCTCATAAACTCATAAAGCCTGTTTCCCTGCACAGCTGCCCAAGTGGCTGGTGCCATATGTTTTGGGGTGTGTCTTCTTCTAGAAGACACACTCTGGCTAGCAGCTTTTACTGTTACTATCATTATTATTAAACAAAATGTCTTCATTGCAATGCCATATATATTATGGAGGACACTTGACCTGAATAAACAAACAGCTTTGTTTTAAAAACTAGTTGAGCAGACACATAAATTCTGCTTAGTCCATGACTTTCACAAATTCAGAGTTTTCTACCTTTCCTCAAAATTGGTAAGTGAACTTAGAGTGCTTAGTACAAAATAAATTGCTTTCAATAAAACTCAAATTGTATGATTAAATGTTGCAAATCCAGGCTTTAATAGGTGTTTATTACAACCTTAAAGAGGCTCATTTTAAAAATAAGTCAAATTCTAATTTAAAGGAAAAAAAATTCAATTTGTGCCCTCCCCCCCATTTTTTTTCCCCTTTTTTGCCACAGGCAGATTATGCATTTGCAGGAAATCCAAGAGAGCACTATTTTCTATGTCTGCCAATGTTTTATGTCACTGGCAACACTAATTCTTCTGGCTTCTTTGATTTTTGGTTATCATTAAAATCATGGAGCTCTGTAAGATGGGATCTATATGGAAACTAGGAAAAATAAAAGGAAAATAAAACAAAAATAAAAGGAGCAATAAAAAAAAAGGCCAGAATATTCTGTGCTTGCTTCTTACAATACCATGGAACCATTAGAATCCATGTATATTTCACTAATGATCCTTTACTAGAGGGAATTTCTGATTATCTGGTACTTCTCTGACATGTCCTTTCTCTCCCTCTTTTCCTTCACTGGGTAGAAGGATTGGTGATGGTCAGAAATACTGCAGACATGAATTTCTCCAGCTTCCTTCAGGAAATGGAAACAAAAGCACACCCATTCAAACATTTTGAACTCGCTTTAAAGTCCTGCAGTAGTAGGGGAAGGCTTGAGGTGGAGTTTCTTAACCTGCTAAATCAAGGCTCTCTTCCTTGACATAAATCAGGAAAGGAAAAATTCAATGTTTTACTAATTTGTGCAGGACTTTGATGATAATTTGCCTGGAGACATTTAAGTGGTACAACATGAAATAACAGAAACTAAAATTAATGGAGTTGGAATGGGATTGCTTTGTGCAGGGCCCCCACATATGGTTACAATTCGGGGTTTCCTCTGTATCTGACAGGATCCTTACAGAAAGAATGCTTCTGAGGAACTACTACTGCACCCACCATGAAAGCATGGAGAAGAAAACCTCACCCCACAGTGTCTGCTCACCATTCTTTCTCCTCCCATGGTGACTCCTTGTGGGTTTTATTTGCACTCGAAATTAAGCACAAGTCTGAGTTTGCTCTCATAAGCAGGCTTGTCCTATGCTCATGGTTTAGATCTCGAGGGCAGCCCTGGAAGGTCTCTCTGGAAGCAGTTGATAGAAACTCCATGAGGTCAGTTAAGCTGCTCACAGGCAGCACCATGAGCCACGTGAGATGCTGTGGGACAGCTGAGGTGCTCAGGCTGGCCTGGCATCTGCAGGAGGCACATGCCCGCCTGGAGAGGCAGCCAGAGGCCAACCACACCACTGCAGGACAGATCCAGTGTTCCAGAAGACACAGCACACACGTGGTGCCTACAGCTCCCACGTACAGCCTGAGCTCCCAGTGCAGCCAGCTGAAACCCAGACAGTGCAGCCAGCAGCATCTGAAAGCTGCACATGGGACCAAATGCTGGGGTGCAAACCAGTTGCATCAACACAAGTATCAATTTTCTTTTGAGGTGTTCTCTCATATTTCAACTATTCATACAGGCTGGCAAACACAATTTGGAACTGTTAATAGTATCTAGGAGGAGCAGTTAGACACTAGGTAGGATAGTCAAGCAACTCTGTTTTGGCAAGCAAATTTCTAGGTCTAAAGAGAGGCTCATGCTCTGTGGAATGAACAACAGATGATTCAAGTTTAGAACCAGCCCAAGAGCAAAGAGCTCCGACTTGGCTCCTCCTGTGTTGAGCTATGGTGGTGCCTCAGCACACAGCGTGAATGAGGAGCTTGTGCGTCACAATGCTCACGAGCTAACCTCTTGCCAAGTTCTCTCCTCACCTCCTAGACAGAAGCTGCACCTCCACTTAGCCTGTGGCAACCACTGACCAAAGGGCTGGCCTTGCTGGAATGCCAGGTAAACAGAATGTGCCATGTTCCCACAAACCTGGCCAGATACAACCCCCACTGAAATGGTGAACTTGTGCTCAAGTGTTAGTCTGTCTTTCATTTCACTATTTCCATTGCTCATCATTATTACCATTGGCACAAACAGTGAGTTATCCCCTTGCTCAAGCCTGCAATGAGTCTGACTTTTTCATAGCTATGCTTAATTGTTGCCAGGGTTCCCTGTAGAAGCATTAGCCTGCTTAATATTACACGGCTTGAGAAAATTAAATGATCAATATCAGGTTAAGAGCACTCAGTTGTTCTTTCTTGGCTTTTGTAATTGCTTGTGTGATGGGAAAATAATTACTATGTTGAGTTTATTGTTATCCTCATTGTCCTCAGTTGGTGATTTTGTTGTTCAGCTATTGTCTGATTTAAATTGTCTATAATATTGCTGTCTTAGAAGGAAATAGAAAGGAAAGGGGAAGGGAAAAGAAGTAGGAAAATTAAAGGCTGATCTAAGATTAACATAGTGTTTACTCTGGCTCCTGGCAAGGTCTGTTTGTAAAGGGAGACTCCCAAAGCAAAAATCATCTCAAGTGAATTTGTTTAAAGTGACACTGTCAACTTCAATATCACACTTCAGGATTTTTGGTTTTTACTCCACGATAAGTAACACCCAAACCAATTACACCCCACTAATCCCATTGGAACACCTCAGGTTACAGCTGTGAGAATAGAGAAAAAAAAATTAATCTCTATTTTTTGGGTTGTTTTTACTGCAATTCCTAGCACACTAATTTCATATTCCGAGTTGAAAGGGACTTACAAGGATCATCGAGTCCAGCTCCTAAGTGAGTGGTCTGATACAGGGACTGAACCCTTAATCTTGGCATTATTAGCACTATGTTCTAATAGCACAGTTCTAACCAACTGAGCTAATCCATGATCCACAACTTATATGGAAAGCTTACACACAAAAAGGATCATGTGGATTTGGGCCATGCCCAAATCTTCTGTAATTTCTTAATAGGTCTCCTTCCTGTTGTTTATGTAGTTTTGTGATAGAATAAGGGGAGAGAAAAAAATGCCACCCGTGATTTTTGAAAAAAGATTTTTGAAACCAGCAGGGGAAACAGAAAAACAGAAATCCTCACGAGTCCTCTGCAGGGAGGGGTCAGGGTCCTTGCTTTCAGCCACACAGAGAGAAGACAGTCCCTAGTGAAAAGATGCCTACTGTCTTCAGAAGCCAGTGGGAGTGGGCTGATAAAGAGATCCCTTTAACTGTGGTGCTTATGAGTCACTGGTGTCAGCGTTAAGACATCCTGGGAGAAAGAAGGAAACAAAACTGGTTATTCACTGCCTTTGTTTAGCTGCCTTCAGAGGTTTCAAGAGACCTGAATACAGAGACACTGTGGCATATGCCAACTGTTGACTCCATCAAATAATAAAGCAATCCCAGTGGGTATTAAGAAGCGTGGAATCATTCTAATGAGTCTGGCAAAATCTCATTAGGATGAACAGCAGGTGATGACAAAATATTTGCTCTGTATGCAAATGACTTGTTTCCTGCTCTGTCTGCACGTGGTTGCATGAGTGCTCAGAATAGGAGCTGTCACGTAATTACTTACTGGAGTAAAGCACTGCATATGTGGTGGTTGCACTTCAAATATATCAGTGGAAAATGGGAAAAATTATAGAAAGGAGAGCCCCCTGTATCACCAAACTCTTACACAATAGAGGGCTTTACCAGGCATCCAGACAGTCCAGCTGTCTTTCCAGAAACACTTTCTAAGCAAGGACATAGGGCCTGCAAGTTGTCAAACCTTCTCCAAGAGCTGTGAGTATAGAAAACATGATGGAAGAAGGGCAAGGGGTGTGCTGAATATTGAGAATAAGGCAAAACATGGCAGTTCCTGTTGACAGAGGTGGGTTACCTGCGTAGACCCGGGTCTGACCTGACCTGCTAGTTCAAAAAGCAACTCCACTAATAAACCCTGAACTATCCAGCTGCAGGCTCAGATGTTGCACAGTAAATCACTGCTTTGTCCCCTTCTGCTGTTTTAACATCAGGCTGTATAGCCCTTGATATCTGTTCTGTTCCTGATGGTGTTTCTGGCATAGTACACTTCCATTCTCTCTAGTGTATCATTAATAATGCTTCACACATTTGTTTTTAATCACTTTGGAATTTATTTATTGCTGCAGTCCTGTTCCTACTCCTCATACATGTCAGAGGCAAAATTCTTGTGTGGGGGAAGTGGAAGTCCCCCAAGAGCCCCATTCTTCTGTGCACACTGGTGGAGAGGAGGACAGGGCAGCTGAGTCAAAGGACACTCCAGATTAAATAACCCAAGCTACACAAACAAAAGTGTTCCTGCAGATCTTCTCTCCAGTGCCTGGCAGTCAAAAACCTTCACTATATACTCTGCCCATGTAATTGCGGTTTTCTCTCAAAAAAAAAAGGAGTCAGGAATGCATTTGAAGCCTTCCTTCTAAAAACACCTCAAAGATCCCCAGGGCCATGAAAAAATTCCAGGTCAGAAAGGCAAAGGACTGTGTGTGTGATGACCCTGTGCTCTCACCATGCTCATTGGTTCTTACCTGGAGACAGCTGGCTACAGACTGTCCATCAGACAGGGAATTAAGTAAGCTGATTATGAGGAAGAATCATTTGCTTTCCTGTTGAAGTCCTATAGAGATGGAGTAAAACCAATACAGTAAAGAGTAGAAATTTTCCTCCCTTGCCATCCAGCAACTTGCAGCCAAAATCTTACGGAAGTCAGAGAAAGGGTACCAGTCTCCTAAAATTTCCCCTTCACAAAAGAAAATTTTAAAAAATGGTTATATGAGGATATTAGAATTAATATTAGAATTAATTATTATGTGAATTTAATAATAGTGACTATTTTAAATTAACACTGTTATATGCTAGTAATAGGAATTTTTTAGTTTGTAGATCTTCATCAAAAATGCTTTTCATACAAGTGATTTGTCATGGTAAAGTCAATGTTATAATTTCTTCTTCCTAAGTTTGAGAAGTCTGTAAGGGTCACCAGGTAGACCATCAAGTGGACTGGGAAGCAGTGCCTAGTCCTCCTGATTCCCAGAGCAGCAGCTTGTCAGCTCAGGGGCACTGTGGCTCACTGTGTCATTGCTGTGGGTCTGGGACTTACAGAGCTACCAGAGCTCCTTCTGAGGCTGGAAGCTTTAGGAGTAAGTTGGATAAACATAATTTGGTGTAACATGGGGTATGTTTGACTCTGTGGGCATGAGGACTTCTTGAGATCCAGACCTGTATCCTAGGATTTGATGGCAGTATCCTACACATATTTTGTCTTAGATTTAATAATTGCTTTAAATTGAGGCCTGCAGTGGAAGTGGTGCCAAAATGAGAGCAGCCAAGAGCTACATGAAGCCCTGAGAAGAGGGCTCGGCAGGGTTCTCATGGCTGGGTTAGGGATGCCGAGGGAACACGCTCCAACCCAAACCGACAGCAGAGCACGGGGGGTTGCAGTCGGCTGGTTCTGCTTAGCAGCTTTTGCTGACCAGCAAAAGCAATGGAAATCCCAAGCCCTCAGAAAGCAGTAGTTCTTAAGCAACCACTTATTCTTTCCTTTTCTATTTTTTTTGCAACCCGATTAGCCAAACAACCGGGTGTTTGTTCAGTGAGACTGGCTGCAGCAGGAAAACTGGACAGCAATGGCAGTGATTCATTTCATGCCCGAAATGTCATCAGATGGTAGCGGTGGTCTGTATCAGCTGGCAAAGGTCATGCACATGCTGATCCCAGATACTCATTGCTCTGAAAAAAAATCCTATGGAGCCCTCCCAAATGCAGGATAGGTCAGAATGCTTCAGGTTTGGCTCCCTCTACCCAAAACAGTCCTCCACCATGCCCAAGAGGCTTTGTGTCCTCACACTCTTGCTCTAATAGCATACCCTCAGGCATGTGTCTTTGTGAGCATTCTGGAAAAACATCCCTTAGGTGAGTGAGGCACAGCTGTCATGGTATTTCACACGCTTCCCACTGGAAAAGACAACAAACAGAAAGAAGCATTTCTCTCTCAGAATCACAGGAAGACTATGTGTTGCTCAGATGAGATCCAAGACCAAGCAGCCTAGACATGAGCCCTAAGCAGGAGGGGCAGGAGTCAGTTTGTGTTGATTTGCCTTTGCAGTGGTCCTTGCCTTCTTTTCTTTAGCAGTAGAGATGGAATATTATAGAAAATATGAGGACAGCTTACTCATGCAGAGGCATCTAATGCTGTCTGAGATGCCAAAACGTGTCCTGTATGCCTTTCGCCTCTTTCTTCCAAAGGGATATGCTGCATTTAAAACCTCTGTGGTATTTGTCAGGCTGACCAGACCTCTTGGGTACCTCCAAAGATCTGAAAGAGCACTACAAGTCCCTGTTTAAAGAATGAGACTCCCTGTGTCTCTGTGCTGCAAGGTGTTCCAGTTGCTCAAGCTCTCATTTGAGTTTTTGCACCCTGAACTGAGCTCTGTGCTTTTGCTGCTGAGTGAGTTTGCAATTATCAGCAGCAAGCACTAAATATTCCCTGCAGTCTCAGAGGTGTCTGCAGGGAATATAGGGAATATATCACCTTGAACTGATAAATACCTCCAGATAGTCTTCTTGTTCCCACAGGTGACTGGTAGTACTGCCCTCTTAAATGCCCTTTGAAAAGTAAAGTACTTTAATTAAAAGTAATTAAATTAACACAAGGGTCAAAGTAAAAAGAGACTGTAGTGGGCAGCTTTCATCATGGGTTTGGAGTGGATAGAGAGATCCTATGCAATCATGTCATTCTCCTCATAAAAATAATCCCTGTTAAAGGTGGGGAAGGAGAGAGCTACCCAGTGATTTCTTTGTCCTTAGCCTGTTCCCTCTGAGACCCCAGAGCACTTTGCTTTTCTCTTCCTTATCCTGCAGTCCCAGCCTGTAAATTCCTGACCTGCCATTCTCATCCCCACATACCCTTTCTAACTTGGCATGCTGTGTCTTCAGCATTTATCTCAGAGTTTTCTCGCTCGATCCTCCCTCTGCTCTATCACTGCCTCCCAAACCACTGTAACTTTGTTCTTCCATTCACTTCCTACTCTTTCTACCTGTCCCTCTAACCTTGGCTCTCCCGGACCCTCAAAGTCAGCCTTCATATATTCTGCAGCTCCCTGAGGTCCATCTCTCTATGAAGTCCAGCCTTGAAGGACATCACTCCTGCTCTTCCCTTGGCCAAAGTACATAAGTGCACATTCCCCCTTCATCTTTCCCCTACTCAGGGATAGAAATCCACTCATCCAGACCTAGAGAAAAACAGAATATGTCTGGATAGAAAATGGTGACCTTAATCTGGGGTGAGAAGTGCTACATCAAGATATAATTGTTTAGAAAACTGCCACTCACTTGGTGTTTATTGGTAGCAAACTGTAAGGCGCAAATTGCTCCAGAGCAGGCAAGAAAAGGTTCTTAAGAAGAAAACACCAGCTAAGTTGATGGATACAACTTCCTAACTTTTTTCATCTCCCAGTTTTCAACATTGCACTGAGTTTGCTCTCCAGATGCCAGACTGACAAATGTCCTTTCACTTTTACTTAAAGTAGCTCAGAAGGCAGATTATTATTATTTCCTGGTTTTCCCCTTTCTCTTTGTCTTTGCATAATGAATCAAAGTGGTAACTACTGGCTTACCTAGGTATTTTTGTGAACTCTGGAAACAAGATTCATCCTGTCTTTCAGCCCATGCTGAGGCATTTAAACCAGAAGTCTAATTGCCCCTAGATGCCCTCACTAATCACTTTGCCTTAGGCTGAAGCACCCCATGCATGTGTCTCACTTCTGTACCCAAACCTACCAGAGGCCAAATGTACAAGCTGCATTTTTTTCACTCTCCAAGCTGCTTCTCATCAGGAGATCCAGAACTCTCTGTGAGGCTGGCCCACAGTGGCCTTTATGCCTTGTATGTGTCAGTCCTTTTTGGCACCTCTGCAGGCTCTTGGGATTTTCAGAAGCAGATGTATCTCTCCAGCTACATTGGTTAGCAGGGAAAGACCAAGAGGAAATCAGGAACCTGAACCTGTTCTCTACCTCCTAGTGTGTGCACAAGGTTTTTTCCCGAGCTGTGCATGCCCACACTTTCATTAGAACAAACTTTGCTGGGAAGTCATAGGATTATCTTTATTTCCTGAACAATGCAGCTGCAGACAAGTCTTTGAAGCCTTTTTGTTCAATTTAACTTAATGAAAATTTGAGGCTTCACCTTGGTGTAGAGTTAAAATGTTCCTAGTTGAGTTAAGACAATATCTTCTGTATTTTTTTATCCACAGATTTCTCCTGTCCCCAGAGAAGATACAGAAAAATCAAACAGTTTGCTCTGTACTTGCTAACCTTACACTACCACACATTTTTAGTAACATTGGGACAATAACTTACAAGGTTGTGTCCTGTAAGGGAGCAGTATAACTTCAAATCTTGCATAAGTGGAACTTTCGCAAACTTCAGCGAGGCTTTTCGTCTGCCAGTTATGGAAGAACAAAGCATCTACTCTTTCATATCTAAAAAATCACCTCATCCTGGAATCTCAAGTCTAAGGTGTTTTTACTGTGAAAAAAACTTAATGGTTATGATAGCAGAATATCAGATTACTGACTCTGTACAACAGTCCTCTGTTTGGCTTCTGTCTACTTCTTAACAACATTTAGTAAAAAGCTGAATGCCTTCCAGAGACACCTTTAATTTACATGCTAAGAATGTTTATGCCTCTCAAGTGGTCAAATTAAATTGTATCAAATGAACTGTATGGGCTTGACATAGGTTCTAAGGCTCTGTTTAAACTGTTGTGTGTTCATGAAACTATTAAAGCTGAATAAAAAGTACCAAAATAATTTCAGAGAGGATTAGTTCAAATGTTTAACTAAATTAATGTCTGCCACGGTTGGTTTCCATGGGCATTCATTTGATCTGGCAAAAATGCTCTTTCCTAGTCATTTAGCCAAAGTCTGATTGTAAGTCACGTCTGTTCTGTTGGGGAAGGTAAACAACATTTTTGCCTCCTGTGATCACTGAACAGCTCTATATCACACCTCTTGCATAGCAGGTGTCCAGCAGCCAAGGTACTCAAGAAAACTTTGGATTTTTACTGACGGTACATTATTTGGCTGTGTCTTAAAAATAGTAATTCTGTGTGCATTGACTGTTTTTACAGACCACAATAGCTGGGGCTCAAACACTTCAACTTCAGACTTTGCAAACTAGGCATGACTGAAGTCATGGCATCTCTAGGTGAGCACTTTGACATTTCAACCGGTTTTGATGTCAATAGGGATAAGCAAGTCTTCCAACATGATCTGCTGAACTGATTCATCTCTCCACACACACCCTATCTTCACTTCCAAGTCTCCAGAAGAGCCTTGAGGATATGAGGTAGAAGTATGGGAGTATTTAAATGAAGAGGAAAAAGTGTTTATGGTGTTGCACAGTCCCTTCAGATTAAATAGCTCTCATCCTATACTCACTGAGATTGTAAACCTGAAACACAAAATTAAGGTGTAGAGAGCTTAGAATATTTTGTTTATCCCTGCTTCAAATAACAACATTGCATAAGTTACTACTGATGTTGTAATTAGCAATTAGTATCCCAAGCTGCCGAGAGAGGCGCTTTCTCCCAGTTTTGGATATGATATCCAAAGCACCTCAGCTGGAAACATTTTTTTGATTGTCTGATATGAAGGGTGCTCATACAGATCTTCAGTTCTGACACTTGCTCATCAATTTCGTCTATGAGATCTTAGCAGTGCCCTAAACCAGTGCCCTTCCAAAGGTGGACAGAAGTTCTAGGAAAAGCCCAATAATTTATTAATATTTAATGCTTTTGGTTGTGCAACAAAACAGATCTTTTCTTCATGCTTTTGATAAGAGAATAGCTTATGGTCAAACTACAGGGCAACTGGCTGGACTACTGCAGTCATGGGATGACTTCATAACCTCTACAGCACCACTTAGGGTTATTATCTTTATTTATCTGTTCAATAATGTTTTAACAGATATTGTCAGTGCATGTCTAGAGGGACACCTGTTAAGCATAAACAGTAAATATTGATCCTCCTCTCTCTTCCCTGAGCACACCTGCCAACGCATCCCTGGTCTTCAGACCTGAGATCTGATATTTGTCTTTGGCACCGCACTTAAATATCACAAAAAGAAACTGCTACAAGTGGTGATCTTTGCACTGTACTTAACAACATCGGGAAGTAATCACGGCTAATTGCTATGGCTGTAATTCCAAACCTGACAGCTGGCAGAGATTCAGAGGCCTCAGTCACATTTGCTGAATGTCTCTCCAGCACACTTCACCAGATAGTTTGCGGCAGTGCTCTCCAAAGCCTTGCCCTTTGACTACTTGCATTTCTCCAGTACTTAGGCAGCTGCTGCCAAGGCTGCTCTCCTCTAGAGTAATTATTTGTGCAGTGTAATTTCTTGGAAGCCCAGCTGGCAAATACTGCTTTCGTGCAGGCTGGGCTAGATCTATCTAGAGAAAGGTTGGCAGTGTAGAGCTTTTAGGGGCACCTAGAGGGAATGAATAAACACTGGTTATAAAGAAAAAGCAGGTGCCATCTGCTCCCACTCAGGTAACTCCTGTTGACTTCAGGGGGAGTGTGACAATTTTCACAGTCACTCCATTTGCTTTTGTGGATATACTTTCTTTAATATTAACAATGATTCAAAATGACAGCCCCCAGAGGTCTGAGGGGGACAGAGAACTGAAAACACTAATGATGGAGTGTGGATACATTCCCATGATAGTCAGCAGAACGCATCAGTTGACATTTAACAACAGTCTATATGTCCCAGCAGTGGGTGCCTGAGCTAAGATGAGTTAGGTAGCATTTTCTAAATGGCTTTGGTATTATGGGATCATTGCAGATAATTTTGGTATTATTATCTCATTGCAGAATCCAGTTTAGAGAAAGTACCACCAAGACAATTACTTTTAATAGAAACCTATGTGCCAGAGGTGTGTAGAAACAGATGCCCCTCTCTTTGACGGGGAAATGCAGCACTTCAAGAAAGAATATTTGTGCTTCCTGGGATGACATTTCCCTTGGAAATAAGCAGGAGATCACATCCTGAAATGTTCTCACTCCAACAGGAGCACCCAGGTAACTTCAGAAAGCCCTGCATCACCTCTAAAAGGAGCAAACACTGAAAGATGGAAAACATTTCTGATGAAACCGTGTGTGTAGGAAGGTCTGCATCCTGTGCCACCAAAATCAGAAAAGAGCAAAATGCATAACTAATCTTCTAGTGTCTGGGCAAATGAAGAACAACATGGTGAAATAAATCCCATGGCAGCTCGTGGACTGGATAAAATTTGACTAGAGAACAAAGAGTGCCTTAAAGGAGCACTGGTTTGTTTGGAAAGGACTGCTGAACCTAATGTTGGCACTTGAACAAGAATTGTAAAAAAAAAGATGTGAAGTTGCTGCTCATTTTGCTAGCAGAGCCATGGAATCCTGCAGACACTGCCATATATCACATCCTGTAGTTTTCTGGTTTTAAAAGTAGCACATTTCATGTGGCCAGAGCTGTGTAGACACCAAGCTGAGAACTGAATTCGCCTATGGGTTCAAGATATCACTGCAGAGTTTCACAAAGAGCCTTCAGCTGTGGTGGCTCTCCCAGCTTCTTCAGTGTGTGCACTGCATGAACCTGGTTTGCCTCTAGACCTGCCCAGGCGCATTTGGGGCGCAGGCACCTGGTCAGGGTACGGTGCCTGAGTCATCGCTTCCCAGCCCCCTGCTCCTGGTGTGGAGTCTGCCTGTGCAGCACCTGAGGCAGCAGTGAGGTAACACTACAGAAGAGGCTGTAGATAAGGCTTGGGCACCTGATCCTGTGTCAGAGCCTTTCACTCCAAGACTTGCATATGGCAGCTGGCATATACCTCCCTTCAGGCTGTTTTGCAGAGGCTCCAAAGCCAGTGGAGTGTACGTGACTGCAGAAGAGGATAAACTGGTGTAACCAACCCAGCACAATGAGAACACTTAGAGGAGAATTCAGCAGGATGCATTTTTCTTTCCTTAAGGTGTCATCTAGGAGATCAAACCAACTGATCTAATGACCCTCTCTTACAGACCATGGCTATTCAAATATATGTACATCAGTTCTGCATTTGACTCTGCAGCATGCAAAACACCACTTATTATAGCTGGGCTGGCACAGGCAAACATGATGGCCTCTGCTGACTGGAGCTGAAATGTAGTCAACCTCCCCCTCCCAAGAGTTGCCCTAGGCACCTTCTGAGTTAAAGATCAAACACTACTGGTTTTAAGGGTAGCAAAGCTCTTTTCTCTGGCTTCATATATTGTTTTGTATTTGTATTGACATTCCTTTCTTCCAAACTAAGTTCCAGGCACCAGTATTAAAAGATGCTTATGGTACAAAGATTTGTATTTCATCATAGCACGACACATAGGGCTGGGGCAGACTGAATTTGTGATTGTTTTCATAGGCTTTGGAGCATCTGTAATGAATAAGATGCTAAAACGAAACTAAGTCAACAATAAATGCTTGAGATTTATGGTTTTTTTCAGGAGTATAGAGAAAGCAATAAGAAAGGAGAATGTCTGGATGGTTACATTTCACCCAGCTCTATTCAGGATCTTCACATGGCTGTGAAGAGCAAAGCACAGTGCACTCCTCTGTTGGAGCAACTAGGCTGGGCTTTGACAGTGAAATTGAAAAAAACTAGAGGACTTCAAGATAAATAAGACAGCAGGAAAAAGTAATGAAAAAATTAAACTGACCTTCTTTAGAAAAGGGTGAGACAGGATAAACAGGGAGAGATCTTGTTTTGCTTTCATCCTGGAAAAAATAACATTTCTTCCTTTCCAGTTCAGCACAGTCGACTGATTTGGAAAAAAATCTGTTTTCTCTGGAAAGATTTATTTGCCCAATGACTTTTTTTTTCTTTTTTTTTTTTTTCTTTTTGGCAAAAAAGCAATAGGTTGAAAGAACAAGGCCTGTCTTGTTAGTAGGTTTAAAGGGCTCAGTAATTAACTGGTACATTTGGAGGCATGGCATGCAGGATACTTGCTGCAACCTACTTTATTACAGTGTCCCAGGGAAGTGCTGTGAAACGGGCAAGAACTTTATAAAAACACTGTTTATTTCTCAGGCAGTATCAGATAGCAGGATTATTTCATTATGAAGTTACGCCAGAGTATTTGCTGAAGTAAGGACACTTTGCCCTGACCTTTGAGAGTGTGCTTTCATCTGTGACATGCTTTCTCTCTCCCTTCCTTTCAGTCTTTCTTTCTGTCTTTTCTAAGTTGGAAACAGAGCAACACTTATTTAGTCTAGGGACAGCATGCACTTTTTCACGTCAGTCCTTTGCAATACATAGTAGGTGCCTTCAAAAAACCAATTGACATCCTGTGACTTGGGAAGTCTGTCACAAGGGTCATTTGTCCCTGAAGCCATCTCCTTTTGCTGCACAATGTTTAGCAATGTTAATCACAGCCAAACCTCTTTAACTCCCTTACATATTTTCTGCCTCTTTTTAAAAAAAAAATTATTTTTAATTTGGTATGATACTGCAGACAATTGCTGCCTTGAAACAAAAATTAACAAAAATGTTGGTGGCTTAAAATAGGACTGTAATTCCACGCTGCAGTATTTTAAGTCTGAGTGACTTGACCTTGTGAAGACCTAAAGATCTGCACCTTGCAGTAACTGTATATAATGTGGAGAAGTGCTCAGCACTACTGGAATACAGCTGCTGTTAGCCCATTCCCTGAATGTGCAAGCCAAACTAGATGCATCTGTATTTGGAAATGCAAAGCTAGCGAGTTTCTTCAAGTGCCAAACAAACCCTTGTGGGAGGGAAGAGAGTCTCTTCAAGCATATTTCTGGAAATGCAAAAGATAAACATTTATCTTGCAAAATTATGCCTCTTGTATCTCAAGGGCAACCTAAACACTGAAAACTTCCTCTGACTCCTGTGCGAGTCCACATTCACTACTTGTACCAACACTGAGAAGTGCAGCATTTGCCAGTGTGGCAATTAACTTCTCAGTTCTTGGATATACCCAACAGTGTATGCAACTGCAGATATCCACATACATTTCCTACTGTTATACAGAACCCTTCAAACTGAGCTTGAGATTTGGCCCTAAACATCAATGTTTATTTATTACTATATTCCTTTTTTTTCTTTCCCACTATTTCCTTTTGTAATTTCCTACTTTAGACTCTGACCTTGTTTCATCAAGTAATAACAAGGTTCCTGGCATGGGAAAAAAATCACATAGGTGATATATGGGTGTATATTACATTAGGGTTGCACGGTACTTGGATCATAATGAGGTTTGTCAGAAAACTCTATCCTCCTTCCCATTTAAAGGCCAGGTCATTGATTTTTAGTTTTATCCAGAGCCCAGTGGAACAACCTGGGAGGAAAGTTGTGACTTGCTGAATCATTGTCTCTTCCTGATCTCCTCACTGCCCTGGGGAAGGACAGAGGCATCTGCAGCAGTTCAGTTCCTCTAAGAGCATCTTTTTGGGATTGCACCAGTCATGACGCTTTGTGATGGTAGTGCTGTCTTTTCCCCAGCTCCTCACATGAGACCAGGGTCCCTGGCACAGGAGACACAGCCATGCAGCCCAGCAGGCAAGGGAGGAAGAGCCGTTTGCAAATCAGCATGGTTTGCTTTCATGGTTTCTTCCACAGGGAGAAATGAAGTGCAGAGGGAGAGGCTTATATTGAAAAGATCAAAGGGGATAGAGAGGAACGAGTTAACAGGCACGCTTTTTGAAAGGAATAATTCTCCTGACATCTCAAGGGATGGGTGAAGGGCATATTGCCTTGTCAGTTAAACACAGCCGTTAGTTTCAAGCCCATACTAATTAGCCAGCTTAGAAAAACACACTGCTCAGCATTTCTAAATGCAGACTGCAGCCTCTGCCACTCCTCAGCACGGATATATTTGTCCACATCCTCTCAATGGAACATGCTGGTACAGAGGCAGCTTGGTTAGCAGTTAAAAGAAAGCCCAGGATTAAGCAAGGCTTCGTCCTCTATTTTTCTCATTTGCTGCATCCAGGTCAGCCCAGGACAAGCCACCGACCGAGTAAGGAGTGGGAAGCCTGCTGTGTACTGGGAACCCATTTGCACAGCAGAGCAAATCGCAGCACTGCCAGGACCCAAGGCACTTCCCTGGGACTGCTCTGGCTTGCACCTGCATAAGCAGGTCCCTAATCTCTGCTGAGCTTAACTGCAGCAGAGGGCAAGAGGGAAAATCTCACTTTTGCCCTGCACTGGAAAAAGGATGTGGGAGGAGATGGTAATATTACACCAAGGGCCTGGGGAGCTAACCCAGCATGCAGAATGGACTGATTGGGAATCTGCTTTACTTAGAATAGCTTTTACAAAGTCTGACTTTTCCTCTGGTCCTTCGCTTTCCACAGTGTAATTCAGGGCTGCTAAACCATCACCAAATTAAAGGGACCTTGTAAGCCTCAAGTCACTTTTATTGCTTGGGTGCAGCAGCAATGGGTGACCATGATGGTCCATAGATGTATAATTTTAACTTGGTAGAAACACTCAGTTAACAAGTTTACCTACACCCATTTTTCCCCAGTAAACACATAACAAAAATTACTTGGACAAAACTCCATGACTCCAGACTCATCATCTTCTTCCAAGGAGTTCAGAGGCCAGATATTACTTCACCAAGAGAGTTTTCCCATCAAAGTGGTGCAGGCTGTAACGGTGCACCAGCATGATGAGAGCAGCAGGAATCCCTTCTCCCCTGACTGTACTCCCTCCATGGGCTGGGTGGGCACAAGGCTTATCTGACCCTCATTTCTCTTCCCACTCTTCCCACCTTTGCCCTGACATGTGCATTTGGACCAAAACTTCTTCAGGACAGCAAATGTGTCTTATTAGCTCCTTGTGTGTATGTTCAGCTCTGAGTCAAAGTAGAATTATGAGTGTCCTTACAACAACTGTAAATGTTCACTGTGGGTTCCAGGTTCTTCTTAAATAACAGCACTGAACACATCCGCTCTGAGTCAAAGTAGAATTATGAGTGTCCTTACAACAACTGTAAATGTCCACTGTACTTGGGTTCCAGGTTCTTCTTGAATAACAGCACTGAACACATAGTGGAAAGGAGACCAGAGCATGTCCTTTCTTTATCTGATTAGCTAACCCCTGCAGGTTTCCTTCTTTTCTCTTTGTCTCACTGTCTCTTTTACCTACCCACGAGTGAATCATGGAGAATCCACCTGCCCTGACTCCAGACTGTCTCAGCTGGAGCATATCTACTGTCTGGCTGCAGAGCTCTCAATGTCAGGGTGGCTCAGCAGAAACACCTAGAGCTTTACCCAACTCAACCTGCACCCAAAAACTGTAATGATGCTTCTCATATCCCTTTTATTGTCCCATGGAGAATCACTCTTTGGGTTTGTTGTTTTTTTTTTTCTTTCCTTTTAGGCTTTGTTTTGTTTAGTTTTGTTTAGGGTTTTGATTTGTTTGGGGTTTTTTGGTTGTTTTGTTTTGAGGTTTCGCTGGTTTCTTTGGGGGCTGGGGGTTCTTTTGTTTGCTTGTTTTATTTATGGTTTGTTTTGTTTTCATCCCAAACACAGGGATTGCTTCATTGACCCCAATGGCATGAGATGCTACTTCATGCAAATTGAAGTGGCACTAGAGAAGGGGGCAGGAGATGTTTTCAATGAACTTCTTGGAGTCAGCTTCTGGGGATTTCCAGTATGCACTGGTCAATTTGTTTTCTGCTTAATTTTTACTAGAACAATTGACCTGATATTCCTCTCATATTCTCCTGACAAGGCTCCCCCTCTCTGCCTGAGAAACCCAGTGGTTGCTGCCGTACATTCAGTACCTTTCTTTTGGAGAAGTAGGGTGGGGACAGATTCTTCACTGACTTGGGACACTCTCTAAGTCACTGGGCTTCCAGAAGTTGTGTCCTATTGCTAACAGAGTGCAGAAAGTGGGATGAGAATCAAGCTCTGTATCCTGAAGATTATTACCAGCTTTATGCATCTCCGTGGAATATCTGTCATTACTGTTTCAGGGACAAGGGTGCATCTGCTCCACCAGTTAATCATGGCCCAGACCATTCTCCAGCCCAGAGCTGATGACCCTCTGCATGCCTGGCATGCCTGCAGACACCAGGATGCCAACTCCAGCCTCAGGCTCAGTGAATTTAGGCTTTTTCTTGATCCTGCTCTTTATTTTGCCACCCAGAACTACCAGCAGTGCCCAAATCAGCTCTCACAGTGCAGCCAGACTACACACAGTCATCATTCATTTCTCTCAGGTGCTGATCTTGGTCATGGGTGCAGCTCCTGGGATGGCAAGCCAGGCTCTTTGCCAGTCTGGGGTCTCCTGCCATGTGTCCTGACATCCACCAACTGGTCCTTGTGGCCATGGGATATGCTGCTCTCCCTCACTTTCTTTTACCTGATTAGGCATCACAATTCCAAATGGCTGTAAAGGGAAAATCTCTAGTGGATGTAAACCAGAACCATCCAGCTTACTGTCTTGTGGATGGAATCCATAGCTTTACACCAGAAATTTACAATCTTATTTTGTGTATAAAAAATTTCCTGTCAAGGCATTATATCTACTCTATTGCTCTGCTCTGCATGAAAACCCTTGGCATAATCTTTTCAGAGATAAATAAGCCTTCCTCTGAAAGCTAAATGATGCCATTATTTTTTTTATATTTATAGATGTCATCCTGCTGTGCTCCCATGCGTGGATTCTAGACGGCCTGAACCTCTGTTTTCCATTTCCAAAAGTTCTGTAGGAGAGAAAGATGTCGGTGTAAGAGGGCCAGAGTGGCAGGCAGTCTGAGGCCACATTGGGTTACACACAAGCACGATTGTCCTGGATGAGCAGCAGACAATGGACACCCCAGCTGCTTCCTTGGCCAGGCAAGTTTTTAGTCTGGGCTCCTGCCCTGCCCTGCAGAAGGATGGGAAAGGAGGATGTCAGAGGGCTCCAAGGGCACAAGAGAAGGACCTGAGCCTCAGCCACAAGGATGGAAATCTTTGTCATGAAAGCCATCTGAGGACAGCTACACTTCTAAAAGCCACTCAACAAGATGAGGCGCTGAGAGACTCCATTGGTGAGAATTCAGTACAGTGTGCCAACTTTATTTCATAGATGGGGACTTTAGTGACAGATAGATGTTGAGTGACACATCAGAGTCACAGGCAAACACAGTCCTGGGGTTTCAGGAAAAAGTTGGGTTCCTACTGTAGCAGTATGAATCATTTGGACACAAATATATGTGTATATTCAAAACATTGGGATGAGATGAACTCTGAGAATGAAAAAAAAAATCCTTAATCAACACCATGTTGAGTTTTCTGGAGCAAAGTGCTGCTGCTATTGCTTCTGTGTTGCTGGAGAGATTAGCAGGGTATTTATTGCCTTTTACATTCATTCTCTGGTTTCAATGTCTGTGTTTGTAATGTCAGACCTGGGTAATTTCATTGCTCCGTGTCAACCAGGGCGAAAGGAACGCAGCACAATAACAGGCATAGCAGTTAAAGTGGCTACATGCACTTAAGTGATTGTCTGGGAAATGGTAAGCTCTGCTCCCGCCAACTAGAGGAATTAGACCAAGCCTCTATTTAAGCTGTAGAGAAGGTTTGTAAGTTGTCCAGGTTTTTGGGTTTGGGAGTTGGGTTTTCTCCCTTCCCTAATATTTATGGCTTACTAGGAGCTAGACAG
Organism: Passer montanus; assembly: GCF_014805655.1. Lineage (NCBI taxonomy): Eukaryota > Metazoa > Chordata > Aves > Passeriformes > Passeridae > Passer > Passer montanus. The sequence goes on along the minus strand of NW_024368374.1, from coordinate 5,396,572 downwards.
CCACAAACTCACCTAAATGTTTTTCATCATCTTCCCGTGAATAGAGAGTATTTGGCAAACAACAGGAGCAAATCCAGAAAGCTGGCTTACAGCTGCTGTTAGGCTAAGCTCCTGTTTACATCCCAGCTCAGTGGGACAGACCTTTCCCATTCTGAGCCAAACCAAGGCTTGTGTGCCAGAGCTGTGAGCAGCATGAGGTAGGAAGCGGCACCGACAGAAAGGCTGGGCCTGGGCTGTGCTGTGCTGCCAGTGTGGGACATGGTTGGGCTGTACGATTGCAGCTGCAAGGAATCTCAGGGGAAAAAGGGAAGTTTCCCAACCTCCTCTGCAAAACCTCAGGAGCGGATGTATCGCCTTCCTCCCCCGTGGTGCTGTTTAACGAGCAAAGGAGCTGGGACTTGTTTAGCTTCTCTTTCTGCCAGCTGTGCTGTCCCTGGGGTACCAGGGTTTCCAGCCGCCAAGCAGCAGCACTTTTCATGTCCTGGGAGAATGGACAGCCAAAATGAGCATGAGGACATGGGACTCTCCCCCGTGCTTGGCATGGGTGAGACTGCACCTCATATTCTGTGTTCAGTTCTGGGCCCCTCACTACGAGAAGTCACTGAGGGGCTGTAGCATGTCTAAAAGGCAATAAAGCTGGGAAAGGGTCCAGATCATAAATTATATGAGGATCAGGAGCTGGGGAGGTTTAGCCTGGGGAAAAGGAGACTCAGGGTGGGACCTTGTCACTGTCTACTACTGCCTGAAAGGAGGGTGGAGCCAGGGGGGGGTTGATCTCCTCCCAGGTAACAAGTGACATGATGAGAGGAAAAGACTTCAAGTTGCATCAGGGGAAGTTTAGATTGGATAGTAGGAAAAAGTTCTTCACTGAAAGGATGGTCAAGATGCCCAGGGAAGTGGTGGAATCACCTTCCCTGCAAGTGTTCACAAGGTGTGTGTATGTGGCACTTGGGGGTAGGGTTTAGTGGTGAATGGTGAAGTTGAGAGTTAATGGTTGAACTCAGTGATACTGGAGGTATTTTCCAGCCATATCATACTGATTATATGATAATTATTATCATAATGATTCTATGATTCTATGACTTTTTGTGTTTTATGGGAGTGCCTTGGGGACTTGGTGTTTGGAGAGAATCCACTCTTTCCTCCTGCTGCCACCAGTCCCAAAGAAGAATGGTGCTTACCCATGAGTGGTAAGGGAGGGTCCTGTTGCTGGCCATGGCCCTCTGGTGTATTCTGAGCAGAGACATCAGCTGGCCCTGTTGTCAAAAGAAGGAATTGATTCTGCAGATGAAATGCAATGTTATATTGATCTTTTGCTAAACACGAAAGATATTCAAAGAAGTAAACAGACCCACTGTTCCCACCAGCAAAACTAATTTAACAATATATTTGAACGTTTTTCTGAAAATTATGTGGCCTATGTTGCATTCATCAGTGTGTGTTTGTGAAGTCCTTAAGAGCACAGCTACCTCATTTCTTGGTAATTAGCTAGTCGGAAGCACCAACTAAGCCTAAACAAACATCCTTTACTCTAACAAAGCAAGTTATTGTGTAGTCTTTCAGGACACAGTTTTCTGTAGTATGCAATGACTCTAATGTCTATTAATTATTTCTAAATAGTTTAAGCATTATCTGCCTTTGGGTAAATTCTTTCTCTATAGTGTAATCTAACCTGTGGGAGGGGAAAGAAAAAAACAACTACAATGGTTTGCCATGTCACCTCCCCAAACATAACAGGTTCTTTTTTTAATCACTATCACCTTCACCATCACACACCAGGCTCCAGGACCTGGAAAAGGTTAGCAGGATGGTTTCCTAGACTCCGTCCACGTGGCGTTGACTCACTAGTTTAAAGAGCATATGTGTGGGTGGCCCTTTTGACTCTCCTGTGTCCCCCCATCTACTGCAAGAATGGAGCATGCCTGTTTGCTCTTTGCTTTTACAATAATTTAGCCGTTGTAAGTATTTCAAGACTTTTTTTATGAGGTAAAGGGTTTGATGAGATTTTATTTTGTGAAGCTGCAAAAATCTATCATAAATAGATAGCCAAGAAATCCAGGCATATCTACCCATGTAGAACACTCAGTTTTTTTTACAGAAGAAATTTGTTATTTTGTGTGAGTCTGTATGGTTTACTACTCTGTAGTGTCAAGCCCAGACCCAGAATTTTATGAGTGTCCATCCATTAACTGAATTCTGACTCATCCCTGCTGAAACAGAGTGACAGAAGAATAATTTTAAATAAAATAGATTGGGAATATGCTTCTTCTTTATTAGTACATCTTTTTTAGCAACTACATACTTACAGAAGTGGTTGTCCCTTTGGCAGGACCGTCTGATGGGAGAATGGAAGAACAAAGAAAGCATGAAATCTACAAATTGGCTTCAGAAAGAGAATATAAAGTCTTCTCATGGCTATACAGGTGAGAAGAAACCAAATTTTATTTCTGAGTACCCAGTGTGTTTGTGTTCCTCAGACACAGCTCAGGCAGACCAGAATCAGCGTAGCAAATGTTAGCTGTGTGATTGCAGGAGAAAGTCCCTGCTTAATCCCATTGGTGTTTATCAGCACTTTTTTGCAGAGTGCTTCTGAGGCCAACATTTCAAAAACCAGAATAGAGTCTTTCAACCTCCTCAAGCCAAGAGGGCTTCCACCTTTTCATGAGAGTTTTCTCTTGAAACATTGCAGCCACAAGGGTTCCCTTATGTGACCATAAAGCACCATGCATGTCTGCCAGCACTCAATAAATTCAAATTAATAATAGGTCCTCAAAGAGCTACATACTGCTTCCAAGATACCTCAACATGTGGGCAGGAGAATGGTCTCCCCACAAAAAATGATGCATGCTCTTGCTTAATGGGATTCTTATAAATAGATGCTGTTTTTTCCTATGAAAGACTGGATTTACAACTTGATGTGTGCAAGCAGCAGGCAAGTTTGTCCAGAAAAAAATGCCCCTGTGAAATTTTTACAGTTTATAGCAAGAACAAGCAGTCACAAAGAGAAAACACTAACAGGAGTCATTCATATTTTCCCTTCTCTATCCTGTACCACTTGAGCAGGCAGGACTGTGAAGACCTGAGTCAACCATGACTCATCTGCTGGGTCCTGAGAGGGGATTCATCCCCAGCAGCAATCCACGTACACTGTGTGGACACACACTCCTCCCTGGGAAGGGCAACCACACGGGCAGTTGTTGTGGGCAGCAGCAGAATTGTGGTTGCTCGGGGAATGACACATTCATTCATTCATTGCCTCACCTGACTTGCCTCGCTCAGTCAATTCCCTTGCTAGTCCTTCCCTCTTTCCACCTCTCCTGAGGCTCCTTCACACCCCCTTCTCAGAGGGCCTTCTGCTGGCTAGTCCTGGCAGGACTGACTGGAGTGTTACAGGAGTGCTGGAACCTTCTCAGGTCCATGAGTTTGGGCTAAGGTGGTCTTGACTTTGCACAGGGTAGAAACAACCCCCACTTCTACTTACCTGTCTTCAGACCTCCATGCAGGAGATGATATCCGAGAAGATGTGATGTGAAGGAGTGTGTCCCTGGCATCTTTACGGTCCCTAAGAAGCTTGTGTGTATTGTTTTATATGGATGAGCTTGATTGGGCCCATCCAGTGATGTCTATGCCCAAATGCAAAAGGACAAATTAACAGTCCAGCCTAGGCCATGTATCCCTCCCCATTATTCCAGCCAATCCTGAGACTTTTTTTCCTGTCAGTGCAGCAGCTTCCCCTTCACAATGTGGTTACTGTGGCAGGAGAACGCAATCAGTTGTAGTCCCATGTCCCGTTCTGAGGCTCAGGAGGTGGCAGCATGGCTTGGTGCAGTCCATGCCAGCCGTCACAGCGCCACAGGGACAGCTGTGGCAGTCTGACTCCAGTCTGACTCCCTGCCCAGCCATGCACTGGTGGCACGTGAAGGACATCACACATCATTAGACACACATGAGCAGCACAGCTTGGCCTCCAGAGAGGACATCCCTCCGGAACAGTGCCAGGATCCTACCCTTGGGCTGTAGAAACGGACAGGCCAGAAGGGACCTTATAGCAAGATGAAGATGAGCAACTGGGCACCTACCTTAAGAGTAAAATGCTGCATAATGACCACCTGACAGGAAGCAAGTGTAGAGCCTGCTAAAGCATGCTTGCTAGGTCGGTGTCTTTTCATGTTTCTCCACTCATGTTTCCAGTTGCATCCCCCAGCCAAATCCCTGCTCATCACTAGGATGTGACTCAGCAGAGGTGTTTCCATTAAAAGAAACTGAGTTAGAAGGGAGTTAGCACATGTTCAAAATGGTGCCCTGGTTTTGAGGGGGACCAGAGTGTGAGATGTCTCTTATGTGTCTGTCCCATAGGCTAGACATCTAACAGGTCATGGAGGTCTCTGAGGAAAATGGGTATGGAAAATATTTCATTTCTTTGTGTTATCAAATTCCTATTGTCATGGAATTCATTAAATCTTCTTTGGGAAAGGACAATGATACGAGGAAATTGAAGAGAACTGATGAGAGCATTGTGTAGGGCCAGGTTAAGACCATCTATATCTGTATGTCTGTAATGGTAGTCCATGCGGATAAATCTGATATAGTCCACCTGGTTTTTGTACTGCTGCCACTTAGCTACTGTAATATGGTTCTTGGGGTAGGCTACCAAACTCAATAGAGAAGCTGCAAATATAATTTGCTTTTAATGCTCAGCTTTGGTCAGGAGGGATATCAGGGCCTGAGAGAGCACTTGAACCTATGTAAGAATTTGCATGAGGCTGAGGAAACTGGAAAAAGCATGAGAAGAGCTGCTGCTTGCAGTGGTTCTTGAGCTGGGAGTTAGAAACAGGCTGGGAGACAGCACTCATCCTCCAGCTCTGTCCACAGGGAACCATTCTGCCTTAGTGCTGTGACTTTTACTGCAAGTCCAGTAGCTTCTCACCTCCTGTGCTAACCTTAAACCTGGTTTTCCTAGGTCAAACCAGATATTTCTCTGGTCTACATGCAAGCCTGTTCAAATGGCAGCTCTTTGACCTACAGGAATGGGATGCAACTCATAACTACAAAGAGAATGCTGAGAAAACTTCTCCAAATGAGAAAATCGTCTGTCAGATCTGCATTTTCTAGATCCCTTGGAGCAATAAGTAGAAGCAACAACCACATCTGAAGGGCTTTTTACCTTTTTACCGGCTCTGTACCCTCTCCTGAACTTCAACTCTTGTTAACCTCATCAGTTCCCTGTGTGTGCTCTGCAGAATTAAGCAACTTCGTGAAAAATCAAACAGGGCCATGACCCCAACAACAACATTCCCCAGGGCTACAAAACCACATCACCAATTGCTAACCTTCTTCCTCTGCCACTGTCCTGCCCCAGGATGTGCTGAGATTCCCGTCCTGTGGTTTGTCACATTGGGATACGTGTCTGCTTCTGGAAAACAGGTCATGAACAGCCATGCTCATGACCCTTAACTCTGCTCTTTAGCTGTGACTGCAGTATGACACGTTTCTCAAACTCGGTCTTAAAATCAGTTGTAAGAGGGCTCTCCAATTTAGATAATGTACTTCAGATCCCCACAACCTTTTCCTTCAGAAATCTTTCCCTAACAGCTAACTTTTGCTGTAATTCAAGTACATTGCTTCTCTTCCAACCTTCAGTGGCCCCAGAGAGTAATTTATTTCCCCATTTTGGCAGGAGTCATTTACCTGGTGACAGTCAAGGGACATTTCTCATGTCTTCTTTTGCTTTTCCCTCATCTTCCAGTCTGTACAGAGGCATGACTTGACATTCCAAATTTTGGAGAGGCAAATTTATTATAATATCTGTGGGATCCAGCACCTCCTTGAAATCAGAAGCTGGCGAAACAGGAGCAAGAGGAGATCCTCCCTTGGCAGTGCCAGCAGCGCACTGCAGGGCTGAGCAAACCATGCCCAGGGTGGGTCTGGGCTGTTTTAAGAATAAGGATATTTGTCAAACTTCAGCTGGAGGAATGCTCTGCATATAGGGGGTGTCAAGGAAGAAGACACAAAGTCCAGGCATGAATCAAAAATGGACTGAAAGGCAAAGGGAAATCAAACTACTGAGGTGGGAGCGGTGTGAAGCTTTGCTGCTGACAGCCCTGGTGAAGAGGGAGAGCAGGGCATGTCAAGGCATGGAGGCAGCATCCATGTCACCTGCTACTGCATGTCTACAAAACAACTATTTACATCTGAGCTAACCATTTGGATGCCTGTTGAGTCAATGCAAAGGAATACACAGCACATTTGAAATGTCTGCCTACAGATGAGAAGTCCACTTTTAGAAGTACTTATTATTCCTGCAGATGCTGAGAGACCCAGAATGCCTAAATGTAGATACCTTAATCTGCTCAGAGACATCTGACCCAGAGAGATTGCTTTTGGGTGAGAAAAATGTGATGCCACTCTTAAAATGCTTCTGTCTGTTCCTTCCTTGTTCTTTATGGAAACGGAGAATGTTTATCTTGTACTTTCTTCATTCCAAACTTTCCTAGTGTTCCCGCCATGTGGGACCATCCTTCTGATGGATGTCTGAAAACCCCCACCACAACAGTGAAATTTCTGGACTGTGTTCCATGAGCTTACAGGTCCATATGGATGCAGAGAGGAGCACATGAGCATGCTGCACCCCTGTGTCTCAACTATCCCAGGATGGCAGGGCCCTGCTCCGAACATCCATACCCATTTTCTCTCAGGAAAACCTTAAGCTGAGTTGTGGCCATCTCTACAAGCTGCAGTTGATGAAGGTCTGTGACAGCCAGTATCATTCAGTGATGGTGATATGAGTGATCATGATACCTTGTGTCCTGTGATAGTCCAGATTGTCACCACGCTTTCAAACTGCTTGTAGGGAGTCACAACAAACTGCAGAGCTGTAAAAGAGGGTATAGCAGGAAGGGAGTGGAGGAATGAGCAGCAGGAGGAGGGACAGGAAAGCATGATAAGGCTACAGTAACAAGAAGAGCCGGAGGGCACCACCTCAAGTTCATGGTCTGCCTTTAGAGATGCCTCACAGATGACTTTTGAGACATCTTAGGCAACCGATACTATTTCCATCACGTAGCAGAAGGGTTGCCAGCTAGCAGCAAACTTTTCAGTGCTTTGTCCAGGCCCATGCTTATGGCTTATCCTCTGGGACTCACACCATCCTCCCCATGAAGCTCAGCTGGCAGTCCAGCAGCTTTTGGGCAATTAAGCTGTAATTTTCCTTTTCTCCATTTTTTGCTGTTACTTCAAGTTGCTTCTCTTGCCTTGTCCTCGGCAACTCTCTGACCTGGTGTTTTCTCTCTACTGACTCCTCAGTTATCGTTATCTCAATCTCTGCAAGCCCTGGGCACAGTTTAAAAACACGTCCTCAGAACCTCGGAGGTGTTTACTCCTTTCTGTTAAAAAGCAGACTTGTGGAGAGTGTGACGTATCACTCACACAGTTCAGAGGCAGGGCATTTCCCACATTATAAAAGAGTGGACCGCAGCCACAAAAAGTTGAAACATCACTTAAAAACTCTGCTATTTGAGAAGGCGGATTGCTCATTGCTGCTAAAAAGTACAAAAACACAACATTACTCAAAAAGCCAAAAATAAAATCTCTTGGCAATTTGTATATGTTTCAAAATGCTGATGGTTTTTAAAACCCTTTTAAGATACAAGGATCTCTGTGCCAAACGAAGATCCAGCAGTAAAAACAAACAGATAATGAAACAAAGACCGTGATCATTTAAAAAATAAAAAAAAAATAAAAAAAAGAAGAAAGAAAATAAAAAGAGAAGATTTGTTGCAATAATGTACTTTTCCAGGAAAATGAACCATAACAACAGTGCTGGTGAATCACTGGGTAGCAGCTCCTGCTTATAAACATGATTTTGAAATCTTAGAGTGTTGTTATTTCTACAGTAGTATTGGCAGTAGCTGTGTAAAGGTTTTCTAGTGGAGAAAGAAATGTCTCCTAAAAACTCTGACTGGGACTTTTTTGAATGCTTCCTGGAGAATTACATTAAGTGGATGTGAGTTATCTGCCTACATTATTTACAAATATTTAAAATTCTTATTCCATCTCCAGAGAAATACAAATAATATCCTTGTGAGGAGGGTAGAGGCCCATAAATCAGATCTCTATGAGTGAAGAAGTAAACCCTCTCCCCTTTCAGTATCAAAACGTGAAGATCAAGTAGAAGTAGTTTAGGTCATATTCAGCTTTCCCCCCAAAATCTTCCTAAATCCCAGTTTTGTTAGACTTTATGGTCTTACACCTCAGAGTAATCTGAGTGATCTATTTTAACCCACTCAGGGAGCTGCCACCACACTATGACGCCACCCAGGAGGATGCTGCACTTGTGGGCATTGGAGCAGACACTATGACACTTGTTTGGTGGAGAGAAATGCAAATTTGTCACAAATTATGCCGTCTGAACATAGCATCTGACTACAATGCAAGTCCAGGCTGGGCTAATGTCAGCTGCAGGGTGTTACCCTCACGGTGCAGTAGCTTTCATGGAGGGACTCTTGGTGCTCTGAGATCCCCCAGCTCAGTTTCGCCTACACACCCTGCCACAGCTGGTGATAGGCAACATTCCTGCAGGCAATTACAGTGGAAAAGATGGGATAAATGTGAAGGATTAACTGTTCTCACTCAGACTTTGACGTGTTCCCTCTGGATCGCAGCTTTTGGCACATCTGTGCTTCTATGAGCAGTGGTGAAAGTACTCTGTTAATGTGATATCCATCATGGGCTGTGCCTGTGATCACACACAAGTAAACACAGACACACTCACTGATTCAGGGTGAATTTTTCTGTAAAGAGCAGCACTTTTCCAGTGTGGTCTCCACGGCCACATTGCCACTGCAGCAGAATTCATTGCCATTAGGCGCTGGGTGAAGCATGATGTTACTGCTCCAGTGTTTCCTAAACACCAGTTTGTTTATTCACAAAGACTCAAACCTCAGCTAATCTTTTAAAATATTCCTGGGCCACAGATTCTTCCCTACATAAAGATTTTTTTTTTTTTGCTCCAGTGTCTGTTAGATCTCTGACACTAAAAGTACAAATGGTTCGTATCAGCCTAAGAATACAGGTGGTAGAAATCTTCAAGTAATCAACACTGAATTACTCCATTTGTTGTTTTCAGCTTTTAAACTTTAATTTCTGCAAAAGCAAATATATGCTACTCTGAGTTGGACACACACGTTATTTCCTGGTCATTCAGATCCTTATTGTTAATATTCCCTGGCTTACTGACTTGGTTTGGTTCCATTGGTCTGAATCTGCCAGAATGATACTAAACTGTCATGATTCCTATTAATGGAGTCAAGGAAAGAGAGCATTTTCCTCTCAGATCAACAAGAAATCTTAAGATGGAAGTGGTCAAATCTAGAAAATATCTTCCTAGCTCCTTAAGAAGAGAAGCAGGCTGTGGAGGTGGTTTGGGTGCTGAGCTGGTCACAGTGAGAGGAAAGAGAAGGAAATTCTTCAAATGGCTCTTGATGTTCTTGGAAAATGAGAGTCTTGGGGAACTGTGGAGCTGAGGACTCTACTAGAGAAAATCATGCTTCATTCCTCAAGAGGAGAAGTTCAGCCACCTTTTTTGGAATGGCATTCTTGCCCTGAAATTTGGCAGATTAGCTTTCTTCATCAACCTGCATCCAGCTCTGGGGTACACAGTGTAGAAGAGACATTGACCTGTTTTGGAAAGTCCAGAGGAGGGCCACCACAGGGATTTGAGGAATGGACCATGTCTCCATGGCTGAGAGAAATTGATTTGTTCAGCCTGGAAAAGAGAAGGCTTAAGGGTGACCTAATTGGAGCCTTCTAGTACCTGAAGGCAGCCTACAGGAAAGGTAGAGAGGGACTTCTTACAAGGGCTTGTAGAATCAGGACAGAGGGGAATGGATTCAAACTGAAAGAGGGCAGGTTTAGATTAGATATTAGGAAAAAATTATTTACTGTGAGAGTGGTGAGATACCTGCACAAGTTGCCCAGAGAAGCCGCGTATTTCTCATCCTTGGCAGTGTTCAAGGCCAGGCTGGATGGGGCTTTGGATGGACCAACGTGGTCTAGTGGAAAATGTCCCTGCCCATGGCAAGGGGGCTGGAACAGTGTGATTTTTAAGGTCCCTTCCAACCAAAACTGTTTTATAATTTTAAGATTCTATGGGATATTGAGTGGGCAGGCCACAGAAATCAGGTCACTGCCAAATATATCTGTGGTTTCAAGGGGGCTAGACAAGAACCTGAGATGTAAAAGTCCCATCAGGGACATCACCTATACAAAACCTCTGTTCTGTGCATGGCCAAACACAGAAGAGTCACAGCAAGAGTCATACAGGGGCACAGAGGCCACCTAAATTGTCAAACAGGAGCAGAGAGAAGGTGAATGAATGCCCAGCAATATCACATATAGCAGACATGCCTGCTGGCAGCAAGGGGTGAGAATGAGGGATGGCCATCTCTGCACTGAGCACAAAGGGATCTACCACATTAATTTAGGTTGTAGATTGAGGGCTTGGCAGCTAAAGATGAATAAATTGAATCCCACCTGTGAATGCCTACATGTATAAGAGAAAAGAGCAAATGGATTGTTTAACATTGTTAATAACACTATAATGAGATACAATGATTGAAAGTGGCAGCTGGTTAAATTCAGACTAGAAGTAAGAAATGTTTTGTAACAACACAGATAATTAACCATTGGAAACATTTATCCAGTCTTGTAGTTTATTCTTCCATCACTGGCAATTTCCTAATCAAGACTGAATTGGTTTTCAGACAGAAATGTTCTTTATTTCAAGCAAGAGTGAATGTGGGAAGTTCTGCTTGTGCCTGACACAGCTTAGGCTACAAGTTACTGAAAAGGTAGATAGAACAGGCCTGGAGGCTCAAGTAGAAGTATCTCTTGTGTCACAGAGATACTCTTTTCCTGGATACATTATTGGCATTGCATCTTTGCCAGGCCAGGAATCATCCCTATTGTATAGCCTAGCATATAGATCCAGACAAAACTCACTCACAGCAGTTTCCTGTGTGGCCTGTGTCAGAAGATTGTTGAAACCTGATATTGGATTGAATTTCAGTCTCTAATGGCAGTTTAAATTTCCCAAACACCAAGTTAGGTTCACTTTAGGTGCATAATGGCTATCTCCTTATGAACATGCCCTGAAACCATTTTCTTGCATAAGAGAGGAAGATAATGGTGTCTGATGTCCCAGACTCAGTGTCTTCTTTGCATTCCAATATTACAGGAAGAATCTAGGGGGACCTGCAGATGTATTCAGAACAGTGTTGTTTCTTATTTTAGTACTTTTTCACATCTCATTAAGAATATCAAAGGATTTTTAAGAACAAAGTCAGCATAATAGGTCCCCCATAACAGTGTCTGGTTTTTAACCCCATCACTTTCAGTGTTATGTACTGAAAGGCATTCCAAAGAAATAAGTCTCAGAGTGAGACTTATTTTAGCTGATGTTTATAAGGGGGGAGGAGAATCAAAAATCTTTAGAGCATAACAGCAAAACAAACCACAGACAAAGGCTTTAATCCTCCTTCTAGTTACTTATTGAAAGGTAGTTCCTCACAGATGGCAGCTAATCATGTGGTTAAATCAGTAACTGCTGTTACTAATAGGCATTAGTTCGTTATGAGACATTCTCTGTTAGCAAACATTCCACTCACTGCACAATCTGCATCTCAACTCAAGATTCAGATTGACACCAGAGTTTACAACACAAAATAAAGTTTATTAGTAGAGTTATTATAGCTGTGATAATCCAAAACCACAGACAATATTTATAGATAGTGATCACATATTTTCTTAAGACTGTTTCCATTTGGAAAGACTTTTTTTTTTTTTCTCTCAAAAGCCTTTCTTTTGGTCTAAAATAGAATGAGGTTTAGTTATTTTCGGGTACTTAGCTTGTGTACTCTAATTTGGGTCATGCTTTATTGAACACATATCTACCCACAAGAAAAACAAGGCTTACATTTATGTATTTTTTCCTACTGCCCCAGTTTTGGTAGCAACAGCTAACAAACCTCCATATTGCGGAATGGGAACCAAATTCTGTTGCTGCTTCTGTGGCAAAACATTCCTTAAATGACAGTAAAAGCTCAGAGCCTATTTAGCTGGAACTTTCCAACCTCACTTTACTGAGTAGGGAGCTGCTATACCAAAAGGAGTCTGAAAATCTCCAGATTTTAAACTAATCTAAACAGCCATATCAATAAGTGAAGTTAATTATTGAAGCCAAGTTACACCGGAGAGCTTAAAGAATAACAGTTGTCCCAGAAAGAGAGTTTTTGCCATGCTTGAATGGACGCAATCTATAAGCAGCAGGACATCCAAGAGTGGTTTTGTGCTGTGCTTCACTCCGTCTCCAAGATCTTTGGACTTCTTGACATTCTTTGTTTTTATGGCCCCACATAATAGTACAGTCATCTGAACATTCCCAGTATCACAGCTGAGATATAGTTCCTGAAAACAACCAAACGTGTGTGCCACTTTATGCTGCAAGACTCATTGACCTGGATCTGCAGAATGAGAGGGCACATCCAATCTGCCCTGCCAGAAACCGTGCTGCATCCTGTCAGCGCACACAGGCTGCCGACAATAGTCATTTGTAGCAAATGTAACCAACTTCCTGCTTTTCCTCATGTTTTTTTATTGCTATATCACTTACAACACATTTAACTGAATCTTGGATCAACCGAAGGCTAAGGGAATTATTCCAGAAAAAATATTACTCTTCTCCTGCTGTGAGCAATTCCCGAGAACAAAGCAATTGGAAAGACTCAAACCTCAGGCACAGAGAGATTAGTCAGGGATTGGTGCCACAGTCGGGACAAGTGTTTAGTCATCCTGACACATCCTCATGCTGAGCCCTTGACCAATAAGTTCCAGCCTTGCTTGTTGTCTTCACTGAGGACAGAAATATATGAGAAACTAAAGTTCTGTGGTAGACATCTGAGTCAAGCACTTACCACACAGCTGTCACACCCACTGCTGTTTGGTCTGCTCAAACTTAATAACTCTTCAGTGCATTACGTGGATTTCGGAAATGCTGTAACTTCAGTTGAGTTGGCTGTAAAGCCGTGGGCTGCACTCAGCCCAGCGGCCATGGTGGTCTCTTCATCTGCCCCTTCTCACTGTAGCTTTGTGGGTCTTTGCCCACAGAAATTGCCCTGATGGAATATATGTTTGTCCTTGGCCAGGTCTATACAATAATTTTCTTTCCCACCAGAAAATTTGACTAGTAAGGGATTTACTTTCTATTTGAATGAACTGTTTTGGCTTCCCTCTTTCTGCTAGGCAAGGGAAAATTGGCCAGGGTTTTGCAGGGCTTTAATACTATTTACCAAGCTACCAACCCTTTTTTTGCCTGAAAACTTTGAAATGACACGAAGTTACATCCTCTTAGTAAATCAGTCTGATTGGCTTTGTTTGGATTTTCAGCAAATGCAGTTTCATTGCACCCCTATCCCAGCACACCTGCACTTATGGATACTGTTGCAACCCGTGCAGATGTGGCTTTCAGGAAAGCTGGAAGGTCCTGAAGCTGTCCACGGTACATGACCATTATTCTGTAAAGGCAAGAAACCCAGAAACCTGTTTTGGTAATTTCACTTAAGAAAATGCAGGAAGAAGCTGCTCTGGGTGCCTCCAACAGGAATATCTCAAGGGAAAAAGCCCCTGTATTTTGGTTGCTAGACTTCACAGTGTGTGTATGTACGTATATATGTATGTGTGCAAGTAGGTAACAACCCATCTATCTAGAATTATATTTCATGTATCCCATTATGCCATACCATCACAGATATATTTTTTTTAGGTTAACACTGAGTAGAGGCCAATGCTCTGCAGAAACTTCAACCTGGGAAAAAAAAAAGGATAAATAATCAAGGTTATTGCTATTTAAATAAAGCATAGGAATATTGCCCCACTTGTTTCCAAGTCATTTACAAGGACTATCTGTCCTACAGGTCTCAACAACTGCAGTGTTTAAGCTCAGAAAAGAAATTAGTTTCTAGGCACACAGAGAGTCAGAGAGTCAGCTCCCTGTTCTTTATACTGCCAGTGGAGTCAGTTAGTAGGGGACATGAGCAATGGGCAATGCCACTTGCCAAAACAAAACAAAAAAAAAAGAACACAGAATTCTGTGTCTTTACCAAAAACCAACTTCATGCCTTGGAGGCTATATTTCTGTGGCTGCTGAGTCTGCGAGTTTGGCAGAGAAAGGAAAACAAAAAGCAAGTGGAGTGATCCGACTCTGGCATGCTGTCAGGGAAGCGTCATGTGCATGGGCTGGGAGACCTATCGTACAGACATCAGCATATGAGCAATTTTCAGCTAGGCTCCTCCAGCCTGACAGAGTGGTTACAGCACAAGGGGAGCTGGTGAGAAGGCAGAATGCAGAACTCTGAACTTCCAGTCACTTGCATCCCCATCAGCAATGTCTCATAAAGGGCCAAAAAGTTGATGGAGGGACTGGAGCATCTCTCATACAAGGAGAGGCTGAAAGAGCCAGGACTGCTCAGCCTGAAGGACAGAAGGCTAAGGTGGGTTGTATCCATGTGCATAAACACCTGATAGTGGAGCAAAGAAGACAGGACCAGCCTGTTCTCAGTGGTGCCCAGTGACAGGACAAGAAGAAATGGACACAAATCAAAATACAGGAAACTCTTGTAAATAAACTTTCTCACTATGAAGGTGGTTAAAAACTGATACAGGTTGTACAGAGGGGTTGTGGTCTTTCCAGCTTTGGGGATATTAAAAATATGACTTGACACACCCCTGAGAAACCTGCTGTAGTTGATTCTGCTCTGAGCAGGGGTCCTTGTTAACATCACCTAGTAGTACCCTGTGATCCCATGAAATGGCTCTGCTGTCTATAAAGTTTCCTCCTTTTCATGGGAGACAATGGAACATGGCCATGCCAGGGGTACCTGCCAAGGGGTCTGCCTGCTCCTCCATCTCCTCCAAGCCAGAAACCCAGCCTGCTCTCCAGACTGCCTGTGCAATGCAGCTGCCACAACGTGCTTCTGCCTATGTTATCTCACCCATGAGCTATGCAAACAGGGAAATGAACCAGCCAAACAGCCGGCGGAGACGGAGGTTTTCCCTGTAGCAGTGTTGGCTAGGAGGAATGGAGAGGAAAATAGTCCCTCTTGCTGTGTTTTTAAACACAAGGGCAGCCAAAGGAGGCATTAGGAAGCGCGGCGGCAGCCCCAGAGTTTCTCTTACAGCATTGCCACTGTTGCCTTTTATCAGGTCCTCTGAAACACAAACAATTTTAAAAGGGCAGAAATAAGAAGGGTCAGTGCCCCCAGTCAGCTAATTAATGTCCTGAATGCAGTGGAAACTCTAGCAAAAAGCAGCGGGTACACGGAAGGAAGGAAGTGCCCTTCCAGAGATGTTCCAAATGTCCTTACAGGCATACAAATTTGTGTGCTTTAGACTGGTAAAAAGCAACTCCTCAGAAACAACTGCTCATCACTGGGGGTGTGCTGCAAAAAGCGCCTTGCTTAGGTTTCCCAAAATGTTGCTTTGGTGCAATTTGCTGGCTTTCCTGCTTTGCAATTTTCCATTCCGCATCTTGTTTAGATAGGGGAGATTAATGAGAGCTGCCTGCAGTCAGCTGAATTGCCTTTTTGGCAGGGACTCGGGAGGAAACTGTGGAGATCAGTACACTGAGCTGAAAGTGTGGGTGGCCATGAGCTGCCATTTTTTTGTCTGTATGTGTAAAGGAAATAAGAAATGCAGCAGTCAGCCCTGTCAGACAGGGGAGATATTTCACAGGAAATAACAGATGGCTTCAGACTCATATTTCTCTTACAGAAAACTCTGCTCAGGTACCTTGGAAAATAGATGCCCCAGACTAATTTATGTTTCTTTTGGGTACCTTGAGGTATAATTCATACATAAAAGCATAAAGCAAAGACTGAAGAAGCCTAGGCCTTGTTTGTTTGCATAATTATATATGCTCTTGTTTTGGAGGACAGTGGATGATAGAAAATTCAAGGTCTCTGAAATAACAGGTGCGGGGTATTTTTTTGGTGATAACCAGTTGCCAGCATAAACCAGAGCAGAGGGGTCCCTTTCCATAATTTAATTTGGAAGGATGTAAAGAAGTAGAGTACCTGGAGGACTGCAATGCTATAGTGATGTCTTTCACTGCCACACAAGGTGCCTCCTCAGTATCATTTTCTTGTGCCTCTCCCCTGAGTACAACTTGTGCAAGCACAGACTCTCCTGAAGCTGCAGACTAAGCTCAGGTACGTTTCACACTGTGCCCCACCAGAAGAACTTCCACAGAGGGAGCAAAACCGTTGCTGGTGGAATCTGGGAGGAGTTGCCAATTGGCAAAATAGATGGGAAGAGAGTGTTATCACAGCTTGTCTGCTCTGCGTGGCTGAAAGCTTCCTGGGGTGTTTGCAGTGTCTGTAGGCTGAGGAAGAGGAGTTCTGCATCTCCAAGGAGTGTGAACCTGCTGTCTCAGGAGCTGAGCTGTGTGAGGCCCAAACGTGACACCAGAGAAAACCATGTTGCTAAAAGGGAATTCCTATTTTGGGTAGTATACTTCATATTCAAGACTCACATGTATGGTGAGCAAGAGGAGCTCAACATGTGAATCACCATCAGTGACTGTGGCCTTGGGCCAGCTGCAAGTGACTGAGGTTTGTCCTTGCTGAGGTATCGCATATTTTGGGACAGTCAGGAGCACGTGCATGTTACTGGGAACGCTGAAATGATCATTTCCCCACCCATGACCCTAATGCCTGCCTGTTGACCTGTCATTACACCCTCACATTGACAGATGTGGTGATGCACACCAGGAAAACCTCACCATGGTGGTCCACCCCTGCCAGCCCTCCAGCCCTCCTACTCACACTGGGCTGCTCTTACCACCTCAGAAGTCATTGCACAGCCTAAATAGCTCTTGCCACGTGATGAGGGCAGTCAGGGCATCCCAGATACTGCAGCTTGGCAAACCCATAGCAGGCCCAGTGTCTGACAGCCACAGCTGGAAAGGGGCAGCATGTGAGATATACTTCCCTCCTTCTCCATTGCTTGTCTTCCTTGGGGCTATGCAGATTGATCCTGTTTTGACAACCTTGATTTCACACATGGCAGGTTGCAGAAATGCAGCAGCAAGGAGATATGCAGCTCTCCATCATTTTCTTGCTGATGGCTAATATCAGATGACTTTCAGCCATTCGGTCTCCTGCTCTGCGTTTCACTGGATATTTACTCATACTGTGTTCCTTTCTCATTGGGCTTATCCAAGGATGTGGATGTGACTAGAGTGGTTTGCAGGTGCAGGCCCCAGAGAACAGTACAATTCAGCCTTGCATGAACTGCTGCTCCAGCACTTTTACCCTTCTCAGACCGGCTAATGTGGTTGCAGGACTAGCCCACAAACAACTCTCTACACACCCATAAACAGTGTTTTCCTTTTGGCTGATTGAACAACCACCATGTATAATTTCCGTATTCTGTTGGTCGCTATACTGATTTCTTTTAAAAATTGTTTTGATGCACTGATTTGATAGAATGCTTTGGGAACCCACCAGTTCAGTTATGGTTGCCTTGATTTTCAGCCTGTTTGGTTTAGTCCTTTCATTCACTTCTGTATCTTACCTTAATGGCTTTAGGGAGTAATATCTTAATAAACCATTTCCATATTACTTAACTTTATGCCCCCACCAAATATTTTTCACCCTAATTGACCTAATCCCCCTTTCTTGTTTATTCTCCTATCTCATCTACTGCATTTTTACAGGAAGAAGACCCATGATAAAGTGAGAAGATTTGATCTGGCTTTGTAAGAATCAGTCTTGAATTATGTCTATTCAGTACTTTCATTAACCAAATAGACAAGAGACTAAAAGGGACAATCAGTGAATTTGGAGATCAAAGTATGGGAAATACTTTGAAGGAAGGAGTTAACTTTCAGAATTACCTTAACAAATTGAAAAATAGTCTGAAAGGAAAAATCCAAATGGTATTCAGCAGGTACAAAATGTACTGTCCTAAGGCTAAAATAATCAACTATGTGATTATACAGTGGGGAAAAATGAGTTGGTAGCAGTTTCAAGGAGGTAATGGTAGATCAGAATCAGAGTGTGGGTCAGGAACTTTATATTGTTACAAAAGCAGATGGCATGGCACTGAAATCTGAGACAAGTATAGCATGCATGCGAAGATCCTTCTGAAGCTCACTGGTAATATCAGTTGGAATACTTCAGCATTACACTCTTAAGAAATCTTAGAGAAAAATGCAGACAAATAGACCAAATCTTCTTCAAGTACTGCTGAAAGGAAGATATGATCAATCTCACCTTCTCATTCATCTGGGAAAGAGTGGGAAGGTTAGACACTATCTCTGAGATAAACATGTTAATGAAGAGGGTGAAACTCTGCAAGATCTGGGAAAGTCCTGGAGCATCTGCTGCTGGAGAACTTTAAGAACTGGTCAGGCACGCATCTCAGAGGAATGATCCTGACAGGGAGGGTCCTGCTGTGGGCTGAGGAATAACCTTGATTGCTTATGGTTTCTTGTAGCTCCAGGTCTGTTCCTGCCCAGATATGAACCCGTATCCTCTGCTATTGCCTCTGTCCTGTGTGCCACCCACAGCCTGGCTAAGCCCACACTCTCTCATCCTGCAGAAACATGATTGTCAGCTTCTAGCAGATCAATGAAAGCCACTTCAGCTTGCTGCCCCTTGGGTTTCTCTTGTCCCTTTTTACTTTTCTTTCCCACTGTACTTTACTTCTTCCCACTCACTGCAATCCTCCATCCTGTCCTGGACCTGACACACAGCCTTGCCCGTCTTCTGCAAATAGATCAGCCAGGGGAAGACAAATGCCACCTGTCATGGTGAAGCTTGTACCAAGGACATGGGTCAGAAATCTCTACTCCCAGGTCTCTGGACATTGTTCCAGACTGTTCATAACCCCTACTTTGGTTACATTTCACTGACACGAGTTAGCTCTTTTTCCCAGCTCGTAAGGATAGTTCTTTTCTTGTTTTTGGAGAGGATATTGCTTCTGCAGCCTTTGAGTGAGATGGGCTCAGTGTTTTAACCCAATCACTGCTCTATTTGTCTCATCTTTTAGGATTTTTTCTGTGCCTTTATTATTTTTTTTTTTTAACACATCTCACATGTGCTTCCAATCCAGCCCAAACCCAAAAGACTTAGATTCTAAGAAGTGTTTTTGAGCACACAAATGCTGAAGGACTGGGTTTATAATTAAGCCAAATGAGCAAACATGCCCATAAAAGGAGAGCACCGTGGGCCAAGACTGTGTGTAGACTTGCAAATCTGCCCTGGGATTTTGATTCCAGTAACAAACCCATCTGAGATTTGCTCTCACAGTTTACACTGTCCTCCGAAAACAAGCCCACAGAGAGCATGATGCAGCAGTTACCATAGCAGCCAGCATAGAAGAATCCATTAAGTGATCACAGTCCCAGCTCAAAGTGAATTACCAGACTGCAGGTGAACTTTTGCACCTCACAAAATGTCTCCTGGGGAAAATATGTTGTCGTGCAGGGTGGAACAAGAGAATGCCGACCGGCTGCACTGACTCGCTGCTGCATTGTTAACCTTAATTATGTCTGTGCTGATTTTCAAAAAGTACTGCACAGGCTTTTCCTTTTTCCTGTCAGGTGTTTTTTGTAATTTTTTTTTTCCTCCTGAAGGACAAGACAGACTAGCCCAGTCAATAACTACTAATGAAATGTGCTTCAGGCCTCCTTGCATTCTGCCACAATTAGATTGTCAGCTGTCCCAAGAGAGACGCTATTATCTATGTGGGTGTAGAAAATGATCTATTGCTGTTAATAATTTCTATTATAGTAGCAGATAGCGTTCCAAACATATCAACACCTCATTATGATGGCTTTTTTCACACATGGGAAGTGGAAGATCTTCTTGGATGTTCAGACATAAGAAAGATATAAATGGAGCCGGGAAGTGGAAAGAGAGGAGACTGATGGGTTCCTAAGAGCACAGGAAAACACACTATCTGCTCATAAACACAGCTCCCTAGACAGCCAGGATGTACTGCCAGTATGTGCTCAGGAGGAGCCAGTCCTGCACACAAGCTCCAGACCCAGACATAATCTCTCCTTTTTGTCTCTGTACCATACAACTCTGTCCTATTTTAACAGCAAGTGCTGACAGGTGAGCCGGCACCTTTCTCCAAAGCTAAGTGCAGCTGTGGATACCGACATCTTGACCCACAAAGATGGCTTCAGGCTTGCAGTGGCAGAAGACCCAAGTTAAATTAGCAGAGTGGTTATTTAACCTACCACTGATGCTCTTCCTGAAAGTCACTTGAAGCCTTTAAAACCCTCTACACTGAGACCACCATAATAGGCACATGAAGAGCTACTAAAAACTTCCTGTGAAGGGAGGTAATGAGAAAACTGTAGTGTCTGGGAAAACCAAAACAAACAAATGAACAAACAGACCCCAGGCTTCCAGAGAACTTGAGTCGAGCTTGACCTCCATGAGGTATCATTTGCTTCCTGTTTGCTGGCAAAGTACAATAAAGTTTATATTCAGGCCCCACCTTTCAGTGTCTGGATCTAAAAATACAACAATGAACTTGTGACACAAAGGCCCTGTCTCCTGTGGAGGCGGAATTTAGATCTAACTGCAGAGCACAAATTTTCCTTTCTTTAAGGCAAAACTGGTTTGGAGTAGGTGGATGGGGGGTTTATTTTCTTCTTTTCTTTTTCTTCTTCTTTTTTTTTTTAATATCTATCTATTTTTAGGTTGCCAGACTTGGGAGGATTTCATTAGGATTAGGCCAGACTTATGCAACTGTTTGTTCTAAGTTGTTAAGTCTATCATGACTACAACCATTTTAAAGCACATATCACTATGGTTACCCCTGTGCCATTCTCTGAGCTGATACATGGCTGAGAGGAGACACCAGGACACATGAGAGGGAACACACGTGGATGTCTAATCTGTGTATCTTTTCTGTGGAAATGTTGAGTCTCAGCTCCATAGATAAGAAAAGTAGGTGAATGCTCATTTAGTCCATGCTCAGATGCCAGCAAGCTGACTACTTGATGGTCTTCAGACAGCTCTTGCTTTCATATAAGGAAGACAGTGGATGACAGTGTGGGAAACACAGTGGGGTGGTGGCAAAATAATTTTTGGTGGACAATTTCAATGCTTTAATTTTAATTATTTCAAAAAATTTACTTTTAAACTGAATGCTTCTTTGTTCTGTGCTTTCATACCTTCTGGGAAAACCACCTCTTGTGTCTCATGTGAGTAGAGCAGATGCATTCTCACTTTCTCAGCAACAGACTGAAACTGATGTTTGTATGACTCTTGCTCATTTGCTTCCTCTTATCTTTCCAGAGTTCACTGCTTTGTTCTCTTCCTGCTTGTTCTTGAAGTATTTCTGCTTCCCCCTTTCCCTGTTTATTTTTTCCCTTGTTATTCCTAAAGCAGTTCACTTAGTGGTTATTGCAATAGTTGTATATGGTTCTGCTGATTCAGTGAAGCCCCCCAAAAAATGGTTATTTCCTTATTACAATTTTCCAAGAACCAGAGTTTCTTTACAGCCTCATCTCACTCCTTGGTTTTCCTGGGAGATGTCTGAGCATGGGCCCTCCTTTTGTGTGCACAGGAGTAGCTTTCACCAGTCAGACCTCCTAAAAAGAGAACTTGGGTGACTCCCCAGGCCATTGTACAAGGGACTGTGAGAGATAGAGCATTTCCAGCTGGCAGTCACAAGGACTTGTAAATGAGAGAGAAATTGCCAGAGAGCTGCTGCCAGAGGGTCACACCATGGAAACCTGAGGCCTCATCTGTGAAAGGACACAGTCATTTACCCACCCTGGCCTTTTCTATCCAGAAGATCCATAAACCTCCCAGGGTAGCCACCTTCTGCAGTCTTGTCTGCAGAACTTCTCAGCTCTGAAAGATTTCTGAGTACAGCAATTAATAAGTGCTGAAGTAGACCAGCAGAGAGATTGCGTGATATGGTAAAATAGCGAAAACTTTGCATGGTCCAGATAAGAGGTAAAGATTATGTATGGTGTGAGTGGTTAGCAAAGAAGTTGGAAGAATTTAAGGAGCCAATAACAGCACCAGAGTGGTAGCAGGGATTTTGCATGGTGCTTATTTGCAGTATGGCAATTGTTAGTCGTTGCTTACCCATGGAGTTGCAGTGTTCCCATCAGGTTTATTCACCTTACTGAGGTGAAAGTTTCTGACCTGAAAGAAATTCTGCCAAATCCAAAATTCGTGTGAGAGACAGAAATATGACTATCAGAGGGAGCTATTTTAATCAGCTCTGTGTGTCAAAACTAGCTGATTCTCAGAGCCAAATTCTCAGAACAGTCTGGAGCCCTTTCTAGCCAGCCTGGATACTCCAGTACTCCTGAGATGGTGATGGTCTGACTTGCTTCAGTATGTCCCAGCACCAGTGTGAGGAGCAGAATATAAGTGACAACTCATTTACATCCAGCATGTTGTAAGATCTTTTTCAAGCACCAATTAAATAAAGATCCTCTCTGTTCTGGAAGGCTCATAGAAATGCAAAAGCTCCTGAATAAATCTAGATACCATAGGAGTTAGAAACCCCAAAAACTCTTAAAAAAAACCCAAAAAACAACCACACAACCGGAGTGTGTGATCTATAAAAGGGAGTATGTGATGGAAGTACATGAGCAACTGGATTTGCTTGTAAATAAAATACCAATCCAAAAGTTCAGTTCTCTCAGTAGGTGTTGTATATTTGTGTAAGGGTGTCTTGCAGAATGTTTGGACAGCTGCTGCTATTAAAATTTTTGCCAAGTAAATTTTAAAAAGCCTCCTTCTAACCACCATTTTCACAAATACATAAGGAAGTTTACAAGCACTTCAATACCAAATTGAAACCTTCTTGGAGTTATTTTTAAAATATTTAAAACCCTTGAATAGTATGTTCCTTTTTACCTTGTATATGTGCCTTAAAGTAATACAAATGGTAAATATATTAGAATTATTCAGATTATGGTTATATATATAAATCAAATAATGTCTTATATCTTTGAGATTATATCCAAA